>NC_081154.1:12417937-13617937 GCF_958295425.1 Solea solea | reverse complement strand
TTTTATTTAACCAGATAAAAGATCCATTGAGATCAATGGCCTTTGCTGGACTCAAACCAAACCCACTAATACTGGATCAAACACTGTCATAAATGACATCACCCTCCTCCTGACCTCCATCGTCCATCCACAGCCACTTGCAGAGCTCTGCACATAGTTGTCATTTAATCACGCTGCTGCGACACCACTCTGTCAAAGACCTCAAACATTTTTACTTAGCGCTGACTCCCACTGAGTGAGAACGAAAGTTCTCACAGCTGCTAACTGTCACTGTGGTCTTACTTCAGCAAGCGTCCATTGGCGGCGATCACTCCCCCTCGTTCATCTCCCTTTAAGCCTGTGCATTAGGGCCGACTGCTGACCGCATCGGTGGGCCTCCTCGGCCCGCAGAGAGTCCCAGGCCCATCACCACGAATTAAACCAGAGGCTTGGGTAATGGTGATGCTTTTGGTGCCACTGAGCATTACACTGACACAAATGCTGAGGATCTTTGTCAGCTATTATTTCAATACATGAGTGTGTGGTGCCTTGTCCATCCCAGTTTCTTTGAAGCTCACATATCCTCCTCCTCCTCCATCCTCTCACTTGGAATGATCTCCCTTTGAAATCGAGCAACGATTTCTGGGACATTATTCATTTAATTTTCTCACTTTTGTTGTTTACCAAAGTGTTTCTTTGTGTCATCTCAGGCAGTGCGCTGTTCATCAAGGCTACAGCCTTGTAGATGATTAGTAACGGGGCAGTTAAACCAGCATCTGGATCAATACCTTTATCAAAACACACCACACAGTGACAGACAATCAGCTCACTGAGCATTCATATCAAGCCTTCATTCATGGTCCATGGCCCAACATTGCAGGAAAACTATTAAGTGGCTTCTTTGTCTTTGAGCTTCATTTTGGTGATAGTATTGACAGGTTTGCTCTGGTGTCAACCTTGGTCCAACAACCGTGAGTCATATTAACAGCTCTGTTTATTATTGTTATTATTTCAGGCAAGTGCTCGAGGTAACTTGAGTCTTAAAAGGCAGTCATAATCACAGGGCACACAATTGGCTTCAGTTTGAAGTGCTCTCCATCAGAACAGAGACATGCAAATATGTCCTTGGACTATAGTCCTTGCTCCTGGAACAATGTACATTTTCAAACGCAAACTTGAAATCACCGTCCCTTTTAAATAATTTTTTGTCATTGACTAGTTACGTGTACGATCCTGGCTTTAGTCATCTAATGAATTATTACTAATTAACAAAGACGCTAACAAACAGCACTGGAATCTTAACGTCTTTGATTAAGAAACCGCGATCAGATATTTTCTTTTGAAAGAATATTGTTCTGATCCTCCTGGATTTATTTAGTTTGTTTTCATGCACAGCTATGGTTGACTATGCCATTTATTGGGCAAGTATACAAGCATTAGATGGGGATTGATTTATTGAATGAAGAGTGTCCACCTTCACTAACCTAGGTGGCAATATGCCCTCTTTTATCTTGTCAGTATGGCATTTCCCGGCTGACATATTCCATCACAGATGACAACAACTGTAGCTCGCAGGGAGTTGTAAGCATGGTCAAGCACCATGTGGTGTATTTCTACCATCCATTAACTTCAAAATATTGAATTCTTTAAGCTGACAGAGCATTCTTTTTGTCAATCCAGAACTTCACCACTCTAGATTTAAATGTGCAGGACATCTGGGCCAGTTTGGGTCCAATTGAACATGCAGTACATGCAGTAGTAATTTCAATTGGACTAACATGTTTACATGTATTTTACTAGTTAGGTTTTAGTTGTACTAACATAATAATTCCTTATTTTTCTAATGGCATATAAACCTACTGATTATTTGGTATAATGATGTTTGTTAAAGTTACGTCTTCCAGTTCTTCACGTGCATCTGTGCAGTTATGAATGAGCTAATCACAAGAAACAATACTGTGTACTCTGCAATAAGCAGCCCTTCCCTCCCTTCTCACCAACTGCCCCCTCTCTGTTTCCCTACCTCGCTCCCTCTGCTCAATCTTTACACTCATCAGAAGAGACAGGTGAGTTAGTGCGCGCTCAACTTCAAACTGGCGTAATTGTTTTTCATACGTAATGAGAGCCACGGACTAGACATGGATTGTAGAGATACAACAGGACTGATTAGCGAGGGTTAGATTTGCTTGCTGGACCATTCTGACACCTGTCTCCCCACTTTCCCTGGAAGCTGGACGTGATCCCTCTATAGCGTGTGGGCAGAGAGAGACAGGTGAGATAATGGACTGAGAGTGAGACACTTTTCCCCTTTCTAGTCAGGATAGTAATCACTGCTTGTCTTGAAAGTTCCCGTGATGGAGCTAATGTACTGTACCCATGTTATCTACAGCTCATATTCTGGAGGCAATTAAGGCCAGTGACTTTTTCTATTTCATTACTGTAGTAATTGATGGAATGCTGTTTTTTAAATGGATGGCACACTGTCAGTGAGATAGAAAGTTTGTCACATTAACACACTCACATCATATATCACTGGCTGTTACAGTGTTTTAAACAACATTAATATTAGGCTTATTTAAAAGAGCATTGAGTAGCTGTGTGCCCTTATGGCCTCGAAAACTAATGTGCAGTATTCAAAATATGCATCCCATCTGGCTGCATCTTGTTTACAGAGCACAGTGGCAGCTTGGGGTTATTAATCACGTTTGTCTTAATTACCCTGCATAGCTGCTCCATCCCCAACTCCGCATTTGACCTTTTTGCTGGATCCTTTCAAACCATTAATCATGCAAAGATCAACGCCAGCCAAATAAGAGTAGATTGCATTGCATTGCCTCAGCTCTGTATGGAGGAACATGGAGTACTTGGAAAGTAACTTATGTATAATTATCTGCAACTATAAACTATCAGCACAGCTGGTTTCCTTTTCACCAATTGCATTTTTTTTTTTAAAAGTAAACTTTCACAGTTGGGGGAAAAAAAGACAAAAAAGTCTTGATGCTAATGTGTCTTGATTTTCGAGATCTAACAAGCATTGACAAACGTTACTTTAGTTGTTTTTGGCATATGGCCTGCAGCAGAGGTGCTCCTCATGTTATTCTGACAGGTAAATGAGAGGCTGTGTGTTGTCTTATCTGTTGATGAGGGACAGTTTAGTCCTGTGGGCTGCAGTATCCTTGCCAGAAAGTCAATACAGTTTGCAGAGAAGTCTTAAACCTGGCTGAAGAACGAATATTGCCATCTTTCTACGAATCACAGAGCAACCACTCGACATAATGAGGAGACATCCATGACGAATGGCAATTAGAGGGTCACTTTTTTGTTTCTCTTCAATAAATTGATTTTCATTGGAAAAGAAAACATCTGATGACCTGGAAAGGAGGTGTGCCGATTTTCTTTTTTAACCTCGGTTGTCGATTGTTTTCAGTGAAAGTTGTGTAATTTATCATTCATGTCAGTTGTGCAATGGCTCAAATTTGCATTACACTGTGGCGAGTGATATGAGAGAACTCCCCTTTCCCCACCTCCAGTCAGTTAAACAGATGAACTATTGCAGGACAGAGATTAAACTGTAACTGGGGGTGCCACAGCACTGTGTGAATGGGGCTTGACAGACAGTTTATCAGTAAACTAATTAACATGATTTATGGTAGGGGGGTAACCGTGAGGCTTGCCCATAAATACAAAGGGCTGGCAGTGCAGCTCCTTCTAAGGCGAGATGTTATCAGACCTCTTCCGCTTTGCTGGCATGGAGTCAGCATGCATTTGTAAATGCAGCTACTGTGCATGGAGGGCCCTCCCCCCTTCCAGTGGGTCAGGAGTTCAAAGCCTAGCCTGAAGAGTTGAGGAGTGGGGCATGAACTCCTGACCCTCTTAATGTAACAGGGCGAACTGTAGAAAACCAGTTCTTATCAAGCTTCTCCCCACCCACGTGCTTCTCTGCTCTGCTCATCCCAGGAGATCAAACACGAAAATAACTTCTTGAGCTCTCGGTTTTGGAGCTGAATTAATTTTTAGGAAGATGATATAGATCAAAATACTTATCTGGACAACTTTCCTAAGAGAAACTCTGCAGTGGACTCATATTTGCCAAGTGCCCCAACACGTGGTTTGCTAAACCAAGTGTTCACATTCTTGTTGTGTGGAATTTGAGTCTTTCCTGTGAGTTCAGGAGCACTGTTTGCTCAGGAAAGATTTACGGTTTCTTAAAAACATGTTAATTGGGCTCTGTCTTTTTCAGGGTTATGCACTGTTTTAACTGACGCAGCCAGAGGTCGTTAGGTCTTTAACACAGGCTTGCCTCAGGTTTATTTTGACGATAAACAAAACCTGACAGGCAGACCTTGTCAACACATTATCTAAGATTTGGACCAGATTAGAAAAAGGTTTACATGAACTGAAAAGCTTTGTACAAAAATAAATGACTGAGCCTAGATCCAAGAGTATTTTATCCCAAAAAATTCAGTTGGTGTAAAGCAGCACATGTCTTCAGAGGACAGTGACAGTTAATGCAATGGCACTTTTCACTCATTGTCCCCATGTTCTACTGTATCGGGGCCATGTTAAATCTGATAAATGATCTGGTAAAGTCACTTTGAGATTGAAATTAGCTGTGGGTGGGTGTGTCTGCGTGTATTCACTCCATTTCAATGGTGACAGTCTGTATTATGAGACAGCAATGAGGAGCAGTGTTCCCCCCCTCTCATAGATCTGTGTGATCAAGTACTTATGATTAATCATGGCCTAGTGACTCTGTGATTAATGTTGATACAATCCCCACAGGATCTGCAGGACACACACTCTCACATCCTTCAGCATGTTTACAATCTTACACCTATTATGATGGAAGATGGAGAGCACCATTCACAGTTCACTAACCTTTGACTACAGGCTCCCATCTGCATTTAATTTCCTTTTTAACACTTCAGGAGATCTACAAACGTCATAATAAAACAGGCCCATGGAGTGTTCAGCCTCGGCTCTCGAAAGAACAACACTCTTTGATTTAGTCGAGGGCGTTCCACTCTCATTCCTGTTTTTATGAGAGCTCTTAATTTTTATTGAAGGACAGTGCAAAGTAAATGGTTCCTCATCTAAGGAAGATTAAATGGCCTTATAGAATTCGCAGAAACATGAGGGCGCACGGGACAAAGCCCTGAAATGAGCTTTACATGTCCTCTAAATAATGTGAGGGGAGGCGCAGAGGGAGACGAGCAGCGAGGAGGATGTGTTTCTCTGCAGACACATGTAAATCAATTTATATTGATCCACACAATACAGCCAGTAGCTCTGCACACTCATTGATTAAACAATTAGATAACTGCTGGATCTATCCAAATAGAAAATTATATTTGATTTAGCTAAAACTTGACAGACATATTTGCCCTTACAGCTGTTTATGAGATATGCATTACTGTCTGTGTAGTTCAGTGGTTAATCATTTAGGAACTGTAGAGCGATGGAAATGAGCAATTTAAGTATAGGCTTGAGGTATTCTCTGTTTTATTTATCTATCTTTCCCTTGCTTGTGTTTTCTGATGAGAGAAACCTGTCCAAATTTTAACAAAACATCAGATTATTTAACTGTTCAATGAATTATATTTGTTTTTCATTGAATCCCCTGCATATTAATTATATATAATGTTGTACAGATTGTATGGATAAATGCTTCCTTTTGGCTAAACTTAAATTAAATGTCTCATGCATCATTTATAATAACCATATAATACAATATTATAATGTCAGCAACATATACATATATATTATTCCATGATGGAGCTTAAGACTGAATGATATAGTGGAAAATAAAATATTTTAATTTTAATTTTTGGAAATCGAGCTTCAGCTTTGTCTCATATTCAGAATTGGAATCTGTTTTATTGCCAAGTCAGTATTAACACACAAGGAATTTGATTAGAGTATTACCATTTAATTGAGATGCAATCAAAAATAATAACTACTATAAAAACAAATAACTTGTATGCAATACATGTAAATAATTCAATACACATTTTAAATCATTCTAATAAAACAATAATTATTGCAGATATGAAATCTATTAATAGTTCAGGACCACAATGAAGCCATTTTAAACCCCTCTCATATTGCAAACGTCCTGTATGTTCATGGTGATTCCTGTAGAGTTTAACATTCTGTGTTTCTGTTGCACACTCCCTGTACCTGCTAATATTTTTTCACATCATTGGCTGCTGTGTGCCAGTCTTTGAGGATTTCAAAGGGCCAGTAAACCATGGCTTTCAATTCCCCTGCTCTGGTGTTTTCACTCAGGAACAGGAGTGATGAGCAAACGCTTTCAGACTCAATCCTTGAGCAAAGGGCTGTGCTGACAGGGATTATTATTTATTTGTCATGGTGGATGTAATAAGCTGTAGATACAGGATGGAGGGCCTGTGATTTATTGCTCTGTCGACCGCCACTAGCAGGACGTGCGCTCTAGCGTGCAGGATGAATACCGCACTGTCAGTTCTGTCCATCCGTCACCATCACCTCTCCTCGCCGCTGCCTCCCTCACACTCCCTCCCATTTCATGCCACAATACATAAACAATCTTTCATTATTTTGATGCCTTCTTCTCCATTTGTTTTCTGCACGCAACCTAGGGTCTTTGTTTTATGTGTCCCATTATTTTGATGCACTAGCTTGAGTTGTGCACCTTGGAATTATTGTTTAAAAGGATGATGTTTCCATCAAATTTGATATTATGGGAATCAAACGGGTTTCTGTTCACGTTTGAGCGTTTGCCAGATTGTTATTTACACATTTGTAGCTATTGAATCAACAGACACGTGCAGCATGCCTTTTGACCATGGGAAAGATTGTTCTATAATGGCTGTATTTTCTTGCTGCTTTTAATATTATTGAGCTGCATCTCACACAGCGAGGAACGCTCTAGCGTCTCGGTAGGTCATGTAATCTTGTTAAAAGCCTTCATGGTTTTAGGATTATGTTATTGAAATGTCTCTAATTGGATAAACATTTTTTCATGCTGTAAACAAGCAGTGCGAGATTTCTGTTTAGCCACCGTGAATAGTGTTTACATGGCAGGGGGATTTGCGTAAGTGGAACTGATTCTGTAAACAGCAGCTCCCACTAGAGGCTTTATGTGAAAAGCAGGCTGAGAGTGAGGCATCAGGGAAAACACTTAGCCCACATATCAGCGCTGCGGACATGTGCTTGGCGAGAGGGAGCGAGCATGTCGGTGACAGCGCTTAATTAATATGAGGAATTGCCTTTGTGTCTGGGTAAACGACTTGAGCAGGGGCTGCTTTGTTGTTTAAGCCCACTCAGCTGAGTGTTTGCTGGGGGATTTTTTTGTGAGTAAGCTGTAATCTGCAAATAACATTACACCCCAGCGTAGGAAACACCGGGCATGTGAGAGCTACCAAAGTGTCATTCCCTAGGTCAGACTTTGTATCAGTCGTTCCTCTGTTTCTTTCTTCTATTCAAATGGCTGCCACTTCCCTTTCTCTGCAGGCCCTCGCATGTCATTTACCATAACTCAGCTTGGTATCTGTCTTATTTAAAGGCTCATTTTTCCTCAGCAAATTGTTATTTATGGACTTTTGTTTGTTCTTGGCCATCATTACTAACAATACAGTTAATAGCAATCATTTGTTATTTGGCGTTGGTGCTGATGCTTGCAGTAAGGGCAGTGAAGTGAGAATACTCATTTGGAGGTTGAGGAAAGTCTTGACAGGGCCCATTTATAACAAGATCATTCTGGAAAGTCCAGCCTATTAATAACCCTCCATTGCAAGCTAATTAGCACTCCCTGGTGTAAACCAGTCTGAATCATGGAATTTCTCAAATAAAGATCTGTTTTATGCGTGTCATTCATGTTTGTTTTCAACAGCTAATCTGTATAAATCCAGATGATGCTTTAGTTTAAACTCATTCTGTTGTAGCAAACGTGTTTCAGTGTACAAAATTGCAGTTAGTGTCAGTTTATTTAACAATCAAAGGGGCTGTATGTAAGAGAGTACATACATCATGAGGCGTCTACCTAATGTGTTGTGTTATGGAAAAAACACACTATTGAAGCTAGAAACTAGAATTAAAACTTAATTTGTCATTGAACACAGTTTTTAAGATTATCTGTGGCGAGAAATGTGTCATTTAGAATTTAAAAATGTGGTTTATGAATCAAGATATGACATATTTAGGTTGTCGGAGGTGAAAAGGCTCTGCTTATGTGGGCACTTGGTGCTGAGAGCGGCGTTACCTCTGCCTTTCTTATTGAAATTAACCACTGGCTCAGGAACAGATTTTTTTAATGATTATTCAACTAATTAGACTAATTAGACGACTTTCCAGTAGTATTTTTGCATCGAATGCCCATCCCTAGTATAAGTGTAGTGCGTTGTGAATCTGTCTACTACTGCTACTACTTGGCAACCTCAAGTCTCTGGGAAGGAGAGGACGGGGGCAACACTTTCAAAATTATAATTTAGTGTCTGTTTTAAACTGTAGTGGCATATCTTACATAAAGCCCCTACATACATTCAAAAGAATATGATATTGTATTATAGATTCAATAAGTCATTAAAACTGTAGTGTGTAACCTTTAAATATAAACCAATGTTAGTTTCAAACCTTTGTCAAAAGAATGCACACAATGATGATTCAGCCAATCAGCTCCACATTACTCTCTTTGTATTTCTCAGTATAGAGTAGTGTATAGATCTTGTGTCATCAGTCGACACCTCTGCATCACACTGGTTTGCAGTTATATGGGATAACCTCTTCTTATCCCCTCCCGTCCCTGCTCTGCTGTCATATACAAACAAATGCTTACTCAGTCCGGTCTGATAGTATTGCTTGACAAGATCTTGTTTTCAGATGAAAGATTCAGCACACAAATATTACATCATTTCTGTTTGCAAAGACCCAACTGAGGCACAATAACAACAACAAGAACAGCAAACATCATGAAGGTTACTCACTGTAGTTTTAAATGATGAATGGATTAATGATAATGGCAATAAACACGGATGTCCTGGCAGACATTGTCATTGTTTTAGTCAAGTGGCCAAAATGGTTTGTAACCCATGTTGTCCAAGGCCAGACTATCTTTTATTCCCATTTCTAGGTGTTTTAATGCAACACACTGAACTGCAAATGTGTGTATTAATGTCTGTACTGTCTGTGTGTGAATGGGATGTGGTGGAGAAGATCTATAGCTATAGCATTGAATGTATGCGCAAATGGATAAACTGTAACAAAGGAAATGCAGTTGAGTCCATGACAGAAGGTCATTTTCTATGCTTTCTAGTGGACGTGTGTGCAGTATAGATCTAATATGATTATAGCATGTATACTGTATTTAAAACACAAATTCAACACACAAAACACAGCACATCATAAGTAACCTGTCTTTGACTGTTGAAAGATAAACATTAATGTTAAGGATTAATAAAGGATTCAGCTAAGCAGATTAATTTGAATGTACTTTAAAATCCTATAAAAACCCCAACCCAACCTTTAGCTTTAAAATCTAGATCGAGACCAGTGAGAGGTCCTTGTGGAATAATGGACTCCCTCTCCTCCTTTCTCTTCCTCTCTTTCTAAAGTACAGTTGACTTGCTGCTTATCAAGCTTTAATTAGTGATACATTTTCTACCCCTGATGTCTATTGATGTGTTTGAGAAGAAAAGGCAAATTGAGTTGTGGCCTGACCCGAGACCCAATCTATCTTGAAAATGTTCCCCCTCTTTACCTCCGCTGCCTCTCTCAATCTCACCTCATTCTCCCTCCTTCTGCCACTCTCCTTTTTTTCCTTGCGAGACCAGGAGTGGTCTGGAGAAATGAGGTGCAGCATTAGTGTTTTTTTGCTTGCCTGTGCAACAGAAAAGACTGCACGTCAGGGGCCCCGTCAGCAGATCGGGGAGATGCAGATGGGAGGTGAAAAAGCTCCCTGGTGGCAGCCGGGCCCTGCTCGGATGTGATTGCAGCCGCCAGGATGAAGTCAGCACTGACAAAGTGCGCCCATTGATGGATGGACAAAGCCGGGAACTGGATGTGAGAATGGATGGGGCCAGAGTGGGAACTTAACACAGACAAACAAAATGAAAGACAGAGAGGAATTACCTGCTAAAGCATTCCGGCAATACAAATCCCAGAGCAATTTACTTACTGCTAACTGAGCACAGGAGGACTGTTTGCATCGGTACAAGTGCAACCGGCAGTGGGAATGGCTTTCATTCAGTTGATGGAGGATGCCTGATTTTACACAACTGTTTTATGATTGCCTGTTTTTCACAGTGACTCAAATTCATGCATATTAAATACAGGCAACCACGTAAACCTGCTTGAATATACACAAAGACAAACATGGAGACAAAGAAATGGCTGCAGCTGCAAGTAATACAGCTATTTTACTTTTTAATTAATTCGGTTTTTTTTTTGTTTTTTCATTGAGCTGTTTATTATGCTTAACGTGAGCTACGGTTCAATTTATTTTTCTTTGCATTAAAACAAATGACAAAAATATTTTTTTTTTCATAATTTTCTCAATTTACTTGATGTCACTTCAGTATTATTTCAGTGCTATATTCCAAACCACTTCTAGGCTCTTTAAAGGAGCTTTTATATTGTCTGTGTGCTCAAGCACAGTTTAATTTGTCCTCCATCAAAGTGGACTGTAAAACACAGGAAATCTTAGGTACCTCATGGCCTGGAGAGAACTAATAACCCCTGAAACTCAGGGCCAATAACCTCCCCAAATCCAGGACTTGTGTGGGGGGTAGAGGAGTTTGCTCCCTTGTTGGGAAATGAATTCTCATTACTATTGCACTAGCACTACATTAAATGTCAGAGTTGCTGCTGGATGGGGCCTGGAAGATTAAGACTAATGCTGTTGGCCCCAGGAACTCCGATTAGAACTATTCTCATTAATCAGAGTCTCAGAGATGGAAGCAATTTAAAGCCCCGGTCCTCTCTGAGCATGGGGCAGGGCAGCACCCTGTCACCGATGAGGGGCGTCGCACTTGCACCCATTAACAATCCCTTCATTACAGCCGCCAAGGACATGAGAAGGCCAGTCACCCCTCGATACTAACTTCCAATTAATCCGACCACAAATGATCTCCTTTAGTCACAAACGAATTGTCAGATTGGAGTAAATAAAACTTAGTTTTTTTACTTTGCATTTGGAGGGGGACAAAAAACTTTGTCACTTTATTTTTAGGTTTAAGATAAATACTATAGATTTAAAGAAAGCCCCATCATAATAAACAGTTTGGAATGTGTTTTTAAAGGACACATATTATACTTATAGTATATTGCAGCATTGGGTTCATAGCCACTACTATCCATTGCTGCAGCACTTCAATTCAACCTACGTCTAAAACACTTAGTTTTACCTCTTGTTTTTTTAGGCCCCCTTCACTCTAAAGTCCACTGTGCTCTGGTTGCTCAGCTGACTCACTCTGTTGTGACTGGTCAAATACTTCCAACACTTGTCGGAAATGTTGTGCCTGCCACCAGGCCTTCACTCCCGCTTGGCCTCGTTTGGTGCATTGTGGCATCACAATAGCTCTGTTTATTGCCTAATTTTGAGGCTTTTTAACTTTTGCCATATTGCAAAAAGCACAGTATGTCTCATTTACAGAAGTAAAATGACTTCTGCATATACAGCCCCTTCAGGTGTTATCTTTACCAAAGAACTTGGTATAAACTGTCTGACAATAAGCTTCCCCTGTTAACTTGAGTCGTGTTATCAGTCTGCCAGGAACACTGAGCAATGAAAAGCAAATACAATCTTGACAAAAACTCATTTCAGATGCAAGATAGTGGCAGGTAAAACTCTAGATGGAAGACATTCATTTACTTCCACTGGCAAGAAAACACAGAATGGAACATTTGGGAGTTGCAGGTTTTCAGATTAAGGTCATTCATTTAGTATTGTTATGGTTTATTTCTTTGTGTCAGTCAGTAAATGTACATGGCATTACATTACATTTTTCTTCAACTGAAATTGTACTAAATTGAATTTGGGACTAACACACTTTTATACTGTGTCTGGGAATCAGATAGCCGCTGCATGGAGACCTTCAGAGTAAGACTCAAGTTGGCCTCAAAGCTCTGAGCATGTGCCACTGACTGAGAAATAAATACACAGATGTATACGACAAGAGCGACAAAAACATAGCCAGAACTTCAGGCCAGTACATTTTAGGACTGATGAGGAGACAATGCTCAGCTTAAAGAATGGAATATTTTTAAGTTCATGGAATTGTGACCCATAATGGCACTCATCATGGTAGCAAAGCTGCAAGCTAAACCAGAACATTTATAATTCTAATAAGCTGAAACGGGACATTAAATCAATTCCCCACTAGTGCTTGTATACTGAGACAAGGACAGCGGTCCATTTGAACGCTCCCATCAAGCTACAACTGTAGCTCAACTTAACTGTGCATGGAAATGCACTGAATGTCTCAGTCTACTTTGACCAGCGTTGTAACTTTCAGGCAAAGAGAAGCTTTGAGGGTTTAACTGGATGCAGCCCGTGTTTGGTTCTCAATTAGCACCTGTCACTGCAGAGTAGCTGCTGGGCTTATGCTCCCTGTGACACACACTAGATGTGCTGATGCTTTGTAAACCACCGGGGACGGATACAGCTCCTTGGTGGGAGTCAATGTATGCTGTAAACATGGAGGCAAACGGGACTGAATCTCTCATAAATCTTGTGGTGTGGCGATATCATTTCCTTCAGCTGACCTTGGCGCGGTTGCAAGATGGGAAAGCTTGGTTGGCGAGAAAGGAAAAAAAAAAAGAAAAAAGCATCATATGATATACGGGCAAGCGTAGCAAAGTGTACCATGAATCAAAGCAGCCTGTGATTAGCTGTGAAATCTAACACATGCAAACTCTCTTTGGTGTTGCTCCTCACCTGGATTATGTAACTCCCATGTCTTTTGATCTCACTGAACGCTGAAAATAACTTAAAACATGACACCATTGTGTGGCGTGAGGAGGTCAGAGAAATATCACTGGCTGCTTGGCTCCGCCGTGCTGGCTGCAAATCAGGACCATCGAGCACTTTTCTCTCCCCCCATTTGGGTTTCAAGCAAATACTTATCAACAGGCCATGAAGTAATCAATGAGGATAATCCATCTGGGAGCCTGTCGATATGGTAATCACTCTGTCTCATCGTTATTGCTACACAGCCATAAATCATTTGCTTTAGCAGAATGCTTAGCAGCTGTTGCAACAATCCTGTGTTTGTGAGGAATAAAGTGCTGCCTCTTGTGATTAATGCCTCGGCATTGTGCTGCGCTGCACACTGATTGTTTTCAGATTTTGTAAGAAAGCTGAGTAGATTGTATATCAATAAACAGAGGGCTGTCTAACTTAAAGGTAGGCTGCAGGTATCATTCTCACAGAATCAATGATTCTGATATGCTTTGTTAGTGATGCATTAATGCTTGTAGCCACATACTGTAGGTATTAAAGGAACAATTCACGATCCAACTGTTCACAAAAGAGTCGCAGCAACCAGCCATCTCTTTGAAAGTAACTTGCAAGGAAGTACAAGGTTTGATTAGTGAAAGGTTTGATTACAACAGTAATACGTGACACCGTAACGGCACAAACCGTTATATAATTAACATGTGCAACTCATTTTTAAGACCAGTCTTGCTGTAGGATTAAACTCTGCACGTAAATTCAAAAGTAAAACATTAGTTAGTTTTTCCATAACTCACAGTCTTTCAGCAGTTTAATCATAACACTTTAATTGTTTAAACAAATTAATAGTGCATTTGTCTCCAGGCCCCCAACCCTGAGAGGAAAGCAGCACAGATAATAAATGGATGAATGGATGACAATGTATGTTTTTCATTCACATAATGATAATAAAAGTGCCTGCAGAGTTTGACATTTTGGAAAATACACTCATTCACTTTTTTGTGCCAAGTGTTGAAGGGGGAAGATTGATTTCATCCTCATGTTGGAAGAATAATTATAATATGGCTCAGCTTAAATCTGTACTAATGCTGCAAACAGGGAATTCTGGCTCTGTCCAAACATAATAATCTTTTGTTTAATTTGACCTCAAACAGAGGTTTAAAAGTGACACATTTGGGTAAGGAGGCTAACTGCTCAAAAAACCCGGTAGTTCAGCATCTAACTATTTACACTAACATTGGACATTTATCAAAGTAGTACTTAAAGTATAGTATACTAGATAGTATTTTTTATTGTTGTGATCAATAAATCCATATCAACCTTTAAACATAATGTAAAACAAGCCATCTGAGAGGGAAGTAGAACTCTGTGCATCCTCTGTGTTTACATCCTCGGGGAAATCTGTCCTTTGATGGGAGACTTTGACCAATCCCAGGACAGTTCAGAGAGACAGGCTGCTCCTATTGGCAGCTGTGTGTAAACGGCACATCTGTGCAAATACATGCTATGACAGCATTCATAACAACTGCCTATGCTGCAAAGCAACCGGAAAAAAATATGTTTTTTCACAATAAATGCAATCAAGGCGTTTCTATCAGTGAAGCGCTGTTCAGAGACAGAGCTATTGCCTCAGGTTGTCTGTCGTGTTTGAAGTGCATCGGTCTGGAAGAGGCTCAGGATTTAGAGCCTCAGTCCCAAAAGCACATTAGTATTAATGACCTGGAGACGAGACTCAACAATCAACAATTTTTCTAGCCATTCTGCCTACTTCTGCTTTAAAATAAATTGTGAAAGGGTTGTTAATTGAAGTGAAGGACCACGTGCGAATACTTACAATGCTTAGATTACAATCGTTTATTAGGTCAGAG
Source organism: Solea solea (assembly GCF_958295425.1). Classification (NCBI taxonomy): domain Eukaryota; kingdom Metazoa; phylum Chordata; class Actinopteri; order Pleuronectiformes; family Soleidae; genus Solea; species Solea solea. The sequence goes on along the minus strand of NC_081154.1, from coordinate 13,603,159 downwards.
AAATTAAATCGTTGATGATTTAACGTCTGACATTTTGCGAGTCGTCCGCAGAGCCATGCGCTTGCAGCAGATGTGAAAAATGAACAAAACATTAGGGCCCTTGTCCGCACTCATGTTGTGCAGCTTGTTTGGCCAAATCTGCGACTGAACTTAATTTATTTTGGCCTTGTTTTCCAGAGAGGCAGGAAGGAGCTGCAGGCGCGGGCTGAGCGAGGGAAGAAAGACAATTAAAACTGATAGCACTCGTCCACGTGAATGTCAACAGCAGTCAGGATGGAAGCAATTTATTCAACCAGTCATCCAAGTACATGAAGTGTGCCGGTGTTCTGCTGCTGCCGCTGCTGCAGTGGGACGCTGGAAAATGTGATAGTTGTTTCCTCTATATGAATCACTAGAGGCAGGATGCTCGTCGGACGCAAAGTGGATTGTTCAGTGTCCTGATAACAATTTAAATCCTGTTATGGATAATGCTGGGTGATGGTGTCCTGAAAATTGAACATGACACTCAGGCGATTTATTAGCTTTGTATTCTTAACCTTGGATATCGGATTGTTTGTCCAACCATATCCTTTTGATCCTGCGGAAAAGTGCACCCTTGATACAGCCGACTATTTTTCACTGCACGTAGATTGTAGTTGTGAACAAACAGATAAAAGAGAGTCGGATGGAGAGGAGATGATGTATGCATCTAAAAGCAGAGAGCGGTGAGAGCTGGGCTTAAATGGTGCTTAAATGCTTTCAGATGTCACACAAAGCGGGAGATATGCTGTATTTGTCTGGTAAAATACCACTGCATTATGCCGCAAATGCTGTCTAATGTCGGAACAGTTAAATCTTTCATGATGCAATTTATCACATCGTAATTTTAGCCACAGGACACTCCGGAGTCAGACAGTTTGCAGATGTGAGGCAGTGGTGGGGGTAAGAAAACAACAGCGATGGAATAAATCACTCAAACAGCTTTTTCAAGCTTTCTTGAATGAACAAAGGCTGTAATCATTTTCAACGCGCTGCCTCGTTAAACTCATGCCATTCGTATGAGTTAGTGAATTACTGAATTACCCAGAGGCATGTGCTCGGGGCTTTCATACTGTAGCCTCTTTCTGTCCAGCTGCTTTTTCAGCCCCAGCGGGTTTTTACCAAAAAAATTCACAACAAACAGGCCTCCCTTCAGCCCCTCCTCATTGTTGTGAGGAGTATCCTCCCCCTATGGTCCGGAGCTGACACCAGGGCCGGCCTTTGGTCTGATTTAAGACCCTGGCCTGCTGATGACCCTGTTTGCTGCTCTCTCTCCCTCCCCTGCTCTATCTCTAGCTCTGGTTTAGTTTGACTTAGGGAAATGCTTGCTCATTCTCTCCACCACTCATTAATCTCGCGAACAATGAAGGAGAGCCGAGCTCAAACACGGTTGCGTGTAAATCTTTAATGTGGCGCTTTTACTTTTCTGTCCTCTGTTTTTTACGAGGCCGGGGCTTTTGTCATAAACAGATTTTGAAATATGTTCCGAGTCCGAAGCAGAGGGAACAGATTATTACTTCCAGTGTTTCAGAGTTTCTTTAGCACATTATCTGTTTTCCTATCACAGGCTGGGAATCTCGCTGACACTGATTTTACTGCTCTTGACTTTTTGGCATCAGGATACGTGTGCGATGATTCATGCGCTCCAATTGAACGTCATTACTTAAAGACAAATGACCAGCCCTTGACCTTGACACTCGGAGTCTTGGACTCGTTTTTTGGACAGAGATAGGTTGCCTGTAAACACATAAATATATTATTTATGTGTACTTAAGTTGTCGTTATTGTTGTCTCAGCACATACAAAGGCCAGAGCTGTGGCCTTGGGCGAGGCGACAGCACACTTTGTCATGGGCTTTCAGTCTCATGCATAATTAAAAAACTTAAATTACTTGCCATGTACAAAATTATAATGCTGCAGGAAGCAGACTACATGAAAATGTATTTTCTTTTCCATGAGACTGACAGGAAATCAATTAATCCTGATGTATTATTTTATGCCGGACAGGCAGTAGGCTCCAGGAGAGAGAGGATGGAGATTGGGTACAGCTGTTCTCATTGGTGCAGCCGTATATTACAGCTGGCGTGTGTGACAGCTTCTGGGGGAAAATGGCTGAAGGGTATCAGGCAGGTGACTCGACTGTAAAAAGAATAACACTGTGGGATACGAACTGTTTTCAGAGACTGATATAAGATTTGTGGCGGTGAGGAGGCACTTTATTGCTGCGCTGCATGTTCTGTAGGTTTCTCTATATTTTTTCCCAACAATGGCTTTCTGTCACTTTTTATGTCCAAGCTTTCTGTAGCTCATGTCATTGTCTGTGCGTGCACAAAGAGCTGTTGTCAAACAATATAATTTAAGTGAAAGTTGACCTGTGTGAAACTCTTTCTGAACCTGTGAAATGAAATGAAAACGTTTGTTATTAGTTAGTGTAAACTAAAACATATAGGTGCACTATTACAATAATTCCTATAATCAAAAATTATATAAGAAAAATATACCTGTGTGTGTTTTCTTTTGGCATTTTATACATAAACGTTTAAATTGTGCTAAGGATTCTCTGACCTCACAGATAAAGCTGTTAATCCCTATTATGTGTTTGCCAACATGACACTAAAAGATTAAACTGTACATTATATCAGAGCCTTGATAATCTGCTGTGATGAATTCTGATAACTCTTTTTTTTTATTATTAAACAACAAGCTGTTTGAAATTGTATGTATTCTCACAACATCATGGGAAGCCTTGAATTCTTATAAACCGCTGATCATGTGGTGAAAATAGTTATATTATGAAGTATTATTGAAGAACAATTTGTGCATTAATCTATAATCTGAGCAATCTTTTGCTATAGGGGTATCTATATCACGTCAGATGGTTGTTGTTGCTCGTGTTTGCATGACATGAACAGCAGACAGTCATATGTGAAAGGAGAGTCTCTGCCGGCAGCTTGAACAGCAGATAATAAATAGAGCAATTGACTGGTTCACCAGTTGCACGCCAGCATGTGATTGGTTTATCACTCTCACTTCTTCTAAACGGAGCCCTTGTATGAATGACGGGAGATGCAGCCACTTAGTTCTTGTTTGCAAACAGATGAAGCATGCATTTATAACTCCCTATATCATGTCTGTCATCATATTCAGGTGTGAATCTCATTTCTCCTTCAGACGCTAACAATTATAACAAATGTGAAGAAATAATAAAAAACCTGACACAATTTTATCACTGGTTGCAAAACGTGTTATTAGATAACATGAACTAATGGACTGTAACCATGATGGGAATGCAGTGAGAACTATTAAGTTGATTTATTTGTTGACTGCTGCTCACTTGATTTACTTTCTTACAAAACAATAAGCAAATGACGGTGTCATTTTCAATCAGCTGAAGATAAATTAAAGACAAAATATTCCAAAACAACACTTTTTTTTACAGGTCCAAATCGAGGTAAATGCTTTGACCTAGCATTTCAACGACTGAAACGCGGATTGGATGCGAGTCAAATTCAAAACTACTATGACACGTTAGGTAATGCACATAATATACACACCAGATAACACAAAGCACAATCCTGCAGAGGTCAGATAACACTTCACCAGTGCACCAGGCGAGCCAGAACACTCACAGCCCCCAATATCATGGAGGACGAACACAAAAATAGGTGATTTGGGGAAGTGACAGCAGCTGTGGCTCCTTTTTTCTCTCGCTGGGTTAATTCATTAAATGAAATGTCGTGGCACATGATGTGTCATATATAAAAGACAGGGGCATCTGTAATCTTTGCTCAAGGGCATGGATAACAGGCAGATAGACATGTGAATGAGATGAAGAAGGGGTGTGTGTGTGGGTGTGGGGTGGGGGGAGGTGGGGGGGTGTGGGGTGGACGACTCATCCCTTTCCTGACATCACCACAGTGAAGATAGAGCAAGATTTATAGGACTTCACCCAACACATACAGTACGAGCTGGGTGACCATCTTATATAAACCTTTCCCCTATACAAACTTCCTCCCTATTGTTAATTTAAATGCAGTACATCAGATATCTTCAGATGTAATTTGGTTTCTGTATTTTTGTGTTTTTTTTTTATTTGTATTTTTGCCATAGTTATTAGGACCTCCATTACCCTTGATGCTTCATGCTGCAGCGGATCCCGCCCACAGATGATAGATTGGCACTCAGTCGGTTCCATACTGACTGACACTGATAAAACCTCACGACTAACACTTTGTACGGGCTTCCTGACACCATATATCTGCCTCGCGCTGTGTGTTTGAAATAATCTTATAACAACCATCAAATTTCCACAGGGTCTTCCAAACAAAGAGGTATAACACAGGCATATCTTAACTCAGGATATCTGTATTTGTTTTTACACATTAGCAACCCATTGACGTTCAATAAACACAGATGGTTTGGAGTCCTTCCAGTTTCCAAAAGTGCAGCACAAAGCACAATAGTCTTACGCATTTTTTTAATTACAGTCATCTGTAACGCTGTCACTTGGACTCCACCTTTGTTGCGTGGCATGGCACTGAAACGCTAAAAACAACATATGACGTACAAAAGCGGTGTGACAGAATTTAAGGGCAGTAATAAGTTTAAATGATGTGTTTAAATCATGTGTAATCAGTGATGTAGCACTGGTTTGGCCTGTTCAACGGTGATTAAAACAGCCAAGAAAGATCATTACCAAGGTACACATTGTCATTTGATGATTCTTCAGCTTTCCTAGACGAGCAGTCATCACATCTGCCTCACAGGTCGTAGATGATTTCTGAGGCCCGCAGCTGGCGCCGTCCCTCGGGACACATTTATGTGTTATCATCATTACAAACAGTCTTTATAAATTACAGCTTTTAAAGTCCCTCTGGGTGTATCAACTGCACCAGGCACAGCAGAAATGCCTCGGAGTGCTTTTATGGTTTTGAAATTAGAAATTAAGATGTGCTGTTTTTGGTGGAAGTACATGACTGAAACTTTGATTTTTTTTCTTTTTAGAGCTGTAATACAAGTCTTTTATGGCTGTACACTGCCAGGTAGGGCCATTTGGCAGAGAGAGGTCACAAATCAGCGAAAATGTCCTCGGGGAGCAAGAAGAAACCATTGCAGACATTCTGTAGTGTAGCCAATAATTTCAGGTGACAATTATAGTGCAGGTCTAAGCTCTTCAGCACAGTTTATACTTGTGAGCTTGCTTTTATTTAAGGTTGAATACAAAAAGTATTATTATAAAGTAGCCAAATGCTTAATGCCTCCAATGTGAAAGGAAGCTTTGTATGTGTCTGTGGAACATCGTACTCGATGATGATGCACTCTGGATGTTCCCTGTAGCAGGGAGGTGCCATCTGTGACACAACTCTGCTAATTGACCAAAGTGACAGATGAGAACAGGGTAAATTATAACGTCTACAGCAAGTGCACACTTGTTTTTCATAGTGGTGTATATGGAATGTGTTTGAAAGACTTTTGAAACATGTGCTTTTCCGACAGTTGATTTAAACATGGCGTTGCATTCAATTGTTGAGTGGGTTGAGAGCTCGCATGTCCAGTCCTGTATGACATCTGTGGCCTTGCGATACAGACTGCAGTTGAGGAACAGAAACAGGACAAACCGCAACCTTGGCGTGTATCAGGTTGCTTGCCAGAAGCTATTGAACTTATCTTCGATGGGTCATTCAGACTGTGACAGCAGAGCAAGGACAGTGGGATCAACTTAAAAGCTGGGAAACAAAGTGAGTCTGGCGACTCCTCTGCACATCTGATCCTCCATTGCTTGTCGTTCATGTACCTGTCAGGAGCAATGAGAAGAAAGAGTGCATGGCTCTGTTCGTAGGGGGATATCCTTCCTCTCTGCAGTAGCGGGGGAGAACGCCCTGCTCACACAAAGGGTAGCCTCACTTCTTTACTCTGTTTATTTTTAGTCATAACATCCACTACAATTGAAAGTATGGGTCAAGGTGAGGCTAGGACACTTGTGAGGGGAGGGTGCCTGAGGAACAACAAACAGATGTTCTTTGATGATAATTGCAGGGAAGGGAAAAGGAGTGTGGAGGGCGGCCTCGTAAAGCACTCACTTGTTGAGGCTGTCCCTCCTGCTTCTTGCCCCCTCTGAAGCCCTGTGGTGGTATGTTGTTTAGCCCCAGGAGTCAGAGTGGGCATGCTGGTGCCATTACCTTTACTCGCTCTTGGTGACATCTGTTCACAGTAGCAGCCACAAATTTGAATGCCAATATCCTCGCCTTGAACCAACCTGTAAAGGAAAGAAATGTGTCACTCAGTGACAGTCTTTCGTAACATGAAAGGTTAGGCAACCACAGCCCTTAATCAAGTGTGTCTGTCGGCGGGCGCCCTTTAAAATGAAGCTGTAAAGACAAGCTGGCGGTGTTATAGCCAGTGAGCGCCAGCTCAGAATGATTGATTTGTATAAATCATTGTCTTTTTGCTCTCTCCCTCTCTTTTACGAGCTTCAGTAGCGGTGTAGGATGGCGAGGATACCATCATGGGATTAAGTATTGCTCCTCTAGGCTGTCCTGTGATTAATGAGCTGCCATAGCATTCCCAACTGTCACTAAGAGGGGTACGGGTTCAAACCGTGTCTTCGCTGATGATACAAAGGATAAAAAAAATCTGTTGTATCATCATGTCATCGATGTCCTGTTGTTCTGATGTTGATTTAGAAAGTTGTCAATCACCCTCAGGGGACTGTAACGCTCTGAAATGCAAATCTGATAGTGGAATTATTGGCTTACTTTTTGACTTTTCTTTTATATTTTGTGTTTTTATGTTCCCTGTGCAAAACAAATCCCATTTGGGGTAATAAACGTTTCATTCATTCATTTATCCATAAATTTTTAGTAATAAGCGTTGTTGAGCTGTTTAAGATTGGAAAAAAGTTTGCATGACTTTAAGGCTGTAGGCCATTTATCTGTTTTATAGTCTTTCGTATTTTTTTGTGTAAGCATATTTTACTTGCCTCCATTTCCTATTCTTACCCATATCTTAAGCTTCAATGCCACAGTCAGATCAGAAATATCGAACTTCAAAATGTGGCACACCCACACTGTGGCAAGACAGTAGAGAGCATTTGCAACAGTGCAAATGTTGCAAAGGCAGCAGAAGCGTTGCATTTTGCATCATACTGGCAACCTGTTCAGAAGGTACATGTAGACCAGTGTTTGCAAGACCTGGCCTCAGCTTATTCCATGATATGGGATGTGCAAGTTAGACTTGAACAGTATATTTACAAATGTAGATGACCTCCAACCTCTTTTTTAATATCTGCAAAGCACTTTGCTGCAAATGGACACAAGCTCATGTCTTTAATGAACTGCTTTTGAGCTCAAATTTTTGTAGTTCTCAGTCTTTCCTCATAGTTAGCAGTCCATGTTCTTCAGAGTCTCCAGAGATTCTTTATGTCTCGTTTTAAAGACTGCTGATCGTAATGTTCCCTGACCTTTTGCATTGAACGAAAGAGCTTGTCTGAGAGAGGGGGGGGGAGCTGTTGAGGAGAGCAAGAGAGAGAGAAATTGAGCTGCTCTGCATCTATCTCTCCCCAAGGAGTGTCGTGTTTCTCTTTCCACCATTTATTTGAAAGCTATCATTTCCTGGGATTCATCGCTGAAAAATGCCATTGATTCTCTGGATGATAGATGCTAAGTGTCCCTCTATCGACATGCCTATTGACAGACCTGTGTAAATTCTGCATCTTATTACCCCCTGGATAAATGATACACCTTGTGAACAGGGAGGATGTTGCTCAGTCGATGGCAATGGCTCAGCATCCCGTACAATGGTGGGTGTCACTGCTGAGCAGCGTGATTCATTTTGTCAGAAAACACCTTATCAGTCACCATGCTGAATAATTAAATATAATAAGACTGATGGGGGATAACATCCCTCCGCAAAGCATGTCAGCCAAGAAATAAGAATGACTACAAAGGCATTTATTCCGCACTGTGCTGCAGCCACTTTGGGAAGGTCAAATCCTAATCTAAAGGTGTTTTTGAATCTAATATCCCTGTCTGGAAAGTTTGCTGTAGCATTAAAATGACTTATATAAAGCCTTAAACCTACTGCATGTGCCGTGAAGCAACTCGTTTCTTTACAGCACTGTTTACAAGGGCTATTTTTCTTTGACTCTGTAAGGTTTATTGCATCTTAATCCCACCCCTTTTGTAGCGCTGCCTGCAAGGACATTAAATAATGTCCCACTGCCAACCGTTTTCTCCATCTCAATTTGTTTTATAGTAATACACAATTTAACCTTCAGAATAGCATTTGCAGGTTCATAACACTTGGAGCAGGTGTAATTTTTCTAACAAACAGAGCTGCAATGTGACCCTATTTATCTATGTTTCTTATAATGTATTGTATTAATCTGTGGGCCGTTCATGACCCATTATTTCAACAGCACAATAATTCACTCTTATTGTTCCGCCTTGCTACTGAGGAAAATCTGTCTCGTCCAGTTGTGCTTAAAGTCCTCCACCATGTAGCCGTTGTGTGGGATCTGTGGGCTTTTTGCGCAAGAATCCATGAACCATTATACTGTAGGTTATGGAGAGTGAAATGAGCTCTTGTGATTCAGCCTCTCTTGGCCTGGCTGCTCTCTGTGATTTGTGTTTGAGGCTCTTCTGGTGGCTTATTTGAACACACTGTAATATTAGCTTTTTATTTTATATATAATATCCAGTTTCATATAAATAGTCAGTGCTAAACGATCTTACACAGGGGATGTAAATGAAACATACCAACATTTAATTTTGCTTTACACTTACAAGTTTATATTTTTGTGTACAGCTTTAGGTACAGTTTTTATTATTTTTTTCTTGTTATTCTTGGGTACAGTTTTATTTATATTCTAATCTACTTCACTTTTTTATTTTCTTTACCTTTATTTCTATCTGTACTTAAATTTTGATTAAAACTTATCTTGTTTTTAGCACAATAGGGGCGTGTCGCAAACATTTTCATTTCACCGACAATGTACCTTGTACAATCTCGGGTGTCAAATAAAGGAATCTGCTTAACTAAACTGGCATACACATCCCTGTGGTGGAAGGTCCCTATTCCACCATTGGGAACAAGTGCCCATGCTGCAAAACAACCTAAAAAAAAGAGCAGACAACTAAATGTTGTCTCCAAAGAGGAGACCCAACAATCACCATCCTACTTACTGCATTTTTAAATTAGGGATAACACACAATATCAGTCATAAGTGTGTTATTTCTAACAAGATAATATGGTGGGAGACGTGGAAGCTGCAGCTTAAAGCAGAGCTGTACGATTTTTGAACCACCATGCCAACATTTGTTCCCCTTGTTCCGAAGATAAATTAGCAGCTTCTAAATAATGCAGTGAACCCTAATTCTCTTTGATTAGTAGTGAGTTAGATGATGGCGACCCATTGAAATTGGTCATCAGCATAAATAACGAGCAAATGAACTGATAAAATGCAAAGTCCTTGGCCATCATAAATCAAATGGAATCCACTGGCCATGGAAGCGGGTGGAATTAGAAGTCCATGCTCCTATTAATTATATTGCCTTGTGAAGGCGACAGCGTGATAAATCAGCACTGAAAGGCCCTTCACTGGCTGAGCCTGAGGAGTTAGACTGCCTGCAAATTGCTTTGTGTATTCTCCTAATTGTTTCTTAAATAACCCACCTTTCTGAGGCAGGTTGGAAAGGTAGTCTACCAAGAAGGGTCAAGAAAGTCAGAGGAGCTGCTTCTGCAGGATTATGTTGTAGAAAATCACCCATTCTCTCCCTCTCTCTCTTTTTTTCAATATATTTACACAGTACACACTAAAAATTAAGAAAACAATAATAAACAAACAGGAACCAGATGTTGATCCCTCCAAATAACCACAGAGTAAGAGTTAAAATACACCACAAGAAGGTGTGTGTACGCATGTATAGAGAAAAATTAATTACACACATTATGCATACATGACTCACACAGTGGGGGGCGTGGCTAGCATTGTTGCCTCACAGCTAGAAGGTTGCTGGTTCTCATCCCGGTCCAGGCCTTTCTGTTTGGAGTTTGTATGTTGGTGTGTGTGTGTGGGGGGGGGGGGCGGGGGCTCCTCAGTGTTCTCCGGTTTCCTCCCACCTTCCAAAAACATGCAGAGGATAATTGGACACTCTAAATTGCCCGTAGCCCTGTGATGGACTGACAACCTGTCCAGAGTGTGACCCCACCCATTTGCCCTGTTTTCAGCTGGGATTGGCACCAGCAGTCCTGCGACCCTCATGTGGAGGATAAAGCGGTAGACACACACACGCATGTGTATGAATATACAGCGGTGCATTTGACTTCCTGGGACCTCATGACACAAATCTTTTTTTTTCTCTCTAATCATGTACTTTTAATCAGCACCAGTCACCAAATGACGTGGACAAACACAATGATCCATTTAAAAACTGACTTCACTCTATTAGTCCACAATTCTGTCTTTCATAACATGTTCAGGGTTCAACTTATTGAAATCATTAGGAACAGGCAGGACGTTCTGATATTGGTACATCGTGTTAATTTGGTAATATACTGTACCTAAATACCAATTGATGTGGGCTTTGCAAACACATGCCAACATATTTTTAAAACTGCTTTTATCTGTTGCCACCAGATTTATAGCCTTTATTTTTATCGTTCTTGTTTCCCTGCAACTGTGTTTTTTTTTTCAGCCAAATGAAATCAAATGGATAAAATTAAATTACTTTAGCTTTTGAGGCATGTAATAACGATCAGTCCTCTGAAGAGCATGTAATTAATGTGAATACTGAGGCAGTCAGGAGCTCTTGCTCATTAAACTACAAGCAACTATAAAACTCCTGTGAATTAGGCCCAAGAACTTCATTTGGATTTTTTGAGTGTAGGCATGATCTAGCATGAAATGCAGAGTTTCCAGAGTATTTAGCAGGCGCTGTAGTTACTTGAAATTGTTATGTGCTGTCTAAAAAATGCCAGCGGTCATGCAATGTCAATGCAAGGCTTTGTGCCCTTGTCGGCCCTTGTGTGATGAAGGGCTTCAGTGCTTTGACCTGCTGACAGTTCTGCGGGGGGGAAATGTGCGTGCACATGTTGTAGGACAACTAGTGAATGTTGTCATCATTGATTATTATCCGTCTAACCATTTAACCTATAAAATGTCAGAAAATAATGAGCAATGCTCTTTGAAAGCTCCCAAAGATCAAGTTAACTTAATCATTACCAGGAGCTCACGGGTAGTACATGAAATAATCATATATATTTATATGTATATATATATATATATATATATATATATATTGAAATAAATGCACATAACTGTTCCTATGCAGCAGCCAGGAGCCATTAGCCAGTTAACAAAGGAAGCACTTTATTATCATTTTATTATTCACATTATTCATGAAATCTGTGCATGAAGTGCAGTTGAGGCCAAATTGAAAAAACAAGCCAACACTGTACTGCATTATCACATATGTTCCTCTAGTCTTTTTGCTATTGTTTATTTGTGTCTGTGCACACAAGAAGTTGTGGTGACGTGAGCATTTCTTTGGTTTTCACACCAAAGAAACTGGATTCAAAGAATTATTACTTAATAAACACATTTTATTTTGAAATGGTTGCACCGTAACATGATATTATTGCATTTTTCATCAACAAATTGTCCCCGCACTAATCTGTGTGTATCAGTTTAAAAACAAACGTGTGGTCAAAATGTCCTTCTCCTGACTTTGAGGCTCTGGTGTATCTTTGAGTTTAAATAATGCTCCTGTGCCGTCGGAGAAATAATGGTGTGGACTTTCATGACATTGCGTCAGTGCCAAGGTGACTGACTCGAGGACTGATTGCCGCCTCTGTCTCTCTCTTTTTCTCTCTGTCCGTCCCCTCTTCTCACCCTGTCAATAAGCATCCTCTTGTCTGATGGAGTCACATCAGGGCACTGCAGCTGACACCATGGTGTCTTTATTTCCTGCAGGAATCCTTTTACAACACACATCAGTGGTGATTAATACACTGACAGCAGCCACAAGGTTAACCCCCCGCTGCCAGCCAGCCTCTGTAACTGACAAACACACACGACTCACCTTACATACCAAACTACACCATGTGCTGCACTTTTCCCTGTGATATACTGTCTATAATCAAAGACATGAAATCAGAGTACTGGATATTGCCCAGCACTGTACACTCTAGAGTTGATTGATGGGAGCAGATGATACTTGGTATTCCAAAACTGTGTTTTACATTAAACCAAATTGTTGCTCCCACTTGCAGCTGTCTGCATGGTTATTAAATCGGAGGACTTCCGATTTAAATTTATGGCATCCATTACTCAAGAATTTACATGTCCAGGTGTTGCATCTGTTTGGCTTCAGGTAGGGGTCACTTTGATTTATTAATATCCATGGATTCATCTGCTCGACAATCACTGACATATTGTCACTTAGGGCAGCGTGTCGCTCTGTCTTTTAACAGCTGTGACAACCTGCGTGTTTATTAGCTCCCTGGCTGATTATGCAGATGCACATCCCGGAAATGTCAGCGTCTGTAGGGCGAGATTACATGCAGTACTTAATGCTTATAATAGCCAATAAACAGTAAATCATCGACTCCATGTTAGATGGGGATTTTCTCATTATATCTTATCAACACCTGCTTAATCGCTGAACGTCTCAGAATCCTCATGATAGAGGAGATAAGGTAGCAGTCTTCAGGAGTGATCAGACCATCTGGGTCATTCCGAGCCATATGTTCACATTTTGTTATTCTTGCTGTGGTTCATGGAAACAGTTTGTTTTGCTTGAGCCCACAAGCTGTGGTTGCGTAGTTGTGTTTTTATTTTGGATGCTGCATAACCAAAAGTAGCTTCTGGCATGAGGGAGAATTAATCATACATTTTGACGATGAATGACTAGTTAAAATTGAAAACATGCACTGTCCTGTGGAGATCTGGTACTTGCAATAGTCATGATTTGCTATTTCTAGTATTAGTTAGTACAGACAATTAGCATTAAGAAATGTTTTTTGGTCTTTACTCATCAGTCGCTGGCCTGAAAAACAGTAGATCTCACTGTAATATAATATTTTAAGCACACTAGGGATCACATATAAGCTTGTCATTTTAAATTTACATACTCTTTTGACCATCAGTAACAAATCCCCATTTGTTTAAATGATACAATGTCAAATAAAAGCATAGAAACATCAAGTACACAATTCTAATTGAGTTTTAAGCAGGCTTGGCACCAAACACCATGGTCTGTCTGCTCACAGTATGGATCAGCAGGACAGTCCACTGAGGGCCATAGGTGGCCTGGTTGTTAGGACATAGCAAATGTCACAGGCTGAGGGAGAGAGCGTCCCCTCAAGTCCCCCAGATGCTGCTCCCACCTCTCATCATTAACTCTCACACTGAGATAGTAATTAGGCCTCCTCGCGGCATAAGACAGATTCTGCATCAGACCAAATTTTCTAAGCTGTCATTCTAATTAAATAGGCCAGGGCAAGATGGATCGGCTTGGCCGGGTGTTAGTATTGATGTCAGCTAATCATGGCGACTCGGCCCCAAGCCACAAAGCACTCGGCTATGTCCGTCTAAAGGCACTAAAAACAATACGTTTGTGCAAAGGGTGGTGAGGCTTCTACGTTTTTATGCCAACTCTGTGGCTGAATTTAAACTGTTGATCATTGTGTCTCATGGCTTATGGACTGTATAGCAAACAAAGTATAACCCTTTTTAACAGTATGACTCACAGGAACTGTTGAGCTGCTCATTTAAGTCTGACTTTAGCCCCCGCTCCTCAAGCAACTGCCAAATTATAACCTATTCTCACTGTGCAAGCGAGGACATGTTAATTGGATTTGACAAGGGCATATTATGCACAACAAATATGCATAATTCGGCAAAAATGGAACAGAAAATTGGAAATAAAGAAGAGAACAAAGTAGATTTACATGGTCGGGTAGTCTGAATGTCTCGTATCATATTCTGTCGTGCCGCCCGCATAAAAAGGCACAGAACTGTAACAATGGGTATCAGTGGAAAGTGCTTTAAAGTTAAAACTGATGGATGGCTTGTCAAAAAAAATAATTGCACTGGTTGGAAAGTGGGTCTGCATGCTTAGAGGGGGGAGAGCAGGATCTACAGAGAGGATGATGGAAAGTGACAGTGGTCTGTCAAGACGCAGGGGCTGCCCAGAGTAGTGTGAAGCCCCAGCTAGAAGGTGGCAGAACAGTGCATGCTGTCAGAGCAGGAAAGTGCCTTTAATACATTGAAAAGAAAAGGAATCCGCCTGTCAGACTTGCTCAGCCAGTCGAGGGAGGAAGAAGGAATATGGCGGAATAGGTGGAGCCGTGGTAGAGCTATGTGAAGCCGGCGGGCCACATGGGTGACTACAGGTACAAATCACACAGTCAAATGAGATGCATCGTCAGCGGCTCGTGGCCGCTACCAGTTACAACTGGTTCCTTTTGCTGTGACAATTCATTAATCAGTTTGACATATCTGCTCTTATTACATGGGATATTTGACACTTGAGCAATTGGATTGTCAACTGCGTCCCATTATAAATGCAATTCAAAGTGAATTCTGCCTCTCCTGTTATCTTTAAGGAGCCCTGCATTGACCTTGGGAGGCAAGCACTTCTCTGCCGTGGGCTTAAATGTATGCACTGTTCATGAATATACATAAAAGCATCCAGAAAAACCTCAAAACAGTACACTGGCTCATTCATCTGCTTGGTCCCTGCCCATGCATGATATAAAAGTGTCAGGCTCTGATTGGAGGAATGATGTATAGACTGACCTAACAAAGGATCAAGTGCCCAGTGAGACAGACAGCTAATAGATAGAGAAGCAAGAGAGGCCTCATTTAGAGAGGAAGGGCTGTTTGTGCTGCCAATATGACAAAGGGGAAGTCGACAACTATTGATCCATGCTCACGGATGACAGCTTAAAAATTCAGCAATAATCATGACAAATGAGGAGAGGCACCACAGCCAGAAAATTATCAATAATCAGCGGCTGAGAAGAAATGCCAAGGTCAGAGAGAAAAGGCTACTAAAGTTCTCTTTGTGTGTGGACGCTGCCAGGTGATATATTGGTAAAGATAGGAGGAGCAGCCTCTAAAGCGAGGTAGAAGTTATTAATTAAGTTTTGGATCCCACTGGGATATGAATGTCCCTCAGTATGGATTCGTTGCCAGAGCTCACTGAATGCCAAGGGCAAAGAGACCATTATGTAACAGGCAGTTTCTGGTGGCTTTGATCCCTCACAGGGGAGCTGGTAGATGGATTTGCTGTATCAATAACTCATTCCCTTCTCAAAGGAACCTGAAGACGGCTGTGGCATTAGTAGCATCGAGTTTCATGACAGGTCAGTGCTCAACCTGGAGGGATTTACTCCAGCCAATAGAGTTCTACCTGCCACCCAATGAGGCATCTTCATCAAGGTCCATTTGACAAGACAGAAGAATGTGTGAGATTAAAAAAAAAAAGGACAATACTTAAGGATGTGCTGCGGTAGTGTTGATCATTTTGTCTATTGTGGCTCTGACAGTGTCGTAGGAGTTCAATGATAAATCACTACACTACTCTTTTAACTGTATGCCAAATTCATCCACTACTGCTACTTGGTACCTGATAACTAACAGCCCTGTCACTTGAACCTCATAGAAAGTCTATTCCTAATCGTCTCTCTGGTTCTGGGACATTTATTGTCACAATCAGGGCGTGTTGAATTGTAACTTTCTGTTCATTTGAACTCTTGTTCTTTTGTTTTCTGGTTTTTAGTTTTAGGTTTTTTATTTCTGTTGTTTGGATTTCTCTGTTTTATATCTGTTCTCATCTTATGTCATCATTTTTCTCCTTGTGTATCTTGTGTACAGTAGTTTACTTCCTGTTTTACTTTTTGTCCCTGTGTTTCTTACCCTGTTTTACTTCCTGCCATTGTGTTTCCCCTGATTATCTTCTTTGCTTTGATTGATATTACCTGTGTCTAGTTCATGTACAGCATGTGTTATCTTCTTTGCCTTTGTTCATCTTGTGAAATTCTGTCAGTGTTCCAGTTCTTTGTGTCTATGCCTTGTAAGTTATTTTCTTTTTACCCCCTGTACTGTAATGTTGTATTTTCTTGAACAAGTTCAGTTTTTGCTGTAGCAACGCTGTTTTGTTCAGACTGCATTTGGGTCCTCTTAGTTCTCAAACGTTACACGTATCTAGTATCTGCTACGACGGCTGACCTCTGTGACACTGCTGTGTCATCATTATTTGGAGTAGTATAAGTTTGGAGGTTGATTCATCATTAATAGCTGATTCATTAGCAGTATCCGTCTTTTCATTGAAGCTTAGCAAGTTGCATAACACTAGTGTACTTGCTGCTGACGTAGATTGAAAGGGGGTAAACTGTAACGTAGTAAAGGGAGTTGCTGACACAGCCAACAGAGTTCATTTTATTGACATGCAAATACTGTCATGTGGTTACAAATGGCATTTTTCGCAGGTCACTCGTTCAGCCAAGGTTTAATAGGCCATGAGGTCAAAAGACAGGAGAATAATTTACTAGTTGTGGCATATTCCTGTGATTGAAACGTCACTCTGGCTTTGGGACCTGATTTGTTGCCTCTGTGTGAAAAGTGGCATGAGTCTGGAAGTATGCACTCTTCAGGGGGTGGTGTGCTTTCTCGCGTCTTTGGTCCAAAGTAGCACACCGCTAATAACAACAAGTATATTAATCCTCAGCTGGTGAAAATGATCATGCGGTGAAGGGAGAAACCTTCGTGGAGGTGTTAAACAATTAAGCATCCAGAGCAGCTCATTTGTTGAAGTGTGTTTGGCATCCTGGCCAGCTATATAGAATGTTCACGTCCATTCACACAGAGTTGTGAATTTTTTTTAAATACTGTTAGCATCATAATGTGATATGTCGCCTCAAGAGGGATGATTATTCTGTCATATTATTGCTGCCCAGACGCAGCCCACACACTTCCTTTGCCTTTGCTGCAAGGATAAAGCACAGTTCCTGTTTTTCTGGGACCATCTGTAAGAAAAAACCAGCCCAAGGTAAAAAGGATGACTGCAACTTGGCAGAAGATTAAACGGGCCCTCCGCAAAACCCATTAATAATTCTCATATTTTGGAAACAGACCATACATACAAAATCTGTGGTATTTAATCTCCTCTCTCAGCGAATAAAAAAAAAGGTCAGCAGGGAGGGAAAGACTTTTTTCTTCCCCCAGCCCAGAGTGATGGGCCTAGCTTTTCCAAGGCACCCCATTTGTCTGTCAGGGCTGTGAACGGAGCCAGTGATTTAGTTTCCATCACATGAAGCTCATGTCCGGTTGATGATACTGCCAGGCGGGATATGGGGAGAATTTGTCACCTGCAGCTTTGACAGGGAGATAATTGCTGATAGTTAGCAGAATAATGGGATATGAGCATTACCAGCCTCACAGGGTTTCAGCAGTATTTGTTGCTCCCACTGGAGAACACATTTTCCCACATCATTTCAGTATTGACTCTGTTTACACAGAGATAATTTAAGCTAATCAGTGTGAAACGACTGACACATCAACTGAGGAGATGGGATTTCTTTCATTACAGCGCTGAAACATAAGTTATCATGTTAACACTTGTATTGTCATTACTTATTTAGTCCCAACAGTCATGTTTTCCTTTAAACGCCAAATATGCAGGAATCATGGGCAGCTGCTTGTAAACAAAGCAGAGGCAGAGTTGGCCCCTCCTCCCCTGCTCACTACGAGTTGCACAGACTCTGTGATAATAAACTTACTAACACCTGGGCTCCACTGACTGTGAGCACATCATGGAACTATGCCTGGAACGGCTTTTCAAAGACAGTCATATAAACAGATTAAGGGGCGGTCCACACAAAAATTAGTGTAGGTTTATCCGCCAAGTTTTTTTTTATCGTATTTGACCTTTTATCCACACGGAAAGTGCATTTTGGGAGCAAAATGCCACCCATGTGTTTTTGTGTCGATAACCAGTATGCTATGTTGGGAAAACGATAATGTCATAATCCCGCCTCTCTCTTGCACTTGCATTCGCTCTCGCTTATCTCCGTTGTTGTCATTATCCTCTTCTTGTGTTCGGAGTTTGTTTTGGTCTATTCAGAACCTTAAGTTATCAGCAGCAGTTAGTACTTACATTACATACACGGCAATCTATACTGTTGTAGGAACGTTACAGTCTTACCTGTCGAGCAGAAAAGAGGCCACCTCCGTGTCACACCATCCTCTACTCCAGTGCTCGCCAGCACAACCACACATTCACTCTTTTGTCTGCTCTGTATTTAGTCTCATTTAAAGTAGCGTCTCTTAAGTGCCTGTGTCTGCCATTACCACAACTTCTTATACCTGCCCGGCTGTAACCTGATTGTCCTGCCCTCCTTGCTGTTATATGATAGAGGTTAGAAACACACTGGCCAAATGTAGCTGGCCAGAAATGTCCTGACCCTCAGCAAAACAAAGAAAATAATAAATACTGGCAGAAGACAGTGTCGCTGCAGATAACAACACCACCACACACTTCTAGTGGCTCATTAGGGAGGCATTTCTTTTTGATTAAATAATATGTTGATTTGCAAAAGAAATGTTACTGAAGTTTTTAAACTGTACTTCACTGGTGAAAAAAAGAAACAAGCTGATTTAAAATGTTCCTGTCTTAACTCAAGTGTAATCAACAATCCCATTTCTCCTCAGCGACCCATGACCTATAGATGGCCAGAGGGAGACAAACAATTAGTGCAAACAATAATAACAGAGGCATGGGTGTTCCCAAACCTCACAAGTGGTCTTTGTTGACTAGAAAAAGTCGTAAAAAGTATTGTCGTAAAACCAGAATGAAAACATTTGTGTATCAAATCTTGCAGTGCCATGCACTCTCATGTCTGTCTGTCTGTGTCATCCACAGGTTTTGGGCAAGAGCCCTCAGGCCCATCAGCAGGTCTCCCATAGCCCCAACACCTCTGCCAGGCAGCCTCCACAATCAACAACTCTTCCTGTGGCTACAAACAAGGCAAGACACATCAGAGCACAGTACAGAATCATTTCAAAATCACCAGGAGCTGCACCCCCTGCAGTGAAAGTCAAAGGTTATTTTTTCGCTCATTATTTCTTGGTTGATCCTCAACTAGTGCCAATTGTTAGCTCCAAAGTGCAGCAGTCAGGGAACATGACACAACACTCTCTTTCTTTTTGGAGGTTTTGCTGGTCTGAGAGTTCATCGAGGGTCAGTTAGTGTTCTGTCTTGAGGCAAATTTGGACATCTTTAACAGCATTCAGCCCATTAAATACGAGTAAAACAGCCAAAGTTGAGCATTTATCTGGTGTTTTACTGCTGCCCCAAGAGCTTCTTGATTTCCCTCTCTAATGGTATTGGCACCATATTGGGAGCATAAGTGTTGTGTGTTTAACATCGTCTTCAACACAAGATGAATGACGATCTTTGTCGAGGCTTAGTTTGACCCAGGTGTGGGTGAGATGAGTGACTCACAAAAGAGGACAGGTCACATTAGACAGCTGTAATAGATGGAGCGGCAAAAGGAGTGGTGCAGATAAGGGAAATGTGCCAGAAAACTCAGCTGTGGGGGATAGGGAATAATCTCTCTACAATAGCCAGTGTTGGGTCGGAGTGCACTCCCAGACCCCCTCGCTGTCCTCCTGTGTGTTAACTAACACTCACCAGAGTGCTGCCTGAACTCGGGGCGGACAAGAGTCACAGAGTGGGATCCAAATTCTCAACAGCTCCGTGACCTAGCAGTGGAAGATGTGGGTCTGTGTGTATACACGTATATACATGTAAGTCCACAGAGCTCGCAAGAGGCTTATTTAGATAGATTTACCCCGCTCCCAGCAAATACACAACTTTGGAATGAAACACAAATTATCTCTGTTGGGAGCACAGTGAAATATTTATTGCTGTTGTTCCAGTTGGTGTGGTTTTATGTTCCATTTGTGTATTGGATAGTTAGTGGTGTGTAATGTCTGCCTCTTTGTAGTACTATGTTTTCTTTTCAGTCAAGGACACAAAGGATAAATCTTTTTACCGTGGCGAATATGAAATTCTTCTTGTTTTTCCAACAGTATCCTGATGCACAGATGGAAATATCTTAGTCCGTCCTGGGCTTTGAAGGCTTTTTAAAACAGTGATATATCTCATATTGTCCAAATTGGACGTGCTTTCAAGGCATTTAAGTCCCACCCAGTAACAGGATTTAGCCCTATGACTTGCCTCATTCTAACTAGGACTAATGAAGGGGGGAAGCTTTAAGAAGTCTCCAGCATGCAGCCAGGCATTACCGATTAGGTCATTGGAACGGCCGCTGGGCTGAGCATGATGGATGACTGGTGGAATGAGTTTCTGCCTAGCGGTATTGTGAAATCTTTTCATTGTCACTGACGGGGCCTATGAAGGAGACTGATAAATGAGGGAGCAAGTGTCAGAAACGCCCTTCTTTGCCCTGCTGCTTTGCTGCGGCTTTAATATCTCCCCCAGCTACAGTGCAGAAAGTATTGATAAAAGGAAAAGTTTGAAAAAATAACCACTGTCAGTAAGAGCCAGGTGGAGCGAGGTGGGGATGATTAAGGCGACCGGCTGCTGGACTAACCCAGGGTTGGTTGCTGTAAACACCAGTCGAGGCCGGTGTCCATGCTGGGAAGGGGGAGCCACTTTTTATGGGGAACGGGTGTTACCACAGTGACACGCTGCTGTGATGAATGTGTTCCCTCCATCTGGTTCCAGCACATGTAATAAATATCTGGACTCATGTTTGACCTCTCTCACTTAGCAGACACATCTTTCACATTGGGTGTGTGGAGGGAAGGTTGCAGGAACCATTTCTTCTTTTAGAGAGATATGAGTGCAGGAAGAACATGTGCGCCACAAAATGGAGTCTACCATAGTAGAACTTACTCACTAAATGTATCCACTTTTAGTAAAATAATATAAGAAGATTGTTTAAAAAAATCTATTGCATGTTTTAGCGGTGGGCCACTGGCGGAATACTGGCTAGCACAGTTGCCTTGTAGCAAAAAGACCCAGATTTGTTTCCCGAGGGTCTTTCTGCATAGAGCTGGCATTTTCTCCCAGTGTGTGCATGGGTCATGAAAACTCTAAATTACTCGTAATGTGAGAGTGAATGGTTGTTTACCTCTGTGTGTTGGCTCTGTGATGGACTGTCCAGGGTGTACCCTGCCTTTTGCCGTGTGTCAGGTGGAATTGGCACCAGCAGCCCGCGATTCTCATGTGATGGATAAAGCGATAGACAATGAATGAATGAATTTTCTAGTGGTATGATCACGCTCTGGTGCTGGATAATTTCTGTTTAATGTTCCGTGTGTCACAGTATAAACACAACTCAACTACTTGCCAAGGGCTAACAGGTAACTATGTTCAGAGTTAAGTGCATGGATATATTATAAGAACTGGATAGAGCACCGCCCCCTCGGCCTTGAAGACAATTTTGTCATGGTGGCCACTCATGGTACTGCAACAAAAATACTGAATACTCAAAATGTTCCCATTGACCACAATAGTAAAAGAGACGCCTATTAAAATGTCCACAGGACACCTGAAGACATGGACATAGGCATGTATAGATATTTATATTTCTATATTTTAAATTCATGGAGTTTCACATTTGTAAAACCTTCCTAAAGGCCATAAAAAGCCCAGAAAAATCTTATTTCCCAGAAAGATGTCACAGCTGTGTACAAGCAGCAATGTGCGGTCATGTGGGGTCTCGGGAACAGCGATACTGTCAGGGAGCAGAATGATTAGCATACAGTATATCAGTGAATGGAAAATCAAGCAAATTGCATCCAAGAAAACAACATAATTCCTACAACAACACATATAAAGTAATAGTCACAGTCAATTAAATGGTTTTGACATTCATTTACAAATCCATGGTTTAAAGCCCGAAGCAAACATGCCATCAGTATTCATGAAATCAGCTTTCGCATGTCAGTAGCGTACTCCCATCATGCCTTTCGCTGTTTATGGACGTAGTTGTACCACAACTGCGCATGCTCTATGGGCCGCACAACCCGGAAATAAACCCGGAAGTCAGAAATTTCTTTGGCATATGCACTGGTTGAGCAACTCCATAGGAATGAACGGAGCCAAAGGGGCGGTGCTCTATCCAGTTCTTAGCTTGAACAGCTTGAATTTTAATTAACATGCACATACCGCTCACTTTCTACCTTCTACCTAGCTAGGTGAACACATTCTGAATAGCACTGCATACCATAATTTCAGGGACATCAGAAGAATCTCAGGATTGATTGGCTTTTTGCAAAATGAGTGTGTTACGTAAAACTTTTTGCTCAAGGTTAAAGGTCCATTGTATAAGAATTAGTGGCATCTTGTAACAGAGAACTACAGCAGACTTCACATACCAGAGAGGAAGTTGTTCCTCACTGTTTTGATGTAATGTAACCATTATTCTATTTGGTTTGTCCTTTGCCATGTCTGCCGACAATCTCTCCTAATGTTACGCACTGGACCTTTAAATATTTGTACTTGGGCTGATGCAAATAATGCATATTTGTATGTTACAAAAAATATCCGTAATTTATGGTGTGAATGCACAAAAAGAGCCCTGTTTTAATCATCCTGCTTTTGCATGTATGTTTGAGAAAGTTGAGTTACAAACACTTTGTTTTTACTTGTCAAACTAACTAGCTGATTAATATTCTATCAAGCCACCAATGGATCAATTCCCAATTTTTTCAGTATAACCTCTGTGAAGCGAATACTGGGACAGAAAAGACCAAAGTAAAACATGCTCACGGTCGCAGCTTTGCTTTTAATCCCTCCTCTCCTACAGCTTTGTGGTCTGACCTTGCAGCTTCTGTGCCCCATCCATCTTAGGCTGTTTAGCCATTTCACTGGATACATACTGCGCAGATTAACACAATTCATCACCACAATCATCTTCGATTCATCACCCTTCCCAATGAATGTTTTGACATCTAGTTAATTTTCTGCTGATGATTTATCAAATTATAATTACCATACTCTGAAGGAGTCATTCATTATGTTGATACATGATAATGATGCCAAAGTGGATTGAATTTTAAGTAAGTTCTCTGTGATTATAACATATGCATTATTGTGAGTAATGCCTTACACTTTGGTCCCCTCGAGCAGTAGAAAGTCTGGGGACGTGAATGTTGTGACAGTCAGTGCAGGAACAGGCAGGTTGTTAATTCAGTTTTTTAACTACAAATTGTTGAGAGAGGGCATGCAGCACATAAAAAAAAGTTCACTGAGATTCAAGACTCTTGATTTAAGATGCTTCGTAATTAAAGGGTGCACTAATTCAGACGGGGCTTCAGTTACGCTCCTGGGGAGCTTACACTGTTAATGGCTTAGCTCCAGTGCTCAGGTCCTTTATTAGCTGTTCATTGAGCCTTACTACTATAGCTCAAAAACAATCAATATAGTCAGCTATGCACACCCCAAGACAGTTACTCTATTGATTATTCTTAATATTATTTAATTAAAATGCAGTAGTCAGTGAGGTTGTATTCAGTGGCCACTTTTTTTAATATTTGAACTTTCTGTATTGGTAATTTAGTTTCTAAAATGTTTGAAAAGGCCCATCACATATTCTGAGGTTAAATTCAAATTGTTTGTTTTGTTTTTAACACAATCCCAGTCCTGAATATATTTGGGGCCATTTTAAATGATCTCCTTTTTGGGGGTCGAATAGCTTCATTGATTGAAAATGTAATTGTTTTAGTTCAGTCTGTACTTGAATGTACAATGAAAACATACTCCGGGCTTTGCTCCTCGTGTTTCAGTGGCTCATTGAGGTCAGATTGAATTAATTTTGTGCGCGGTGTTTAGTATGCAGAAAGCATGAATCTATTGTTTTGCCCAGGATGACTGTGTGTCATCACACGGGGGTCTGCTGTTGGGCAATTAATTAGTACAGTATTCACAGAGAACGTAATGAGGTCAAGTGGCCGATCCTCGATTCACTGCATGGTTCAATGTCAGCCTGTTGTTTCAGCCATGAAAGTGACGATATCCATTTTAAGCAAGTCCTTTGTGTTTGTGGTGTGGATCTAACAAAGGAACCAATATCATGAAGTTAATGTGACTTAGTGAGGTAATATGAACCATAGCTGTTTAAAATCTGTTATGTACATCTTAGATGAATGTATATTACGGTGATATCACTGTTGGCAAGCTTTAATTTTACTGTGTGATAAGTTGAACCACATAAGCAAATTGTTGAGGCTACACTGCATCTTGTAGATGGCAGCATTGATATTAATATATTATCATTTTAACACTTATTCTGTATTGTATCCTCTCACTTAAATCATAGGCTCAGGTCAATATTTTTCCCACTCAGTTTCTTGTATTTTTCAATTATTATAATATCACATGAATATGGGACTAGGAATAAGGGCAAAGATAGTCAATGATCTCCTGTAAATCATTTCTCCTTTTGGACATTTGTCTTATTTGGCTGTCCATCTCTGTGTTTCTCTTACATTTCACCAATGCCCTAAGTACTAAAGTGGAGTAATTTTGTCTCACTTTAAAGTAAAGCAATACCTATTATGGCAATCTTTTATTCATAGCTCCTTAACCTCCAACCTGCACCTCTCTCTGCGTCTTCTTTCCTTCTTGACTTGGCCCCAAGAAAATGCTATGGTGTATACCCTCCACTCCAGGCTTGTCAACTCCAATCTGTAGTCATTTGGTGTGAAATCTGCACCGTGGTCCAAGGCTCTCAAGGTCAGGGCCTGGTAATTGATGTTGCTTATTCATCTGTTTCCTGTGTCTTTTCTTCTTCCTTACACAGTGGCCTTTGTTTGGATAAATTGTTTGAAGATTTACTGTAGTTCTTAAAGGCCCTGAGAAGTGTTCCCCTGCTGCACAGGCTCAATGCCCCTGCTCAGCACTGATGACACTCTGCTGGTCTTGGACAAAGGTCTGTTATTCTAACACACGATGAAGGGATCATCTCCCCGCATAACAACTGAGACAAGACTTCAATGAATCTCCCTCTTTTTGCTTCTAAATCAAGCTTAAAATGGTTCGTAAAAGAAGAGAGAATACAACTGAAGGATAAAGTGGAGGATGTATTCACAAAAACAATTGTACTCTATATCCGGTTTAAAATAGTATACATATCAAACTTCCTTCTTCTGCATCTCCTGAATTTGCCTCTCTGCGTCTGTATATCTGGCAGCCTCGCAAATCTAAATCAGACCTACAAACATCTTAACTTTGAGATAAAAAAAATTAACTGAGGGGCTTAAGTGAATCTGCTGCAAGCACATGAAGTATTTGTTTCACTACTTCCTTTGCTGCCAAAGAACTATGCTCCCCTGATGGCTGTCACCCAAGGTGCAGATAAACAATGGGCTCATTTGAAAACAAAGACATGATTATGGGGGTACGTTTAATCCCAGCTTGACACGTCAGGAGGCTGCATGGGCGACAGCTTTCAAGTGAGGCTTTGAAGTGGCAATCTTTTCACATGCTTGGCTCATTACACAATAAAGAACACTTCATATGTATCTGAAGTGGGCTGGGAAGTGATGGTTAATGATTTTTATGGGCTCCTTGACTTACAGTTACTTTGCAAGAGTAGCCGTCATGTGGCTGACTAGTCTTTTTAGATAATAGAGATGTAAAGTAGGAGGAAATGTCACTTGGGGAGTTTTATTTTTCTATGGTAATCCACAAAACCACCACCAGTGCTGCTGGGACCATTTAAAGAACTAGATCTGAGGTAAGATATCGACATGCCAAAAAACTCACCAAAATCATACACCCTGGCTCTGGAAAAACAGAAAACCAAGAGCACCTTCACATTTTGTGACTGTAGGGACTGTGTGACTGAAATATGCTTATAGTCCTTGAAGCACAACACTTTCCAGTTCAGTTGGTGGCGCACTCTTGCCTTGGTCTAAAGTAGAACACAGTAACCATTTGCATTAGGTTATGTGAGCAGGTCCGCCTGTACCCACTGTATGTACAACCCATCATTCAAGAGCGTTTCAATTCAGGCAAGCTCCTGGTGTGAAACTGCCGCAACTGCAATGGAATGTGAGAGTGTGTACACATCGACTGACACATACACTCATTTTAGTATGAATGGAACAGCAGCCATGTATGAGCATGCAGAAATGCACAGCAGACAAGGAACACAGGAAGTATGACCCAGGCCTTAGCATACGCCTTTATAAGTAATTAAGGCAAGGACGTTGCTTAACAGAAGCTGCCATTTTTCACTGCCATGTTTTAACAGCAGCCTATGAAAGCAAACCCACCAAAGCAGTTTGTTTTGCGGTTTGCAGTGAAAGCTTACTACGCAGAGAAAGAAGAATAACATGCTTTCTGCTCGGCAAAAGTTCTGTAGTTAAAAACCAAGCCACCCCCCTTGTCAATCTGCAGTCTCACCATTAGATGTCACTAATTCTTACACACTGGAGCTTTAAATTGCATTGATGGGAAGTAGGAAAACAATTTTGTTGAAATACATTTAAAGTTGAAATTCTTGTTAAACCTTCTCTTTTGTTTTCTGTGACTTTTTTTCTCCAGGCTAGGTCACAGTGTTGAACACCTAGAATGGCTCCCCACTGGCTTCAAGTTTGGCATTTCTCCCCTTTATCATCTCCAAACAATAGTACTAATCTCCTTGATCATGCTCTGTGAACAAGTGGGATGTGGAATGTGAGTGACGTGCCCACGGTAAACATAGGAAACGCACCTGTGAAGACAATGTGTTGTCGGGAACAAAAAAATGCACACAAGGCAGCTGGAGACCTTTTAATTAGTGCTAATTACCTTAGCAGAGGAACGTCGGGAGGCTTGAAAGGATTTGTGTCAGCGCGTGAGAGATCAAAGATTGAGGCAGTCACGTTTTGTTCTGCTGAGTCAAAAACTAATAAGGAGGGTGATAATGGGGCCCAGGAGAATGACAACCCAGGTGGTGGTGTGTTAAATCCCCACTCAAGCCTCGTTCCACTCTAAAATCAGATCTCTTTCAAATCCAAAAACTCAACTAAATGCTCTTTGCTGATACTTCTGCATTCATTATTCAAGTATAAAATAATGAAATACTGCTACAATGTCAGGAAAGGCCTGTCAGCCAGCAAGTTGGATTTTTGTGATTGTAATAGCCAGAGGGTCAGCAAGCTGTTCAGTCACAACCCATCAACCTAACCAGTATGATGGTATCTGCAAGTTTTACCAGAGGTGGGTCAAACTGAGCTTAAAAGTCGGTCCCCTTCACATCCAATTCACCATCACATTCTTACCTACAGGCAACCTCTGCTGAGCCCCGGTCATTAATCAAAGTGGAGTGCTGTCCTGACCTCAGCCCCTTCCCTTTGAAGTGCTCGGTCCTCTGTAGCATGAGGAAATCATTTGCTGCCTGATTCAATGAGCCATCAGTCGAGCCAGCAGACCTAATGACATGTGAGAATATTAACCTCTTACCACCAAGACTGCTGCTGCTTAGTGAGCAGTATATTATTCATTCAAGGTTTTACTCAAACCATTTTAATAGACCAGTCCTCCTGCAAACCCCTGACAAAACTGCAGCCATGCATGCGTTTTCACTGCTCAGTTCTGATCCTGATCATGATCCACTGATTCTATATGCGTTTAAATGCACAGTCTGTGATTTCTGCTGCTCAGGGTCTCTCAATGAAAACAATAACAGATGACCTAGTTTGATGACGTCACGAAGCAGCATGGAATGATGGGTATTGTTGTTTGGGGAGAGCTTTGGCGGCAGAAAGCGCCACAAACAGCAGAGTTGTTGTGAGTCATTCATGACAAAAATAGTTAGTAATAAATGAACTGCAAAAACATTAAAGCCAACACGCTGGCTTAATAGTTGTACCAAATATTTCCTTCCTCAGCAGAATGGTCATTTCACAACATGTGTGAAGATGTCATTAAAAGGTGACCACAATGTATAAATATAAATGTAAATATGGATTTCTATTACGTGTTGGAAACATTTTTGGGTAATGTAAGTACGCTATTCAAAAAAATATAACGTTAATCTTGTAGTTTTTACATATTTTAATGCAGAACTGCAGTCAATATGTTTACATGACAGTAGAAAAAATATTGTAGTAGTTCGACTAAAACTATTTTAAAATACATGTAAACAATTAGGTCCAACTGATATTGTACTTAAACAAATTTCTTACATCCAGATAATGTGATGAACTACTATTGCATGTATCCATTTAACTAAACCCAAGCTGGCTTGTAGGCACATTTTAAATATGTGGTTATTTAACTTAACAGGTGGTAGACAGACACAAAATGGTGCTCAACGAATAGTGATGGGTTGCTCTCTAAGAGTCGATTGAAAAGACCCTGAACTCCCGTCACTAACGAGAAAATGCCTTATACTAACAAGCTGAAAAGGGGGTGTATCGCCAGCTAGTGTTGTCGAGCCAGGCACTTTCTTTCATAAAGTAATTCTGCTTGCGTGACAAGGATTATAGTCCAATTAAATGTACTAATTGTGCATGGAAAAGCACTTTAAGGTGAACACTATATATAATGAAGAGTAAATCTACTGTATGACCCGGTTTAAACCACCCGGCATTCACAACTATCCTCAGTGAGCCAATCACTCATGGACAGGTACGAGTGCAGGTGTAAACACACCGAGGTTTAATGTGAATGAATACAAATGTGTCTTGGATCGCAGTGAACGACCACCTACTCTCTTAACGTTCTTTGACCGGCTACAGTTTTATTTCATGAGCCCGAGGTGGTAAACAGACATGATGGATGTGTTTGCATATAACACAGAGACGCGATAAGTGGTCACAGGATCGTGTGAAAGCCAGGTGAACTGATGAACTTCGAGCTGTCCACTTGTGATCGGGTCTCACGTGATCTCACGACGAGGGTGCTGACTCTGTGTTATAAGCTTGTTTACATTATGACTTTCTATAGAAACTAGAGCAAAACAGGCCTCATTTTGAAATATAATCATGTTATATCATCATTAGAACAAAATTCCTTGTGATAAAAATTCTATTTTCTCGACTCTATTTTATGACATTTATCTCATATATAATCTGCTATATTTTTTGCAAGGTGAGTCAGTGATCTGAATGTAAATAAAATGGTTCCCAGAATCAAAATTAATGACACACCAGGCCCTTTATTACTCAATAGTTGGTTGAAAAGCCTGTATAAATAATAAATCTATATTCTATGTAAAATGGCAATTTAGTGTATGATATATAATGTTTTATAGTGGTGAAGATTTATTAGAATCTTCTCTTTTCACAATTTGCACACGAGTATTTTTGAATTATTATGTTTTGATCCAAAATGACATCATTAATCTTTGATTATATGTTTATACGAGAACTAAGGTCAAATCTTTATGGTGGAAAAAAACAACAGGGACTGGGACTTTAATCAACAATGTTATGTCTTTAAAAAGAAGGTAAAAATCCTTATCTTTTACGACCATGCTCCTCCACGCTATTCATTATAGTTTCCTGTCTCGACAGGCAATCTGTAGTGAGAAGCCTCCAGTCCATTACACACATATGAGGTCCATCACTCCTGCAGTATTGACAAATTCATCAGGCATTTTTCTCTCTGCCCCCTGAGCAGAATTTAGATTTTGACTGTTATTCCCAACCCAGAGAACACCCTTGTTAGAATACAAACATGAGTTCTCCACTCTGCAGCTAGTTGGGAGCCCTTACAGGGAAGAGACATTACCTGTCAGCGGTTGGAGCCACGGCCTAGAGTTTACACTGATTTGTCATGTACAGCATAGTGTCGAGGAGAAATGCACCTCACATTACTTGATGCGTAAAAAAACCCAACCAAGACTGAAATGTTAAATGTGTGTGTTGCCAATGGACAAGGGCTTGACGACAATCATTGTTGATGGTCCACAATTAATTGACATTTTATTTTGTCAACCACAAACCAGTTTAAATGAGCGATGATCATACCATCGGCACATTGTCACCATTTAAATTGAAACAGTGAACATTGCACTGCAGGTGACTGTTTTTTGTCTCTACTAACTCCTGACTGATACACGTGTCTCTTAGCTTCAGCTGTGTCCGTTTGCTACTTTGTTTCTCGAGCCATTTTGCTGAAAACAGCTTGCTGCTGCATGTGAAAACAACACTGATGAAAGCAAAACGAGTAAACCAAAACACTGAGGTGTGAATAGAGGAGCAAACAAATGAACTGCAAGATTAAGCTCTGTAGAGCTGAATTTAATGTTCATTTTTCATCAAATTGTCACTAGATCTTTGAGGAGTGTTTCCCAAAGTGTTTATATGGGACCTTCTTTTTGTTCATGATCCAATTTCCAAAATAAATCGCAATGAGCAAATTTGCACATCACATTTCTATGACTATTTTATCTTGCAGAACACTGTTGCTATTTTTAGTTTAGAATAGATGGAGCAGTCAAATCCATAAGATACAAACTTCTTAATTGAATCAAAATATGTTATTTCATTTATTATCATAAGCTGCACACCAGATATTAGCTGGTAACAGATAGAGATAAGAGATTAGCACTCTACTCACTTTTCTATATAATTGTCTATAATAGCAAAAAATCTGATGTTTAATCTGATCCACTCTCTCTTAATTTCAGCAAAACTCAGTAGTTGTGTATAAACCTCCTTGGACAAAGTAAAAAAAAACAAAAACAAATTAAAAGCAACCACTGTTTGCAGCTAGAATTCAACATTTTTCAATTTGTTATACAGGAGCCACATCAGACCCATTTCACTTGCTCACATACATTATCTGTGCGTCACTGTCAAATAGCAGGAGTGCCTCCCTGTCACACACAGTGGCAGTGAAGCCTGGACAGACACCAAGTGAAATCCAATCTGACAAGTGATAAAAAAGTGTTTTGGCATGTTGCGGGCCTTGTGGGCTGGCCTTAGTACCCCACGGTCACAGGTTGAGGACATCCGACCTGAAATGCATGCAAATTAATGGCCAGCATGACTGACATTTCCACCGATGAGCCCAAAGTGTCCGCCTGTTGTCAGCAGGAGTTTATCAATAGACACGTCTGCATATGCGGTCGTCTATCGATCCATCCATCTCTGTCCGCCTGTCTCTGCGTCACTGTAGCTGTCTGTTGTCATTCGGGGGATTGTCTGTGAGGAGAGATGGTTGCAGGAATCTAAATTTGCAATCCCTCCCCGAAAGGGATTTAGAATAATGGCGGTGTCATCTTGTGACATCATGTCGAATTCTCCATGTTGTTTTGGCTGCGAAAATTCAGATTTATGCTTTTTATTCACTCACCTTTTCAGGCTTTTTTTGCACATTGTTGGAAAGATGCAAGTCGACGGTGTGAGATTTACTTGTGTCATCACTGGTAACGTCAATAATGATCCGATATAGCCAGGCCTAGTTTGCACTATTTGCCCATAGAGACCGACTCGCTGTGCTGAGTGTTTCGGTAACAAGGCCCCAGGTTAATTGTGGCAAGTACCAGAGGCCTTGCCCCCCTCCAGATAACATGGAGCTTTGGAGCAGCAAGATGCTTTGTTATTAGTGAGAGGGACCAGGTAGGTGAGTGAGGTGAGGGTAGAGAAGCCAGATCAGGTCTCCGGGGAGAGAAAGGTACAAGCCTATGGGGGACTGAGGTAAACAAGATTGTACCTGTGAGGGAGATAGAAGCTTCTGCCCTCAGGTCATTATTGCCTTTAGAGCAAGAAGCAGAAGACACACATACACACGCACACATACAGCTCAGTGCTTATCAATGTCCAGGGGATAATAGGACGACTATTGTGTCCTAAACTGTCAGCCAGTCAAAGCAATCTTTCACCATGAGCAGAAAGACAAGGAGTGAGTAAAAATTGAATTAATGAGACAGCAGCGTTAATGCAACGAGGGAGCAAAATAATTTCATCCTCATTTGGCTAATCATTGTTATTCAGCACACATACATCTGAATCATGTGAATCATTCCCCAAAAACGAATTGAAATAACAGGCCCACTGCCAATACATTATTATTACACCTATAGTGTTAAACCTGACTCGGGCCGCTGCTCCCATGGCAGTGAATTTAGCTGATTAAATCAATGGGTGCACACAGCAGTGGTGACACGAAAACAACAATTAATAAGCCAACCCCCAGTGCACAGCGGCTTCATTTTAACCAGGCTGCTAATAACATTACATGGTGAAAATATCTTAATCAGACCGGTCAAAGGAGATTTGGAAGCAATTATATTTTTTTTATCCTCTGGGTTCAATAGAAAAAAACATTTAAGAACTTTACAAGAATATTCAGGGTATGGAGCTCCATGTTGAACTATATCTTCTGATAAAGAGACAGTTTACTTTATTTACACTAAAGATAAAGGGTTCTGTTTTTACTGTCTGTACTGTTTATCTTGACAGCTCTCTGTCTTTATCTCATTTGTATCCTCACTCCCTTCACCCCCTCCCCCCACACTGAAAACCATCCCTCCCCACACCATGCACGCACAATCACTCACAAAGAATGCACATTAAAAAGGATTTGTTCCCCAAAGAAGGTCGGCATTTGTAAGGCTACTGACAGATTTAAGTGTCAATTAAGTTGATGTACAGTGGGCACATTATCATACAAGGTTGTCAGCTGTGGCCATTTGAGGGAAACAAATACCCAGAGCTTTACACCTTCCATGGCTTGAACTTTGTATGGACCCACAGTTGCGATGAATGTCACAGTCAATCATTTATCCAGTTGGCAAGCTTTCCGGTGGGAAGTGTGAGAACAAGTCATTTTATACAAATAATAATCTTTAAAAAGAAATCTGCCTTCCAAAATGCTTTGTCATGTTCAGTGGCGGCTCCTATCCCTGGCCTGTTTGCAGGTCTTAAACTCATTACTGGAAGAGGAGTGTGTGTATGTGTGAGTGTGTGTGTATGTGTAGTGGTAGCTGGGGGTTTTACACCTCAGCACAAGGATGATGGATGACAAGTTAAATTTGTGTCCAGGGACTGAAGGTGAATGGTGACAGAGGTATTTATCTTGAGAATGGAGGTTGGGGTCAGGCGAGGCTGGGTGCCTTAAGGCACAAGACATTGACAAATTTATCCAGTGGACCCCATTGCTTGGGCCTTTTCTTTGTTTTGAATCCTGGCCACTCGCTAAGTGACCCACATCGCTCATGCTGCCAGTGTGTGAAGAATGCCCTGCCATGCCAGGCAGCGTACCTCTGCTGATGCTTGTAGTTCATTCTTCTGTGAGGCCTAAATGTTTGACTCATTTTGAACCATGTTTGTTTGGGGTAGGATTCTGGGTCACTGGGTTAATTTGATTTTTCAAGAGCATTTTGCAGAGAATCAGAAATATTTGAAATGAAATAAAATAAACATTTGTCAGCTTAGCTTCTCAGCTTGCTTTGGCT
This sequence comes from Solea solea, assembly GCF_958295425.1. Taxonomy (NCBI): domain Eukaryota; kingdom Metazoa; phylum Chordata; class Actinopteri; order Pleuronectiformes; family Soleidae; genus Solea; species Solea solea. The sequence continues at coordinate 13,569,706 of NC_081154.1, read as the reverse complement.
AATTTGGTGTAATTTTAAAAAACAACCTACCTACCGTTTTCCCCCTCTTTTAAACTTCACTGTAACAATTTCCCTGCATCATCCTCAGTGTTTGTATTACAGCCAGAGTTCTGTGTTAACATGTGCCTGTATGGGATATACTATAGAGGGAAGAGGGTGAGCTACAGAGACCTCTAGTGGAGATGGAAGGTGCCCTATAAAGGTTGACAAGGAACATTGTTCACATACAGTATGTACATTTTTACAGTGTTACTTCAGTTACTAAGTGTAAACCACCATGTCTAAGAAGTAACAACAACATATCTATTTGCACCTGGCAACATTACAAATTACAAATTGACTTAATTTTGAGGGAAAGATACATTTATGTTTTGTTAATTTTTCAAAACGTAAAGCTTTTTTTGTAAAATACAGTTATCACACGGTAATGGAATGCAATTAATGGAATGAATACAATTCAACACACGTTACCGTAGTTTTATTTCTAGAATGATATTTGTTTCTTAATACAATGATACAGTTTATTTATTCATTAAACCTTTCATTTCATAATATAAAAAGTTTAATCATTTGGCACAGTTATCGCCAGCATTTCTAAAGCTAGTCTAAAACCATATCTCCTGTTAGCTAAGTAATGCTAAATTAAATCTGGATCATATTAGCTGTTGTTATTTAGGTAACAGAGGCTGCACATGCTACACACGGCCATCTCACCAGCTGAGTTAGTTTGGATTTTGTATCCATGGCCAAAGAGTTAATCGTGTATATTAATCAAACCAAATTAAATTTGTAATTCAAGGAATTGTCTGTGGTTTTGTGTTTTGATACCCAGTGTCTAATTTTCCAATTAAGGCAATGTATCAGTGATGGATACAATGTGAAACGGTCATTTGTTTGTGCTTTGGAAAAAGTTTTCGGAGCCTCTGCAACCGCAAACCACTTTGCCATGCTCCATCCATCATTTTGTCAACACCCCTAATGCCTCAGACCTTTACACCCTCAGTCCAGTGAGGAAAGTAACACAGACAAAGCTGGTTGCTTTCACAACATGCCAAATTTCCAACCTATCTTGTTCCTCCCTCCTTTTGTCTGTGCCCACCATTTTAGGGGATTTGTGGATTTTGAATGGCAGGAAATGGGTTATGGGTTGAACAATGTGTGCAACTGGAGTTCACAGTGCGGTGTAGATTATCGTAGCTAACGCCGTAGCAAAAGCTATTCTGATAGATGTCGACTCATTCATTCCTTTGTTCCGATGAAAGCCTACATGCCGCATGACAGTTTTATTAAATTGACATTATGTCATATAGTTTGATGCACATACAGCGTCAATAAAAGCTGATGCCGCTGACTTGATGAAAGTGCAAAATCAGCCGTCGAGGCATATTGTGCTTCTGACATGTACTTCCTGTTTCTTTGGTGAGGAGTATTGATTTCCTGCCTTAGATAGTGATGTAAAAGTTAAATGTTACATACAGGCATTGATTGCGTTTAAAACAAAAACATTAAACATGTAGCCCTCGAAGCATTGATTCTAGTTAATTTTTACTTTTGAACGATTCAGAATGCTTGTAAAGGAATAATGTTTTTAAGAAATGAATAATGACTTTACTGTGTCATGCTAATTGACCTTTCAAAGTTTCTTAAGGATGCCAGGACAGATCTATTCAAACAAAGCTACTCCTGAGCCCTTTGTATCCATTAACAACCCCAGGCATTAATATGCTTTCAGACAGGCCTGGATAATGCTGCAAGCCTTTTCACCATGACTTATATTTACTTTAACCAGTCCCCCCCTTAAGTGCTGTTTTTAACAATGCAGGCACTATGAATCATTTACCATACAGGAATATCTTGAAGGAATCATTTGCTTTGGAGACCTTTTGTGGTTGGTTTGATGCTGACGAAAGGCATTATCTCATGAATGACAGTGTAGCGGTCTCCTCTGATGCAATATTTATTATATGTCACATAGCCACGCATTAGGGCCCTGAATGGCCCATTGTTTCTGTGTTATGCACATGGAGCTGACAATGGCTGGGCAGTGGCGGGTCAGTTATACTCACTGGCCAAAGCAAATATACAAACTATATTCACTACACAATGCAAACACAGCCATTAATGTGTTTTCAGAACAAAAAATAAATAAATAATCTACTGGACGGACAATGTTGGAGGGAGAATTTGGAGGTTTAGGGTTAAAAGTAGGAATACCAGATGTACTTTCAAATAATACTGAAACTGATTATTTATCGGCTATGTTTGGTGGTTTTGTTGACCAAATGGTCATTTGATTAATTAACAAAATGACAGAAAAACTGCAAAAAATGTGAAAAAGTATCACTTAGAAATACAAAAACGACATGAGAGCAGACAGGCTGGTCGTTCATCCTTGCTCAGGAAAATTATCCCCGTAACTCCCATCGTTCTCCTTAGCCTGAGTAATTGAGATGTGTAATAACTGTGACAGAGGGCATTATCTGACCCATTTTCCCTTTTCTTCTCACATTGCTTTGTTTATACACGCCTCCCTGTCATAATCCCTTAAAAATCTCCAAAGGAAAAAAGCGTGATACTGCGAGTAAAGGAGTTCTTTTTAATGACCAGGATCTGACCTCATTTCATATGCATAAGCCTACATCAAAGTAGACAGCATCTGTCCAGTCTGTGCAACGTTCTTCCACTTGACAGGCTTTCACATTGGAGCGACAAAGCACATACATGGCGCTTGTAATTGCTTAATTAGGTTCAGGTCTTACATTTTTAACTTGAGCTGACCTTGTATGACGAGGGCCACGGCTGCGCTTCACTGCTCAAAGAAACTTATGATTTGATTGATTTCCATTTCCATTTTCTTTCTCATCAGTCATTATTAGATGCTAAAGGGCACCTCTGGGGATCTGAGATCTATGTCTTAGTTAGTTCATCTTATTGTCTATCTGCCAGGTACTTTTTCACAGCTTATATTGTTGTAACAATTCATCAGTTGAGGATAAAAGGTAAAATCTGCTTCCTGAATCTGAATTATGTCCAATCTGTGTTTGTGACTTTCTTTGACCCTGGGTGGCTGACTAAAATGTGAAGAAAAAAAAAATGCAATTTGGTCAGAGGCTGAGCTGGAGCTACATAAACAGGATCTGGAGGAAATGATTTTCTCTGCTCTGTCATTTAGTTATAATCCAATCATTAGCCCCATGTCATCATGCCACTCATGATGAGCTTGTAGGGAACAACGTCTCAACTTTTCTCTTTTACTTCTTGTACACAGTAAACATTTTTATTTTCATTCTTTTTATTGATTCCTCACTTTGGAGTATTTCATATATTCTCTGTCATATTCATGCATTTTTATGGAGCTGTGTCTTTGGTTAGATGTTTCGGTTTAGCTACATTGGTGTCGGCGTTGCTCTAATAACAAGACGCAGAGTTTGCTGCCAGCAAAGCTGAACACTAACATGCTTATGTTTATATGGTATAATCCAAATGTGTAAAAATGGATCTCCATCCTCATATATTGATTCCTCAAGCAACCGTTTTTATGCTCTACAGTTGCAGCTGGAGTGCATAACTTATGGTGATTGTTGTTGCTTTTGATGTTATTATTCCGCCTCTGTTTGGTAACATTATTTGTATGCTGCGTCGCTCGTCTGAAAACAAGCTCTGTGAAGCAAAACTGTCGGGCCTGACTGCAAGAGCTCTTTTGTGTATACAGCAGTAGCGCAGGAGCAGGTGGGTACAAGAAACCTTCCCATCAAACTGCTGAACAACCAGGTTTTTGAGCAGTAGAATTAGATTCTGAATCTTTTCATGGATGTTCCTTTGTGTTTTCAGTTGTACTCCAAACTGCAGTTGCCTCCGTCTGTAATTTCCTGTGTGCAGCGCGGGAATGTCGATAATCTATACACTGCATTGTGATGACTCTCGAATCTAACAGACATTTGTTCATATTTAAAGGTAGGCAGGTTGTTTTTTTGTGAGTTGATATTAATGAAACTGTGAAGAGTGGGCAGGTAATCGATATCGCATGATCCTTTGATGAAACAGATTTACACCCTGTTCATCTTAGTCTTAGTTTAACGTGTTAATAAACTACCCAGATCATGTTATCACATCAAGTCGATGTTGCTCCTCTGGGATTCATGAATGTCTGAAGCAAAGTTCATGGTAATCATCTGATATTGATTTAGACAGCTCTCTAATGAAAAGCAAAAACATTTAAACCTCTTGGCGCTTGCATGTGTAGCTAAAAATGAGAGGCGATAACAGATTTGAAACGTCAGTCCAGGTACTTTATCAACTCGATGCAGGGTCTGCATGGCAGTCTTGCATTAGAATTGTAGGCTCTAACCTAAAGTGCAGCGAGCATCACCTGCCAGCTCTGTGGGTACATTGTTCAGCTGTTTGAAGTTAGATATTGACCTCACTGTGCTCTCGCTGTTCTAACAATAAGCCCACAGTTCCAGGTCCTCAGTCTTTGTGGCAGGTCTTTGATGCCTAATCCAAACACTGGTGTTTATGCGCCTGGACTTCAATGAGATCATCAGGACGTGAGTGTCCAGTTGTTTTGGTTTTGATAACAGCTGGGTGTTAGCCATGTTAACAGTCTAAAGGCTCAGTGCACCATTATCTTAATGCTCTCTTTATGTTCCAGGAGCACATATTGTATCTGACACTCACTGTAGGATTTCTCCTTGTCCACAGTGGCACTGAAGGATTTTCCTTCCTTTGTTGAGATTGTAATCAAACAGCTTACAGTTTTTTTCCTGTGTATCACCTCCGTACTAAACTGTATTCACGAGCTAATTTCCCCTTGTATAACAGTTTACACAAGTTTAAATACAGTTGTGTGGTCTTGTTTATCGAGGCCTGTTTTTTCCTTCTATGTGAAAATATGCAATGTTCGTTTTATAGCACACTGATCTCTGATTGCTGAAATAACAGCTTTCCAGTTGCAAGTTTGAGAGTTCAGAAGTTGCATTTTGACCTAATATGTTCCCCACTGTTCTTCCAGGGTGTGTGTGTGGGTTTCCTCCCACTGTCCAAAGACATGCAGATTTTGGGATTAGGTAAATTGCACACTCTAAATTAATCATAGGTGTGAGTGTGAAAGTGAATGGTTGTTTGTCTCTATGTGGCCCTGCAATGGACTGGCGATCTGTCCGGGGTGTGACCCCGCCTTTCACCCTATGTCAGCTGAGATTGGCACTTGAGATTGGGATTTGTTACATTCAGCTGCAATTGTGTCACAAAGTAGATGAAGAATTGTGTTCAGACACAGGCCTTCATGTTGTAAACATCACAAACATCTTCTGGTATCTTTTATTTACTTTGTTTATACTTTTTGTTTTATTGGTTTAGTTTTACTGACATACACGCCTCATATGGATAAGGGGAGTACTGGCACTTGTTGTTCCTAGTTGTTTCCCACTTCACACACTGGAGAGGATGCATCGTTATGTTTCTTGACAGTAACCTTGGAGAGCAAACAGTTTAAATTCATCTGAAACATAAACTGAACCTAAAATAAATTCCCACTGAATGAGCACTGTAGATTTCATGCCCAATAGCCCACTAAAGCCTCTTTTACACTAAATTTAGCAGGTATACTGAGGATTTTTGAACCCTGATGATGAGTGTGCTAAAAAAAACGTGACTAACGCCATTTCCTGCTCAATAATAATGTAATTAATGACAGTTAGTATTTTGTATCTTACCTCTCTAGTTTCCTCCCACAGTCCAAAAACATACAATATGGAGATTAGGTAAATTGGACACTCTAAATTGACCGTATGTGTGAATGTGAGAGTGTTGTTTGTCTCTATGTGTCCCTGTGATGGACTGGTGATCTGTCCAGAGTTTGACCCCACCTATCACCCTATGTCAGCTGAGATTGGCACAGCTCCCCCCACGACCCTCATGTGGAGGATAAAGCGGTAGAAGATGGATGGATGGTTCTAGTGCCACTGCCATGCATAAACAGACCTGTTACAATGTGTTGGATTCATCTTAATGTGTATTTAAAGACATTTGAATTAGTGGGAGAAAAAAAGATATAAAAAAATATATAAAAATGGTCTAATCAAGCAAAGATTTTGCGACATAGCATTGTGTTGGAATTTGTGGCCGAAAATAAAGCAGATATTTTGAACTTTAATGCTTTGAATTTAGAGATTGATGTGTAGAGGCTGATGTGTCTGTCATTGTACTTTTGATAAGTTATATTAAGCTAAATACTAACATTCTTGTCACATGTTCCAGTCAAACACACCAAGTATTGGTCTGGCATTATGCACATGTGTACCTGATCATTCTATTATTCCTAAACTTCTACTAAAGTACAGATGCCACAAACACTTCCACGGTTACAAGTGTTGGGCTGCACGCCTGCTTAGGGGTTTGTGCATGTTAGCAGACAAGGGTACGATGACATTCACATCTCAAGGATCATAGTGGCCTTAAGTTTTCATGTTCCATATAGTCATTGGTTTGTCAAGATAACACAGGCAGAACAGCTGTACAAAATATTCTTCATGCCAAGTCAGCAGAATAGCTTATGTGTCTCCTATTTAGTGGATGTGTAATGGTTTAAGTGTGCATTAGCTTTCATCTGTGTGCCAGTGTTTTGCAACCTACAGTGTAGTGCCAAAAGGATGGGTGTACTGTATGTGTGGAGGTCAGGTTGAGTTCGTCATTTGCAGTTATAGCAATGACTCAACTTGTTTGTGTAATTTGCACAAAACTGGATGTCGTAAAACAGACTGTTAAACTTTGAAGCTCATTTGATTACTCATAATTGCTCCAGAATTTGATTTATTAGCTCGAGTGTGAGGCTGTGTGAGCCGAGTGCCATCTGACCTCCAGCTGAATTAATAATCAACAGGCTCCCCGAGCAAGCAGATGTTTGAAAGTGTTGCTGTTTTATCAGGCCTGTAATGTGAACAGGCATGAAACCAGATTAAATTAAATGATGTGAGGACAGACAGCTGTGACACATTTGGTACTTTGGTGTTCCACCCCTCCTTTTGTGCAAATAGCATTATGTTCCCAAACATAAAAGGCACTCTGGTCGACCTAACGCTGTTTTTAATCAGTGTGCTAAAAAAACAACATGGCAGACGAAACTGTGAAAAGTGTTTTTCCGCCTTTTTCTTTGCATGAAATGCATCATAGAAGTAAAATAACCAGTGAAAACAACTGCTTCACAGACAACAGGAGATCCAGAGCTGTTTTCCTCTGGCTGATGTTTTGTAAGACATGCTATTCTTTGGGGACATGAATGATAATCCCTTAGCTTCAGCCTCTTTTCTCTAATTGCTGTTTAATTTCTTGCTATGATTATAAGGTGTAGCCAATGTAATGAATCACAGATGAGTTGTCTAAGGAACTCTGTGCTCTCTGGAGGAGTATACATTTTGCTTACACAGAAATATGCTGCACATATTCTGTTCCATGCAGAAGTAGCTTCTTTCACTGTCTTTAAAGCAGTGGAGTGCAAGGATAATTAAAGGTACTAGAAAATGTTGTGATGGCTTTTGTTATCTTTCAAGGTTTACTCGTGCATGGTAAAAGATACCTTCAGATGGAGAGGGGTTGTCTTGTATTTTGAAGTGGTGGCCGATGTGCGTTGTTGTGTTTCGCCCTGAGGAGCTGTCGACTCAAGTGTTTTTCTCTAAACCTGTCACACTTTTCAGGAACAATTAGAGAAAGGAAAGTAAATTGTTCCCAGGCACTGGGATTGCCGTCCTCGCGACATCTGCCACCGCGGTGCAGATGATAGATTCCTCCTTCATTAGCCAGGGGTGTGGGATTACCCAGTGAGAACACATTAATCACCACTTTCTGTGGCAGCCTGAATGCACCATGCTTTGTTAGGAAAAAAAAAGTTTTTTTCTTTTTTTCCTGACATGTCACTCTTCTTCTGTGACAGGCCACAATCAATCATCGTGATTGACAGCACTGATGGGTTACACTGTTTACACAATGTGTAATGAAAGATCATGTTACCCACTATTGTTGTTTCTGAGACAACTCTTTTGGGCTGGATTTGAATGGAGTGGGTGCTTTGGTGCAAACTTACTCAAGCAAACACACTCGTGCGCTTTCCCTTTCTGTTTCTAAAGCCCCATCCTTCATTCTCTGTCTCTATACAAACACCCCAGAAATAAGCGCTTTATGGGTGGGCAATGTATCACTATGCCGTATCATACAACCCTCATAATTGTCATATTATAATCACAATGAGTACAATGATACATTCTGAAAATTCGGAAAAACATATAGTATAACAATTAAAAACAATTTCATAAGTACATGACAAGAAAGACACATGTCACATTAATTTTTGTTTTAGTTCTCTACAGTTACAAATAAACTCGTATTAAGGCTGATGCAATATTGTCCAAATTGTGTTAGTATAGGCATTGTACCTTTTTGTATTTTTGTTTTGGCTCATATAAACCAAGGTATTTATACTATTATTACTATTATTACTATTATAATAATCCTAGGATGAATGTAATTTTGCACATTTGCCCTCTGTTTTAAAAGAGCCAGAGATATTGCATCACTCATCAATTATTACCTCATTAAAAACAGTACACAAAATAAAAGTTTTTGCTGCTGCCTCATGAAATTCCAATTCAAAGTTGACTTGCCATAGCCAATTAAATTTAAAACACTATAAATCATTCTATTTTACTACAATAAACCATACCAACAACACAGGAAATTCTCACACATACACACATAAACACTTGAAAAGAAATTATAATTTAACATGGTCCATCTTTTTAAAAGTAGCTGCGTTGTGGGCATTCATCACCCACATGTGAATGTATCCTCACATGGCACCAAATCAAATTTACATTTAATATAATGTGCAATGAACGCCAAGGTTTGAAATTTACCTGCTGACCTTCACAACCAACCAATCAATCATCACACTACACAATAAATGGGAACTGAGTCCAACTGTACATGTTCTCATTTATGTGTCAATATGATGTGAAGTAAAAGTATCGTAAAAATGATCGTACACACTATGTCCTCAGTGTTAGGTCAGTGTCTTTAGAGCACATTCTTATCCAGAGTTGGACCTGGACCTGGAGGTCGCACGTCCTTCTTCAAGGTTGTTCTAACAATGCTGTTGTGTGTCCTTAGAAGATGCCATTGTACTTTGTCAGACAGCTTGTCCACTGCTTTTTCACCTTTGTGATGACAGGATATAAATGACCTTCAATCTGTCTCTGCAGCGTACAAAGCAAGGACATGTCCTGCAGTGGGCGTGGTCTTTTCATCATGCGTTCTTGATGTCACCAACACTGTACGAACACAGGTCTAATGAGAAATATATTAAAGTTTCAGGAGTTGTAATACCTAAAACACTCATACATCAGGTTAATGTGGACAGGTTGGTAATTGTGCTCCGGAGCGATCAATCAACATCAGTCTGTGAGTTATAATTAGCCCTTCCAGACTGATGTATTGACCATTTGTATTGGAGCTCTTTGTTATTGGACGTTTCCCATTGCCCATCTGTCTCTCACTTTCATCCTGCTTCTCGGCCGTCCACCTGGATGACCACAGATTCACAGATGTGTATCCACAGACACAAACACACAGTGATGCCTCCAGATGATTTTCTGTCAGGGGTCATTCTCTGGTCATTAGGAAAAGCAGGTGCCAGTTTGGTTATGTTGTATTTACAGAATAGTGTCCATTGTCCAGGTGACAACGTCTGTGAATTAAACAATCATACAGTAAGCATAGATATTTGTGTACACAGTTACTGGTCATTAGCGGTGTTGATTGTGAAGAATGGGATGTAATTTGTTTGGTTTTGTGTTGTTTTGTGTAATGATGAAGAGTTGGGGAAAGAAACACTGAAGGTTCCATATGAAGGTGCAGTGTGTAGCTTTGTTTTGTTTGTTATTATTCTGCCTCTATTTAGTCTTCGGGAACAGAAACATTATTTACATGCTTTGTACTTCACCTGAAAACAGGCTCTGCCAAGCAGTACTATCAGACCTGACTGAGGGAGCGTTTGTGTCCAAAGTGTCGGGGCAGGTGGGGACAAGAAGTGTTTATCCTGTCAAACTGCTGAACAACAGGGTCTTTTAATTACATTTTTGCTAAATTCATTTATACAGTGAATTCTGCGTTTTCAGTCAACTAAAACCTGTATGCAGCCGTCTCTGCCTTGAAAACAAATCACTTTCTTTCTGGAGCTTTGTTTATTATAAAGTGACCTCAAACGAGTGCTGCCAGAGAAGACATGTTATAGGAAAACAAATTCCTGCTCTGTTGGTTTGAATACGTTTTTGTATTGAGCATGAGGTTTGACTTTGGTTCTTTAAAGTTTTAACGTTGATCAGTTGTATGTGGAAAACTGTGGTGGTTTTGGTTTGAAGTGACAAAGATTTCAAAATAAATCACACTTTTTGTAAAGTTGAGTTTATTTTTGCATTCATGTGTTTGAACTTTTACTGAAGCTATGACTTTTTTTATTTTAGCTCAGCGCAAAATTAAAGATGTTTTCAAGCCAAGTCAAGTTGAATGACTCATATGGAAATATCCCAATTGTTTGGCAACAGTGCACATGTCTCTTCCTCCTGGGCACAAGAGATAAAGCTGTATTATTTTACATCTCCTGAGCAGCAGTGGTGTCTGTCCTTTTCTGGTATCAGGACTCTATTCAAAGAATTTTATACTCTCATTCATTTGATACAGTAAAGTACCTGACTGACCCAAATGAAAGTGTGATACATTGTGTCCTTGAAGACACCAGACATCCATGGAGATTGGTTTGCAGAAATATGATGAGAGAACATAAACCAGTCAAACTTGCTGCCTTTTTCTTACAAAAGAGCTTTGTGTCATGGCACTGTTTTCTCAACCCACTTTTACCGAGAAATAATTAAAACCTCATAATAAAATTACCATTGTTGATATTGACATATTTTTTTTAGCACTTTCAAAAAGCACCAATCAAAAAAGTGGCACTTGAGCAACAGTAATTAGCCTTGCAGTGAGCACAGACCGTCCCTTTTGATGTTTTACCTCGGGCAGTGCTGGGCAGAAAGTTGAATCATCTCATGTTATGTTGGGCACATCCGCCTTGTTAGACTGGAGTCCACACAGGACAGAAAGCAACGGTGACTGGGCGAGATAAGTGCTGCAGTGCCAACTGAAATAAAGCCAACTCATTCCCACCCACTTGGCTGCAGGAAGAGACATCAATTCCTACCTGTCATCTTTACCCCAGTACACTGTCTCATTACAATTATCTCTCAAATACACACAGCGCGTAAAGGCCTAGTAAATCAGATCATCTTGTTTTACAGGTTGGGCTTTAGTAGTATAATGAAACTCAGTGATCCATTATGGAGACAGGGTGCACTGTCAATGAGTTTTGCTGAGTGCTGTGACGATGCATCAAGGATTTTATGTGTTTGGTGGGTTTGATTAAGCTGGAGATTATCAGAGCAGTACAGCATCCTCAGCAGAGACCCCCTCTCCGACTCGTCTTGGGTGGCCTCTCAAGACGACTTTCTCTGTGAGCCTGTCTCCTTCTTGATGGCCATTGTGTAATGCCGCCAGAGCACAACAGCAAGACATATACTCCTGAGGAGAGCCACAAAAAACACTCTGAAGCTTCAAGCTCTTGGCATCTGCCTTACTCCTTTAAATATGAGTCAGCTGTTGTGCTCGCGACTCAACAACAGCTTTAATTCCTCTGCCTCCCCCCCTTGCTTAAAAGGGGGGTTTATGCCTGTAGGGCCCCCATCAGTTACCTGCTGACAGGCCGAGCATGACTGATGAGCTGCCCGAGGCGCCCCAGTATACTTTGTCAGCTGCTCATAATTTATACATCTTATCTCTGTCAGAACAAAAGACAGAGCGCGGTTTTATGGAAATGAAAACAGAGACTTGTTTAGACTCCAGCATGTGGAGTGAAGTGGAGTGATCCCACTGATAGTTGTTTCTCTCTGCAAGCAAGACGAGCCACCTTGTCTGGCTCTGAGCACACCACACCCAGTCTGTCTGCCCACACCTTGATGCTGTGTGCTGTAGTGTGTGTGTGTGTGTGTATGGCTCTGTAGTGGCAAGTGACAAAGACATAAAACATGACTTTTTGACAAGGGATATCAGCTGTTATGGTTTTCATGATATATATTAATTGAAGGTACAATTAAGAAATACTTTTAACATGGAATGAAAATGCTCAGAGTTTTGAGAATTAACAAATTGGGCAGCATCATGCAGCTTCTATTTAACATCTAAATCAGCTCTATTTTTTCCCCCACCTGAGGTAGATGAGATCCCACACTTTCTCTTCATCTGTTGGGGTAATGTTAGACAAGAGGACTCACAATTGGTGAGGCTAAAATATCAATGACTGGTAAAACAAACAGAGACAGGGTAGGGCTGGGTCTTTGCCCACCTTTGATGGGGAAAACAAATAATGCAGCTTAGCATATAGCATGAAGGTAGGGTTAAACGGTTTGCCATGGGCTTATCGGTATGAAAACACTGCAACCAATGACTCTAGAGCTGATTTGAATGATGTATCTTCTATGTTTAGCCTTTATTCTAACAATGTCTCTAATCCAGCTCAGTACTACAGCCTTTATGTTTTTACCTCATCCATAAAAGACAGTTTTTTCAAAATATTCAAGTTATTCCTTTCCAATCTTTCGCAAATCAAAGTCTGTCTTTTACTTTTTAAGTTATGCTACTCAAAGAAAAGGCTGAAAACGCAACCTCTTTGTTGGTGGTAATAAAACAGAAAAAAATAATACAACTTACTCTGTAGTCAGCAAGGTCAGGCTGAATACCATTGCAACACAATCTGGAAACACCTGCACAAATAAGCAGCAAAAAGATGTAGGAAGTGAAAACAACATCCATTCATCGGGCAGAAAAAAGTGACTGGGATGATAATTTGTCATCATGCCTGCAGAATGCGTAAGTGTAAAATTGTTTGCTGAGATCTTTGCTGTAACGACTTCCTAAACTGATCGTATCACAGGGTTTGTTTTGGTGCATTACTGCCCTGGTTGTTCCATATCACTTCACCAAAAAGAGATTTAAATGTTTAACGTCCCTGCGGTTTATACTATATCTTATGTCCTTTGTTTATATGTTGCCTTTTATACTGTATAAATCAGCTGCGAATGTTCTAAAATCTACATTACTGATACCTGTGAAGGGAGTGAGTACATCATAATGAATGGGATATTGATGTGAACCATGTTGACGACACTGCAAAGAAAGGCAATTCATCACTGCCAGTGAAGCACTTCCTTGCTAAGGGTGGATTTCTCCCCTAACGCTGTGCTTTGGTGCGTGATATTGAGAGTGATTCATTCACTGACTCATCCTCAACTACTTTGTCAGATTCATTTGTCCTGCCAATTCTTTTTGTTTTAGTTTTCTCATAGCCTTGTACAAAACGTGGGATTTGTAGCTACTTGCAGCAGCTGACAAGGCTGCCACAACACACTGCTCACCCAGCTTTTTATTTTGCTTTGGTTTTGGTTCCTTGTCAGTAATGAGATACTCAGAGTGTGACTATAATAGCTTAGCTATAGCCCATGGACTTATTGGTTTAATAGGTCTAAAAAACAGGTAATCCTTACCATTGTATGGAGTTTCACAAAAGACACTCATTCCTACTTCTTTCTTGGTACTTTGTTTCTACTTTCATTGAGCTTTTGTGGGACAAAATTGTTGGCCCGCCCTTTTCTAAGGTGAGTTTGAATAACAAAAACCTCACTCTAAGCATTAACAAAAGATAATACTTGAATTATGTGTGAAATAAGAGAACGATAATCCAGAGCAAACGGTGACTTTGAGGAGACCTCTCCCAGACAGGTGTGTCTGCTGAGGCGATGAAGGACTGCATTAACCCGCTTCCATCTTTATCTCCGACAGCTCATGATACGCTACTGGAGTGTTCATACACTTTCTGGGTGGAAAGGTGTTACAAGCAAGCCAGCTGTAACTATCAGGCAGAGAAATGTGCAGATATCTAAACTGTTCAGCTGATATCCATATCTTTGTGTGGATTCTATCCGTTGCACTCGGAGCTGGCCGGGCAGGAGATCATTTGCACCCATGTGACAAGTACATCATCATCTGCCTGTAACCTTAGCTCGTCGAGACGATGCAGGCTTTGTTCTCCGCCAGGCTCACTTGGGGATGTTTGGCAGTGTGCTGATAGATATGATTATCCTTAATGTCAGTGCATAGCACCATCCCTGATAACAGATTCTCTCAGTAGAATCCACCATGCTTATCTTGCTGCTATGTTGTTAGACAGCGGCTTGCCTTTATGTGTGGGGAGATGCAGTGCAGGCATTTTTTCGCAGGCTCTTGAGATTCAGTTTAGTATTTAATTTACAAAAAGGGCCATAGTTTCTCTTTTTGTTGCGGTTGAGCAGCAAGCCACAGTTATTTAAGATTTGATTAAAGTAAGTATGACTAGGTAAAATGAGACTGCAATGCAAATTACACAATATAGGATAGTCAGTGTGCTAGACGTCCACTTACAATGTCCCCTTGCACAAGGCACTCAGTGAAGCCAGTAAGTTACAGACATAAACTGTACAGTATATAAAAAGTGGACGGTTGCAAAAAAGAACTTTGCTTGAAAGGAAATCTATGGAAATGAGCTTTTACTTTTCACTTGATTTATGTCAGTAAATGTTTTCCTGAGGTGTCAATATTTAGTTCCAGCTTTTCTCCAGTAGAATTATGGTCCCATATAAAGGAAAAATCACAATAAAACATGACACATATGAGTGGATACCAGTGTGAGTGACAGCAGGTGTCATCCATTACGTGCCTGGTTGCATGTGATGTCTATGAACTTCCAGGTTGGCCAAATGAGGCTTCAAAATTCAGATTCTTATGAGTGACATCACTACCAGTTTCTGTTTTAATATAAAAACCATTCCACATAAACTTAGAAGTGGTTCCATTTTATTTTGAACACTATGGGGCTGCATAGGGGCCTTTGTGAATGATGACACAGTTCCATTCATTTACAGCTACATTCTCTTCCTGACTGCTTCATGTCCGCTGTCATTCTACTATCAGCTGTGAACGAAAAGCTCCATTAACACTTACTTTGAGTAAGTGTCAGCTTCCTGTTGACATTTGCACACTTTGCCCTGTGTACCTGAAAGATCATGTGTCATACGTTCTAAGATGTGGTAGTACGAGTGCAGATTACTCTGTCTGTCTTGTCTGGACACAGAACATTTTTGTTTGAAACTCATTTGTAAACATATGGATGTAGCCGTGAAGCTGGTGTCACCCAACCACAGTGAATGGACACCATATCCTTTATTGTTTTTGATATGGATTAACTCAAGTACTTTGTGCCATTTATCAAATTGTTGTTTTTCCACAAATACCTTGTCAAAAACATAGTGAATCACGGCTTATAGGGGACCAATACAAATAGAGATGGTGTTTTTCTATCACCATTACACTGTGCAATCGACACATCATAATGACAAGTTTGAGCCAAAAAGTGTCTATTTCAGTGATAAGAACTCTTTTAAGAACTAAAGCCAAACTTGAAAAAGCTAAACCCTTTCCCCCCATCTGTTTGCAGCTTATTTCTCTAATTATTTACAAATGGTTTAGTTAAAATATCTCTGTGGAAGCCAATGAAAGACAAAGATTCCGTAAGTCTTCGGCTGTGTTAGGAGGAGACAGTAGACAACCTCACCTGACACTTGTGACAGGGTGGAGGGTGGGTGTTGACATTGCAATGGTGGTGAAGGGACATGGAGGAGGCCGGAGGGGGAGCAGAGGATCGTGTTCAGCTCCACTCAGCAGCCCGGTGATGAGCCCGCAGGACAGGACTGTGTCTGCAGATTAGAGCCAGGAGATGAGACAGGGGCCTGGAAGGGGTACAGGGCAGGGTGGTGGAGTGACGGTGATGGGGAGGGGTGTAGACCTGGGAATGCCAGCTGCCAGACAGTTCACAATGTGCAACACATGTCTCTCAGCACCTACTGTTCCACTATGCAAAGCCCCCTTCACCCTTAAGATGACAGAACAGTTCATATCCTGTGCTGGGATGATAGATATGTCATATCTCTGAAGACCCTGTTTGTCTTCCACAGGTGTATGAGCTCTTTTTTTCCCCCCCAGAAGACAGCACACATGGCACTTTTCGACACTTTTTTCCCCGATAGTGATTTGGCGTGCAGACAGTATCAAGGGGGAGATCTTTCTCATGCAATTATGGCAGAAAATAATGGTGATGAGGTGTGTAGCACAAAAGAAAGCGGAGGATCAAAAGGCCTGAAATCAAAGCTTGTTTCAAAGAAGGAAGAAGCTTCCACTCACCGAATGCCACAATACAAGGGAGGCTGTAAATAAGCAACGAATGAAAGGAAATGCTTTTATCTGTTCCCACTCTAAGGATTTAAATAAGCAACACCGTGCAGCAATTTATAAAACATTCATAAACTATACCACTTGAAATTTTAGCTTTTCATTATATGTAAATATTCTTGCATCTGTGACCAAATACCTACAAAACAAAATTCTCACCGGCTTCAGCTGTGCTTGTGTAATGCTAATTAGAAATGTCATTTTTAGCTTTTTGTCTCATTTTCTAACATGGTGGGAGTGAGGTTCATGACCCATTCCACTAGGGGTCAATCATGAGGTCAGTCATGAAGGTCCCCTCCATACTTTCTGCGTTCCGTGTCCGCAGAGAGTTGCTTTGCATTTTCTCTTGAAAGAACTTCCATTCATACCAAAATGGCAGTCCACGCTTGTATGCTTGATCTCCCAATCCATTCAAGTAACCAGTGGCTTCTCACCAGAAGTTTACCTGCCTTTGTATGCCCTTATATTCCATGAGCAATTAGTTGTACAGGTGCAGATACCAGCAGACCTCCCCACATAACCTATTTTTGAAGCAAACTTCCATGGTTATTGTCTTCTTTGTCATCTTCTTTGACCAACTGGACTGGAAAGTATTGTGCACCATTGAGCATGTGCAGGACGTAGTCCTCTGGGTCTTTTTTGAGGCCAATCAGGAAATGAGAATATATAGAATATCCACTAGGGGGCAACTCTGCTAGTTGCAAAAAGCACTTAATTTGAATGGAAATCTATGGGAAAATAAGGCCATATCCCACTTAGTAGACATTTTCCTGAGGACTTAATGGTTTCGATCACTAGTTTTAATTCTCAGAACAGGATGTCAATTTTGTAAACTACGCTCTACTTTTGAGGAAAATAGATGATAAAATACGGCACATGAGTCGTCACCAGTGTGTGAATTGACATTTGGTATCGTCAAATAGGAGCCTAGTTGAGGGTCACGCCTCTGAACTTGCGGGTGCAAAACATAAACATGGTGCTCTGGAGCATAGAATTCTTCCTGCAATGCGTGGAGTTGGCCACTGGTGGATAAATGCTACTTCTTCCTACTTCCTGGGCTTCACTTTTCATACCAGATTTGACCATGTTACTGCTGCATCTTAACAACAATGACTCAACTAAAAATATTACACCTGTAACCACTCAGGATATGTTTTCTGTTGCCAGCATCAAAGTGAGTGAGACTTACGGCTGAAATGTGTTGCATTTTCTATGATTGAAGATTTGATTCTATCAGGAACTGTTACTTTCTCCTGTGAACACTGATTACATTTTTCTAAAGCAGTGGCGGAGAGTTTTTCTGAGCTGTCAGAAACAGTGCTAATTGCGAATGAGTGGCCTTTTTAGTTTTTGCTAATAATGCACGATTGTTCTCTGTAATGTGCAGCACAGTTTTTCTTTCATCTCATTGATGAGATTAAATAAAGGAGATTTTCTGGTCCGGCAGCCCCATGCCATGCTTAGACAGCTCAAGCCTCTCAAAGAGATTTATCCACTGTTGTTATGACTAAAACTGTGTGGATTACAAGTTAGTGAGAGGTCACCCATCGCGTCCATTTCCTACAAATGAGACTTGTGGTGCTTCAGTAAATTCCATTGCACTGACCCAAAAGTTTACCTCATGTTACACTGGTGACTGACAGGGTGCCAATGATGTGCTTCTCCAGATCATTTGGCAGAGTCCTATTTGAAAGCTTCCTCCTTTGAACTGAACTCAAACGTGTCACTTTCCCTAATTCAGAGAAGAAATCTGCAGCTGCTGAAATGATGAATTAGGTTGATGGACAGAATTATAACAGGCTGGCTACCCAGCCATACAGTGACACCCCACTGCTCCCAAACCCTGCAGGTGATTTAGTGTTTAAACCAGGCAATGTGAGGGAATAGAATTTAGGTGGCTAGATCTGACTCATGTTGTTCATGCTGTTGGTTAGAATATTCAGATTTATCAACATACATGTGCTCCATAAAAGAGGCAGACAAAGTTAAAATATTTACTTTTGTTTTTAAGGTCCAGTATATAAAAAAAATGTTTGCATCTAATGGTGAGACTGCAGAAACAGAATACTCCTCCACTCTCTACTCCTTTTTCCAAGTACATCAGGGATCTACAGTGGCTTGAGAGGATGTAAACACACACACTCTCCCTTTATCTTTGTTGTTTCGCCCCCTTCTTTGTTGGTTTATGTATCTTGTTTATGTAGGTGGAGCTCTTTTTCTTTATTTTCATCATAAGCAGCTGTAGAAACATGGCAGCCCAAGAGGACCTCTGTAAAGCTCAGCCCTTGCCTCAAGTATATTTAGAATACTTATTCCAAGGCAATGAAAACACTTTTTTTTCAAAACTATTCTAGACTTATACTTATATACCTTAATAAATATTGCACATTGGACCTTTAAGAGTAATGATTTAGAGATTTAAAATATGTGGTAATACACAAACCTAACAAATATAAATTATAATATTTAATTTTTAAGAATGTGCAATGTCTCATAGTGTAACTGTGGAGTTTATGGCCTCTAGTAACCTGCTCAGCCCCCCTCTCAAAACTAGTAAAGTCCTTAAAGGGGTTGATAGGTTTTGGACTGATGCTTAGCAACAGCATTCCTCTTCCTTAAGTAGCAGTAAACCCCTCACTGCACCCTTTGATGTGGCTGTCAAGGCAGATTTATTTCCTTTTAACACATTGTCTCCTTGTCTACACACATAAAGGGATGAACGGGAGGGATGTTTACACTTTTTTAAACTTGTAATTAAATTGAGTTGCTCATGATTTCTCGTGTGAGGTGAGACATACATATTGGCGGATCATAGGGTGAGGCCTGACAAACCATCTTAATGTGATTTTCACCAGCTGACATTTGGAAACTGACGTCTGACTCTTCTAAGGCCAGCGTGATGCCTTGATGACTGCTCTTGATGACCACGGAGGCAGGGATTTGAGAGCATGCTCATGCTCTGCATCACATCCTGTTTGGTACCAACAGAGTACAAGTACCAATCAGACTGAACAGGAACTACAGAATATGTTAGCTACAATACTTTAACAGGTACACATATTTATTTATTTTACTATGAGGATTTGCGTTACAGTCTATTTTAGACTATTTTCTATAGTTCTATTTTAAGTTGTAGTTTGTAACTTCTATATATATATATATTGTTATAATGTTAACAGCTATAAAGCAGCTCATCATGATTTGAAAAGCTCTATATAAATACAGACCATTATCAACTCTTCTTCTTCTGATTTTATTTGGTAGTAACGAGTAACAAAGATAGTTAGATGAAATGTAGTGGAGTAAAAGTAAAAGTTGCCAGAAATATAAATAACAAAGTAAAGTACAGATACGTGGATGTTGTACTTCAGTACAGCAACAAAGTATGAGTATAGAGGTGTTTGGATCTTGTGTCTAGTTGTGATACTTCCTCTCTGCACACAGAAAGTGATTCCTTTTCAAGACAGATGGAAGCAACAGCAACATTGTGCTAGTAAAGAGCGATGACTGCAAACAGGTTGGAGCATGACTGAAAAGTGAATTCCAAAAACCTATCTTTCAATAGTTTGACACTGTATACACACAAACACTCCCTCAGTCAGGTCTGATACCTTGTCTTGACGAGGAACGCCGCATACTAATAATCTTACATTGTTTCTGATCACAAAGACCAAACAGAGGCAATAAATGGATTCCCATTAAATGGAATATTTATTTATTTAAAAATTTATAAAAGGGACAATGCACATTCTTGGACATAAGTATATACTACATAATATGTAGTATATACTTATGTATACTTACTATATTTTACATAATACTTACATATTATGTAAAAGTGTCGAAGTTAGCAGATTGCTAGTTTGCATTCGTAAAAGACAAGTAAGAACAAAGGCATACAAAAACAAAGACAGCAAAGGGTACGCTCTTATTGTAAGTGGGATGTTATTCCAGATGTTACGGACCCTGACTGAAATGACAGCTTGTCCAAAGGTGGTGCGTCTCTAGAGCACCTCACAGTCTCCTGACAGTGGCCCTGGTGGTTGTGCAAGTCCATGAATTATTTTATACATGGTGCAGACATATTAAAAGATTTTAAATTGTTCCTAACTCAGGAAGTTGTATTTTTCAAGGATATGACAGTGATGATATGAGATTTTGTGCCATTCTGTGTAATGATCCTTTGTGTTTGAGTGTGGTTACGACAGTGAGAGACCAATTAGTAAAACAGTATCCAATATGAGAGACAATCGTAGTATGCAAAAACATTCTTGCCACATTTATTGTCAGTGATGGCCTAATTTGTCTGAAATTGAGTGGATTGCATTTGTTGATTTGATGATTTAGACATCTTTTTAGTACGATTTTTGAAAGTGAGAGTACTTAAATTATTTTACCAATTTAAGCTCCTCCCCTTTCAAAAATACATTTGAGTCTGTGATCTTAACGGGTTGAGATCTGATGCTTCTTTTTTTCATTTTTATCAGATAAATTCACCAGAGCAAAGACGATACTTGAATCCCATTTTGCTTACACATCTGAGCAGACATTGAACTCCCTCTAGTTATGCCTGAACGTAAATCATTGTTCATCACTTCAGCTTAAAAGCGTTGTGTTTACTGGTGTTCTGAGTTCCATTATCAATAGTTTCCAGATTATCTTCACATGTACTCACAAAGACCCCAATTGAACACAACCAAGGTCTCCCACTGTGTGTAAGTCTTTTTGTAACGCAAGGCTTGACATCTCCTTGGCCTACCTCCTCGCTGCTCGTCTCCAGCGAGCTCTGACTCACCCTTCGCGTGTTCCCATTGCTCTCACTTGGGAATCGGGCAGCTGCAGAAGTGCTTGTTCTTTGTGTTATTTCTCAGACAGCCCACTCCACGTGTGTGAAAGAGGTGTCTGAGTGAGGTGAAGGCCCAGGATATTCTCTGAAGGGACCAAAAAGAACCAATCCAGTTTCCTCATGTTTGACTGTGACCTAAACATGAGACCTGTTTACACTTATATGGAAATATTTTTTTTCCCTGAATCAATTACAGTTTTCCATTCCGTTTGAACTTTTAGGGTCAATTAGATCCCAGACCTCTCATGAGCAAACTAAACAAACATAGAATAAAATTCCACTTCCAGAAATCAAAATAGCCTTTGGGAGCTGTAACGCTGTGTACACAATTCTGTCAACGCTTATCAGTGTGATCCAGTGACATAAAAAGACATGTACGACTGTTGTTGTCATCACTCTGACAACAGACATGACTTAATCCCGTTAATAATTTCAACAGAGTCTTTTTTCTTACAGTTTTTCTTGTGCTCTTTGAACTGTAGTTTGGATACTCAGTGACGTGACTTGGAGGACTGTTGGGGAAAATCCTGAATGATTCAGAGGGCCTGTTAGACTGAGGCTCTGATACATGCCAGACATAGATACTTATTGACTCAGACCACTTATTGCACCAGTGCCCCTGCTACTAGCTTATTAATCAGAGTTAACAAGTCCTACACATGTCCGTACAAAACATGCCTCTGCATCATTCTTGCCTCGGAATGCTAATTTGTGGTTCAGGTCAACAGGCAGTTTATCATTCACTTTGTCTCCTCCTGCTCCTTGGATCTCCCTCTCGAGTTTAAAATACCATCACATACTTTACTGACAAATGACCTTTCTCCAAATCCAAGGCTTTGATGTATCACTGTGAGAATTTAGCTTGCTGAGGAGAAATGGTTTCTTCATTCACTCTGATAATAACTTTGATTGCTGACAGCGAGTTCAGCCTGTCCCCCGGAATTTCACTGAAATGTGAAGATATGCTCCACGCATGAAATGCAGAAATGGGAGAAATACATCTTTTTATTGTGATGTGAAGAAAGCAAAACACTGGAAAGACTTGTCGGGTGGCGCTGAAAGTAAATGCGCTGACAACTGTGAAGAGGAACGTGAGGTTTCGTTGTTTCTTAGCTCAAGGTACCTCACAGAGTCTTCCTGGGGAAAAACTCCAGTTTACATCATGAGCTTCTCAGCAAGGAACATGTTGAATGGATTTCCACATTCAAAGACCCCCCTTTTTTTTTTTTTTTTTAATATAGTTTACGTTCACATTTGCAAGTTAGCATTCTTTTTCATTGCCTGCCTTGCTTTGGTTGTTGTTTGTGTTACTTGCTATTACATCATTATGCTTCTTTGCCGCTTTCTTTTATTTACTGTGGCCAAACGTCCGTGATGCCATTTGCGGAAGTTTTTATCTTGCAAACCAAGTACATGTATGTATGTATGTGCAGCCTTAAGAATCTGCTTGTGTAGACCACAGGACAATAGATAACGGACACATTAAGCCACAGTGGCAGAGGTGTACACAAAAACCTGAATATTTTAAGTCTCTGAGTTAAATATTCTAAATCTGTAGTTATTGCTGAATATAAGCCCCTTTGACGTGGGTCATGTCAAAGTTTATTTTTTTAACTCCACCAACCAAGGGAAATGCGTGGCTCTTTTTCCATTTGTCTACTTTGCTTGCTGTCTGATGATGGGCAGGTTTATGGCAGAGCAAAATATGAGAAAATGACAATTTAAATCTATTTTTAAGCCAATAAACAATGGATGATGAATCTTTGTGTTTGTCAGTGTGACAAACACAAGCCCCTGCTTATGATGTGATCTATTGTGAATATATACAGTAAGCAGTGATTGTTGCAGGTTTATCACAAGTGCATTTTTAGACAGTCATACAATGTCAGATTTGCAAAAATGGGGAAATCTTTTCAGAATTTTTCATCGTTCAACGACATTTGTTTAAGTTGATCCACCCGCCGGGGGAGTGCCTCTGCAGAGACTGCACCTCTGGCTCAGTGCAACGTTTGTTTTACTAAATCTATAATCTGTGATTCACATCTTAATCTTCAAACATACAGCAGACGCAGAAGACAGTCTTGTATATTTCAGTACAACACTTTGGTAAACAACCCGCCGCAGCTCAGCGGGACTGTCTTCACAGCGGGGCTTCGTTGTAGACCTCAGCATAATCAAAGCTCTTATTTGGAGATGTGAACGCCTCATTTTCAGTTTGGACATCCCCAGTAATTTCTCACCACTAACAAAGCTGCCTGCTGCCTTCTGTGCAGACTGGAGCTTGAGATTTAGATCTAAAGGCCTTATTTGAAAGTGCTGGTCATGCATGCAAACAAGGGGGTGCTATGAAACCATAGCCTTTGTCTGACGCACAATAGCATTTCAACCACTGGGGAACAGCTTGGATCTCCATAGAACTGGCATTACTTTCATGTTAAGTGACACTGAAGGCAATAGAGTGACCAACTTCTCAAAAAGCCTCCACACATTCAGCTCTTTTGCTCTCCCATTCTCTCCTCTACTCTTTGAGAGTCACTGGATTGGGACATTATTTCATATTCTTTTAAAGTGGTGTCAAGCTATTCTCACAGCACTAGCTTTGATCAAGGCTACGATTTGCGGAGTAAATGCTAACGGCGAAGACTTGACTGGTGCAGTTCACTGTGGCAGAGATGGCTACAGTGATCACACACGTCTTGAACACAATGAGACAAACAAAAGTAGGACATTGTTTGTCTTTTTTATCTCCCACGTAATTACATGATACCACTGCAGCACCAAAAAATACAAGCCTTTATACTGTGTTATAATACTTAGGCTGCATTTATGACATCATACGCCTTTTGAAAAGCAGTTTGTTTTGACACGTCAACTGAAACATGTTGGCTTTCTCTCTTTGGTGTAGTATCCTGACTTTGATTTCTCATTGTTTTATGTTTTACTCCACACACAGAAAAGCAATAACAAGACTGCGTCTGATTGTAATACATGATTATTTCACTTAATCTGGAATAATCCCGAAAAATTACCAAAAGTGACAGAGGTGATATCCAACCTTTACCATAAACCTTTACCATAAAACAGAAAAACACTTTAAAAGTTACTTTGAAAGTCTTCCCTGGCCAGATGTTAAAGTAATAATGATGATCACATAATTGATATTTGTTTCAATCAGACACATTACACTGACCAACATCCACAACAATGGTGTTGTCAAAGCCTTGATTTTGCACCAAGATTACAAAGACAGTCAGGCATGGATGGGTGGATGAAAAACAAAACTAACTCCTGTGTGGTGCAGGTTGGGGTGGGGGTGGGGGGGGGGGGGGTCATGTTGTTTGATCAGCAGACAGGCGGGGGAGCCCTTGATGCTGCAGCAGTTTAAACTCCCCCGAGTGATGGACACTGCTGCCACAGCTGTGTGTGTGTGTGTGTGTGTGTGTGTGTGTAGGGGTGGGATGGGGTCGGGTGGGGTGGGGTGTACAGAGAAAGGCCTGTTCTCGGCTTTACATTTGCATCCTCTGCCCATGGGTGGTTGTGTTAATAATGTGGCAACTGGGAAGATTAATTGTGGACAAGCAGCAGGATTACGAGGGTCTTTGTGGGAGCAAAGGGAGCACTGGGTGGGAAAGGCCTGTGATCTGTGAGCCTGAGAGGAAATTAGTCAGGGCAGGCTGAAGCTGCCTTTTAACAGCGTACCTAAGGAAATGAAAAGCCTTGTTCAAAGAGGATATTGAAATAAGTAGCCAGAAAATTGTTGACATTCTTCAGAGGCCAATATCGTTAACATTCATTTAACATTCACGGTGTTAATGTGGACACATAAAGACGACGAGGACATTTTGAAGGAGAAAATGAATGAGCTTCTCTCACAGTTACTAAAAACGACACTGCACTAACTTGAATCACTTTTGTAGATGTGAAAAGGTCATAATTATGATAATGTCACATTATCAACATCAGATTGTGAACATTACATTGTGAACATCACATTCTGCACCAATTCTGAAAAATAGAAATACAACAAAGGAGGCTTGAGTCCCCCTGCAGCTGTGTCTCCTTTACTACTGAAGAAGAAGAGTAGGAGCAGGGCAGGAGTCTCATGCCACCTGTTGGATTGTCCTCACATAGCAGCACAAACACAGACAGATACTCATCTGTTTCCTGACCCTCCTCTGACTCTCTCCTCACTGCTTTTTATGAAATAAAAAACGTTAACTTTATGTTTATCCAGTGCTGTAGGTGCACTCTTTTCACCTAACAAGCAGCATAAAGAAGAGTGTATTATATGATAGGCTTTAAAGGACTGAAGTATTTTAGCAGTATCAAGATAACTGTGCACTGTTAGAGAAGCAGCGGTCCTGTAATGGCACAAACAGTGCAGCCTCAGCTTCAAAGAGCCTTTAACGTCAATTTTCACCACACACAGGAGTATTTTCACTTAGCGACCTGCTTGCCTTCATCGATGTTTGGCTGCTTTGCTTGTGGCTTTCCCATCAGTAATCATTTAAAAAAAAAAATAGGTAAGCATCTGGACATTTAGGCCTCTCAATTAAAACACTGGTGTTTTTCCAGTGTGAGAGAAATCATGAAAAATGGCCTGTCGTGGCGAGTTTCTAAACCAGATGACAAAGCTGGAACAAGCAGTTGTGGAGGGCTTTTGAATAGGAACACTGAGGCATAATAGTTGTTAATTGAATTTAATTGCTGAAAGCAATGTTGTGATGCTCAAATAGCACAGTTTAAACAGTGGGTAATTTAAAGGCAGATTGCTATTACCTCCTTATTCTTGATTAAATTACAGGAATAGGCTATTGACTTCTCTCAAGGGTGGAAAATGATCCGCAGATTAGTTTCTTTCATTCTTATTTCACTCATCGGGGGAGAACAGCTTCCACAGAAACAAATGTGCCGTTTAATAACAATAAACTTGGCAGCGCACCATGCAAATATAAGCAGTGCTGTAGCAATGTAAGCTAGTCCACTTATGAGCATTACCAGACTTCCAGTATCACTCGCCAGTATCTGGAAAGATATACAGTTGCAAATGTGTGTGTGACATGATGTGCTTTGAAATAAATTCCTAGTCCACTGAGCCTTTGTGATTTGTGGTCTCAGTGCAGCGCATCTGAGATGTCGTCTTGTATTTCAAGTATGTTTTTAGTTGTGCCAAGATATTGCACCACTCATTATTTTTCCTCGGATTTCTGCAGCACCATCGTTTATCAGGGAGATTTATTGGCAGATGGACCTCCAGATGTTTTGAGTATCTTATGCCGAAGAAGAGAGAGCATGTTTTAAAACTTAGACCACAACTGTGCTGTAGGTATTTTTATTTTTTGAGGGGAAACACATGCAGCAGATTAGGCCTGAATGCACATAGTGTTACTGTGAGCTAATTAAGCTGAATCCAAAAACTGAAGTTGATGTTTCGTAGCGTCTGGTTTCAGTGAGAGTTTACAGTTGTTTTTGTCGACAAAGATGGAGCTGCTTTCTTTTCAACAAAACAAAAATAAGAATGTTTTATTTTTTTTATCTTGCTGGTCAGTGCACAATGTATTTAAGCAAACCCCTTATGATATTTAGCCACACTGAATGCTGTGCTTTTATTTCCCCAGGTTTTGAGATTCCCACTGTTTTGACTTCGTCTGTCTCACTTGTCCTTGGAGAAGAGACTGAGTGCAGACATGGACGTCACATTACTGCCTTTGAATAGGTGAGCATTTCTAAAAGTAGTCTTTGTCGCTATTATAATAGCTGTTGATTCATTCCTGTATTGAAACTGTGGCTATGTCTTCGTTTTTGTGTACTTACTCTAACGACCAATAGGTGGAGACAAAAATTCTACTCTTCAGGTTTAATTATCACAATTTTCTCATTACATTAATTGAAAATAGAATCCAAATGACATTGTTTCCTTAAAAATAAAATTTAGTGGCAGCATTTTTAGATGGCATATCACATTTTGGTCATCACTTTGAACATTTTCTTTTCATATTCAGCAATTTCAGTAAAAAAAAACAATGGCAGGTTTAAGAACTAAGAATTTCATGTGAGTAAGTAAATGAATATTGTATTTTTAGGTGTGTCTGAGGAGAACTGGCACTATGAAACTCCGGTTAGCATCTGACCTCTGGGTCTGCTAATGTTGCCGTGAGCTTGACCCCATACGATGAGATTATAAAGCCAGTGGACAGGAAACTACATCAGTACAGATGTACAGTATCACTTGACTTTGTTTTTTGCTTGCTACTCTGCACGGTTGATTTGATTTTTCAGTGCCTGATTTGAGTTTGAGCCTGAATAGTCCATCATTGTCTGGAGGTAAATGGCTGCTTTGAAGGAGGCAACAAAAGGGTTTAGTCATTAAAGAGGAAAAACAGAAACAGTTGTTTGTGTCTGGTGATACTGAAATAACCTTGGGCGGGGAGATAAGAAGCCACAGGGCCACTTGTGTTGTCACTAACAAAATGTGACATTTGAGTATTAGAGCTGTTTCAAGTCAGGGTGCATAAGAAATTTGTGTTTGAACAACTGGCTCTTTCCATCTTGTGCCGTGTGATCAAATAGGAACAGGTTTTGCTCGGTGCTTATAGTGGATGTATCCATAAATTACCATCAAAGAGCGCACTGCTGTTATTGTACAGCTTCACCCTCTTCACATTGAGTTTCAGCTCACGTTCTGCTCCTCTCTCTTCTCATATCTCAGCTGTGACTTTGTCATGCAGCCAAGCACGTAATATGCTCTGAGCTCTGTATCATGTCCAATTATAATTAGCTTTGTCAGGCCTGAGCCCTACAACCCTCATGCAGATAATATGATAATATGTCTTCATAACCAAGTGACCTTACATGTGCAATATTTCTCTCCTTCTTAAGATTGCGTGTCAATAAAGTAATGGAGTCTGGGAAGATTTAGATGATCGGGCTCTCAGGTGCAGTGATGTATAACCGTTATTATTCTACCTGTCGGAGTTGTATACACAGCTGGGTGCAGCATGGCGGCGGCCAGGGAGAGAGCCCAGCTTACAAGGGAGGCCTTTGTTAATAAGCCTTTAATTCTTCATTAAAGCCACTGAGGGACATTTTCTCATTTTCACTCTGCACATCGAGGTTTTGACTTTCATTGTGAACATACTGCAGTGCCATATTCATTTTTTGGGGTGTCAGTATTCATGCGTGTGACACTTGGTGCGGAATAGTTGGTCCATCAGTTTGTCAGTCGGCTATAATTTATCGGATTGTGTCTTAAAGCTGCAGTGTGTAACTTTTGGTAATTTTTTTGGCCTCTGTCAAGCAATACTATCAGACCTGACTGAAGGAGCATTTGTTTGTATAGATTGGCATCCCAGGGGCGGGAGGAGACGAGAAGTGTTTAACCTGTCCAACTGTGGAACGACTAAGTTTTTTTGAGCAGTGGAACTCACTTCTGAAACATCTTTGTGTTTTCATTCACACTACAATCTATTTGCAGTCATCGGGCTTTATTAGCACAATGTTGCTGTTGCCTCCGTCTGTCTTGACATAAGACAAATCACTTCCTCTGTCCAGCACTGGGATGTCACCACCAGGCAGCATCAGATTTAAACACAGCTGTACTGAGAAACACAGAGAGTCATTTGAAGCTGAGAGGCTTAATCGGCATTGTGTGAACTCATTTGATAATGGTTTGATTCTAACAGACGTTTGTTTGTATTTAAAAGGTACTCCGGTTTTAAAGGACATTGGATGAATATTGCACACTTTACATTGCAGTCTGTTCAATAACACGGAAATAGTATGGTATGAGCTTCATATAAGGAAATGGTAATCCATCTTATTTATAAGTTAATGTCCAATCAAACCTTATTTATAAAGCACTTTAAAAACAAACATAAGACCTAGGAGACCTCAAAACAAAAAGAATAATTTAAACAATAAAGCCATTTAAACAATAAGAACAACACAATTAAAACAAAAAACGGGTAGAAATCACTGTCTCATACTGGGTCAAAGGCCAAAGAATAAAAATGGGTTTTAAGATTATGTTTTAGAAATGGTAATAAGGAGATGATGTTGCACTAATACTGTTATTTTGAAAGTAACATAAAGCTAGTAATGAGTAATACTACCATCAGTGTAATATCTTCTCTTCATATTACGTTTTAAGCAGGGACGTGTTACCTGTAATCACCTGTGGTAGTTTCTATCGTTAGTAAACTGGAATGCAAAGTGTCACTGACTTTTTAATGTCACTGTAATGACTCAATAGCTGTGCAGCCATGCAGATGTGTGTCTTAAATTGACATCTTTGCATTAGCTGTTGTGTTATCACACTGTTGTGTTGTCACACTGTTGTGTTGTCACACTGTTGTGTTATCACACTGTTGTGGTATCGCACTGTTGTGTTATCGCACTGTGGTTGGAAGAAGCCACTGGACAAGGGGTTTCTTTTTTTGGGTAAGATGATGGTAAATTCCTGACAGGCTGAGGTTTCACTAACACTGACGCAACGTAATGAGGGAGCCAGAGGTGAGGCCCGTCTCTCCACGTCTGTGTGGATTTCCCTGAGTGATTGATGTGTTCCAGTCAAATGAAGCAGTAGGCTGAGTGATATGACACTTGTCTCGCCGTGACACACATGTACGCAGCTAACGGTTATTGGTGTTGATAGGCCCCACTCTACTCAGCCAGCCAGGCACAGTTATTTTGATCCCTTGTTCTTTTATTTCTGTCCCCCCCCCCCCTTCTTCCCTGTTTTCTGTCTTATTGCCACATCAAATCAGAGTTCAGAGACGAAGGCAGGACCCTCAGGTACCAGCTTATTAAACATCAAGACCTGAGACAAGATGAAAGTAATAATGGTGAGCAGACAGCTGGGTGGTGCACCTAACATCTCAGGTGAAAGGATATCATGGCAGACATAGCTTCAATATACATAAGTGCTTCTTTTGCCTTATTGTCAGACATTGGATTTTGTCTTAAGAAACCTTATATTGATCATTTTAAAGTAGAAATACAGCATCTGATTCTTTTCACTTTATCATACTTTTTCCCCACTTAAGCACAAAATAAACAGCAAATAAAAACAAATGTGATATCTTCAGTTTGCTTATTTTACAAAAATACCTCAACGATTTTTTGATAGATTGATAGATCACCTAACTTAAACTCTCGTGCTATCAGCAGATTGACATTTGTGGTTTAGAATGTCATGACACCTGTTCATGAACTGCAGTTATGATTATCCCTGAGGTCCAATTTTAATTGTGACTAGAGTTGTTTTCAGACATGCAACGATATCCAGACATGTTCGTGCAACTGTCCAGAGAGGCTTCATGTGAGAACGCAGATGTCCGCAAAGGTCATAACAGGAAAAGCTCAGGATAATTCACAGCAGGTGAGTGGGCGAGTGTCCCGCATGCTGAAGCCAGGTGCCACCCCTTGCTTGGATGTGATGGACATTCCTCTGCTCTGCAGACTGTGTTCTGACCCTGGGAAACCTCCCACCGTCGTCATCCGATAGATGCATGATTTCAGGCTGCAGTCTGTGAATTTCTGTTTGCAAAAATTGTCATCACGATGAATCTCGGGGCTTTGTTTTGCAGTTACAAAACTGCGTCTATGGCTCGGTGTCAATAAGCAAATTTTAGCATGGTAGCAGAATAGTGGTGAACATTATACCTGTAGGTATCTACGCATGTTTATGCTGATGTAAACATTTAGCTGGAAGCACCACTGTGGTTGGAGCCTGTTAGTTTTGTGACTTTCTAAATGACTTAAAATGATATTTCTAATAATGGAACAGTTGTTAATTCATCAACCATTTGTTATAATGCATCCGATACACCTTTCATTTTCATGTATCAAGCACTGATACACACCCGTGGTCTAATGATTAACATTTGGATTAAAAAGATCCCAGAAAAGACTGTTCCTTCATCAAAAGTGGTCACAAGATGGTCGCCATCAACCACTACGTGCTTCTGCTCTCCGTGACAGCTCTCATTATTGGAGGGCCACCGAACAGTTGCCAACTGATAAAAGCATATCACACTGCGGAGGAAATTGAATTCCGGAGAACATAAATTCTGACTGGGAGAGATCATAGTCAGGGGCTAATTTAAGGAAGATTAAATAAATTTTAGTGACATCCATTCTATCTTGACGAAGTCGGTACATAACATAATGTAGCTCTGTTGCCTTGAGATAAGAGGATAGTCATTTTAGACTGGGCACAGCAGTAGCTGAGGATCAAGCCCTAATCCCATTGCTGCAACCTTTTTTCCCCCCAGAACATCGGGGAGGATACAGCGTCTGACAACCATTATTCAGTAAAGGGATTTTAAAAGTCTTTCGGTTTAGTGTGATAATTTAATTGACTGCTGACCCAAAGCCTTAGGACACAACTTGCCTTCATACAGAGCCAGCTCAGTTTTCATGTTCACAGTCGTTTTATTTTTTATTTGCTCTTACGTCAAAATAGATGGTAATTATTATTATTTTTCTTTTTTTTAACAAATCAAGTCGTGACATTTTTCGAGCTGATGCTTTTAACTTTGCACAGTGCATTATTCAAATGCCTCTTCACCCATCATGGAAAATAACATAGAGCCACCAGCTTTCTTTTTATTGAATAGGCTTCCACAACAGCCATTAAAGCCTCTGATATTTTACCAGAATTAAAGAACAATATTTGTTGCTGCCTATATTACCCTGCTGTGTTAAGTCCTTGGACGACATTGAACATGGATGCTCCTCCTGATATATTCAGCCTAATTTGGCCTAATAGTAAATGGTATTAAAGTGATATTCTGGTTGATAAAGACAGACGTTTTACATAGACAATGATATTTCGAAGAGTCTCTTTAATTGTAGGTATTTTCTATTTTAAATGAGTGTTCTTGAACAGAATATGAATGGTTCCTGCCTCATTTTAGTTTTCTATCATGTTGCTATGGTTATCAAAGACTCTTCCCCCACTTCCCGAGAAATAACGTATTTTTTTCATTTATAATTAATCTCCCAGTTGTTTCACTTTCTCTACCACTACTGGCCATGGAGAGTTAGATCCTGATGACTGTTGCTGGGCATGTCATATACAACATCTGTTTGCTGCTGCAAGAAGTTAATTGGAAAAGTAATCTTAAAATACATTACATGTAATATTTAGATAAACTGCTAACATATGCAGGAATGAAGATCAAACTGTATCCTTTCTCACATTATTAAAAGTCAACATAAGTCCTTCCATTGTGGCGGTGAATACATTTACAGCTCAAAATATTGTGTGTTGCTATTAGTAGTATCTAGCTTGCCTTCATGCTTCTGCTGCGTGTGTGAAAAATGGCTTTTATTCTTAAGACAGAGTCCTTGTGGTTGAGCTGTCTAAATGGCTAATGAATTACAGATGAATGCTGACGCAGATTAATCTCCCAGAAGTCCCGGGGTAATATGGCAACCATTTAAAACTTTAATCAATAACTCTGAAGTTGAAAGCGTGCAGGCGCTGAGCTCATTTGGTCACAACAAACAGAATGCAGACTGTAGCCTCTTCTAAATTATGTTGACAAGCGCAGTCATGCTAAATCACTGCAAGTGAAAAATAAACATCTGCATAACTTTATCAGCTGTGCTTCCATGTTTCCTTTGGGAACAGGAGGATGTCAGCAAAAACAATAGTGGAAATTAAAGATTCATTTTCTAAACTAATACCCCAGTCCTTTCATATTAGCTGCTTTTGGTAATCTCTCCAGAAACACGTACTACACATGAATAATGACGCCATAGTAACATTTATTGAAGTATTTCATGCTTTAGTAATGTCTACTTTGATGATGTAACTGATATTTCCCATTTTTTAATCATTAAATATTGCCAATTGTGGTGTTTTTTAGGTCTATTTTGGAGAAATAAAATGTCATCTTGTAAAGAGGATAAGATGATCACATTATCACATCTGTGTCTCTTTAAACTCAGCCATAGAGCCCATATAGCATTGAGCTATGTGTCATTTCACAGTTTCATCCCTTGACACAATAATGACCCTGAAAGGCTGAAAGCTCATTGCAGTATAAAAGCATTCACTACTTTCTCTGAGTTCCCCTTCCTGACACATTGACATGGCGTGTTCAGTTCTTCCATGAGGTAATGGATAATATATCCTTTGACAGCCATACACAACCTGCATATGACTTTATGCCATGTTACATAACTCAGCTTTTTATTAGAATTTAAGATATTAACATGCAAAAATGCCCAATGCACAACTTTACGTATTGATTTCTACAACATTTTTGGGGATGTAGCTCTTACCCAATGAAGAAATGATTCGATTTTGGTGCTTTTTCTTGTTTGTTGTCATAGTGTAGACATAATAAGTATAAAGTTGCTTTCATAGCTTGAGGCTAAGGTGACTTCAGTTGCCTGCAGACACTCAGGAATGTCAGACAAGTGTTTCTTTTTCCTCTTTTACACTGATGCAATAGCATTTTATTATCCTGTTCTTCATCTTACCGGTTCTCATGAATGTGGCCCTGATCCTCCTCTCATGCGCCTCAGACAGATGATGTGTATTTGCAGGCTCTGCACTTCCCTTATATGTCTCGTCCTCCCACTATCCCTTTCCTGCGCTCCATCTTTCAGAACTGTAACCTACGGTCGCCAGCTGTGCAGGGAGCCCCTGAGTGTATTTACGGAGAGCTGCACTTTATCACACACACAGCCTCACAGCTGCCAACTTTGCTCGAAGTGTACTCCAGCCTCCCTGCCTCTAGCCATGTTTTTTTTTTTTTTTTTTCTTTGTGCCTGTGAGATCCTGTACCTCTGGTGTTGCGGCTTCTTTCTCCCCAGCTGCTGCCCTGCTGGATAAGGTGGGGTGAACTGTTAATGGCCTGTAGAGTGCAAACAGCAGTGCCCACCACTGCCAGTGGGCAGGCTTACGTTTTCACCTTCTGGTGAAAACGCGACACTATAAAACAAACACCACCGTTCCACGAGTTTCAGTTTTTGATATGCGCTCTTTTTAAAACTTTCTGTAAAAGCAATCATGTATTGATTGTGGGTGCTTCTTTCTGCTTGGCCTCTTGTTGATTTTTTCATGTGGCATTAATATATCTCCCCCATGTTTGGCTCAGTAACAGCATATATCTGTCATCGGACTGCAGGGGGCCTGGTGATGAGTTGCCTCCTTCCCAGCCGACCTCTTGTCCCCAGGCAGACAGAGTGGAATACATTCCTCTTATAGGGGTCCCCGGTGTCCTCGCAGCCTATCAGGATGGAGAGATCTCCACCCCCCACCCTCCTCTTAGCATATCAGGGGCCATACATCTTCCAGTGGCGCGGAGCTTTATGCAAGGTGACAGCTCCTCACACTTCAGTGTTTGGATCACCTCAAGTAGCTCAGATATCGGAAAAAATGAGCACACTTCCCACCGCGGTGATCAAATGTAGATTGACTGAGGGTATCCGCAGGCCGCAGCACCCCTATCCCCTTGTCCTGACAGAATAGGCCTGCTGGTAACTCTCTACATAAGACAGAGGCTGGAGACACATCAGAGAGGAAAGCTGGCTGCAGACAGGAGGAGGAGGGGGAATGAACACTTTGAAGCCACTAGAGATGATGTCAAGTTTGCTTAGACTCAAGGATGGTGTTTGAATATGCTGGCCACTAATATGGCACCAGTATCTCTGTCCTCATCTCTGTTTTCTGTCACTATGTACAATGTGGGCTCCTCTCCTCAGCTCCTGACAATGTCCTTTCACATCATGTTATAGCACACTGTGAGCTGCAGTCAGCAAACCGTCACTCAGCGCCTTTGTTTGAAAGTCAGGCTCATGTTTGCCGTTAATGCACTCGCTGCCTGTATTAAAGTGATGGGAATTCACTATCTGCTTTCCTGTCAGGAAATCATTGGCAGTAGAACTGGAATATCACTCACCACTCGCTTTATTTACGCCAGGATGTAGCTTCGCACTCCAATACAATCTGACAAGTGTTATATTTTTAAGATGAGACCTCCTCATAAGAATCCAGCCTTTCACCCAAAAATCTATAACGTATATATCAGCAAAATCCATGCATATCATTCCATGCCCTTGGCAAAAATGCAGTCTTATAAAAAAAAAAAAATCCTGAGCATATAAATGTATTTTATTCTCTCTGGATTTGTGGTTTGTGGTGTTTTTTGTGTTCAGCAAGATCACGCTGGTTTTCAGCTAAAAACAAAATACTCTGTTCTCAATCTGTGCAAATGGTACCACATTAAAGTGGATATGTGTAAGAAATGTATTATACCCAGTCATAAAATAACCATGATCGTGTATGTCATCAGAGATTAAGAAGACGTGTTCATTTAAAATACTGGCATCACACGCTACAAAATGTGTTTATACTTTAGTTTGGTGTGTTGGTCTGTTTACCCACTCAGTAAAGCAGGTTACGGTGCTTTAATACCCAGGTTGGTAGCAACACAGCAAACTCCAGCTATGGCTCGCAATTTTCAAACGTTACCGAACCTAAAAAGCCTCACTACCCCTCTCAAAAACATCCCAAAGAAGCAAAATGAGAATCTGCAGTGAAGACGTGTTACATGATAGATGCTGAGAGAGGGAATTAAAGACAGACATGCCAGAGTCAGCTGACCCTATTCCTCTCTCTCTCTCTCTCTCTCTCTTATACATGTGGTTGGTAGATATTTCATCGATATAATGTTTTTACAGTCCCCTATCATCATGTGATGTGTCACAATTTCAGTCTGACATGTGAAAGCTACCTGAATAGGATCAATGTTTTTAAAAATAAAATAGACAGATGGAGAGTTATGTATGTGCATGAGCATGTGTAACATCAGGTGGAAGTGCAGCTTTTTTTTGCTGGTTGCTGTTGTGCTTATTTTACATAGTACTTTGTAAAAGGAAAATAAGACAAAAGCTATAGTTTAGCGTAGGGGCAGGCCAATTTTTTTTTGACTTTATTCAGTTGGTTGTTCACAGTGGATAAAATCAGCCATCACTTGATGGCCACAGAGCAATCAGACACAGCCCTGCAGTGTCTTCAGCTGACTCTTCTGCCCCTGTCAAGTCCTCCTTCAATCTGGAAGTCTGAACAGTCGTGTGGAGGTTGACATGATTGCCTTTAAGCAGCCCCTCTTAGCCAGTGACACACAGCTGCAGCCAGGCACCTTCTCTGACAGTAAGAGCACCATGATGGATTGCCTTGCCAAAACTGCTGATCAAAGAAGGTCGGAGTTCAGGTTTGTGTCTGGCTGCACTGGGCATGTGCAATCACCAGAGGTGGCTTTTCCTTTTCCTGTCATTTTTTTTGCCAAAAGCTGCCCGATTGAGCTGTACAATAATTATGTCATAAAATAACCGGGAATGAGATATAAAAAAGGAAAAATAGCTTATGTGTCAGGAATACAATTTCTCAACTGAGCTTCAGAATAAAGCACAAGCGGATGTTGGGTATTCATACATGCATTTGGACACATACCCGTCTTTGGGCTGCAGAAGCACTGTGCTGAAAAGAGCAGACATTTAAAAGTTTCTGACATGTGTCGTACTACCATTGAAGCACTGCCGCTGATGTAGGTGGAGCTGACAGTGTCCCAGCCATTGAAGATGGCTCTGGGACATACGAAGTTTGGTATGTGTCAGCTCTCATTGTTGTCAGGAAGCGAAAACGGAATATGTAAAACGGCCTCATTAAAAAGGGAAGGCATCTGGAAAGAATTGGGAAGAGTGACGGGCAATTGTCCGACAATACCATTTTACCACATTATATTAAGATAGACAAGAGTATGTGGACTGGTTTCTATGACGTGTCAGAGCACCTTAAGAGACTAAATGTGTTTGTTGTTGTTCGACATAGTCATTCACGAACGGGATGATGTAGAAGGAAATGAAACAGAGGCAAGTGTCCTTATCTAAAGATCCTGGCTGGAGAGGAAGACTTGCGGTTAAGGTGACTAAAAGGAGTCTTATTTCTGGGGCCAGATTCACATTAGTGACATTTATCATTGAGAGGGAGGATGGTATAATTAGCTTGTCAGTCTCCTTTAGGCTGAGCTGGTGCTCTTTGTGAAGAAGAATGGACTGCAGGCCCAGGGAGCTGACAGCTAGTCGATAATGTGGCAATTAATGTCATAAATAATTCTAAAGCCAATTATATTAAAATGGACCTCACACTCTAAAACAACACTTTATTTCCTATCACTTTATGATGTGCACAGTATCAAACACCAGGAGCAGATTTCCCTCTTTATTTCTACATATGGCCGACATATGGCAAAGTCATAATGTGAGGCATAAAAATCGGAAGGGCCGCGCCAGAGATTTATTTGTTGATTTAGTTTGCTTTTGACTTATGAATGTCTTCCTTATTGCTGAAGCATCACCCGCGGTAAAAAGCAAATACAA
The DNA here is from genome assembly GCF_958295425.1 of Solea solea. Lineage (NCBI taxonomy): Eukaryota > Metazoa > Chordata > Actinopteri > Pleuronectiformes > Soleidae > Solea > Solea solea. Next base: position 13,532,046 of record NC_081154.1, on the reverse strand, counting down.
AGTGTAAAACCACTTTTAATCAAAGTTATATTGCCTCCATGTTGCTTGCTGTAAAAAATGGCAACAGCTCATAAAGAATGTGAGTAATTTAATGGCAGTAGTGGTTAAATATATCAAATGCTCCTTCTGGCCTTGGGAGGGTCAAGCCCAGAATGATATATAGAGAAGACTGTGATGGCTGAAGGTCATGTCAGCTTCTTCTGCATAATGCATGAATCCTGTAACTCTCTCCGACTCCAATCTTCTGAACCTGAACCTTGGGATGAAAATTTTACTAAGTAAATCAGTGAGCTTGCTGGCATTTCTATTAACCTCCAGTGTGGTGCTGACAGAAACGTGAATCAGAGTAAATAATATCTCGCAAACTGTAAATCATGTTTACAACTTGTGCCGAGGAGTGATGTCATGGGATAGTGCCATCTGTTCGCTGTTTGTTACCGCTAATTTCTTTGCACAGAAGCGAGCGAGAAGGTGATTTGAATGTGCAAACTCCTCATTAAGCTCAACAAAAAACGGGGGCAATTTGAGTTTTGATGCTAAATCAATTTAATTTAAGCTTTAGACTGCAAAACTGTGCACTAGACGGCCTGTAATAGTGTTTGTATTTACCATTAAAATATACACACTGGTTTTATAGTTCTCCAGTTTTTGACGACTGGTATTTCCCACATCAAACATGAAAATAGCCAAGAGCTTTGTTTTATGCATGCATGGAGTGAAACAAAAGAAAAGAAATGTTGACCTTTACAGGGATCCTAAAGGGTCACTGCGGCAACTGAGCCTCACAGGCAAATTGCCTCCCAGTGCTGGTGATCTATCCTTACAACGGGGCTAAAATTGTCATCCTTTGCCATTTATTCCCAGGTAGAAATGTGGAGAGGCACAGTGTGTGTGTGTGTGTGTGGTTCACAATGTATTATATATTTCTTCTTCAAATGAAGCTATAGGGTAAGAAAATAAAAATAAAAATAAAAGTTTTTGTCAATTTAAATCAGATTCAGACAAAAATATTCAAGTGGCAGCGCCGAAAATCATTACTTTGCTTTTAACTCAGCGTGCAAGTCGACAAGCCCCCTTGCCCTCTTTTATTTCTGTATCAAAGGGTAAACTAATGCAAAATGTATATGGCCCTTGGCACAGAAGATGGTGTTGCGGCTCCATACAGGAAGATCTGTGTGCTAAAAGCTTGAAACATCTGTGTAAACACATGGCCTTTTTCCAACCATGTAGACAATGTTCTCATAGCCTTAAGATAGATGTCCAAGGCAATATACCTTGCCCTGGGGCCATGAGCGAATGGCTTTGAACATCTGAAAAACCTTGAGCTTCAAGCAGTATCCACTTTCAATATTCAAAAATCATGTATAGAAGAAATGAACATATGGCTTTTGTTTGACTCTTGCTGTTCCCAGCATGGATGGAAAGCGACTTTGAAACAAATAGACAGAGGCTTTAAATGATAATTGTTTGTTTTTTTGTATGATAATTTTCTATAATAGGATTTAGGAAAGCAGGACAAACATAACAAAAAGGGAGGACCTTTGCTTTTGTTGTTGTTCTTTAATTCTGTTAATAGCCCTGGGTAAAGATTTATCTGCTCTTGTCAATTTACCTCAGCCTCAATATAAAGCACCAAGGTCACTTTTTCCTTGCCTGGCCCACAGGATTAAATTGTCATGTCCCTCTAATAGGCAGCACAGGGAATCATTAGTCCAGCTCAGCTGCCTGACTGATAGGCATTTCAGTCCAATCATGGGAGTGTGCCGCCACAGGCCAGCCAGTATTGACACTGTGTCAGGACTGAGAGGGGACGCCTTAATCAGCCAGGACACACTCAACATTGATTTGACAAGCTGCCGTAATGACCCCCCTTGTTTTGGTAAAGGATCACTGTTTATCCAGGCCGCCATTGATGCACTTGGAGTGCTGCATTGTCATGGAAACTATGATCATCAGCTACGTCTGTGCAGCTGGACAAGAGCTGTCTTTAAAGGTGGATTATGGATTTTTAGAATGCTGTTCCTAAGTGCAAATGTTTCAACAAGAGTTCATATTTATTCTCATAACTCTATTCAGTTCCACAGGCAAAAAAAAACATCTGTAGAAATTATTATTAATCTGTAAAAGAGTAATTTAACTCATTAATTTCATTTAATCTAACTATAGCCACGATATTATCTGGGGCTAATTTGTCGCTTTTTTTCCAAGTGTTCCAAATTAACTCGTAATGTGCTCTTTACTACGTATAATACCATGAATACAAGAGTAATAATACATTTAGCCTTTTGAGTTATGTGACTATGTCTTATGTTATAGAATATTTGATTATTTGGGTTTTGTTTGGACAAGAAAAAAAACCCTGAATGAATAAAATTACTTTTAGTTGAATCATGGCATATTTTCAGACATAATCATCCCTTTCCAAAATGTCCCAGCTTTATTCTTGAGATAACGTCTATCATAATGAAATAGCATACATACATCAAATGAATACAGCTTTCCTCATAGCTGTAATCACAGTGTATCTCTCGGTGTGGGAGCTTCACGTGTTTGTTTATCAAGACGAGGTGACACTGCAGCTGGCAGGAGGATCAGGGAAATCAGCAGCCTCTCTGTGAGGTGTTAGACTATAAATATTATTGGCATGCTGACAGTCTCCCACAGAGCCGTGGTGTGTAAAAATCGTTAACAAGCAACGTGATGGGGCCCTCTCCATCCCCAAGGTGAGAGTGTGGAGAGTGTTTTTATCAGCCATTATCCCAAGGGTGCAATGAGGTGTCTCGTATCACATGATCTGTCTGTTTGTGTCGTCCGTCATCATCACACATCAAGACGTTGCGCGTCTCTCTCTTTGATAGACAAATGTGTCAAATTTGGCCTCGAGGCTGCCGTGTGTCCGTTCAGCAGCACCTCCTAAAAAAAAAAGTCTGAGAAAATTAAAGACGATGTCCTGTAGAACACAATACATTAGCTTTAATTTGTGAAAATACAAAATGAAATCATGTACAATTTATGTACAAATCTATTTGTACAAGACAATAAACTGTATTTATTATTGGGTAATTATGACATAGTCAGAAATATCAGCTTTGCACTGTCTTTGTATCCACAAGTAAACGTGCTAAAAAAAAAAAAAAAATCACAAAATATTACAAACTAGACTGTGATGCTGAACATCGCTCAGCCCCACAGGAAGTGGCAAACAACAGAATCAACAGAATCAGTCAAACAAACTAGAACACGCTAGAAATAAAACTTTTACATGAAGCTTTAGAGATTTCTTTAAAGAAAACATAAATGTATTTGCTATCAGGATCTGCTATTGGTGGTGGATCATTTAAAAAAGAAAAAAACAGTTTTAAGACTTTTTATTTCATCGTACTCTTTTTATCTCCAGGAAATGAAAGACCGTTTCTGTGCAATGGTCTCTGAGTGGTGACAATGGAAAACAAAGAGGAGAGTATAAACAAAACAGCAAAACAAAAAAAATGAGCTTAAATCCAGTTAAAATTGAAGCCTCTTTTCGCAACAGTGGGTCTTGTGGAGTCCTCCGATGGCTTCTGCACTGCCTGGCACATCACTGACACTGAGCGAGGGAAGGATAGAAGGAAGGATGGAAGGATGCTCTCTTCTGCCAGTAAAAATGTCACAACCTCTCTCTTTCTACATTCACTATGAACCCTTGGCTGGATTGAGACACATCCTTGTTTAAGTTCAGGATGTTGTGGATTGCTTGTATGCATTTTCATTCATTTACTTCCACTTCATTGATTCCGGACAAAAGTGACAACAGTGCGAATATAACTATGTTCTATTATTCATATAAAACATGATTATTAACCATTGTTCACGCCGTATTCTAACCTGGTGTGTCGAAACAAACCCAATCAAATGATTGACGCTTTACTTTCATTGTCTTATGGATACATCAGATATGTAATCGATGGCCAACATGGATTTACCAACAGCACACAATCTATTACAACATATACAAACTGGAAGCCAAAAAAAACATGTTTTTTGTTGTATGATAGAGCTGTTTTTTTTTTATGCATGTATAAAAAGCACAAACATGTCTCGTTATGGCATTTAGATCATCAGGTCATGGAGTACTTAATGTGCACTCCAAGACAATCCTGTGTCAGGCAGTGCTTACAGCCAAAGGAGGAATTAAAGATGCCCACTGCATGCGATATGTGGCTTTCACATTCAGCTCAATTACACACTTAAAATAATATTTGGCTTGGCTGTCTATGATTTCTTGACAAAATGAAAAAAAGGAGTAGAATTTCTGGCTATGTTGTAATGGTGTGAACAAAACAGCTCTATCATGTTTGGCTATTAACAAGGAAAGAAAACAGGTTCCTAAGAGCAGCTCTGCAAATATGTAAAAGCTTTTCTCTGTAAGCTTTCTGGGATTTTGGACATTGCAACCAAACAGTGACATGAAAACATTTCCAAACAAATTACTCAGAAAGGCAAAGATAAGACAAATATAAATGATAACGATAAGGCTGGAGCCAAATGCCATATACACATGGACACAGGCCATCATAACCGTCACAAATGTTGTGAATTAGCTCCAAATGGCAAAGTAATCGCTGAGCGCCGGTCACTAAAAATGCCATTGTGGTGGGTTTGCAGCTGAATGTAAAATACACCGTTTGACATACTGTACAGAATAATTCTGCAACACTGGGTAAAGTGAATGCAGTAGTTGTAATAGTTGGTCATCGACAGATAAAAAGGCAACTTTTACGACATTTGATCCAATAATAACTGCAGTAGTTGTAGCCTTTTTTTTTTTTTTTACATTACTTGTCTCTTTTGAGTGACCATCATTCCCCAGAATAGACAAAAAAAAATCTCATGGGGTCTGGTCAATCGTAAAAATAGCAGAGAAAACTAAAGGTTGAGGGATTGTGATGCTCGTCTATGATTGTATGTATATATGATTGTACCGTAACTTTGCAACATAGGTGAATGAGGAAATCAGTCTTGTGTTTGTCTCATCGAATGTTTACCCGATCCTTTATGTTTCCAGTTGAGAAGAGATCCTGAATCCCAGTCTGACACCTACATGAGAAGTTCTCAGAGAGTCCAGGCATCCAGGTGTCAGCGTGGGTCCCGAGCTCAGCACTCGTCCTCGGCTTCTGCGATGGGTGGGATCAAGCTGCTTGTGGATTTATACTGACTGACTTGGCTGACGGCGAGAGTATTCACTGGCTTGATCTGTATGGTCCTCAGGTGGGTATTCTCTGGCTCATCTGTAAACCATGTCTTTTCTGAGAAGGAGCCAAAATCATATAGAGACAAAGAGGAGGGACATCAGACAAAATGCTACATGGGCGTCCTGTTACAATTTCACAATGTCACCAGTTTATGTTTGTGTGTTTCTCGAGTGCACACAAAACATTGGGAGGACATTGTCTATTTCAAAAGAAATATGCCGAGTTTTATTGACAGTTTAAGTTCCACTGAATGTCCCATTGCTCCCATTTTCACCTCTTTATTGACACACATCACAGTGGTTTTCATTATTAGCACTGACGCATGCCATTTTGTTGGGGCAGCAGACATGCAAGGTCGCCACTTAAAATCTAGTTTTAGTACTCCGTCGTACAAAATCAGAGGTTACTATTAGTTACTTCTATCTTCTCGGTTACACTTTAGTCTTCAGGCTTCTTACAGAAGAAAATCGATAAGTCTGGTGTGCAATATTGCCATGATTCATCCACTCGTCATGCATTTTCATGAACGCGACGGAAGACTGTAGTGCGATGTTGCATTAACATACAGTACTGTGTAAAAGTCTCAGGGCGCTACCAGCTTTGTTGTTGTTTGTTGTTTTGCCTGTCAAATCCTGTGATCATTGGCATTAGGATTGGAATGATGTGACTGAACGTTGGTCTGATATTAGCAAGTGCAAACACATTCATTTGGGTTCTACTCCAGGTTTAAAAGAGCCAGGATCCTGCTATTGTTAAAGAGAAGCTGTTTTTGTGTTTCATTTTTAAAATGCATAAAAGATGTCCTCTATTTTCTAGATGTGTTCCAGTAAAGTGATAATTATAATATTAATATAAATAATTACAATATACTTATATAATAATAACAAATCTAATGCTGGCCTAGGACTTTTGCACAGTACTGTATAACCCAATACTAAAACATCCAACATGAATTGTTACAGAATAACGTGAAGTAGAATCAAACCATTCAGTTACATTCACAGTTGAACCTACAGTGAGATGGACTGCACAGGTCATAACCATGCGCTCCCAATGCAATCGTTTGAAAACATATCAGCGAGGGACGTTTGACTGCATTATTTAACATCATGCATAATGATTCACTACCATACCTTGGCCCACTCTATTCATCCTTGTTGCACTTTGGGAACAGAAAGTAGTACACTAAATGCAAGCTACTGTAAATGAGAGAAAGCTTATTATGACCATTAGTAACAGACGGAGGCATAAAACAGATGGTGTGGAGTTTGTTAAGCTGTAGGTTGTGACCAGTGACAAAACATCTCAACCAAAAGTAAAGGAAAAACAGAATATGGACCAGGTTAGGAAATGACATAAGATGCTATTACATTACTGCAGCATATCACAAGCAACCATACTGTATCCATGCCTGTTACCAACACACTTTCATGTGTCATTTAGAACCCACTGAATAACATGCAGCTCAATGCATCAATTCAATATCAGCAACTTCAATGTCAAACATACCTCAAAAGCATTTCTGTAGAAACTGCATGTTTTTAGCACAGATTACTAACCACAGAAAGCCTGTGGTGTTCACTCAGCAGCTGTGCAAATGTAGCATACCCATGCATGTTTTTGATTTTTTTTGACAAACAAAGAATATTTGAGTGCGAATATTTTTTCTCAAAGATCCACTACGATATTAGAAAACACATGTGCATACCTCTGCCAGTCCTGCAAAAATCCTCCCACTGGGTTTATGATAAAGGCTGTTGATATATTTGTAAGAGAGGCACACAATGGTTGGAAATCGTTTCTATATCGTAAAACTATTATTAACATGTTTTTTGTACAATGTAACCAGTTATGGTGATTTAAATTCATCATGCCGAGACACTGGCAACCATTTTTAACATGCGGTGTTCCAAGATGATGAAGAATATGCTTTCCCTAGACGTTATTCTTCAAAGATGAGAGGTCAGGTTGTTCTTGATGAATTTGTACCTGTACAACAAACAAACGTTTGTCATTTCCTGTCATTCAAATCTGGCTCCTTCATAAGGCACTGCCTTTTTTTTGGCTTCAGTGATTTAGATTAGGTGTAACTGGCACCTAAACCTGCAGAGCCTTAGTTATTGGACTTTTGTGCTGAGCTGAGCTGTCAAGTTTTCAGAACTTCAGAGGAGCACAGAGGTTAATCGTCAGGGTTATGAGACGACTACTTGATCCAGATACAGGAGTGAGGCCGTGTCCAAAACGTCCATCGTGAACCCAGCTCCTCATAGCTGTTTCCAGAGTGTCGTTTGGTGCCCACTGCAATGCAGTAACTTGCAGGAGAATACAAGTGACAGTGTTGACATGCTGAAGGAGGCTTCTCAGGATGTGGTGACTCAGAAGATTCAGGCGTCTTTTTCCCTCTCATGGAGAAAATCTATAGCTGCCGCCGTCAAGTGCGAAACTATCCAGTTGGGTTGACTCATGAACTGAATCTCTGCTTTTTTGCAGATGATGTGACTGTTTTCCTTTATTGACCCCATGAACTTGAGCACATGTAGACTGGGCCACTATTCTACCGAATATTTAAAAAAAACACATTTGCAGTATCATAAATTCATGATATCATCACACGTAATCCATCAAGAAAGAATCACCATCATGGTAAATTTAGCTCAAACGACTTGAAAATATAAAATAATATTGTGATATTCTCATGTGGAGACAAAATCATCGTCATCATCATCATGGTGATGGGGTTTTTATTTATAAGTGTTACATTTTCTTTTTCCAAATATTTTGTCGTAATTCATACTTCATGGTGGTAAATGACGAAAGTAAACGTTCAATTTTGATGGACAAAATGCAGCATTATGTGGACATAATCAGTATTTCATTCATGACATAATATTATTTAAGACATGTAAATTAAAGTGTAGTTTGAGTACAGTTAAGGTTCAGTTTTAACTCGTTTTCCCGGGGCAAAAGTAATAAAAAAAACAAACACAGAAAGGTTTGACATGGCAGTTTCTTCTCTGAGGAGACTTGTTCTCTTCTTAGTCCATATCATGTACATAAAAAATTGTTAATTATTCTTTTAGAGCCCTTCCTTAGCAAGTATCAGGTTTTTAATTACTTGTTGGAGTTGCCCCTGTGTGTACAGGTAAGAGCACTATAGTGAAGTTAATGTTAATGATGCTAGAGACAGTGCATGTAAATATTTGGTAAATTCAGTGAAACAAGGATTGAAGCAGACACCACACTACCTTTGCTTTCACATGTATTTGCCTCATGGTTTACTAGAAACAAAGCAATGAGTCAGTAACTGAAGATGATTTAAAAACCCTTGAAAATCCAGTCCAACAGTTAAATGGTAAGACAAAAAAATCACTTTTATCATGACAAACATTACCCCAATACTTCCAAAATAATGGAATTATATAATGGTCACAACCCTGACAAAGTTAACTGTAATTATCGGCATGGCGTTCAAAAAGAAATTACAATAACAGACAGTTCACAACCACAGTAAAAAAAAAAAAAGAAAAAAGAATGAATGAAAAGAAACAATGAGAGAAACCTCAGTGTGTAGAAGCCCCAAAAAAGACAGGAGCCCTCTGTGGGTGCTTATGTTATCATTCCACCCCTTTGCAATGGGACATTTTTGAATGCAAACAAAGACATAAAAGAGACACAACCATCCACATTCAGACAAACATACACACATAAACCAGCCAGACGTGCCACAGTCTGCCTGGATCCTGCAAAGAGGATGCACAGGACAACACTGTAGACAGGCACTGCTCACGAACATAGAAAGTCAGAGCTTTAGAGGGGCACATACTTTTGTTTGTCTCGTGAGTCCCTGCTTTTGGTGCGGTTGCTGCGGTTGGTGGTTGTGATCGAGTGGACAGAGGAGCTCTTTTTGCTGGAGGAATGGGACGAGTGGGACGAGTGGGAGAGGCTGGTTCGAGACTGGCCTGCGTTGTGGTCAAACTGCATCAGGCAGAATATCAGGTCCGAGGGCACCAGCTCAAATGCATATGGCGGATTGGTTATGACATACCTAGAGGAGCGAAGGAGCAGATGGTCAGCCAGGTCTAAACATAGTGTTGGTAGTGTCGTGTTTGTGGATTCCAGTTTGAAGCACATACTGTGCATTTCCAGGACACATTAGAACTGTACTCACCGTTTGGTGCATTGGCTCTGCGCGTTTAAATGTGCGTCTCGTAGCCGATAGATGCCAAAGCACAGCATGTTGTATGTTTTCAGGGCTTTACAGAACAGGTCGCCATAACAACCACCGTCCTGCAAGAATGTTACAAAACAACAATGCAGTACACAATTAAAACAAATCATAATAAGCATTAATGGATTGAAATAAATGCCTTCCACGTTAAAAATAGGTCATGAACTGATCACTGTCCATCTTTTAAATGAGATATGTATTGCAGGAATTCTTAAGACAACCCTAGAAGATCAAAAACACCAGGGTTACATTGTTAAAATGTGCAGTAAAGTTAAAACAAATCCGTCTCAGGCTTTGATGAAGTAATTTTCGTGTAAGTGACTGAGATAATTGGCTACAAACTGTGAGATAACTAGTTATGCTAATTTTTCCCCTTTTAGCTGTCCCTTTACTGAATACAATAACGTGCACGCCTGAGAATAACATGCCAGAGAGGAGGGAAGATTGGGATAATATTTTGTAGCACACTGTTTTGAAACAATCAAGTCTTCAGAGAACTGCTCCAGTTCGTACAGGTTGTGATGTGGTGCCGCCTAATTGTGAGTTTTAAAGGATTGAACGCAGGATCCGTAACAGGCCACTTCAGATCTTTTCGTCTTATTAATTCTTGGGTGCTTTTAGGTGAAGCTCTCTCCAAACACTTCACTGATAATCGTGCCCAGTGCAGATTGAAGACACCCTGTGCCAGCTGCACCACTATAACATAAGTGACTGTGCCTCTTCTGTGTTTTAATGTGTAGATGATTATCTTTCCTATAAGGGTTAGGGTAACCTAGAGCCGATGTGGCTTATGAAAAAGCTCTAAATATGTTTCATCTGTCAACAGAAAACTCTTCTTGAAGCATTGCGGCTTGTCTACATTCATTTTTGGCAAACTCCAGTCTAGATTTTTTCATTTTTCTCTTAGTGGTATTTTCCTGGGTCTTCTTCAATTTGGCCCTCTTAAATTCAGATACCATGTGAACATGTGGTGTGAATGATCTTGGTGGTCAGTTTCTATCTGTTTTGAAGTTTTCCTCGGTTCTTTTTCCATCATCTTTTAATGTTCAATCTAGAGTTATTTTTTTCTTTTGAGGTTACAGCGTGGGAGGTTGACTATAAGTCCCTAAGCCCCCAGACTTCTTAATATTATTAGCAGCTGTGGTCACAGAAACATCAGTGGTCCTACATCCTCTTCCTTGGCCGTGCTTGGCAAACATTCTCTTCCTCATTCCCTCAGACATCTCTCTTCTTCCCTCTGTTCTGTGATACCAATCAGCACAATGTAGACTTTTTTTAAACAATAATCAATTATCAATTTAGCATTAAGGTGCATTCACACCAGCCCATCTAAATCAAATCCTAGTTTGTTTGCTCGGAAAGTCTTTTTCACTAAATGTACTTGTGACAATTAATGGATTAGATTTCATTCTGAATATCTTTTAATGCTGAATCACAGCCATCCCTGTTTTATCCAACTCCTTTCACTAAAGTCAACTCCCACCGATATGTGCTTAACCCGTTGGGTGACAAGACCAGTCACTTACCCCCAGGTCAGCAAAGGGCCCGTCGTACAAGGCCAGCTGTGCCACGCGACACCTGTCCCTGTTAGCCAAGGTCTGCGGTGTGCTGTAGCCACCTCGTAGGGCATTCTCCTCTGCCAGCAGCCCCTCCAGCTCTGGGGTCGCCCCGCCTGTTACCAGCGTCCGGATCAAGGTGAGGATATTATCATTGAAGTATGTCTGAAGAAATAAAGGCAGAGGAGGTGAGAATCCTTAAGCAAATGCCACGAAAGTCACAACTGAACCTTCTCAAAGTGCCAGCCAGCCCGAGTGGTGCTATCTAAGTCTTCTCTGTCACATCACATTGTTCCGTACACCGAGTGAAAAGACAGGAGAATCCAATTACTGCAGGTTACTTTCACTCCCATCAAGAGTGATGTATAGGAAGTCCATGAACACATTTGTGCTGTCCAGGCATTTCTTACAGCTAAGTAGCAGATTTAAAACAAAAAAAAATCAGCTTTACAAATTAGATTTGAAGCTTAAAAAAGCACTTTGCTCAGTGTTTGTCTTTTTTAGATTTGAACCTGTTATTGCTTTGTTAATTTCAACAAGGGCAAGTGTCTGCCCTTTCCTTTGCACTGCAGTCTCTCCCCCCCCCGCTTGTCCAGCACAGTGACATCTCCCTCGGCTGCTGACAGCACTATTGACTAAGATGATGGATGAGGGCTGTCCATTAGGTAGCATTACCTTTGTCTACACGAGAGCGCACTCGAAGGCAGCTTTGTTCTAGCCTCAGTCAAACTGAAAGGCAGACAAATGAAGCCATCATACCTAGAACAAGTTCCAGTCCTGTCATCTATTGTTTTAATGGGAGCAGAGTGCACCTACATTTTTTGCGGTCGGGGGGTTGGGAGGGGGGGAGGGAACTAGAGTTCTTCATCTCTCTGTCATATCAAAGCACAGGCACACTTTGCATATTTCAGATTACAGACAGATATGGTACGTCACATAACCCACCATCATTATCATTTTATATCTCCGGACTCATCAGTAAGCTAAACTGTGACTTACAGCGCTCATTAAGGAATCCAGGACACTGACAGCAAAGGCTGTCCCACAGGCAAAAGGTTGAGTGAGATATAACTCCGTGTCTGGGTCGTCGTCGTCATCTTGGTCCAAGAACTGAACGTTTGAGTCATTCACTATGGGCGCAAACATGAAATTCATTAGTGATTTAACTTCTTTTCTTTTGTTTGTTTTGCTCACACAAAACCCAGATGTCTTTGGTTTGTTTATGAGTTGGAAAATAATGGATTGTGTATTCAAGCACACATCAGGCAAAGACTTGATTGATGTGAGGAAGAGGACACAGAAGAACAGTGGTTGTGCACAACAGTCAGTAGCTGCAGATATGGACTGTATTAGAAATGTCTTTCTTAGTTCTGAATTTGGACAGAATTCCATTTTATTTTATTTTATTTTATTTTAATTGACTGCAAAAAAAAACCTGATAATCTTGTTTGGCCTTGTGGACAAGTTCTCCTTGCTACACTCCATATCCAGGGCGATTCATGCACAATCTTGACACCATGCACACTGTCAAAGCCCCAGGCCTTGATTCTGAGTCCTCCTGAGTTCAGTATCAGTAAAACCAATAAGCCATTGTTTGTCTTGTAAATCCAAGACAGGACTTCCAATTACTTGAGCTTGCATGTCAAAACAAATGAAAGCATCTCATTGCCCCAGAACCTTCTTTGAAGATGCATGGGAGCACAAAAACATATACAGTAGCTGGAAGAAAGTAATGATGTAAAATTTAGTTTGAGGACTGCTCCTTCTGTGAGGACAGGAATAAATGTCAGTCATATCGACAGGGCTGAGATGAAAGAAGGGCCAAGGAATATGATCCGACAGAAGATGCTATGAAAACTGCCAAGAGGACTTCTGAGGGATCAAAGGCCTTGTAATTCTTAGAAAAATAAAAGGGAACAATTTTGCTTTAAGATAAGGGGGCCAAAACAAGACAGGCAATTTCAACCAGAACCAAGGGTAAAATGTGCTCAAAGTGATGCTGTGGGAATGGACGGAGCCTCTTGTGCAGCGAGAGAAATCAAAAGAAAGCTGATGTGGAGGCAGCAGCAGTTACAACACTGCAGTACAGGACAGAGTAGAGCACTTCTTACCCAGCTCAGTTATCATTTGTATGCTGGTCCCACTGCTTTTATCCTGACTGAATGAAATCACAGGCAGTTTTTTGCCCGGCTTTGCTAATGGTGCTAGACAAGTATTGAGGAAAAACAGTTACTGGAGCATGTCAACAAGGGACCAAGGAGAAAAAAAACAAAAAAAAAAAAACACTCAACTTTTAGTACGGTTAATCAAGTGTTGACAGGCTATAATTGCAGAAATTGTGTTTTCAGATCCGTTTACAACTACTTGACTGAAATCTACATGCAGCAGTAAAGTAAGCACACCAATCATCTGACAAATAACACTGGCAAGCGTACCTAGCTCTGTTATGATGGGGATATTTGCTCCTGTTGTGACAGAGGTTTGCCTTACTAATCCATGGACTGGGCTGTTTTCTGGAGACGATCGGTCCATGCCTGGTGGTGTGAAGCCTGAACGAACACACACACACAACCCAGCGAACACATCTGTTAATGCAATATTCAATACTTCATCACATGCTTCAAACAGGCATATCAGCACTGTGGCTATTTCATCCACTCTGTACAGCCACAGCATTAAGTTGCTGAGTGCGTTGTTACCGTACTCCTGACGAGGTCCAATATTAGTCCATATATAATGGATGTGACATACTGCTCATTTTGTTTCCCTCGACTGCGAGTGCACGGAGACGGAAACCTTTTACACACATGCACAAAGAAAAGCATGTACAGTAAGGGGCCATGAAATAGAAAATAACTGACGCAAGATTGAATTTGGATTGACTTGACAGTCCTTGCTTTCCTCAGACTGACAAGTAAGCACATTAAATCAATGATGCCGTATGTATTATACATGTTTTGACATCCATCACTAACTGCTGACTAAGGCAAATGCGAGGTCATACATGTATTAGAGGAATAATGAAATTGGCAGGGTATTCCCCCCCCCCCTCCCTACTGAGGTCAAAGGTTTCTAAAAGCATTTTTCTCAATTCCAACGAAGGACCATTATTGAATGCCATCACGTACTAACTGACTGTTTTAGCAGCTTGTATGAAAGCTGTAATATTACATTGTTTATAAATATTGTGCACATGTATAGCCAGGTGAGGCTGCTGTGCCGATACTGTGCTTGTTGCCATCAATTAGGTTTGTGAAAAAAGCAGTTGTTATAGTAACCTGAGGAATAGTCAGTAGGGTTTACTGTCAAATGCACTGACATCAGGCCAGGCAGCACCCAGTGAGGGATATTCTGTGTGCCAGCAACCTGTCCCTCACAGGCAGTGCAGTGAACTATGATAGGGCACTCCTTACCTTGGGAATTAGCCTGCAAGAGCCCGATGCTGTCGTCAAACTGCATGGATTTGATGTTGAGTGACGCCAAGATGCATTCTTTGTCCTGCAGTGATGCATCGTCAATATTGTTCTGATTGGCTGACAGGATGACACACATGTCGCAGAGGTTGATGTTGACAGCCCTCAGATCTGCCCGACTCAGTGGTGTGCCCTTTGAGAGAAAAGCGAGAGAGGGAATTTGTAATGTCAAACGATTATACTAAAAAATGTAGCTGGATGAAACTTAACTTGCAGTTCTCGTTCTGTTTTATTTGCTATTTCCTCCAAAATAGAAGAACTTGACACTTATTTGCTTTGTCAAATATGTTCTTAAGTACACTTAAGAAGTGTCCAGAGGTGCGATATTTTTGCACTGAACAAAAGTTAAATTGAGTGGTCGTGGTGGTGGATAGTTAAACACAGAAAGCACAAAGGGTTTCACATCTTGTAAGTAAGTAAGTAACAACGATTTGATAACAACCTCAGCTGACCAAAGTGCTGTACTGACAATAGAAATAAAAACAACACGCATTTACGCGTAGATAATACAAACATTAAAAGGAGTAAACAATGAAATAAGTAGATTTGAAATCATCTATGCATACACAATAAAACAGTGGTATCTTGCTCAACCAGCATTGGAAGCCAGTGAGAAGAGATACGTAAGTCTGCAGGAGCTTTTTAAATTGGTCGAGGGTGGAAGGATGGTCTGCAGCTTAGGAGCTGCCACAGCAAAGACTCCATCACCACTGTTGCATATCTGATAATTGTTTTAACTAAAGCTAGGGCACTCATAATAGGAGGACACATTTTGACAAAAAGCAACAACATATCCCGCCCCCAAAACTCTGGAGTTTGTCGTCTGGACTGAGAATATTCACAACAAGCCAGAGAAGCTTGTTGTGAAAAGTCGTGACAAAGCTGTGGTCATGCAGCAACACATGGGTCAGTTAGTGATGGACAGATTGTGTGCTCTGAATGAAATGATTGGTTGTGTTTATCACATTGTAGTAAGAGCTACTGACTCTGGCCAGACGTACAGTAATTAAAACCACATTATTTCTCTGCTCTCAACAAGGTGCTTTTCATCGTTTAAACTTAAGATGACGATGCAAACGACACGTGGTAATGTTGTTAATTTTGTTTGTTTGTTTAATGCTTGAAAGTTGCTGCTTTTGCTTCACTCACTGGCAGGATCGAAACTTTTGGGAAGTTGTGAAGCGTCTCCCACTCTCGCTTCAGATACTCGAGGGAGCCGACGAACACGATGTGCTTCAGCTCATGGTAGTGAAAGTTGCTCGCTCTCAGGGGCATCACAAAGTTACGGAGTCCGATCAGTGCCGATTTCACGTCTCCAAAAATGCACACGACCACATGACCGCTTAGGACAGTCATGGCTGCCTCGCTGCGGGTCTGAGAGAGAGAGAGAGAGAGAGAGAGAGAACAGAGGACAAAAGATAAAAAATTGATAGATATGGTTGTTAAAACAAATGTTAATGCTTTCTCCTCTTTTACTCGCCTGCTCACCTAGTAAAATATATATTATGCAGTTTATGACTGCAGTAGACGATGAAAGTAATCTGAATAATGGTATATGCATTAGTACAAGAAATGCTCAATGTATAGGTCCCCCATATACCAAATGACAAGTCAAACACCCCATTAGAGTGTTTAAGTGCCCTGTCAACCTCTGATGGTGCTTTGTGACGTGACGCATCTGTCACCGGGCGGAATAGTGTCAGGGAAAAATGACGTGTAGCGCGTAAAAGAAGCAGGACGCACCAAGATGACCTTCTCGATGTCTTTGGACTGGCACCAATGAAACATCCCAGTGGAGTCGTATTTCTTTACATTCTCGTCCATGCTCTCGATCTGCTCATTCCCTGGGATGAGGAGTGGATCATGTCTAATCAAACAAAAGATAAGAGGGAGGGAACAAAAGATCATCAAACACCAACTGTGGATTAGAGGAAAGTACTTCTTAAATCATAAAGGAGTTTTATACAGCCTCATTTGAGGAAAAAAAATACAAAATTATCAGGTGAATCGTTGGGCAAAACATATATTTAAATACCAATCAATAAAAAAAAACAACATTTTTAATTAAATGAATAAAAAAAAAATTCATTAATAATAAGTCAAATGTTAGGGTTCTACAAACAAAAAAAAGAAAGTTTTTTCCCCCCATTTCCTCTCAAACTCATTCCTGTCAAAGGCCATCTGCAGAAATGTCAACAACACTGCCATGTCATCAAGCAGAGTGACATCAGCAGTGGCAGCCAGGCAGAAGGAGATGGCAGCAACACACTGCGTTGACTGGCATGAGCACGGAGATGCAATTACGCCCCCTTATTGCATACAGCTTTTGACTTCAGTGTGCTGCACTGTAAAAGCTTTAACAGACCAGACTTTAAATATTTCAGCAATTTGCCCAATCATATTTGCTTTCTAAAGTGAAGGGTATTAATTTTTTATCAGAGCATCAGAACTACACAGTCTTATTTCACTGAGCGCAGCCAACACTGACCATTAAAGTGGTCTCAGACATGAGAACCTGCGGTGGTATCATGCTTGTTCAGGTCAGCATAATGGAGTCTTTTGACAGACTCCTTAGACATATAAATGAAAATATAAAATGATATTGCTGCATCCATGCGTAGCTGCACGTATGCTTTAACGTTATTTTCAGTGACAGACGGGTCACAACGTACAGAGACAAACAACCATTCACTCTCAGATATAAATAAAATCAGTACAATAAAATAAGCCGATTCATTTGCAAAAAACAAACAAACAAAGAAGCAAAATAATTGTAAAAATTAAATCATAAAATTCCTGCCTCCTAACAGACACAATGCAGGTTCAGTTCGTAATAGCAACAGATGCTAATCTTTTTTCGTATAGCCTTTTTTACAGCAGCCATTTTGACATGTCCCAGCAGGAAAGTCAGCAGTGTAAATAATGGCATGAATGAATGTGTGTCACTGAACAGAACAGAGCCATCATTAACATCGTCACTAACACCTGTGCTTTTCCTACTATGACATTTACAAATGTCTGCCATGGCGAAGTCATTTTTCCTTCCATGTATTTTTATTATTACTATTTAAATGAAGCTTTTTATTTAAAATAATAGTTCAGTGCACTTTTACAGCAGTTACGTCCTGCGGTTCTATTCTTATTCAGTTCATTCACTGTCTCGTCTGTCGCTCAATGTTCAGGGCTTGTATGCTCAGTGACAGAGGCATACATTAAACCAAGAGACCCACCAAAATGGCTTTATTCAAATATATTATTGGGAATGTTTGTATGTTCATTAAGCATTAATTTTCATTTATTATACTTATACTATATATGCTTTTTAGGCATTCTGGATTGCCTCCCCTGCATGTCTTTTTAACTTTGAAGAGAAACTCACTCAGACAAAAGAGGAGCATTAAAAAGTCCAAATCGCTACAACCAGCCAACGCGGTCAAACAAAACCAGCTACAAAGGGATCTACAGAGCCATGTGCTGCCCAACACAATTCCCCTTGCACTAAATCAACTTTGTCAGATTGAGATCACAGCTGAAGATATTGTCTCCTGAAAAACACAGACAGCAGCCTTCTGTCTCTGTCTTAAACCTTTTAAACGCATCGAGTCGTCTCCCCATAAGAAGAGCATCTCCTTAGCCCATGTGTGTACTTTAAAAGAATGCTACCTTAAGTAACACGTTAAGTATGCATGAAGGTGTCAGCTGAAACTACCATCCCTCAGGCTCCAAGAGACTGAAGCCAAAAAAGCCCGCCTTTGGGCTCATATACCCTGAGGCAAGACCTGGATGTACTCTCAAGAAGAGAAGTATAGTTGGAGAGTGAAATGTCTTCTCTGCCAGTTTTGACCTCTCAGACTCAAGCCTGCCAAAGCAATTTTAATTTGAAAGGACATGGCGTGTGCCAATAAACTCAATGATATGTAAAAATGTTCATCATTAGAGAAGAATGGTCAACTCACTGAAAACACACTGAAATTGTTGCAGCTCAGTTCCCAAACACTAAATCATTTTCACTATGGATTATTTCCATGATTACACTGAAAATCAATGAAAAATTTAAATGGCTTGTAGCAAATGTTTGATGTCTTCTCGATTAAGGACAGTCATCTTCCATAACGCCGGCTGTATTCTATACCATCAGCCTTAACTCGAGTCGGAAATACATGTTCTTATAAGACTGAAAGCATTTAGTGGTTTTACACCTCGGCTAAATATTTCATCAGAAGTCAAATGTTTCACCAGTCACTCAGTGGAGCCGCTGTCACTTCAGTTTGTCCTTGAGGAGATGACTGGTGAGGCAGAGCTCTGCCAGGATAGCTATCGCTCACTGTCAGCAATGACGGCCTGTCACTATCCTGCACTGCCATTTGCCTTGGCAGTGCCGGAGCAGACATGACGTGTATGTCACAGTGCGGTCCGATGTGACCAAACGTGTTGTGACATCCCACAATTAGATGTGTCTTATGGCCCATCAAGGAGCCTATGGAAATGGTGTTAATTTCACTGTGGTTGTCATTTGTTGACTTTCAGACAGGAAGTGTTAAGTTTGCTGAGGCATCTGAAAAAAACAGCAGACAGTTCCTGCTTCCACGGCTTTCTTCTTTTGTGCGGTTCGTTCCATCACGCAGATCAGAGGTGTCTCTGAGTGTCATTTCGGTAAGCGCACTTCTAAGCATTCAAAATAATCAGCACCATAATACCACTGCTTTAGTCACTAAACGACACATCATGACCGCAAAACATAAGGCCAGGTGTCTTGTGGAGGAGCCTAATGACAGTTTATAGAGACATAAAGTCAACGTTAGGCATGCATATTATGTGGATTTTCTATTTCAGCATCACTGCATTGGTTTGCTGTAATGCAAGAAGGCAAAGCCTGAAAATACATCCCCTCATGCAAACTGACAAAGACTTGATCTTCAAAACCCACAGCCAATCTGTTGATCATTACTTATTTACAAAGGCCTTGAAGCCGCAGGTCCTGTAAAAACACATTTGATATAGTATACACCCAGATGTTTTTTCTCTCTGCTTGTTGCAATGAAGTATCCCTGAGGCTACAGCAGCGAATCCCTCTCCAAACGTGTAGGCAGCAGATACACTGCGTGGAACAACACATCCACCTGTACTGTTTCCTAAATTAGCATGGCGAGTAGATGGATTGGTTTGACGGGTTGATATTTAGCTGATGGCTATAGCATTGCAAAAGCCTGGTTATTAATTCCCACGAGTTTGGAAATCACCCGGAGCCATTCAACTTCGACACTACTTTGAACTAATTCAAACACGGGGAAAACGCCCACCTGAAAAAAAAAAAACGGAGGCCATAGATCAAAAGAAAAGGCTAAATTATGCACATAAACTTTAATCTCTTTTTACAAATAACAATGCAATTTTTATAGCTATTGTGCACTGTTGATCTGCAATGTATGTGCCACTTCTTTAGGTGAACCTGTTAAATTGCTTAAGTGACAGTGGTTAGAAAATGTTGATCTACAACACCTTGTTGAGGCCAAAGGTCAAAGGAGAATGGCCAGCATGGTTCTATATGACAAAATAAATAACAACTAAGGTTTGCAGAAGACCATCTCTAAACATCATCAAACCTTGAAGCTGATGGGCTACAGCAGCATACAGCAGCACACCAGAAACTTTAAGATACATATAATATCAAACAAAACAAGTGGCTGCTGAATAAATAGATGAAAGCATGTTTGTGTCAAAAATTGTATATCGTGAACTTACCAGTGGGACCATCACATCTGTGGGGTTTAGGCTACATGTCAGGGTGCAGGACTCCCCTGTAGCCTGCCTTCCTTTATGACAGTGACTATTACAATTATCCTCCCTCTAATGGCCTCTTGTTGAGTAGCATTGTTATCTCCAGTCAAAATCAATAAGTGCACGTTTAATTTTACAGGACAAGATAAAAGCAAGGTAGCATTTGAATTCACCTTTCATTGCGATAATACATATCATCTGTGGCCTTACGTGCTGAAAAGAGCTCAGTGGGATCCGACAATAGATGAATAGCCTTGGGCTATCTATCCTTTAGAGCCTCTCCGACTGCCTGGCTGTCATTAGTGCCAGGCCTGTTTAAGAGCTGCAGTCTGCTGGTGTCACATGAAAACCTTGTGGCACTGTAGAGCCCTTCTGCAAGTCTGTTTCATGAACACAAGTGCACAGCTTTTTTTTTTTTTTTTTTTTTTTTTAATATAAACATATTCTTATATACAGTAGAGCTGATACTAGACTTTTGGGACTGATATAAATATTTAGGAGCAATCAAAAATCAGTTCTCCTTTTGTTTTGTTTTTTGTTTTAATAAAAGCACACATCTTTTAGAAAAGGGTCCTCAGTATTACACTAATCCGTGTCTTGATATCATCAGGGGATCAGTGATTATACACCGTGTGAAAGGTGTTGCTTGTAATAATGAGCCCACAGAGAGTTATCACCAGTGTCACACTCTGCAGTTACCCTCAAATCTATGCAGCATTTTTACTGTCTTTGAACTCATTGCTTTGGTTTTATGGCACATAACTGCTTTGGCTCATCTTCACTGCTCTTATCAACCTGTTTTTCAGCCGCAGCACAAAGTATTTTACAACAGCTACAAACCACAGTAGTTATATGCAATGATAGCAATCAAATGGTAAACACAGAGTCCAATTTAGCTGCTAAGGAGTTTCTGTGTTTTAATTTATTTTACACATAAATCAGGATAATTCAAATCCAGCTATCTCCCTTTCACACTTCCATATCATGCCACAAAGAAATCTGGTGTCTCGGGCTGCTGTAGAAACACGGCAACACAATATTGCAGCCTCTGTAAAGGAAAGATTTTTGCCTAAATTACAGATATAAGCCTTATACAAAGGCTATGAAAACCATTTTATTTAAAAAAAAAAATGTATGTATACCTGCACAAACTCAAACTAACATGTTGTCACACTCTGTGACCCCCACTTCCCACTGGGCCAAACAATGCCTCTTATCCGTTAAATAATAACAACAACAATCAACACCTTTCCCAGTCTTTCACTGAATTAATTTAATGTCTTTATCCCTTGTTTAACGAGGTGATAATATGCCAGTATTGTGCCTGTGTTGCTCTCAAAGGAACTCATTTCCAGCAAATAAACTTTATCAGATTCAATCAATTCAAAGATAAAAACAAATACATGTATATTATACATAAACACAGTGAGACACAGCAGACTCATCAGTGATCTCCTACCTCAATATCTTAGGTGAGGAGTTTGGAGAGATCCTCATGCCTCCGTTGCGTTGCTTTTTTTTGGGCGACAGAGTCGACTGTTGGTCCTCTTCAACTGCAACAAAATGCATCGGTGTGAGGGAGGGAATTGTCAGAGGACACACACACACCACAAAAACAACTTCAGTAAAGGCAAGAACAGCACAGCACCATTTAAGCTTAGTGAATTCAAAGACAGGAAGTGAGGTTGGGTGAACAAGATGGTGTGGACAACACATTTGAAACCATGTGTAACACAAAATGTTTGCATGATGACTACAAGATGCGTCATTTGCTTCGTTTTGTGTAAAGAGACGTAATCATGCAACTGTGCCATCATTAATCATCATGCTAAAGTCAAAATCTGCGAACCAGAGACGTCCCTACAAATCCACACCCTGATTCAGTTAATATCGAACCACGAGTGCCTCCAACTCTTAAAATCCCGTTAGAACAAGTCTCTTTAGACTGTTTGGCCATGCTAATCGCACACAAATCCATTTAATTAACACAGTAACCTGTGAACATCATAAATACTTTGTGCCAAAGCTGAATCGGACTGCTGGTGTGTCGTCATCTCAGGAGTGACATCATTGGCTCGTTTAATTAGGTCGGTCTTTGTGCCACAGTGATTGATGTACAGCTGAGATGCCCCTTGGTCACTGTCTTAATGTCTACTGCAATGAGTGAAGAAATCAAGCTAATATTTTCACAAGCTAATATCAAGAGTGGAGGCAAACAAATCTGCTCTGTGGCCCTCGATGGTAAAATAAACACAAGCAGCAAGAAAAGTATATTCACTAATCACCTTTTAACAGCCATCATTTACACTGGGAATGGCTTGTTACAGGTCATGAAAAATACACTTGAATAACCGTAGAATGGGTTTTAAAGCACCGCTAACATGTCTAAGAGTGACACCGTAATGGAAGATGTTGAAGTGTGTATGTGTGTGGGGGGGGGGGGGTCCAGTGGAGAGGGAAGCTCCAACACACTGGCCCTTCACAGCTTGCTCGTCCTATTCAATATTTAATGTTTCACAGCTGACAGCTGCACACACTGGGTCATTAGTAAGGAATGCTACACATGCAACCACTCCAGCCTGGCAAGCACATGCTTTGGTTGTGCTGTTGTTGAGCACAGGCCTGCCAAACACGGCGGCGGGGGAGGGAGGGGGCGGGTTTGAGCTCGTCCTTACTGTGACCAAGTGTGGCGTGACTGGGGTGGTAGCTGTATTTCACTGGCAGGCTCCGCGCCCGCTGGAGCCGCCTGGCCTCTTCTGCCACCACTGGTCGCCGGCCCACCTGACCCAGGTCTCTGGAGCACAGGAAGCTCAGTCTCAGAGCGGAGGGCACAGCGGGGGGCAGCAGGCTTCCCTTGCGATTGTTTACCAACGGGACCGACAGAGTAGACACTCCGCTACGAGGCCCCCTACTGACCTTGTCTGAGTTGCAGTTCAGTTTAGCTGACTCGTATTGGGAAGTTGATAACGGGATTAAGGGGCCATCGTTTACTGCTAAATGAAGAGGAGTCATAATCAACAGCTGTACAAGTCAAGTTAATGGGTTATTTCCATTTGAAATGGCTCATTACGTCCAAATCACAAATCCCTAGTGGTATCTAGCAATGTCAACAGCTATGTTTTATTGGTTTTATGTGCCAGTGTTTTAAAATCTCATTTCTCCCTCCTTCTGACTATGACGTGGGTGAATTAAATGTCATTTTTGTTCACAACACTGAACTATTCTATTGAAGGAAAAAAACTTCACTTTTGCAGATAAAATAGTCCCATTTGGTCGATTATCTATAGTGGGACTGCCCAAAGGCGTTTAGTATATCTTTAAAAATACAATCAAAATATGATATCACTGTTTATTAAACTTATTTATAAAAAATCTAAGAATTTTCTAAAGCACGGGCATAAAGGCAGCTCCATGAATCACATTCTAGTGGCCACTGATATTGCAATTGCTAATTTAGTGTAAGGCACCAAATAAGTAGTTATTTATCTTGTGTACTTCCGCTTCTGATTGTTTAAACCTGAAGAACATTTAAAAATATTTAATTAAGGGATTATAGAATTGCAGTAATTACTTGCATCTTAATACAATACAATACAAAATGTATTTACTTCTTTTGTAGAAAGAAAAGGAACAAAACCATGATGCTGTTTATTCTTTTTAAGTCTTATTTTGATGCAGCACAGACTGTTTTGCGTGCAGGCAGAAATCTCAGAGACAATGAAACAAGCTGTATAGACACCACAAGGGCGACGTTAGTAAATGCTTGCATTGTCATTTGGGTGAAGTGGCTCTTTAATTCTTAACCTTAACCACAAGAAAGGATTTAATTTAAACTGACTTCACTAGGACCTACAGTGTGTATGTTAATAAAACATCTTGTGACTCTTATCATAATTAAACCACAATCACTGGTTTTGGGGGATAATTCTTTCTGGCACAAGAATGCTAATAGCTGAATTATTAAAAAATCTCATTTTTATTAAACACCACTTAACCACTTGGCATAGCCACCAATGAAGTTTCAGATTTGCTTGGTTATTTATAATAAACATGAATTAATAAATATGCTTTCAGGTGTTCCAGCATTTGTTATGCCATAAGAACAAGGAGCTGACAATGTGTGTTAACAAACACGAGCTGCAGTTTATGTCTAATGACTGAGGACTAAATTCATTATTTTGGAATACGAAAGCTTACATTTGCAGTGTTTTTTATAAAAGAGAACCTAACTGGTAAAGATAAGACCATGAAACAAACAGAAGGAGGCAGAGGAGCCTGGTCCTCTTACTCCAAGAAATAAAATGACTGGGAGCTAAAACTGGAGGATTGAGATGATTATTTCAACA
Organism: Solea solea; assembly: GCF_958295425.1. NCBI lineage: Eukaryota > Metazoa > Chordata > Actinopteri > Pleuronectiformes > Soleidae > Solea > Solea solea. Next base: position 13,507,434 of record NC_081154.1, on the reverse strand, counting down.
GTCAGCTGTCGAGCAGATTATACTTCCTGCTGCAGACCTCCACTGTTCATCTGCCTCGTGTCAAACATGCACAGCAGTTCTCCAGGACAATACCATTGTGGCATATTTTCTGTTTATCACAAGTCTTGTAACAGCGGATGAAGTGGAAGGCCCACAAGGTTCACACTCCTCCAACGGCTGGACGAGCATCGCGAAAAATATCAGACTAACTCTCAAAACACTTTTGTCTTAACCTGTGTTTGTTTGAGCCCCCCCTGACTGCTCTTTAAAAATAAATCTGCTCTAAACCATCTATAGGTGTATTCACTGTACGGACAGATTTAACATGTACACTGAGTTGATTCAACAGTGAAGCAGTAGCACCATCTACTGCTGAGCTGTACCTGACTGCCGTAGCAACCAAACCCCCACACAGAAACTGTCTCCTCATGCTTTGCATAAGATGGATGATGATGTACTGGACTGAGCTATGGGCAGCAAACCGTGACACACAGCAGATTAGAGACAACTCACACTGTGATGGAAGTGGAAATGGTTAGAAACAAGTGGCAAAACGAGAGAACGGAAATCAAAACTTACTTGACTTGATATATCCATTATAGCTATTTTTAGCTGAGAAGAATGCAGAGACAGATGAGAGGTTACAGGGAAGAACAGGTCGTCATGGAAATAAATCAGACAAACGGGGACTGAAGGCTGGGGAAGTTTTTTTTTTAAAAGGCACTTAAAAAAACAAACAGGTAAGCCTTGAACACAGCATGGATGTAATGAGAAACAAAAAGGGCTCAGTTAGTCACATGTGTTTCGTGAGCTTAAACAGTGGCTCAGTGTGTGTCATGAAAAGTCACATCAGAGGAATTAAATCAAGCATTTGATTCGTTGTTGTTGGTAAATTTGGTTTAAGTTTTTGTTTTACATCAAGGTTTAGGGCAGCAAATTAATATTCTTTTAATCAAGGATGGATCTGATTATTCTTTATTTATATCTGGTTAGTTATAATACATATTTCATACATAATTAATAGTTTGAACAATTTTGAATGGTGACCTACTTTTATATGAAACACTCAAAAAAGGAATGATTGATAGCTCTGCTTTAAAACATTTTTTTTTTTTTTTAACTGACTAGTTGATTGACCACCCTGATTATCCAGTTCTGCTTAATCAAGGTTAAGTGATGTGTTATTTCAGAGTGGTGCAGGTCGTTACAGCCCACACTGAGATTGTATGTCATGAAATACTGTTTAACCTTGATATCTGAAAAAATTAAACCAAATTTAGCCTGGTTTTATCTCATGGATGTATTTTGAAATCCACCGCTCACTGGGTCGACCTGCATTAACAATATAAGTCAGGGTAAATGTATGGAACAAGACTTCTGTATGTTTTATTCTTGAGTCTATGGCGCTGTCTGTATTTTTTCTCCTCTTTCCCAAAAGCTGTTTTCTATTCCATTTCTCTGCCTGCACAGATGCATGGAACTTTGTGAGTCACTTTTTTTTGGAGCCACGAGTACCACACATGCTCATTAGGACTTTATTTCAGCCCCTTGCTTACAATAAAGGTCATGCAATGAGCTTAAGGCAGGACAGTGACAGCAATGTTCAAACAGGGACCTTGCTGGTCCTGGCATCTGTCGCCTGCAATCGGAGGGCGCGAACAGAGTCACAGGACTAACAGGCTAGCATCTGTCCCACAACGAGAGAGGAGGACAGGGGTGGGGGCACTCGGCTGCCTGGTGGTTAGGAACTGTCACGCTGAGTTTCATGACAACCGGTAGCACTCCAAAAATGAAAATGCAAACATAATTTCCATGTCAGGCCGTATAAGGCCTCGCTCTGTGCACCTCCCGCACTGTGTCGACAGCAGCTCCAGAGCTCTGCTCCAGCTTAGCTAGCCAGGCCGTGCTCACGGCACACAACCCTAGAAGACATGTCGAGGAGTGGAAAACGCCCAGAGATGTTCAGCTATACACAAACATGGTCTTTGATCAAGAGACATTCACTAAAACTCTGTGACAGACTACAATGTTTCCAGCAAATTGTATTAACGCTGTGTGAACTCGGACACATTCTTCATGCCTCCTGCGATAGATCAGCGCAACTTCACATGGCCTCTGGCTTTAAAGGCCAATCACACTTGAATTGAAATTTCCTCTACAGCTCAATTCAGTTCAGCACAATTCAGTCAATTCCAATATGATTCAGCATTGTAATAAAAAGCTCTCAGAGCTTGAAAATATCACCATGAGCTTTGCCTATGGCAGTAAATGTGAAACTGGGTTATGCACGGAACAGTTTTTCTTTTTTTTTGAGACTTTAGCCCATGGTTGTTCAACCTTTTGGTCTTAATTTAATAAAACCAGTACATTAACCACAATATGTGCAACTACATTCAGAGAGTCCCCTCAGGTGCTCTTAAGACTTCTCCAATAATTGTCTATTCACACATATCTCAGATCCAATCCTGTTCACCCATCTCTAAAAAGAACAGCCATTAAACATTTTATTAGTCGTAGGTACTGGAGTTTTTCTTGAAAGGATGAAAGTACCCTCTCTACGTGACATTATTAGTACAAAACAAACCCAGAACCCTCCACCAGGATTTCCAAGATTGAGAGAGAATTGTGGCAGGGAAACACAACAGCATTTTCTTTTTTTGCTTCAGGTTTAATTGCTTGTAATTATGTTGGTGAGATCAGCAGAAGCAGAAGCGCGTCATGTTAGAGGGGAGAGTTCATTATCACACTCTTGTCAAATTCTTGTTATCCCAAATTGAAGTAGAGGTCAGTTTGAATTCACATTCTCTGACAAAGCAGCAGCAAAACAGTGAACCAGCATGCGACACAACAGCGCCAGGTCACCTGCAAAAGCAGCAGCAGCAGCAGCACAGGACAAAGAACATCAGCTGATAATAAAGCTCCAACACTGAAGCAAAATCTGCACCCACGACAGTGATGACACAAGAGCCAGGCAGCACACAAGCCAGAGACACTGCACAGTAAACGCAGTGCATGATACAAACACTGAAGACTGCATGTCAATGGCAACAACTTACGGGCGTGTAATGTGGTTGTGCATTCAGTAACAGAGAGCGGGATGTCATGTTGAGAGGAGTCCATGTTACCACGCACATTAAGTGGCATGCAAGAGCAGCCCCGCTCTGAGCGGCCGCAATCAAAACAACATGCCAGTCGTATTTTCTTGTAGACGGGAGTCTTGGCTACAGTCACAGGTTCAGACAAGAGGAGAGGAACAGTAGGTTAATGTAGAGGGTCATTCTGGAGGAAGAGTGAACTAAAGGCAAGACAGGGCACAGAGGAAGGCCACAGCTGGGATGCACTAGATCAACTACGTCTTGACAGCGTGCAAATGTCAGATCAGGAATTCAGGAATTATTTTTCCCCTGTTTTGTTCGGGGTCATTTCTGGGACATGTGTGGGAAATATCACGGGGGCCCAAGGTCATGAGGCTTAAGGGGGTAGAACATTTTACGGTGAGTTGGGGTGGGAGGCAGATGATAAGATTTTATCCAGCATAGTAGTCCTCATGTGTTCTCTATTGACTTCACCACTCGACCTCACCTTAACATCACCATCAACACTCATGGCTGGGTTGTTTTTACACCACGACTCTTATCTGCACTGGTTCTCTGATTCGAACATATTCATATGATTTAACCATGATTCTTTTTAAATATATTGGTTTAAATAATAAAAAAATAAATAAAAATAGAAACGCTTTCTATGAGACTATGAAGTCCTTTGACATCCTGCACAACTTAGCAATTTTTCCAAGACAGCCCTGATATCAGATGTGATGACTTTCCTGTTATGCTCCTCTTGCAGGATGCTGTTTTTGTCAGAGGACGGTGGGGACACCTGGTGGTGATCTGCAGTACTACTGATTCTAGTCAGCAACATTTAATCCAGGTAATTTATGCACAATTGTTGTCCTAACATTGAAAACGACATAAAAACCAGAGAACCAGGCAGAATCAACCATTGTACATGCAACATTTAGAGTGCATTCAGTCAAGGGGAGCAGGCTGTGTTTCAGGAGGGAGACAAATCCACATTACTCACAATATATCACTATATAGTGATTTTTTAATTTTTTTTTTTAAAGAAAAGTGTGCCAAATTTCCAAGCAGCAGGAAAAGAATGCATACATATAAATGACAATTATTACCTGTAAAGGGTTAAGGAAAAAAACAGGAATAGGAAATCCATGTGAAAAAACATTAAGAAGGACATGATGTGTTTTAAGGTCTACAAACACACGATCCAGCCAGGTACCTGGGGGTGTTAACAGTCTCTGAATGCCTGTTAATGTCACAACATCATCAATGAAATGTAACAGAACGGACAGTCATCATACAACAGAACACATGGCAAACAACCAAACACACAAGCCACAGAGACATAATGCATATTTAGACTGCAGTCACGTGTGGTCTTAAAATACTTCTTGTTCCTGTGTATGTTCGCACGATGGCAAGAAAAATATAATATTCTATTCTTTAGATTCTCTACCGGTTGTGTCAGTTAGAAGTAGACTACAAAAACAATAAAGAATATCATTTCATCCAAATCCCAAAAAAGCAGAGTTCACAAAGAGTGATAAGGTGTTACTTACATTTCTTGCATCCACATTTCTTTATTCTTTTGGGATCAGTTATGTCGTCGTGGCAGGATTTACAGTAAAACAACGCCCTAGGAAAGTAAGATAGGCATCCCATTTAAGAAGAACCATCATTTATGTACTTAGTTCCAGGACTAAGTTTACATTATGCTCATATAATATATAACTTTTTACTCAAAGTTCATTTAATACAATGTATTTTTAAATGATTTTAAATGTATTTTGAATTACCCAACACTTTATATGAGTTCCACATTGCTTCACTATAACAGATGTTTAAAAAGAAATACTATGTAGTATATCCATTTTATCTGGATAATTACAGAAAGATACCACTCTGTGTTATCTTCTTCTTCTTCTTCTTTTCCTTTCGTCTGCTCCCTTCAGGGGTCGCCACAGCGAATCAGCCTCCTCCATCTCACCCTGTTCTCTGTATCCCCCTCTCTCACACCAACTAACTTCATGCCAATCTATCTATTCATCACCAACTAACCACTCTCTGTTATCTAATGCATCGAAAAAAGCACAGTGTGTGTAGATTCATACGTACACAAACGATCACGGTTGTGGATTTGCAAGATTTAGGAAAGCTTGTTTCTTTTTCTGTGCTGTTGGTTATCGGACTTTGTCTGTTTGTGTTGTGGATCCCCTAGAAAATGAGATGATCTTCTCTAGGAGTTATCATTTCAATAAATTTAAATAATTGATTCTCTACTATACTCTAGCCATCTCCAGGGTCTATACTGCAACTTCTGAATTTACCTCAATATTAATTATTACTATATAACATCAGATTTTGTTGCACAAATATCAAAAAGTCAAATATTTAGAAGGAATTATTAAACCGATCAACTCGATATTGGTCACGTTGTTATGAAGTTATTATTTCCTTCTGTTCTACCTGTCAAAGGAATATGGTCACTTTTAGATAACGTATGATGCGTTTTCAAACACGGCTTCTGTCTGAATAGAAACACAGCAGCTTGATCTCATTCATTACCTCTTTACTTCTTTGGCGTCGCTGGCAATGAAGAAGCCCAAGGTTCCCTCCTCCATTTTCATATGGTTCCCAGGATTTATCAAGGTGCTGTTAAGATTTATAGACCAAAGAGGTTGGCGTGGAAAGTTATATCACACAGACTGCAAATGCAACGCTTTGCACTCATCACGGGCCAATCACTTCTGTTTATTAAATTAAGCTGATGAAAGCTGATATCAGTGACACTTCAACTGGTGTAAAATGAGCATCAGTGCATTAAAGACACCACTGAGACGGAGCTTCAGCTGTGTTTAATGTCGCTAACTACCACCTCCTCCAATCATTTATCTCAACGCCTGGAAATGTTTGTTAACAAACCAATTTAGACACTAATTAAACACATTTTCTAAAGGGCCGTGTGTTTGCAGTCAAACAGAGGGCCCGATTAAAAGTACGCCCCTCACCGAAGGCAAACCCCCGACAGCAAACACACCTGTGTGTTTAAGATTGTGCATCTAATCTGAACAAATCCCAGTGATCCACCGTGAGCACACGCACGTACCTGCTTTCTCTTTGATCAGACTTGTACTCTATAGCTATGAGCAGCAGTTTTAGCTTCACATAGCAGAGTCTGTGGAAAGAGCACATAGATATAATTTGACTTTGATTCAAATTATCCAGACTAAGCACTCGTGTTTCCTGTGGTGCACTGTTGTAAATAGGCTTCAACTCTTTTACAAGACTTTACAAGGAACTCACTAGTTGAAACTTGTTATTATAATAATTAACATATTGAATCAATGGGTTTTAAAAGGTAGAGTCGTTCATTCTTTCTTACTACTACAATTGTTGTGTCCATAATTAAAGACAGCTTGACATTTTCTTTCAAAGGCCTTCAGAGATCATTATAATAACTATAACAATTATTATTAATATTCGTATTTTTACATCAGGAGCAGTTCTTCTCTCCATGGGCTTCCATGTTGGATCACCATGCTTTTAATTGACAAATTAACCACCTATTCAGTGTTAATGATAACTGAAGGACGCCATAGGTTCACTTATTCAACTGTGACATGCAACTTCACCACTAGATGTTGCTAAATCTACACACTATGCCTTATGGGTTAAAATGTTTAGTTCTGACTCTTTAAACATAGTAAAAAGACCACAGAGTTTAAATTGGTGAGGAAACACGGTAACAAAAGCAGCAGAAAGGCAAACACTGAGCATATGTTTGGCTTTAAACAACTCGATGGTTCATTGTACGTACTCGCAGATGACAGGGAAGGACATGCCCACAAAGGCACTCGACAGGTACTCGGTGTACATCTCGTTAGCTACTCCTTCGAGGTAATACTTCTGCCATGTGTCCTCTTCAATCTATGACAAAGATGGGATGATAAAACACAGATGAGCTTGTGCCGTTACAAAAATGCCAAACGCAAACAAAAATTGTGCCCGAAAGTTGAGTTATTTATATATCCAGCATTCACCAGACGCTGTATTTGAGCCTCATCTGGGAGAACCATCATCCTTTCAGACTACTTTAATAACCATATTCAATATTTAACTTTCTCCAGTCTTCACAGATGGGTGAATCTGAGCTGTGTCTACCTTGATGAAAGACCTCATGGAGAAAAGGTTGGCCAGCATGGTGGAGAGGCCCTGAGCCAGGCAGCTCTGGGCGATGAAGCCAAGTTTCAGCTCTGCGAGGCAAATGGCATCATCTCCCTCCTTCCAGTTCCAGCTTGGGATGTTCAAAAGGTGGGCCTGAAGGTAGGGAAAAAAACACACAAAAACTTGAACGTAGACAGTATTATATGTTATGTGGTTCTTAATAGTTAAACAAGATGGACAAACAAAAATTAAACAAGTCTTAGAAACATATTTCAGTTTTTTAGGTTAACCTAACCTTATTATAAATATCCTTATGTGGCAATAACAAGCATGTAATGAATGGTCTTTGTGGAAGGAGGTGGAATCTACTAACCTTATTGTGGTACTGCAACATCTGTGTGATGATTCTGATCTTTGGGTGGTAATTCTTGATCGATATAACCCTGATGCAGGAAAAAAAAAAAGGGACACAACAAACTTGTCAGTTTATCTTCTTTCTCATTTATAAGATAAAAACTCAAATAAGCATGTTCAAATTGTGCTATTTACACTTATAAAACCAACTTACTGTTTACATCCCTGTCCTTGGACATGCGATTGTTTCATGTCGGGAAAAAGTTTATAAAAACTCTCTGTCAGCTTTTGATCGTTTTCCAAAAAGGAAAGTAAACAACCAGGAGTTTGTCCGTGTGCTTGCAGTAAAAAAAGAGCTCTGTGATGCCCACTTACACTCTTAAGTTCAAACACTGGACTTTGGTAACACTTTATATAATGTATTTAAACCTATTAAGTCTCCGGACTTACAAATACCTGTCAGAGGTTCAAGAGGACGTGTTGCTAAGTGATTTTTAAAGAGGTAACACTGACATTTTCTGGTGTATAATTTGGCATATACAGTACTGTCCCTTTCAGCCATCACTTTGCTTGGTTTAATCCCAGTTGACACCGTAACGTCGCATTACTGCCTTCCTCTAGATTTAATCACCCTTTACTTCTTCTCTTTCCTTCCTGTCCCCATTTTCAAACTCCTTAGCTGTTTTCACCTCATGACAACATGCTAATACTGTTGTATTCAGAGTTTTCTGAGAGGGCTTCTACTCTCACATAATAATCACCATCATCATGCAGATTTCAGTTGTTGAAATGCAACATATTTGTCAGATTTGAAACACAAATCCTGGAGAGGGTCCCTGTGATTTACCTCATGATGTTGCTTGCATCCTCAGCATCAGGGTCAGCACAATATTTGTTGGCTAAGATCAAACAGGCATCGGCAGATTCAATCTGAAGACAAACAGACACAGAGAAACAAACGAAATGATCCAAATCAGCGTCAGACACTGAACAGCAGTGTTGTGTTTACAGCGAAACAGCAGAAGTTACCTTGACTCTGGCCAGGTCATGTGGATTTAGAACAGACCCTTGGTAAAACTCAACTTGGGTGAAATGGCGTTTGAACAAGGCTTCCAGCTCAAGATTAGGGGAAATACTGAGAGAGAAAAGAAAATCCAGATAGTCCTTAATCTGAGGCAGAATAACGTTTCTAATCTGGCAAGCATGTGATTGTTTTATCTTCACAAGCAAACCAATAAAAAACGAATCAAATAAATATTCTGTACTTACTTATGGAGAAAAACAATTTCTACATTGACATCATCCCTGTCCTTGTGTAGGAAGTCTTTCAGAAAGTTGGACACACTCTCAAGTGTTATATGACCACAGACAACGATGTGCCTAGAAAACAAGGTGCAGAACAATAACGAAACAAACAAAATATGTAGTGGAAATAAAAGTCAGTCACAAAACACAAACACACACACACACACACACAAATGTAATGTTTCATCTTCATCTGTGTCCTAAAATCAAAAGGTAAATCTGAGATGAGATGAATGTAATGGGAAAGTATTCAGTGGTGTTGTGTTCAGGTGACTGAGCTGAAATCTGTGTGGGATAAATGAGTCAAACTCCGTTACAGGAGGGATGTTTGATGTTCCTGACTGACGAGGTCAGAGGGCACCGTGGATTTCACTGTCAGATTAGAAAGGATCAGAGTTGATTTAGATGGAGATTATGAAAGCAGCACTCAGTGCACCTCCACTCCCACATCATTTACATTGACTTAAATGTCTTTTATGCATTCTATTTTTATTTGTCAAGATTTAAAAACTTGTTTCAGGCGTTTACTCGTGTAAACATTTCGCCAGGACGAACTGCTACGTGGAAAGAAGCACAGCTGGACGTCTCATTGTACGGCAGTGTCTCTTCATGGTGTTAATCTACAATCAGTGCTTCAGAGTCATTGTTATTTTTGCGCCACCTGTTGGTCTAATTTCCAGAGAAAAAAAACACAGAAAACGAGAATGCCGTTACAACAGTGATGGTATAACAACAAGTAAAGACAATAAGAGGAAGGTATATTAAGATATTAAAGAGATGGAAGGAAATAGTAATGATAATGATGCTGACACGTCTGTATAATTGTGAAAACAGATGTTAAAACTACAAAGCATGCTACAATACAGTAAGCCATCCAGAATCGGAATCGGAATATTAAGAGAATAGTTTGACATGTTGGTATTTACAGTTTTCATGTCTGTACGTTAGATATGGAGCTGGAGCAAGGGGGTCATTATCATGTCACTTCATGTCGGGGTCACCACAGTGGATCGCCTGCTTTTCAGTGATCCGCATATATCCTTTCTGACACAACCCTACCTTGCTCAAAGGCACTCAGCCCCTGACCTGTCAGGCATATGAACCGGCAACCCTCCGGTTACAAGCCAAGTTCCCTTTCCACTAGGCCATAGGATGCTCCGCAGCGGTAATCAGTTTACATTCCAGAAAAATACACACAAATTGTCTAATAATAGACATATTGTTTGTTAGTTACTTTTTGTCACAATCAAAGCACAACAAATAGGAATGTAGTAAGTTAGGAGCTTAATTAGTCACATGCTAAACTAAACTAAACTAACAGTCTGCCCTCATGCTCTAGCTTTATATTTAACATACAAACACATTAAAGAGAGTGCATTAGTGTATTTACCAAAGGGTCAAACTCATTTTAACTGTAATTTCTGTTCTAAGGGTGTAGGTCAGACTGAAGACAAAGGCCAAGATGGTTTAAAAGCAGAGCATGGAAGTAAAAAGAGAGAGACAAGCATAGCAGAGAAAAAAGAAATAAATAAATCAATAAATATAAAAAGAAATCAATAATAAGCAAGCAATGATATACAGGCCTAGATGTATGGGTCATTTTTCATCACTGAAACTTGAGTTGAATGAAGGAATGTTAATAAATGACTATGTTTTTATTGCTGTAGAGAAGGCTCTAGGTTTAAATAATGTAATTCAATGAAATTATTATTAATATGATTTTTTTTTTTAAATCATGAATGAACTACTCTAGTTTGTATTTAAATTGTTATTGAAAAACATGCACACAAAGTGATTCAACTTTGATTTATCAAGGCGTTAATTTGATGCCGTCACATACACACAGTAGTATGGTACAGTTTATGTTCAGTTACAGATGAGCCTTATTTAGATGTTAATTATGCAGTTTTTGTGATGCAAAAATCTGTGAATTCATGAGTGCAAATACTTGATTGACATTCCCCCCACACAGATGAGTACAGACCACCACCACCACAACACATGAAGGATTTTCTCACAGTGAGTTTTAGTTTATTTTATTAATTTATTTATTATTAATTAAATTATTTTATATTTTTAGACACATGAACTACTGTTGTAACTCAAAGCTCAAGGCAGATCATTTGTTATTGTGTATGTGTCAGTTGTTGCCACAGAGGGTGCTGTTCAGTCATCTTTAGTGACAATATCATTGAGAAGTATTTTAATCATTTTAAAGATAATCATTGTCAATATCACGGTGAGAAAAACCAACATGTACCATCTTAAAAACAATGGCAATAATATCATAGCACAGACTCTTGTCAAGTCACTTTTGTCTATTTTTAAACAAGTGAAAAATCATTTCTCTGTCATTTCCGACACTAAGTGCAGTAAGTGATTTTTTCACTTGTTTTACACAAACAGGACTTTCAGGACTCGGCTCACAGACAAAAATAACTGAGATGGAGCTATTTTTGCAGTGTAAAAGGCGAACATTGATGAGCAGCGACACCTTGCGCACACACATAATGGAAGCAGCAGCAACTTAACATTTATCATGGCCAAGTTCTTCAGTCACAGTGTGACTTAAGTGCTGATTTGAGGTCATTACATTTCAAATGTTTTAGCAAATATTAAGTCTCCTCTTTATGAGAGGGCCACTCGAGTCACACAAAACCACACCAGTCAAAGTTTTTTGTTTTTTTTAGTTTGTTTGACTTACTTTCTGCCCCTGGTCGAGTTATAACTCCCTCCATATTTCTTCCGATTAAGGATGAGAGCAGCAATTTCTGGCACGTAGCGAGCAAACATGGCCTACATGCATGAAAAAGAAAAAGAAAAGGGCATGCAGAGAAGGTTCTACTGCAGTGGAGGCAGCAGAGCCTCCTTGAATACTTACTTTCTCCCATTAACCGCACTATAGGAACCACCGTATTTCTTGCGGTTTCCTATTAATTCTATGATTTCAGGGACGTAGCTTGCAAACATGGCCTAAGGAGAAGATAGAAGACAGGAGAAGAGACTAAAAAAATAGGCAGAGAAGAGCAGGTCCTCTAATTTTAGTTTTTAAGACGTCTAACAGTGAAATGCTACTGTTATGTGCAGGAGTAATATTAATATTTTATTAACAGGAAAAAGGAGAAAGAAAAAAAAAGAGTTATTTTACAGTTCCATTCCAAGCATAAAGATAAAGTGTGAGAATGAAAAAAAAGGCCAATATTTACGGATACTGGACGAAAAGAAGAAAAAGGGAGGAAATATAACAGCGGATGAGTGGTATGTCGATCTGTGACAGGAAATAAAGAAAATCAAGAAAAAGCCTTATGTGCCATGTTTCGCCCAACAAACACATGTCAGTGTGATTTAGAAAGCACCGTTAAATAGACAGCAAACATTCACTTCATGTCTCTACACTTCTGCACGACAACAATTCCTCACTGTCAGTGTGAGGACTTTGATTGATGAGGCCACACTTTGGTGGGAAAATTAGAATTAAATTTACAGCAGCTAAAAAGTGAAAAAGATTGTGACTGATATGATGTCTTACCACAGAGATATAGGACTTGATTTTGGCTGAACTATCATTTTAATACTCAGCTCTTTTCCGTAATTAAAATATGTCAGTGCAGTTTAATCCTACGGTGAATATTGCTTCATCATCCAGATCACAGTGTGACCTCTGGCTACAGACTTGATCAGATCTTTAAATCCCCTAAAGGATGTTTTCTATTTCCTCCCCCCCTACAATCAGCTTATTATCCTATAAAAATGTGCGGCTTTCGATATTTGTGCAGGAAGAGATATGGTAATGTTGCGAAATCCATAAAGCGGGGCTGTAATAAATCACGCGGTGTCATTGTGTTTGTTGTAAAGAGGGAGGGAGGGGAGGCAGGAGAGTGGAACCACCTGAAACCGCAGTACTTCATAGTTAATAACAGATGCACACATCAAAATAAAATACAATTATTCAGCATTATATCCAAATAAATGCTGCATTGATAGAAACAACTCATACATGACATGGAAAACAAAACAAAATCCCACTGTAAAGAACAGATGAAGATCATCCTGAGTTGACAGCGTCCCAGTGAATAATTAACACCCGGTGCAGTGTGATGATTGACTGCAGGGAGGATTTTTAAGCAGCGATAATATAAGTAATGAGATGTTTTTTTACCAAACCACCAAGGATGAAGAAGACCATAAACAGGCGACCCAGGGTGGTTTTCGCATAAACGTCTCCATAGCCAACGGTGGACATCGTAACCATGAGTAAGTAGACACATTCCCAGTAGGAAAGGGCCTGGGAATTTTGGAAGTTTTCCCAAGGATCCCCTGAGTTTTCCACCTGGAACAGAGTTAGAGATTTCATACAACCATGAAAACAAACCGATGATTTAAAATAATTAATTGATATTAATAAAAGCAGCATCCTAAAAATGAACATGAACTTACCAAATGAATGAAGCCTGCTGCAGTCAGCCATGTGCTTATGAAGATTGAACACAGGTTCACCAGCTTGATGGAGTTGCTAGTTTAAGAAAAAGACAGACAACTGGTCAAAACAAATTTTTACATGTCATTATAAATGAAAATCCGGGGTTCTGCAGCAGCAAATGAGTCAAAATCATGCCGATACTCGGTAACACGCAGCAACACTAAACAATCAAAGGAGATGCAGCAATTTCAGTGACTTTTGGACAGAGACTTAAACAACTTTGCTTTTATTGCTGTGGTAAATCAGAAACATGTATATTAACACATCTACTTGTATACTTGTATAATTACATTTCTCACTTGACATAAAAACCCGAGAATATTGAAGTGCAATATCCCCTGCATGGCCTCTATTTTCATGACCTCTACCTTTAACTTCCATCTGCGTGAATGAGTGAGGAGATTATTCTATTCTAAGCATTTTGTTGCACTATAAGCTCTTCCTGACACAACATCTGTGCAAAAAAGATTTAATTCTATGTGGCGAGGAGACAAAGCACTTCTGTTCTGCAGGGTGCAGTATATATAGACATATAACTGCAAGTCCAAACATGCAAAATGTTAGCACTTTATTTTTAAGTGCCCACGATGTGATCGATTTTGGTTTTAAATATTAATCATCCCCCTTAAAAGTACAGTAAACCCGTGGCATGTTTATGTTTAAACAGAGCGAGTCACAGCATGTGCACCATTTCACAAACATTACAGTCTCACACACACACACAAAGTGAGACAAACTATCCACGCACTTACCTTGTCTTTAGTATGTTCAAAAATTGTAAAATCTCTGAGAACTGTATCAACCTTAAGGCCCTTAAAAATCTCAAGCCTGTGAGGGGAAAAACAGAAGACCACAAATAAATGACCTCACATGATGAATAATAAAAGATTCAGACCAGATCAATAGCATTCCACTGTGTTTTTTACAGATACGACATAGATTTAATACCATCATTCATGTTTATCAGCCTCAGTGGATTCACTGATCAAAGCAAAGGCCTAACCAACATGCAGTGTATCAACAAATCAACAGAAAAATGAATCAAGCTCTACAACTGCAGTTCTCTCTTCATCAACTCATCATTCTGTGTAACTCTCAGGAGATTCACAAGGCGCCAGCTTCCACCTGAGAGGTGTTTTCATTCCAGCTGAATGTGGAAGGGATAACAACCTGGTTTAGAGTCAAGACAGGTGGACGCTGTCCTGCCAAATTGAATGAGTAAACACACATGACGTCAAATCTGAAATTTGAGGGCATTTATGAGAAGAAAAATAATGCTGCCAAGACTTCAAGGACGGCGTTATATCCAATAAAAACCTGCACTGTCAACACACGCCTTAGCTCGTATACGCCACTATTGTCTGACTGTGCCATCCCATCTTTGAAGCTGTGTATATTTACTGCCATTGTTTACGGCCGTTTGTGTCCAAAAAAGCCCCAGAAAGTCCACACATAAATCGACGTCTACAAAAGCCTCGGCCGAAGCCACATAATTCATTTCTTCTTGTTTATGTTTCATCATGTAGGTGCAGTGCAGTAACAAAAAAAAGAAAAAGTTCTCTTCGCTGAGTTTAAAAGCCAAATGATTCATAGTCCGGCTCATGTTGTGAAAAAAGCTGTATCCGCTGCAGTGTCACTGCAACATAAACCATAAACAGCCACCTCGGCCAAGAGTGAGCCATCAAGTCAAATCCATTTCCACACGCATTAATCTGGCACATGAACTTCCCTGCATGAGTAGATTTGTGCCAATGCCAAATGACACAAATCAAATATCACAGGCACTCACTCAGCTAAAAACATGTACATGTGTGGGTGAAAAAAACAACAACAACAATGTGGACAGTGGTGTGCCTCATCATTTTTCATTCTAAGTGAGCGTTTTGCCAGACTGGGAGCATAATACTGTGAAAATCCTCAACCTGAACCTGCTCCAACTGACACATTCATGTCCAGAGAGTTCTGGACGTGCCAGCGTTGAGCCTCAGATGAGATTTCCCCCGCTCCGACATCCTGTAGATCTTACCCCAGTAGGCGATTAGATGGAAGCATGCACCCAAGCTGTAGCAGACACTGTCCTGGTCGTCTTTGTCGGTGACCTGCCCGTGGCCCATCCTGACCCTGTAGCCCTTCTGAAACAGCTCCCCCGTCGACTTCTTTCGCCTTCTCGTGTTCGTTATTGTCTCGGAGCGTGTGCCACCATCGGGCCCCCTGTACACTAACATCTTCGTAGGAATCATGTCTGATAAATGACTCGTATCCAAAGTTAAGTCCAAAATCTGCTTCACATCACCTTCTTTGCCATTCGGTATCCACCTTGCCTCATTTCACATAAAAGACAATTAAAAATAAAGAGAGAAATAATAATCAGGCGCTCTCATTTTTTTGATGAAGGTCTTTCGTCCGATTTACCTCAGACCTTTGTGGCATCCTCGTGGCGATCTGGCGCGCTCACTGAGCTTAAAGCAAACCCTTTTCCCATCAGGATATTAGAGTGTAAGCTTCTTTAGGATTCATCCAGGGAAAGGAATAGGCCAGACAGTGAGTGTGTCCATCAGCTGGCTTCACAATGTAACCCACATCTCATCCCTCAAACACTGCAGCTGCTCCTGACAAACCAAATTTCCCTCTCTTATCTCAGACGAGAACATTGTGTATCTTTGTCTCATATTTATAGCCGGAAACAAAGTTCTGTGAGAGATCAGCATAAATAAAAACATGAAGCTGAAGCTTTGGCAGACATTGTGTTTTTCTGTGGCTTGAGCAATTCTGCAATAATCCTTAAATGAATCACAGCTGATGTAACAACTGCTATTGTCGTTGACACTAAAGCCAAATCTGCAGCACGGAAAATGTCACCACAAAGAGGAAAAAACACAGCAGCAGCAGCAACAGCAGCAGCAGCAGCAGCAGCAGCAGCAGCAGCAGCAGCAGCTGACTGAGACCCAAGTCTGCACAATCTATTCAATCTGACAAGTGAATTAAAGCTTGAAATATGTGTCACTTCTGTCGTCAGCAAAAATCCTGTCTGTATTCTAAATCATTCCCACAAAAAACACAGAGATTTACGTGCTTATTTCGAGAAGTGGTTCTATTCGAAATTACATTGTATACAACTATTTGGAATTTAGGGACATTTTAAGGACATCATTTTGACATTTCTATCAAATAGAGAAAAATGTTGAAAATCAACTTAGTTTTGATTCACACAACATTCATATGTTGTTTTACTGTACAGCTCCCGATGTTTCCAATAGTTATTATATAATACTCTATATGAGACTAAGATAAATGTTATCTTAGATTGAGCCTTTCATATCTACATCTGGAGCAGTTCATCTTCCATGTTTGTCATGTTCCACGTCCGTGTGTCTACAGTAACACAGAATGGACAATCCAAAAATAACATGCACAATAACAATAACAAAGCTGAAATGTCTCAGTCTCCGTCAAACGACCTCATACCAGCTGACACCTGATTTCAATTCAGAGCTGTTTATTTCAGAGCATTTACTTTTCAGTCAACATCATAATAATAAAAGCTGCTTTCTGTTTAACTAGGGAGGAAAAAAGCTCATGTGCTCACCACAAACACATTAATATCTCATGAAGAAAAGAAATGACTGATTTACCTTGTCATATTTACCGGGATTACTTTTCTTTTGAGCTTCTGAATTCAGGTATTATAAAGAAAAAATGCTCTTGTGTTTATTAGCAGCTGCAGTGTGTTTCTGTGCGTCATGTTCACACCTGCAACCTTGTTGTGCACCAGTTAGTGTTGCTGAGCACAGAATAACTTTAAAATCATCATGGGAGAGATGTTGACAGCTATGAGTCCAGGAAGCTCAGCTGGTTATGACCTCATCACCTGTTTAACCACAGTTTCATTAAAACCCAACTCCTCTTGTTGTTTGGCTTGAGATTATGTTTGATAGATAAAATGCTCCACTTGTGTTTACTGTAGAAAATAAGGAAACAACAGCATGAATAGATTTTTTTGTCCTGTAACCACAATATTCTGACTGGACAAAAACAGCGTCATCAAAAAAACAAAAAAAAAACAGTGACACAATGTGACAGTGTGACAGTGAGCCAACAAGAGCCATTTATATTGAGAAGCTGGAATTTAAGTAACTAAATGGAATTGAGCCAATAAAGATTTTATTATAAAAAGCCATCATGGTATAACTTCTATAGTAATTTATACATTCTATATTCAAAGGAATCAAATGAGGCAAAGCAATAGGCGGCGTACTTTTAAACCCATTGACATTTTGCATTTAAAATGACCGGACAGAACCCAGGAAGAAACCTTTGTCTACGAAGATGGAAATAATCTTCCCAAAAATCTTAATGAATGACTTATTGCACTTTTCATGTCACCACTCGAGATAGAAGATAGCCCAACTGCTTCCTACAGTACAGTGTAAAGATGCAACAAACAGTGACATGTTCTCTTCATACACACACACTAGTCCAAATTATATCGTCTCCAACGACACGCACACTCTCTTATGTCCACTAGATGGCGTCAGCATCAACCACCTCCTCAGATTTTGACACTAAATGTCAAACTGCATCAGCCCAGGGGAAAAAAAACTCAGGCACATTATGCAACTGCACTGATTAAGATGATATAATGGAAGTAGAGGCTGTTATTTTCCATTAGTGGCTGCTGCAGCAGCTTTGTTGCACAGATAAGATAAAGTTGTGTGCTGCAAAAACAACAACAATAAAAAAAAGGGCATGGCCTTTAATCCTCTAATTGCTCACAGAACTTTCTGACTGATGATCTTCACACATTTAGTAGATTAACTTCTAGTGTTCAGGCTCCCAACAAAGCCTACTGCCTTTTTTTTGTTTTTATCCATCTGTGTATTTTTCAATTAGAGCATAATTGAATTCCTGCTCCGCTGGTAGGCAACAGTAACAACAGTAATACACGGCAAATCCACCAGGTGGCAACATAGGCCGCTGGGAAATATGGGCTTAAACCCTCCACTGTACAGTACAGCTCTTGTATAGTTCATGAGCATGTGTGAGTGACGTAAAAATGTGAGCGTCCTTACCCAGCCAGCTCCTGTTCAGATACACCGACACAAACACTGGAGGGACGGTGAAGAAGTCCACCACTGAGTTCACCTCCAGCCAGAACCACAGCTTATCATTGGCAGCAATGAACTGTGGACGATTCAAAGTGGACGATGAGATTCGCAGACGTTCACATGCAAAGATCGACCAACGACTTCACTTCAACTTACGCGGAGGCCGAAGTAGAGCAGGAAAAACACATTGAACGCCATGTCAATCTGCAGCGTGAAGTCTTTGTAGAAGTTCTGACAGGACTCGATAGGACTGTTTGAAAGAGACAGACACAAACTATGTGAAAATCACTCAAGAAATCTATATGTGTGTATACATATATATACACAATAAATGTAATTTTTCATCACAAATAAAGCCGAAAAGATGCATTTTTCTTTTCCTGAAAGTGCATTTTTTTGGATACACAAA
This sequence comes from Solea solea, assembly GCF_958295425.1. Lineage (NCBI taxonomy): Eukaryota > Metazoa > Chordata > Actinopteri > Pleuronectiformes > Soleidae > Solea > Solea solea. Next base: position 13,488,540 of record NC_081154.1, on the reverse strand, counting down.
AGAGGAGGAACTTAAGTGTTGCAAAGAGTGCAATACGTGATATTTTCCAATGGTTTTCTGTTGAGAAAGGACATGCAGTTCATTGTCATACAAGCAATAACTTGTCAATGCTTGTTTAACCCTTAAATAACTGCAAAACTGTCTGTGGAATATAGAGTATAGGATGAAAAATGTCACCCGTTTTCTTCTCACGCCTGCATTTCCCACCTAATAGACAACATTTCAGTGAAATATTAACTCAAACATGATGGAAATGCAGAGCCAAGGCAGTAGTTTAAGGGTTAAGTGCATGCAGGGGGGTTTCATGTCTTCTTTTTATGAAATCAGGCAGCCAAAGCAAGTACTAACAATGTAGTGAAGTCTCACCCTCAAACAAGCTTGTATCTGGCAGTAAGAATTCAAATAAAGAGAAATAATTAACCAAGTAAATGTGAATAGTATAGGGTTAGCATGGTTGTTTAGTGCAATTCATGTCCTGGGAAATGAATGCATAAAATAATCTAGACACAGGTTATACTGTACATTCAAAACAAGAGGCTTGAGAGAAACTGTTAGTTTTGTTAGTGTCCAGATTTGCATGAATGAAATATATAGAGCAGTAAAACAGCAATATTCAACGATGGAAACAGTGGCTTGTTAATTATATTAGTGCTGAAACAAATGGAAGATGAAGCCAGTTTTGGGTGGCACAATACTGGTTTATTCTAAAGCTATGGAAGCAAACACATTTCGCTTTAATGCGATTAAACACTTGTACAAACATTCTTATATGTAGTATATTTTATTTATGCCAACTAACCCTCCTAAATGTTACATATCGGACCTTTAAGTACTTTGGCAGCAGTGAATTCCATGAAAACCTTTGTCGTACATGAATATGCTGACAGTAAAAGCACCATCTCAGCCTTTGTTCCTGTCAATAACTGTTTCATTTTACCTGCGTAAACGTCAATATGAAAAGAAAAATAGGTTAGTGACGTGTGATATTTGATGAGGGAGCACAGACGCTGCTCCATTCGTAAGAGATGAGCATTTTGAATCTTCTGCGGCATGTTTGTAGTTTTTTTATCCATGAGCTTCCCCTGCAGCCACAGTCACAGTCTCTCTCCCCTGTGATGCCACTCGGATTAAAGCAAATTGCTTTTGTTATGTCAAAGACAGAAAAAGAAAAAAATCCTATAAACTCCCTTTGATAAAACTCTGTCCTCACGAAGATCAAGAGGTGACATTAAAATACCTCGGGGATTATTTGGATGCACATTAGTGAGCCTTGTTTGCTTTTCCGGTCGGTGATGAAGAGGTCAGTGATGATGGTCACATGATGATGGTCACATCCTAACCCCAGTCAACACAGTATTGCAGTAAATCCTCAACAGCAAAGCAGACACTAAAAGACGTTTCTTACGTTTTATGTCCACAAATCATGAAAATGCTCCAGACTCTGGAGTTGCCCCTAAATGCCCCTTTGCTGTATATCTTGAATTTATCTTCCTGGTCGTCGTATGATTTCTTCAACTGACATGATTAGATATCTATCGAAGGGTTTGTGCTGAACCAAATAAGACGGTACTCAGCAATGATCAATACATTAAAATCATTTATTCATTTATTTACTATCTATCTACTATTTATATTCTGTTCAATGAATGCTTGAGTGAATGTACGCAAGAAACTACGTATGCTGAAATGAAAGCTCTGCCCCCAATTTCACTGTCTGGTGCTCGCGTACAGCAACAATAAAGGAATCTTTATCTTTTCAAAAGATCAAAGTTATATTTTTAATAGGGCGCTTTGTTTTGTTTAAAGGTGATCTGATAATACAAATGCAATCATGTCTCATGTTTCCATTGATGTGAAGCTGCTTTGAGCTTTTCCTGGTGTTGCATCTCATCAAATCTTTCACAAGTTGCGTGTTTGTTTCTCAGTGTTAGAAACAAATAATGATGAAGAATAGAAACCAGTCTTCCTTATGGCACCTTTAAAGATAGTCGTAGCATGTTGGATAGTTCTGACTTCATTCATGGTAATGACGCATCCGCTTGGCAAATCCCTGTCATAGCAGGGTGACGGACCATATAGCACAGCGGCAGACCTGCAGTACTAAATAATTAAGTTCCACTAGGTCTGGTTTGGAAAATATCTGAGCCTGTTATGGATCACAAATCCTCCCCCATCTACAGCGGCTCTGGCTCTCCCTGAACCAACGCTGAAGACACTGAGGGTGAACGGGCAGTTAACTCATTCATAGCTTTTTGATACAAGTTCATGATGTTACTTTGAATTATTGGCTCGGCCAAGGAGGTTCTGTTTGTGTGCGTCTGTGAGGATATTTCATTTTTCGTTTTTTCTGTAAACTGTTGTTTACCTTTTTTAAGAACGTGTTTCTTTGAAATAGTACGTCATAACAATTCTGCAGATTGACAAGACATGACTGTTGCAAATGAGTTATTGCAAGTTTAAATTCTGTTCCCTAGAGGCCAAATAAATCAGAAAACGACACGATAATAAATATCTGATTAAGAAATATAATGAAGTCTGACCAAATAGATGAGCTTTATGTATCTGTGACTCTGGACACACTCACTGTTGAAGCGTGACACCACGCACTATGTTAACACTGATGAAACAGTGCAACATGAACTACATAGACGCAGACTTTACAAAGTAAAAATCCCAGTGGACCTATAACCAGTTACTTCCTCACTGTGCAGCTTGCAGATGGAGGTCCTCTCTGCGAGTGGATGTGTCTCTGCCAGGTCAGCCTGTCCAGCAGCCGCAGCAGCCCCACAGGACTAATTACAGGAAGGGCTGTATCGTTTACAGTCTGCTGCCACTTAGGAGGGCGCTCTGAGCGTAGTTAACTGGCTACTCTCTCTGGCTTCATGTACTGGGCAAAAATATAATAGAAAGGCCTGAGTGAAAACTGGGATAAAGAAGATTTAAAGAACGCATTTGAAAGTAAGTGAGAGCAGGTGCTGCCGCATCAGTCCCTCTGTGTTTATTTAACGACTCCCTTTCTTAGGTGCAAAGAGGTTAAAGAGAAAGGTTGACGGTCGCCAAGTGAAAAGGTACCGGGCGCTGTGATGAGAACAGGAGGCCACAGATGGCACTGGTGAGGCTGTAACTGGAGCTAAGCTTGTCCAGATAATGAAATGAGATCATGCTCGCAAGCCATGCCCTCAGCCGTTTGTGGTCCTATGAAAGAAAAAAAAAAACTGGATGTTTACCTCCAGGACCGCGAACAACATTACACTCGTTTATAGCCCATTTTCTCATCTCTGCCTACACATCTCTCCCTCTGGGCTTGAGAAAAGCTTTTTATCCGAGTGTGTTTCTTTCTGCTCTGCCTCTCAGTGGCACATCCTGTCCAAACACCGTCACACCACACTGCAGTATCAGAATACTGTTGCACATGGAGCGAAAGGGTCTTCCGCTGCCTCTAATTTGATGAGCGATGGTGATTGTTGTGAACAGGAACTCCTGCCTGTTTGAAATTCTGATCCTTTCATCACCGAGATTAAACAAATTTCATTGGCGAGTTAATCCTAGAGCAGTTTACCTGGAAGGGGATTAGGGGGGAAAAAAAAACAGCCAGCATGTACCATAGACTACTCAGTGTTATTGGCTCTTTGGCAGAATGTGGACAAAGATTTATGACACTGTGCTGTAGAAATCATAAGTGGCTGCATATGTGATTTTTAAATGCACCGCTATAATCTTTAGAGCTGAGGAAATGTTTGATCAGCAACATTTAAGTGATTTAGACTGGATTAAGATCATATTTGCTTTATATTTTAATAAAGCTGCTGTAAGGACAAAAGCTAAAGGACTCAGAGGACGACAAGATTTCAGATGAACCCAAAGCTGCACCTCATTTGTTGACCTTTCTCTTAAATTTCTCCTTCTCATCCTTCAGTCTTCGGACCAGATGTGGTTTACTCAGGTGAGGTTCCTGTGTTTCAAGTGTTAAAAGCTCCACAGCCATTTTATTTTTTAAAGAGCAGATCACAGAAGACACTGAACTTTGAGAAATGATTAAAACACATTCATCATTTCGGCTGTTCTGCAGAGGAACAGGATAAACACAGGATTAACTATCAGCTATACTAGGATCAGTTGTGAAACATGACATTTTTACTATTTAGTTATTTAAAGGGATTACTTACTCAGATGAATCTATGAAGTATATTACAAGGGCTCCGATGCTGAGAGCAAATACGAGAACCACCTGTAGAAAGAAAGAAAGAAAATCAATTTCAGAGCAAGACCGTGGCATCAACAGCTAATTCCTCAGAGACAGATGAAAACTAAGTTACAGGGAGATTTACAGAATACAAAAAACAACAACAAATGGATCAATACCAGTCCTCATATGACTGATTATGATTAAATTGCAAGTAAGACTTCTAAAGATGTATTGGGAAACATGATGACAATGAAAAATAAAACACAGATTTAAGACATTATGATGACCCTTAGTCAATTAAAAGAAAATGAATTTACGACTTTTAACCCCAGCCACGGGGAGTCACTAAAAGCATAAACTATCCTCAGATAACAACAGTGATGTGTTGGACACATCACTGTTGTTACTGGTCACTGGACAAGAGTCTTCAAGTGACACTGGCTCTGATACTGATCGAGCTCAGGTGAAACTTAATCACAACAGCTAATGCCACAGCAAATCAGACTCAAGTGTAAATACAAATAGTCAAATCCGCTCGCTCCAGATATTTGGAGGAGAAACAAGAGCGTGAGGTGACCACTCTCATGTCATTTCAGTCAACGTAGCACACAGGAAAACAAGCGGTGTTGTCACCTGACCTCACGCCACTGTCACACAGTACACTTTAGAAGTGAGTGCTGTCACACTGTGCTTGTCAAAGCAGAAAAGGTAAAAAAAATAGAGAGTACAGGACATAATCTCTTATCTAAATACAGCACACTTTCAACAGTAAGTCACCTGAGCCTGAGCCACAAGTTCACACAGTTCATATACACGCAGTACAATATCATTTATATATTCTAATACAGGGTAGATGATACCATCTATTGTAATATATTGGGATATCGTGAGCAAGGCGATATATTAAACCTATAGTACAAATAATATGACAGGCAGACACCATAAACATCCTCTAGTGAGAGGAGTAGGAGAGAATCAAATGGCCCAAAGCCTGCTGCCAACAACAAGTCGGAGGTTTCAATATAACAACAACAAAAGAAACACTGTCATGAATATTTGCATGCATGTTTGCATCAACACATTAGAATACAGTGTACAGAACAGTACAGTTCTATTTGGGCGGCGAAACACCGAGATTTTCAATACTTCCAACGTAACTATAATTGTTGTGTCAGAGTCAGCAGCTCAGCAACTCTTTAATACTGTTACACAATGTGTGTCCTGGCCGGTCCAGGGTGTCACCACCGCCTTTTCGCTTTATGTCAGCCGGGATTGGCACTAGCAGCCCGGCAACCGTCACGTGGAGGATAAAGCAGGAGAAGATGAAAGAACGATGGAAGTGTGTCCCAACTTTCTCTTTTTCAAGCCAACGCTAATGGGGATAAAAGCTAAAGCAGGAGGGTCGCAGATATGAAGTGAGAGGTCTCTGGCGGACGGCAGAACAAATGTTTGACATCATGATGTACACCACCACGGTACCTGCGACCCCACCTGGCTTTCATCTATTTAGAAACGACACAATGGCCATTCTGAACAAGAAACCAAAGGGAATCCATAATGAATGAGCTCAACCCAATTCATTTCCATGATGTGAAATTGCATTGTCAACCTGCAACCACTGATGATGGCTCTGTAATGACAAAAAGCACTCGCATGAATTTTTAATGAAAGGCAAGAAATCTCTTTATGCCTCTCTGACCGTCCTTGTTTAGACACTGGACAACATCATTGGTGCAGCCCTGGAAATGCAAATGCCACCAACGGAGGAAGACGCAGTGGTGGCAGTAAATAAAAACACACATGACTGATGATGAGCACTGGCCGAGGGGGCCAGTGCTCATCATCAGTCACAGGATAATGATGATGCATCATGTCTGGATCTTGAGCCACCTTTACCGCTTTGATAGTTGGTGGCGACAGACACAGTGAGCTCAGACTCACAGAGATGAGTGACCACAACCAGAGTCAACAATTTAGTGAAAACCACCTTGGATTTAGAAGATTGCAACAACACCGTAGTAAAAACCAACTGAAGAGGCCCCATGCCACTAATTTGCTGCCTAAAACCAGGAATTAACTCTTCAATCCAAGTGATTTCTTTGATTGTGGCTTAAAGCCTTGGAAAATAACATTTATTTTCTATTCAGTGCTAACAATAGCAGGTATGTCAGTCAGTGACTTGGTGAGGAGGGGGGCGGTTCGGTTAGATGTCGGACACCCTTGGTCGCTTTGGTTTAGCTTCCCGTAAGTCCCTTGAAACATCCCTGACATGATATACATGTAAGTCTGTCTGACATGAAAACCAAGTGATTTGAAAATGTTTTTTGTTTTTTGTTTTTTTTTGGGGGGGGTGTTACATCAAACTGCATCAAAGAGAAAACAACAGTGAAACCGTCTCAGATGGAAAACACATTCTTCTCTGTCAGAGGAAGTCTACAATCAAGTATCAAGTTATTTGAGACAAGTAGTGAACAAGTGAACAACGGTAGCTCTCATTTCACAGACAAAGGAGAGCGGTGTTCTTCATGTCCATCTGGCACATCCATCTTTCACCCTGATTGATCTTTCTCTTTGTCTCCCTGACAGCAGCCAACTTCATTTTATTTCCGCAGATGTGCTGCCATTTCCTCCTGAAGTGGCGTCTGTTGGCACAAAACGGGTCCTACTGGCTAGAGGAGAAAAACAGCCTGTTGTTGACCATGTGTGTGTGAGCTATTTCAGGCTTAAAGGGGAAAAATTGTTTTTCAACTGCAATAAATTTCCCCATAGATGATGTATATAGTGATGTGGCTCTGGTCAAAGAAGAACCAGTGTCATGTGTTTTTATTGTTCTCAATCCACAGCTCTAACACTAAATCTGAACACACAGGTGCTTTCTCTGAAATCTCCAACTCAACTGTGAATCTTAAGTTCATTAAGTTTAAAGAAAAAGGAACAACCAGACGTACTATCGCCAACGTTCCTGTCTCTGATGCACAGTATGTGACTGCCCTGCAGAGTGCACAGGTCTCAAGCATTTAAAAGTCAACGTGCAAACATCAGAGAGCCCACTCATGCAGCTCCACTTAACTATGACTCACCACTGACCAGCGTGAACACGCAGGAGTGTTTGAAGAGACTTTGGGGGCCAGAGGTAAAATTCACCCCGGGGGCCCTACACGAACCAGGCAAAAGCAAGCTAGTGGCAAATTTTTGTTCCAGTTTTCTGTTCATATCCAGTCACACAATTTGCAATTCAGTACTCGAGTATGACCTCGAGTGTGATGTAACTTTTAAACAACAGTTTGGCAATTAGAAGCTACAACAGGTTTTCTTTAATCAGTTATTTGGCTCCACCAACACAAACAGTTCCACAACTGGACCAACTTGACTGTTGCCTAGCAACAGAAACATTTCGTGTATTCGTGCACACTAGTTTACTTTACACTCAGGGTCATGACCTGATACTGTGATTCATGTCCATTTATTTGAACGTACTGCACGTGTTGTGCAACCAGAGGGGAAAAAAAGGTGTTGAGAGCCACTTTAGTTGTTTGAATCTGGCAAATGAACAGTTTGATCTTCCATCCTCTCCTGCTCTACTCATTTTTGTTTAGACTGTATTTGTTTGTGTTTTTACGACGCATAGTCATTCATTGTGCTCTTCCACGATCTCCCTCACTCTCTGTATGGCCGTGGCTCTCGGGCTGTGGTTGGTGTGGATGTGTGTGCGCGTCCTGGTTAACAGCTGGTTTACTCCTCAGAGAACTGTGGTTTACCAGACGCTGTCCATCACAGTTTGCTCTCTCCTGGGCTACAGATAGATGGTGGAATTTTTCTCATGCATTTTTCACGAGATGCTACAGAGAAAAGTTAATTTCCTCACTCTTGGAACAATTTGTCCATTTGTAATGTATCTCAAACATTATTTCTGGAGAAATGTCAATCTTTTTGTCATACTGTAGTTCCTCACAGTGTAGTGTTAAGCTAGTGATCATGATTTTTATGAACACCTGTGAAGCAGAGTGATACAATAGTTAAATGTCCAAGAACTAGTGGAATGCCCCATGTCCAATCAAATGACCTGACTGGTGTGAACTCACACATTTAATCACAATAGCAATAACTTGCAGGAAAAATTGGAATTTGATATTTTCAATGTTTTTTGTCGTTAAAGGTGATAGAGCGAGTTGTCTTTCAACTTGAAGGTTGTGGGTTTGTAAGGTTTGCATCGATGTAGAGTATTTTTTTTTTTTAAATAACACAAGAGAATGAAGGATATTTTACCGAATCTTGGCACATAGGATTCTATGAAGAAAATACACTTTTTGTAAAAGATAATGGTAGAATTCAGATCATCAGTCAGTTAGAAGCACTGAGTTAAAATCACAGTGCTGCTACAGCAGTTCAGTTCAAAGCGCTGGAGCTCGTTGATATTCAGTTAGGACACAAACATGTCTGCAGTTGGTCGTTGTGTCACTCTGAGCTGCTGCTGCTGTATCTAAAAACAGGATTCAGAAGAATCTGGGGTCAGTTAGTTCCATATTCCCTCGAAGCCATGTGATCGGTGGGATCAAAGTTGTCAATGGTGGGATTCCAGGGATGCGAGTGGGCCGTCAACTGACTGTCTTTGTCTTTGTGTGCAGCATATAGGGTTCAGTGGAGCACTGAGTCCCTGACCCAATGCTCCTCATGGGTCACTGTCTGGCCCTGTGCAGATTACCCAAGTACATTGTGCTGCTTTGCAAAATAAAATGATCTAAGGACTGTCCTAGTGAATTCCAGTCAGCCCATCTGTCTGTCCTCAAATGCCACATTGAAAACTAAGGCCACACACACACACACACACACACACACACACACACACACACACCAAAAACAGATGTGCACAAAAGAGAATGATGTCACTCTGAAGCTGAGCGGTGCAATTACTGACCTTTGCACCACAAGTTTTCCTCCTCATGACATCAAAATTATTACTTATGCACTCTGTCCTCTTTGTAACCTTATGAACTCTGTACAATGTGTCATTACTGAGTTATTACTTGTGATGTAACTGCGATGCTTTCTGATGTCTCAGTCCTAGCTCAGTTATGACTTTGTTTGCAAAGTGGGAGCCATTGTCTGAGGACAATCTTTCTGGAGTTCCCCAAGAGGAATAATGTCAGTGAGTAAGGCCTTCACATCCGCCCTCTGGGAGCAGAGGACATCTCACGCTCAGCGGCTAGTACTAAAATATGGTCACCATACAAACGCCATCCACGATCAGCTGAAGGAGAAGGTTTAGTAGCCTCTCTAATGGCCGCAGGAGACATAGGTTCTGTTCCGCCCGAATACCATCTTCTCGACATGAACAAGGGAATGGTTGTTTCAATTCCTATTTTGGGAACTGTTGCAACGACTAAATGGTTGTATTTGGGACTCAATGACGTGCATTTCAACACTCAAAGAATCGCTAACTATACAGTGTCTGGTTTTTCTGCCATCCACAGTCAACTCTCCGCTACTTCGATAATGACAGTTCAAACACGTCTTGCGGGAGACATGCTGTTATAATTCCATGTTGTATTCCATGCTGTCGCGCGGTTTTCCTGAAAGTGGTTGAACGTTCTATGACTGACCGATATGTGCTGATCCCGGTGAAAGATCGAGACGACAAACGACTAAAGACTTCCCACCGTGAGGACGACACACATGACCTTTTCCCTCTGCCTGTCTATTTTGATGATGATGATTCTCCTGACCTAGACCTAGTTTTATGAAGTAAATACGTCACAAACACAGCCTGTTGCAGCTCATTGCTTAAACCACAATAAAAGAACAGGTGGTTCGTTTCCTGTGATGAAAGATGCATGGAGCTATGCTTTTGCAGACTCCTCACCTCCGCTCATGCAGAGGCTGCATCTTGTTGTTCTTTCTGTATCATCGCTGTGGTGAAGCTTCAATAAAAACCCAACTCAGAACATCTGTTTGAATACTTTATTCCGACAACCTTTGCTGAAATTTCCTTCACACATAACAAGTCTTTCAAAAGGAATTGGACTGTGATACTTGGCTTAACAGTTCCTCAGTTTGAATCAATCGAAAGTTTTTTCTCACGTTTTAAAATTGAAATCCATGCAACGAAAGCTTTAGGAAGAAATCAACAGTCCAATCGTGTTCAGATGCAAAACTGTAATGATTTGTTCTTTGTTTTTTTTTATGTGTAGTTGAAATTGAATCCATTTTGAGTTGCTGTCCATATTCCTCCAATAGATTTAGAGCGACTGTAAATGTCTTTGTAACAGAGTAGTAGCAGTCTCTCACATCACAATTGCTGCCTTCATTAACTCAACTTTGTTACTATTGACCGGATGATAACTTAGAAGTAAATCAGCATATTTGCAAGAGCGGTGACAAACACAATGACCGTGGATGGACATGTGAGGCATTTGCAGTGTTATTACTGTCCAACATCAGGTCCTTTGTGACTGAGAGGGCATCTGTGGCATGTGTGGCAACTTCAGCTCCACAATCTCAAGCTATTGTTATTGTTGTCTGGCTGTTTGGGGGGACTGGCCGCCTAACGGATGCCTTGATGAATTATGATACCCACTGACCTCCTCATGACCTTCGGATGGCTCAACTCTCTATTTAGAGCATTCACAGTGCACATAGAGAACTTGGCAGGCCACACGTCGGGCTACATGATAATCCAGATTAAACTGCCCCGTGTGGGTTGATGATTGACAATCAGTAAAGCGTTCATTCTGATTGACATTTTGCCATGAAGTCGATGGCTGGAAGTAGCTAAAAAGTACCAGAAAATGACTTTTATTTATTGGTGAGATACATTTTTATATTATAAAAAGTCACTTTTTATAATATTACTTTTAAGTAAAAGTCTTAAAGTATATGACACTTACTGTACTTAAGTATCAAATGTCATTTTCTGATATAAAATGTACTTAAGTTTTAGAAGTTTTAAAAGTATTAAAAGCGGGGAGTAAGGATTGAGCCATGGTGACTCAGTGGTAGGGCGAGTTGTCTTTCAACTGGAAGGTTGTGGGTCAAATCTCTGGCTCTGCTAGTCTATATGTGTGTGAATGGCAAAACTGTAGTGTAAAGCTGCTCATCAAGACTAGAAAAGCTCTATATAAATACACACCATTACCAACTTATTCTTCTGATTTTATTTGGTAGTAATGAGTAACAAAGATAGTTAGAGGAAAATCCAAAGTTGCTAGAAAAATAAATAAAGCGTAGATATATGAATTGTGTACTTAAGTACAATAACAAAGTATTTGTACTTTGTTACATTACAACACTACACTGTAAAGATGTAAAATGGGAAGGAAGAGGAAGGAAAGAAGTAAAAAGGAATCAGGATCATGAATAAGGAGCTAAAAGAAGTAAATCACCTCAGTAAATGTCTCACTGAAACATCTTTCAGTTTTAGACTTTAACTGTAAAAATATAAATTTGGTATAAATGCATGCATGTGATCATTATACTGTGTATATTACATAGTTTACATAGTGCAAGGTTTATCTAAGTCTCATACCAGCTGACAGTGTGCACACCCTCACACATGCATACCAATCAATCAAGAGCCATGAATTACCTTAAGTATGAGAATTAAAAGTTTGACCTCCAGCAATTTAATTAAATGTACTCGAGAATACAATGGTACAATTGTGTGAGTAAGAGAAGAAAGAATGAGGACGTGTGAAAACGGAAGTTTGAAGAGAGTGAAGAGAGTGACAGCTGAGCTACGGCTGACTTTTGCTTGATTCTTAAGTGAGCAAATGGCTTTTAATTAATATTCCTTCATTTCATTCGTATGAATGTTCTCTCCTGCTTCCCACCATTTGTTTCCTCCTGGTACCTTGTAGTAATTGTCAAACCTAACTAACCTTAAGTAAACGTTTTGCAAGCCTAGTACAAACATCCCAGATTGCGAAGTGACAAGTTCCAGCTCATGAGATACGGGAACGTTTTCTTTTCTGTTGGTAGAAAGAATATTAATAGGTGTGACATGTTTTCTCTGGCCGTGATATCTACATTGCATAAGAAAACATCATCTGCTTAGATGAGTCACAAATGTACCAACAGCAAAGAATTCATCTTTTAATTTATACACACTATACATATATAGAGTGCTATATACTGCAGGTGTATTCACTATACAAAACAATGACATAATTGGCTCAAAAGAACAACAAGTGTTGAAAACACAAGATAAGACTTGTTGACTGGTCTAATATGTGATGACAACAGTGAAATCCAAGTGTGTTTGCACTTACCTGTTCACAAACAAACAAACTAAATCAGTTGTTCAATTACACGAGCACACACAGGCATTAGTTGTGAATGCAAATGTGAGGGTTAAAATAAAATGACAGATCGGGCTGCATCCCTGTTCAGCCTTGACATGTACTCGATGGCTGTGTCTGCGTGTGCTCCGCACTGTGGGCGACAGGCAGGAACACAACACGCATACTAATGGGGGTGTTGGATGGTTCTCCTGAAGCCTGGCATCCTCCTCAAGCAATAGAGTGATCTTATTATAACCTTCCCATTGTGTGTGTGTGTGTGTGTGTGTGTGTGTGAATGAGGAAATATGATTTAACAGTCCAAATCACAGCAGCACTGGAAAGGTGCTCCGCCGTGTTCTGATGACAAGGTCACAGACAGAAAGGAAAAGTGTCTGGAGCTGGAACTTGAGTTGAGTTTGAAGCATCGGCACCAGTGAGTGCACACTGTCGTATGTGTTAACACACTGTGGAATGTTTTTTGTTACATTGCCATTCAGAATTATTGTGAAGAAAAAACGGGTTGTAAACGAGTCTGTGTTAGCGGCACAGTCTTAAAGCTGCAATGGCTGTTATGCACTGTCACTGTAAAGGAGCTGTGGTGTAACCATGGTAACAGCAGCACCGTGGGATATGTGGCCGTGACGCTATGTTACCTGTTGTGTATGGAAAGCGACGTGTAATAGTTCCAGTGTGAACCTGAATATGTTTGAATACGTGCATTAGTTCTTACAATAAGCATTAGAATCAGCCTTTTTTGTATGTGCTTGAAGTAAGGGCCTTGATTTACAGATGCTGCCATGTTTCTGCAGCTGCTGGACAGACAGACTTTTACAAGCAGAGGCTTGCAAATGTATAACAATGACAGCCTTTCTTGTGTTTGGAGGCAAAAAACACAGCGATGCTTTACTTTGCAGTTGCTCTCAGCTTTACAGAGCTTAATTGCGTTGGTTTGTAGCCGACAACACTCTCATTATTAATCTCATTATCAGCTGAAGGAGGCAGCTGTTTTCACTATCGGGCTCTATCAACGTGGACAGCCAAGGTAAAAGGGAACTTTAAATATATATTTTTCTGTGAGTTTTGTGTCTGTTGATTCTGTGCCTGTTATTGAGGTGCATATCAGTAGCACATACTCTACGTTGTTTCCTTGTAACAGCGAGACAACTGTTGCCGAGACAGTGATGCAATACATGAATGCTAATTGAAAACCTAACTCTTAGACAAGTCATTAGCATTAGCAGTCATTTGTGTACGTTTAGGGACCTTTGGTGTCTGGTCAGGTGTTTTCATCCACAGGAAAGTTGCAGGTCTGGACGCTCGGTGAATTAAATAACTGGACTTGGGATTTAAACTCACACAGTTATTATCAGCGTGTCAACTTGTTAATTCATGTGCGACTCCAGATTGGCTTAAAGTGCAGGCTTTGCCTCTGTGCTCAGTTTAGGGTAAAGTGTGAAATTAATCACCGTCAGACAAGATCACAGTCAGATTATAAAAACGAGAAGGGATGATGATCTTATACAATGTTTATCTCATTATTGAGAGTCTTATATAAGGAACTTGTGCCCAAACTGCTCCGACAGTCTGCAAGTGATTCACCACCGATGGAAAGCTGAGGGACACGGAGCTGAAATTGGTCGTGTGTCACAGTGCTCTGTCCACCCCGTGGACAGGTTTATCAGAGATGTGAGCACATGAATGTCTGTGTTCATTATCAGAACACATAAATGATAGTGTAGTGTCAGTTGGCTTTCGATGGAGAAACAAACCACCGTCACCACAAACCTCAAACGAAGACCAAAGAAATGTACTAATGACAACTTAATGACGAACTTTAACACTATGTGCTAATCTTGTCACCTTGCTGTAATTGCACGCACTGTGTGTCATCTTGCACTTGAATAATTGTCAGGGCGTGTGTTTCATCTCGGACCACACCCAGACCTGAGAACAAAGGTGACATTTGGAAAGTGAGGGAAAAAAAGCGAGACGCTGCTTTTCAGCCTGGTGTTAAAATAAGAATAAGAAGATGACTGGTTCATGAGTATATATTTTAATATCATAAAAATGAGCAGCCCAGGGATCCATGATAACTTAATGAATTCAGCACTGAATTATACATCGGCGACACTGTTCATGGGGGTGAGATAATGGAGTACAACACATGCACACATATGAACAGAATAGTAAAAACTTGCAGTCCCATCTGGAGAGAGCCTGGATGTAATATTCAGGCTCCGTCTGTATTTTTATGAATATTTTGCCTGCAACTTGTACACTCGGGAGTAAGACCAGTGGGTTTAAGTGGGTTTTTTCTCTGCCAGATTATTTTTTATATCACCGGCACCCCAAACCTCGCATGAAAACCAAAAAGCAAACCTAATGAGCAAAATCAAAATATGGATTTTGTATTAACAAATCAGAGACCGTACAGGTGTATCTGTTGTCATACTGTGTGTTTGTATGTGTGTGTGCGTGTGTGTGTGTGTGTGTCAGGAGGATCTGAGTGAATCCATATGTAATATTCAGGCTCCTTCTGTATTTTTATGAATATTTTGCCTGCAACTTTTATACTTGGGGAGTTAGACCAGTGGGTTTAAGGGATTTCTGTGTCACAGTCTCACAGGGATCACACCAGCATTACAGTATTTCCAGAGGGATAGACCTGCTATTCAGTGCTAACGTCATCATTTCTGAAGGTGGATGCATTCGTATCTGCAGGGAATCCAGCGGCAGAATGAACAGGTGGTTCAGTGATTCATGAAAATGAATGTCTGAGAGAGACTTCACTGTTGAAGTTAGAGCTCTTCCAAAAAAGTGAAATAAAGTAAATAAATAACTCCACTTCAACAAGCAAAACAATGGACGCTGTGTTGCACCAACCAACTTCATACGACTCTGTTCTTTTGTGTGACAAATTATGGAACTTACTTTGCCTACAGCACAAAAATAAAACATGCAAATATTATTTGGCTGTTCTGTCGTGTGCAGTCACTGGGCGACAACCCAAACGTAATTACCGGCGTGGACTATTTACACACAACAGCAATTCTTGTAAAAACCCAGACACTAATAAAACAAACTAAATGTGACTGTTTACACCTGACATTAAATTGCGTCCCCGACGAGTCTCCTGTGTTTTGGCTTGACGTCATGTGTGTTTGCGGGAACACCATTATATTTTAACGAGTCAGACTGCACAGATGTGTCTGTTGTCATGGAATGTGTGTGTCAGGGGGATGTGAGGGAAGCGAAGCCCTACTTACTCTGCTGTAACATGTCAAAATACAACACTGACTATGAGGAGGGCTTTTCATGCTTTTATGTCGTAGTTTATCATATACTGAACACTTCAACATTCAGTTGGTTGCAATAGGCAACAAAAAAAACATATTCAAATCAGTTATGAAAGTAAAAGATGTTTTTATCAATGTTTGCATCAATATAAATGGACTATGAACTGATGAACTGATTGTGTCTCTCCGGTGACTGCGCTGAAACTGACAAACCTGAAACAGGGAGTGAACAAACAGCATTGTTTAACATAATGACCTGCACTGTGTAATAAAATGACACTCTCTACAGGTATCCAGCCTACAAAGGCACACGAAAACGAGTCTTGGTGAATCTGCAAACCTTTTTTTATCGCATCCACAGCCTTGCCATGCCACCCTTGCATTTTCGCGCCTCGTTTTCGTTATCTTCATCATTGCCGTCATTCTCTTCTTGTGTTTAGAGATCTATCTAGAGGTCTATTTGCTTCACTTTTATATTCTTTGCTTAGTTGCCCTGTAATGTATGCGTTGTAATGTATACTTACTCGAATGAAGTTTAAAAAAAAAAAAAAAAGGGTTGTACACAGCGCACATGCTCAAGGTCAGCGACGTACAGGCCCGGCATAAGTACTGCTGTACTCATTTTAATGAGTGTGGATGGATAACTTTTTCCAAACGACAAAGAATGATTTTTTTTCATTCTGAGATAAAAAGGATGTGTCATATTGAACAATTTTGAATATTGAAAATTTGCACTGTTCCCTTATACAGTGAAGACCACAGAGGAAATGTCATCAAAATACAGTAAACTCAGGTTTTTCTGGGGACGCGTCTGCGGGGTGTCTATAGAGACTTGCACTTCCTGCTTTGCTCTGTATCCCTGCATCAAAACACTAATCTGTGCAGTTCAGTGAACTGCAGAAAACACAGTGTGGAGTAAAAGGCTAGCGCAGGTTCCCACTGGGAATAACAAACGGTAAGTATTTTGGAAAAGGGAAAAATGGGCTTAGATGTTTCTTAAGAGCTTTGCTCATCAGCTAAGTAAAATAAGCAGATTGATTTCTTTGCACAGGACAATGGGAGCAGAGGAAGGAAAGAAAAGTGTAACAAAGTAATGAAAGCCGAGTGAGTCACCGAGCTTTGCTGCTGAGGCCTGATGAGTGTAAATGAACCGTTTCACCACAACACTGCATCACCTTTTCACTGTTTACACAAAAAAAATGTTAAACCTGCGGTGAGTAATCCTCCACGCTGCTCCCGTCTTTGTGTAAATAAGGGCATGTTCTCTCAGATCTGCATGTGTGTCAAACCTAAGCATCGACTTCAGCAGCATGAAAAATTACACAAGGTACATTCATGAACGAGGCCACTGAGTCACACTCCATTGTTATTCTATACAATCTGATCGTGATGTTCCTTCACATATTTGCTCCATGCCAAGTTTTCATGATAATGTGGAGTTTGCTCAAAATTTAGATGTAAGAAATTTAGAAATGAGCCGAGTTGCCGTTCCAGTTTGTCTTATTTGCGTGGAATTACAACTAATAAAGATTGCGACTCTGGGGCTTTGAGACATTGTAAAGTAATGGGGCAAAAGGGAAAGTGTGAACTTAGCAGCTCAACTTGGAATTTACTGGAACATACTTGTTTCCAATCAGCTAATCCCAGCTGAAAAATATGTAATATTCATGTAAAATAACATTTAAATGTATAACTCATTCCATTGTATTATTGACTGCTGTCGTCATGTTGAAGCTTGCAGAAATTTCTTGCATAAATATTGATTTATGACGGTATCGTTAACATATATAAAAAGATGTGGGGGGAGAAAATAACAGCTCTGTTTGACTTGCTGCTGTCACGTCAGTGTTTCGAGACTATTAGTTAATCTAATTTTCTCTCATGTGTCTTTCTCTCTGTTTAATCTGTACTAGAGTCAATACATTTAATTCCAGCGTGTCGTTCGTGTACTTTGTCAGACACAGTTTATCTGGAGCAGCAGCGACAGCAGCAAAAAAAAAAGTAATGCAATGCATAAAACAAACACAATATTCAGTGGGGCCAAATTTTACTTGTATAAAACTGTATTGTTTTCATTCAGTCGCCCAATTAAGGACAGAACCAACCGTGTGAATTAGGGTCACTTTTGTCATAAGATCATTTTTTATTTATTTTATTTATATGTTTATTTCGGTCATGTCAGTTAGATCACTCATCACACATCATCGTAGTGTAGTTCACACAATATACATAACCGAAAGGGAAAGTGGGAGAAGCAAAAGCTTATCTAGTCCCGCCCCCATTATCCACAGAATACATATTTTCATACATAATTATTCTTTTCTTATGACATTTTGACAAAAACATGTTTCAGCATCAGGTAGCACTCAGAGATGTAGTCTGTTTTTGCCAAGTTGTGTTTTTTCACATGAAGAATTACGACAAACCTGAGAAAAATTGGTGAAAAGTAATTAAAGGCGTATCTTTAAAACCCGACTAACCCTTTAGTATAATCTGATAGTAAAATACTTAGTTTTGCACCGAGCACTCTGCCTTTAACTTGACCTAACAATGTACTTATTGTTTGTTTTGTTCAGCCATTCTTGTACAATATGTGTGGAGTCACGAAACAGCATTAAAAAAATGATACACCACACATTGACAAACAAGGCCACTGACTGCGTCACTTCACTTCATTATTCCATATAACCAGCAGGTGACTCTCTGTTTTCTATTCAAACTCATCCTTCAAACATTTGCTTTACTGCACGTTCTCATTGTGGCGCAGTGTTTACGCAGACTTTCCATGGAAATGAGCCAAATTACAATTCATCCGATTTGCATAAAAGTGCAGCTGATTAACACGACGCCGCTGCAGTTTGGAAACATTTTGGGTGTGCGTATGTAAAGTAATGCGGCACAAAATGGAGTTGGTGACTGAATTACAGTTTTGTAACTGCAAGTGAAGGCTGTATGAGGAACGAGATTTCCAATCAGCTAATCCCAGCTGTAAAAAGATAAAATAATAACCTATATCTCCTTCTACATTGGTGTTACTTGCTAGTTAGTAATAGAATAGTTATAGAATATTTGATTTATGCAAATAAAATGATGTGAAAAATAACAGGCGGCTCTGTTTGGCTTATGTAATATTTGCTGCCACTCCCTTTATTGCTGTCATTTAAGTGTTTTTATGGCACGCTTATCTCATTTTTCTCTCTCGTCTCCTTCCCTCTGTTCAAACTCACTCTGTTTGTATTCGGCAGATTTTATACCAGTTTTTCCTCTGCCACAGCTGTCGCTGAAAAACCACGAACGGCACATTTTCAAAAACATATGTCTTGACAAACAAATACGAATATCCTTCAGTTTTTAAGGACATGAACACGCCTTCTGCTTAGCAGCCACGAGACGAGGGCAGTGTTTGCTTAGTTAATATCCACCAGAGTGTTGGGAAATAAAAACACTGGATTATTCTGAATTTATCCTGATCTTAATCCTACTGAACGTCGATGGAAAGATGCAGTGTGGACAAGACAGCGTTCAAAGCGCAGACAGCTGGAGCCATTAGCTCAGGAAGAGAGGAGCAAACTATTTGTTGGCAGATGCAGAAGTCTTACTCTATTTGGAGTTGCAGAAGTCGCTCGTTGGCAGTGATTGCTTCTCGTGTTTGTGCAATAAAATATTAAGTTAAGGGTACTATCGTTTATGTCCGTGACATTCCCATTTGGATGTATTACTCTGCTACTTTAAATACGCCTGACGTCTAAATAGAATTGCGTTGTAATCTTTGTTAATTGGAGTGTGGTTAACCAGTAAAGGTTAAAACAATGATCACATGCTTTAAGCTGTAAAGCCACTCGCTCATCTTCTGTCTATCATCCATATTGAACAGATGCTTAAAAAAAGCCACTTTGACACTGGATCCTGTCATAAAGCCTTGGCAGCTCCACACAAGCTCTCAGTTTGTATTTCATGTTGTATATGTTGCACTGTAACTGCCTGAAAACTGATCCTCTGTTTGTTTGACACTGGTCACTGTATATAGTGAGTGATCTGATCTATGAGTGTTGCTGTCCTTGGACTTTTTTTTGGCTCCAGCCAATTGAAGCATCTCTCTGTCACGATGTGTCTTAAAGTCTATTTATTTATTTTTTGAAGTGACAAGATTGAGTCAAATAAAAACAGACTTTCATTTGACCAAAACAGCATGTTCTGCTTTACTAAAAATAGACGTATTCTAGTACAGACCGCACCATTATACACATATTAAAATACCCATAATCAAAATATGCAGTGTAGAAGCCCAAATCCCATAATGGCTTAGCCACGATTTAAGCCCTGCAGGAAGCAGCCCAACCACTCTCACAGTGAAGTGTTAAGAGCTTAGTATGGGAGGGATGGAAGTATCTTCCCCGAAACTCTCACTGGTTCTCTCTCTCTCTCTCTGTCTCTCAGCAGAAATGAGTTTGTAATTCATTTGCCTCTCACTGTGGAAAGCAACAACATACAAAAGGAAACCGAGATGAAAAAAGTTCTCCAATGTCTTTATGTGAGAAAAAGAAGAGTTTGAAGTTAAATGTTATGACTCACTTCTCTGGCAGCTACTTTTTATTCTCGCTGCTGAGAGAGAAAAGCGAGAGATTGAAACTTTGCTCTGTGCCCATAATGGAAATGGAAATTCCTACCGCGTATTAAAATGTAACTCATGCTCTGCATGTGGGAAGATGAGCACAATGGCAGTCGCATGTATTTTTAAGTTTTGAGGGGATGCATGATGCACGAGAGGGGAACTGAGAGGCAGGAACGTCGACATGGACCTGTCGTGGCGAACGGTTCTGAGATATTAATGCACATGATTACATTTCTATTCTGCAGGTGGGTACAGTATAATTGCATTTTAGCTCACAGAGCGAGGGCCACATTTGTTTCCTATTCTATTAACCTCCAAATAGTGGTTTGTTTGTTTTTTCTTCGAAATTGCCGTGTAAATGAATTAAACTCAGTTTGCCGAGGAAAAGTCTGTGTGTTGCAAAGTGCCAGAGTAAAAATAGTTACCGCATTTACACCTCCTTTATGTCCGCATTTCCTGTAAGAACGAAGGAACGAATGAGTTTGAAAACCTCATGGACGCTTTCACCAGCCGGAGCACAAGTGAAGCTTCACACTGAATATGAATTGTATTTAATGACTTGTGTGTGTGTGTTATATTGTGTTATATACTGTCTCTTATTTCATTTTTAATTTGCTTTCAGTTAACCCTCTTGTGAGTTTTCAAGACTCTGTGAGCTCGATTACCAATAATTGCCACATCGCACGGCTTTCAGTGGAATCTGGAGAGCAGAACTGGGGACGGACAATTTCTTCATATGAATTAGCTTTTGAAGATAATTAGAATATTGTCTCCACCCTTTGGTTTCCATGTGAACACGATTGCAAATTCACAAACTAATTATACTACACTGTTTGCTCGTGCCAAAACACTGCTGGTCGACCATAACTGTCATTGGATAACTTCTGCAAGGATTCAGCCCCGCGAGCACAGAGCGAGGATGTGCAGACACGGGGCGAGACAAACGGAAAGACATATGAATCATGATATGAATCTATAGAGCCTGCAGGCTCTCAGACGCCAAGCAAAGTCCAAATATAACGCACAATATTGAGTTTGTAGTGACAAATACACACAATTAAATGCAAAAAAACAACAGACAACACACCAGCTAAGTGGTAGTACTTTCCGCTGTCTCTTGGATGTTTCATGGGCTTTGTCCCTGAAGACATCGCTGTCATGTATGTGCAGACACAGAGGCGCAGAGGTAATCGGACGTCATGCAACCTGATCTGTGTAATGAACAGGAGAGTTGTAAATGAGTATGTCAGACAGCTGAGTGTGTGTGTGTGTGTACACGCTGTGTGTTGTTGTTGTTGTTGTTGCCGCCGCCTGTACTGGCACTCATTTAGTCAGTCTCAGTTCTATGAAACCTTCATGGCCATTTCACAATAGCAGAGAGCGGTAAAGAGTGGGTGACGACGCGAGCAGACGTCAGTCGGGTGACCTTGCATAGAAATGCTGATTTCTATGGATTTAAAAAGTGCTGGAGATGTTTTTGGCTGATGTAAGAACACAGCTCGACAAGATATGTAACAGAAGTCTCCTGGTTTTTAAGTATGTTCATAGTCAAATCTTATCTATGTAGATATTTATATCTGCTACCATCAGCCCACAGGTAAGTTTCCAGCTGCATTAGAACACAGAGCATTTTACTATTACTATGTTCAAACGTACATACAGAGGCTATAAGAATGTGCAATATAGAGTGACTTCTATCCTTTTTTTCAGCACAACCTATAAGCAAACTGATGAAAAATAAAATGTTTTCATTTTCACCAACTATATAAACACACATAGTTGGTGAAAATGAAAAAGTACTTTTTTTTTTAAAATCGGATTTAATTTTTGAAATTTGGAAATATGTCAAAGTTCGCTTGGCTCGTTTTTATGAACAAAACGTTTTGTGACTTCTGCACAATTATCACTACTCCCATTGTTGTTTTAAATATAAAATTAACTCTGACCCTTAAAATGGTTCTTCCGATAGTATGCGATAAGAAAAAGGATTTCCTGCTCTGAGAGACACCGTGTTCCCCACATCAGCACATGTTTAGCAATTCTTACCATATTCACCAACTTATTCATCAATTTTCTTTCTTTTCATCTTGAATGCCATTTACTCCCAGTACCCTGAATTATTAAATATTATAAGTCGTCAGTCATACTATAAGTAGCTAACTTCACACAGTCTCTGGCATTGTTCGCCGCTGGAGTGTCCTGACAAAACAGGCCTGGCAGCTGCTGTCACCCGAAAATAGCGGCAGACTTAGGCGGGCAGAGAGCCGAGTGAAACTGCCACATTGTTCATTCTCTTGCACAGGGTGCGGTGAAAGTCACACACGATCACGCTGGCACTAGAATCCACAGGTGGCGAACACCCTCCCTGTCTGTACCGCAAGGCCACAGGAGCATTGGTGGACTATCGCTTACACACAACAACAACAACACCGACGTCCGAATCCGAAGCCAAGAGTCAAGTGGGAATGTCAGGAAAAGGTCACACATAGTAAAAAACCTGTCCGAAGGCTTTCAGTCTGAACACAGGGGAAAAAGTAAGAATGTTGTGCAGCAGCACGACATGAGCACAACTGTCAGTCATGCAAGTGACGAGTGTCAGGTGTGAATGGCGCGTGCGTCATTTTCTGCTGCTGCATAAGAGAGCGTGTTCGCACTAAATTGTTTACCCTCTCTCTTTTGCTTTTTTTTAAAACTCTCATCAGGCAAAAAGCATTTTCATGTCATGCTGAGGAGGAGGAGGAGGAAGAGGAGGTGAGTTTGTCCACCTGATGAGAATGCCCTTCTGGCCCACCTATAATTTTGTTCAGAGCGTCTTTTTCCCTCTGCAGCTGCTCCCAGGTGACATCAAATCTTGACGGCAGCGGTAAATAGAGAAGACGACTCTGTTGACCCTGGTAATCCAAGATGACTCTGCAGCACTTTTTGTTTGACAGCTGCTGATGAAGTGAATTCATTTGCGCTCTGTCTCACCCATGGATACGCAGGTTGAATGTTCCATCATATAAGCTTCCTCCCTGCCCTCTCCATCCCTAATATCACACCAAAAAAAACTCTTCCATTGGTGTTCATGAAGTTGACACACAGTCATATCACGTATGAAGATAAAGACACTTTCATTAGCAAGTGACACATGGTATGGTAACTATGGTTATGTGTTCTCATTTTTGCACACTGAGTCAATAGCTATCAGTTAGTGAGTTTGATGTGTCAGAAAAATGCATAAGAAATGTTAAATATAGCCATTCCTGACACCTTCCTGATTCCTGTTATACCAAAGAAACTTGAGATCTGATCGAGTTTTCTTTGTCGAGTGCTAAGTGTGAACAGGAAGCATAAAAAATGATTGTCTATACATTCACCATACAGGTGAACATACAGCATTTTCTGGAACAAATTTGCATGACTTGTTTACATCTATAGAGATGCATATCAACATAATAGTGTTTCGACATAAACAGGGAAATTAGTTAAGCCAAATGAAGCTGTGGTTTGGGTATATGTAGAAAAAGCACCTGGATAGTTTTGAGAAAATAATCTTTTCATCTTATCCAATAAAATCCAACAACACACTTTGTTGCAGTGCTAAAACACTCTGGATGTCGACAAGAATACAATGCAACAAAGTCAAAGTTTGATTCTGCTGCTTCATGGACGTCATCACAGGACACCACCTGTCTGTCCACCTCCAGGTAAGAATTTCACCTGATACACTTATGTCCTTACTAGTGTGACATGTCAATAATATGGTACCAAATACATCCCTTACAAAACTTTTGACTTTTGACATTTGTGTATGGCCCAAACCCATTTCTCATTTTCACCACTACTCACCATCTCTTGCCATTTGAAATTGTGT
This sequence comes from Solea solea, assembly GCF_958295425.1. Classification (NCBI taxonomy): domain Eukaryota; kingdom Metazoa; phylum Chordata; class Actinopteri; order Pleuronectiformes; family Soleidae; genus Solea; species Solea solea. Next base: position 13,464,314 of record NC_081154.1, on the reverse strand, counting down.
TGCAAAGGGTGATGCTTAAAATGGAGCCCTACGAAATGGGACACCCCTTCAAGAACATGACATGTCATCACGTAAGCTAACATGTAATCATGGAAGCAGACACGTCCTGCTTGTGCTGGGGAGTGAAAAAAAGAATCAGGACTCACGACATGTGAATTTGACTTTTGTTGAAAACGTTTGGACACACAGGCAAGAGAATCATTGAGAGGAAAACAGCCACATAACCACTGATGCTCTTCCACCTATGACTGCAGTTGGGAGTAGGAATGCAAACTGATTCATGCCAAAGGGCAGTTCTGTGCTTCCATTAATAGAAAACATCTCCATGGCCAGAATAATAGCCCCCCCCCCCCCCCCCCCCCCACCTTCCACACACACACACATAACTTAGGAAATGTCACTCAGCAGGACCCCCTCATTTAACAGACATCTAATTTTCTCCCAGAATGCTCTAACCTCAGGTGTAAGCTCTGACACACACCGTCTGACTTCCAGGTTCTGGACTATTACATTCTCGGTGGAGGATGCAACTGACCAGGGAACAGGTGATCGTCATTACAGGAGACCTGCCAGCTTTTTTGGCAAAGGTACAAGCTGAGGCCACCTGTTCAGCGAGCTGTTTGTTTTGATGCCGCAAAACTAACCCGGCGACATATTTGATCAACTGTGGGGGTGGATGTGTGCGATGCGTAGGTGACTTAGGGGGAGGGGGCAATGCAATAACGCATAAACCGACAGATGGGAGGCTTCCCTCAATCTGCGAAGATAACATCTTCTTACACGGAGCGTTGCCGCTGACCTGGACTTCAAAAAAGTAAACACAAAGCCTCGTCATTTCTGTTTTATTTGAGTGCATGAAGAGCCGAGATCTGAGGCAGATAAACCTTCACAGACTGAAAGGTCACCCGGGAGTATCCTCCCTGCTAATCAAATAGCCCTAAAGGCAAGGTTTGATCTTTTGCAATCTGCTGTGATGTGAGGCCGGTGAGGCAGATGCACATCGTGCCTCTGGGTCTTCCACAGAGACGCCTGCACCTGTTTGTCACTCAACATCCACCACCAGAGGTAAACATTCAGCTCAGTGTGTCGTGCTGCAGTTGGCGAGGTTGATACTAGTTATAGACACGTACATTTCACTCATTTATGACACTCCAATTCATTTATGAGCTGCCGATTTGAAGGTTTACAGTTTGGCAAACCCCTGGTTGAACAAGAAGAGACCGTATTTGTACGAGAGGGTGGAGCTGAGGGTGGATCTTACTGTACGACAGGAACACCAGCATTTTAGTGTGTTACACCAGCTGTCACAGACATACTGTATGTATATAGACGTCAGACTGACTGCTGGAGAAGGACGCTTCACTCTTGTTGCTTGGGGCCGTACACATCACTGCACTTGATCCCAAAGAAGAAGAGAAGCCAACTTCTAACACATTTATTTATTTTTATCATGGAATGTTATAATATTAAAAAAAACATTGTGTGTAATTTTTTGTCATGGCTTATGAAATGAATATGAATCATGAGATTTACTTAAAAATGATTCATCAAAATCAGCATGCCCTGCTTTGACATCATGCTGAAACTAAAGACTGAGACCAAACTCCTGAGGATATTGTTAAGTGGTTCTTTAAATCAAGTGAGAATTAGCCTTGTCTTCTCATACACTTAAAAAGCTTGTTCAAAATAACACTTAGACTGTTTTAAGGATCAAGGAAAAGAAAGGTTAGAGCGTTTCACTTGATGTTCATCTCGTGCAGGCAGTGTGGCTGCTCTGTGGTTGTAGTGTTTCTAGGTTTAAAAGCTAACTACACATATTCAAATGCAACTAATGTCCTCAACAGTAAAGTTATTGACTTTGTAGAATTGCAAAGTACTGCAGAGCCTAATTTTTGTATAATCTGTGTCTCTATTGGGTTGAAGGTTTAGGGCGTATTCTGTCCTTGACTTCATCTCATTCTACGGAACAATTTAAGAAGATTGAATTTGTTCAAGTTAATGAGAGGATGTGCTGCACCGTGGTAAAGGGCTGGAATTTCAAGCTCTGGACAAAAAGACCTAAGGTCAAATGTGGTCGATCCACCCTTTTCTGGCTTTTAGTGAGAGCTGCTGGAGCATTAAAAATATCCAGAATATCCAAAAAGCCTGCAAAATTATAAACGCAGACTCATCGATGCGTAAAACACACACACGCACACACACAAATTACTCTTATTGACTTATTTGGACAACCTTAACAAAGCCTTATCCCTAACCTTAACCATAACCAGTTAATGTCTAACCCTAACTTTAATTTAACCACAATTCAAATCTTAGCCCTGAATCTAATAATTTTCTCAGAAATGCCTCAATGGACAGGTTTTGGTCTCCATGAGGACTCCTGGTCCTGACGAGGTTTCTAAAGAGGTAACAAATACACATATTTCATATCACACATGTAAAAAACACACACACCCACGCTTTATTTTAAGCCAACACAAACTCTTACAGTAAAATTCCCTCTCATCTGGCTTGAAAATAGGCTTTAATGTGTCTCCTAAACACACACACACACATCTGCCATGTCTAGGTAAGCTGCAGTTGCCACGGTTACAGACGAGCACTCACTAAACAGTTGTGTGTCAGGCCATCAGAGGCATAGCACTTGAGCACGCACACACACTCTAATGAGTTGATTTGAGCATTCATGGCACACACTGAAAAACAAGGAAACACAGGATGACGTCACGCTTCTGTTAGCAATATGTCGCCGTCACCATTAACCAGACACTAGTGTCTGCGCTCAGGACAAACTAATAAAGCACGCCGCGGGGAAAAAGTGACTTCTGCCTGAGTCATCAGAGTTATCATCAGAGGACATTTAGAGGGAGATAAAAGAAAAGTGCTCTTTTTAGCCCAGACTGGGAGCTTAAGTGTTTTATTCTACGTCATCTCCTTGTAGCAGCGTGCAGCTACACATGTCATCTCAAAACAACAGCAAATCATTCACTACACAAAGCAGGAACAATATCCTTATACTCCTTATCAAGACAATCGCTGTTAATGGCAGCTGCAGATGAAGTAGATGCAACAGTTTGTAATGAGATGTTGAACTCTGAATTATTCAGCTGTCTCATTCAGGAATAAGAAGAATTTTACATTTAAAAAGACTGTAAAATAATCTCCTCCACACATATGTAAGCTCAGATGTCCAACCACTGGTCAGGACAAGTTACACCAAATGATGGACCTAACTAGAATACTTCATACATTCTCTTTATCCTGTTGTGCAATAAAAAGATCGTTTAAATCTGATTCAGATCTAACATCTACAACACCTGTGACTGTCCTCTCAAACGACACACATGCATTATTGACAAGACTTGAGACTCTTTGATATTAAAGCAGGAAATAAGATAAGATAACATAAGATATGATAAGATAAGACTAACGGTATCACAGAAAATGTGTGTGTGTGTGTGTTTAGTTTGCAGGAACGGAACTCCCCTCCCTTGCTGTTTGCTTTTGCTGTGCACACGTGTTGCAGGTCAGCGACATCAGTACATAAGCAAGAAGTCACATGGGTTCTGATACGACCATTGTCAATCATGTCACATAGCCACACGTCAGTATGTCTCTGCTCTAGCGCCACAAATCGGGAAATTGACGATGTCCACACAGTCACTTCAGCCTGGTAATCTAGACGTAGCCCAACTTGTCGTGGGATCACCGTGTCAACAGACACACCAGATGCCATGGCAACCACATCCAAAGCAATTGGTAAATTGTGCAGCCCCCACCCTCCCAGCCCCCTTTCTGGATCTGTTTCACTCTGCTGTAGCATTATGGGAAATGTGACCTTAATACACTATGAAAATCTCTTCCTTTGTTCCAATGTCTGTCCAGGGATAAGCTAACCAGATAAACACTATATAAAAGAGTATATCTCTGTTCAGACAGCAGAGACTGAGTAAATATGCCTGTTTTATCCTCATGTTTCGGGCTTGCGCTGTAATATTAAGTATTTTCCATAAGGTTGCCCCATGAGGGAATTCCAAGCTGTCAAGCAGATCATGAGGAATGATCATGAACAGCTGTCACGCTTCATCTCACTCATGTCTTAACGCTGGCCTGGTACATGTGGACCTAAGTCGCTCGAGACGCCAATCAAAGAGTAAATGAAGGATGATGACTGAGTGTGAACTCACCAGGACTCTTCCTGTCAGCGTCTGAGCGGATATCATGACTCCGGCCCAGTCTTTGACTGAGGTCATCCAGCCCACCTCGCTGGCCGCCACGTCGTCCTTATCAGTGCGTTTGACGCCATCGCCTGTGGTGATCCGATGGACCTCCTAAAGCAGACAGTGAAGCAGACGTTAATGATTGACCAGGGAACAGGAAATTATACTTTAAGAAACTACTTTTATACTTGGAATACAATAGCCTATCAATCAATAAATCAATCAGTCGACCCCTAACAGGAAGCTGCAAGCTGTAACCCTGTATAATAAATAAATAAATAAATAAATAAGTAGTGTTAAAATGCTGCAGAGCGCCGACAGGCTGCCCTTTTCACAGTCCACAGTATATCATGATTTCATTTAGAGGAAAAGAAAAATATTGATTGGTAAACAAAAGAGCGTGACCTTAACTTTGTTAAGAGTAAGTACAGCATTTGATGTAGGATCTGTTGTTGACAGCTGTGCTAAGCAAAAGCTCAACATCAACAAATTCCCAAATCAACCGCCCTGAGTACAGGCACAACAGAGTGATGTTTTCACCTCCGTCTGTGTGTGGACAAAATAAAAGTGTCTTCAGATTATTGACAAATGTCAAGGTCAAAGTCAACAAAAACACAATTTACTTGAGCAAGAAAGAAAATCTAATCTCTACTGATCATCATATGATATGTAAATGATGTCATTTGTCATGACATTTTTAAGGTAAAGCTAGTTTGTTTGTTTTTTTTAAGACAAACAAATCCTTTATGGTCACTGGCAGCAATCATAGCATTTAGTGTTTTAATGGATTAACTGGGATTAGACCTCATTTACACAAACAAGACTTCTGTCAACTCATACAATGATGACATTTCTACAATATAAATAAATGATCACAGCCTGAGTGTGGTGTGCACAGTGCATGTAAGGTATGCTTCGCCTCTTTCATGCTTTTCATTCCTAATATAGTGACCAGTCTCAAGGCTTTCAAAACAAACCCACGCACACACACACACACACACGCACACACACGCACCCATGCACACATGCACACAGTAAACATACAGAGCAGAGTGAGAGCAGCAGAGACTCCAGGACTGTATCCATGGCAGCCACTGAGCTCCTGGTGTTTCTGCTTGCCTGAGTGAGTGAGTGCGTGAGTGGGCTGCCTGTGTTCCTGTCTGTCTGTCTGCCTGCCTGCCTGCCTGCCTGCCTGCCTGTCTGTCTGTGTGCTGGGACTGGCATGATTCAGAGAGCAGGAAATCAAGACATGATGCAGATGTAAGCCATGCTCCCTGATAAAGAAAACAAAAAAACGCTCACAGCTTTCAGGAAAACATGACTTGGACTCTTTACCCGATAACACTCCCTAATAGTGTCAAACGTCAAGGCTTGGGTTTGTTTTGTTCTACAGCAGCAGCCGACTCTAAAAGAACTCCTGGTATGCAACTATGCAACTGTCACGCTGCCGTATATCTTGTTGGACGGATTTTTAGCACTTCTGGAATAATGTATGAATGAACACGGTCGATTCTACATCACACAGCAATAGCATCTGTTTGCAAACCGTCTGGAAGGTGGGAAACATAGGACATTGTTGTTTTGTTGTCCAAAAAATTCCACAAAAAGACCAAAGCAAAGAGTAGTGTGTGTTAAACCAGAAATAAACCACTGTTTTCAGTGTTTGGATCAATTTGTTAACATATTTTAATGCTGCAGTCCAAAATGTACTTGAAAGTAAAGCAATGTTTGCAGTAATGCACAAAAACATTAGGAAAGGAAACAGTGCTTTAATAAAATGACAATTTAACATGAGCATCTCTGAAGTTACAAACATCTTCTATAGAAAGTATGAAAATACAAAATTGTTATTGAGCTCAAGTGGCAATACATTTTCCTTTTATATGAACCGTTTTCCATTTAACACAATAACATCCATCATTTAGTCCACCACGGTGATTTTAAAAAGTTTCCTCAGACATAGATTGGAGAGAAAACTCCACAGTCCATTACTTTAGATATAATTACTCATCTTACATTTGTCTGTACAGAAAAACATCTTTTTCCATCCCATATACTCTGAATGTCATCATTATTACTAGACTGCTGGCTGCACAATGCAATTAAATCATGTTCAGAGCCATTAATCGGAGGCGAGCAGACCACCAGCAGGCCTTGTTCCATGTTCCCACTGCCCTGCAGCACTAATCTGATAACAGAATAATGACGTGTCGACTTCACTTTGTAGCTGGAGCAGCCAACGAGTAACAGCAGTGGAGGTAACTGTGAAACTGCACGTAAGAGCAGCTGAGATTTTCCAAAGTTACATCACTTTTGAATCCCTGTGTTTGAAGAGAGCGATATAGAAAACAATGTTGCTGTTTGCATTGTCAGTCAGCAGCCTATTGAACTGTGTTAATATGTGAAGGAACATAAAGCTACAGGCCTCTAGTTGCAATAACAGGAAACAAATGAAATTGTCAAGGGTTTAAGAGCTGTTTCATCCAACCAACTCGTTACTTTATGATGCTCGATAACACTGTGCAAGAAACTGACGCAATGAGAAAAAAATGTCACAGCTACATAAAAATATACAGTGTTTTACTTATTTACTCACTCATCGTCTACCACTTTTTTTTTCTACCACTTAAGGGCTTTACTTATAAGGGCTTTACTTATTAACTTTGTGATAACAGAGAAATATTATATTATTGATAATTAATTTTACAACTATGCTATGCTCACTCTAAAATGTATTAAATGTAGGAAAACTGTGTTCCTCTTTGTTTACTATATTTAAAGCACTTTGAATTTCCTCGCTGATTAAATTTGTGAAACATACATTTGCCTTCTTCTTTGTTTTATTACCCAAACCCCTTGGAATAATTGTCACGATTCCTATGAAGTGCTTTGTCTCAGTGAAACGTTTGACCTGGTATATTCATGTGACACTGCACCTTCTCAAAAGCGAACGCAGGCTGTGCTGAGTGAAGTGATAGCCATTAAACGGCCTTAATTGGCCTCGTGCTGTTATCCCTCAACACTTTAATGAACGGATCTAAAAAGACGGCATTTTTCAGGCGGATAAAGGCAGAGTTTAAAGATTAAGTAGTTGTGAATCATCACATGCCTCAGTCCAATTACTTTTTAAAAAGGCTCAGACCGTATACTTCATCTTAAGGTCACATTCAGAAAGACACCTTCCGTGAGAAAATGGAAAGCAGCTTTTTGACATTTAAACAACTAATTTCTTCCCTCATTTGACACATCAACAATATATAGTCTATAATTATATGTATAAGTCTAATTGTTTTAATCTATCTCTTCAAATGCACACATGTAAACATACACATAAATAGACATCAGGCACAGTTAAAAGTCCTTTTTAAAGTTGAAAGAACAAAATTTAATGTGATAGATAGACAGATAGAAAGATAGATAGTTAGATAGATAGATAGATAGATAGATAGATAGATAGATAGATAGATAGTTAGATAGATAGATAGATAGATAGATAGATAGATAGATAGATAGATATGAGCATAAAAGTTTCAGAGCAAGAAATTCATAAATAATCTCAGATGTCACTTGATAAAAGTCAGCAGCAAATATAAACAAGCACTCTGAGTCGTATGGTTCTTCACGGCTTCTGTCCAAGCCTCCTCTTCACATCACACATGCTGTTTCCTGTGTCTTTCTCTGTGCCAGGTTTTCTGCTGCTGTTCCATTTCTAACATGGCTGACCTCCCCAAACCTCCAAGTCGTCCGGACACTGAGGTGCTGCATTTTGGCATCGCATTGCTTAGTTGACAAAGTCACAGCAGGTGATCTCAGATGCAGCTTTTCTTGACAGCAGGAGGCAGATAATAATGTGGGATGCTACTGCTATCTCGCACTATACTGACGATGGAGTCCACAAGTGGTTCATCATGGCACAGACTGGTGGAAGAGAGTCTGGGTTTAAATCAGCGTTGGCTACAGGTCTGTCCTTTGGTTGGTGTTTGATGGTATTAAATATTATCTTAATATAGTTATCAAACTTAATGCCAGCTACTTAAGTAATGCAAATGCAATTTCATGTCTAAATGGTTGCACGCCTCCCTGTTGCCAGCCACACAGAGCAGGATGTGGTCGGCAGTGCAGCTGGATCTCAATCTCATAAAACCACCTGCAATACACAAACAGAAACCAGCTGAGAGTGAAATGTCTTTTTTTCCCCCTGCATTTACAAGCACTTTAGGTTAAAGAGAATTACATAAACATCTCATTTAGCTCACGCAGTGATCATACAACTTTCCTTTCATATTTGTTTACACATGTACAGTCTTTAACTGACACAATCTGCTCTAACTTATTTTCTTTCTTTATGTAATTACCTTCAGTTGTGCATTTGACTGGTGAACAGTTTTGAATCTATCTTCACTCAGTCTCAGTTGGAATATTAGATTTTAAAAAACATCATGATTATCATATTTCATAATCATTGCTAGTATGTGTTGGATCACGACTACGTTTATACTTGAAGACAAAATTACAAACACTAACTAAATGGGTATGTTTTATCTTTTTATTTAAGGTGACTTTAGCTAACTGTTCACTCATAATAGAGATAACAATTAGCCCCACTAGCTAAGGCTAACTAGCATTAGCGACTTACCTTCTACAGCTGTCGTGTGTCGCGACGTGGGGGCGTGGCCTCACGGATAAACGCGCAGGTGCCCGCAATCAGCTGATGACAAAGTGCATATCAGGTGTGCACGCGCAGCTCCTTCTCATCACGCTGCTCCTCAGACACCACGTTGGTTCGGTGCCTTCAGAACGTCTTCAGAATCAGAGCATCCTTCAGCCACAGAAGCAAAGACGAGCCACAAACACGAACCTTAGCAGCGTTTACACTTCACTTCCGTCAGCAAACGTTTCTGGCAAAGGGAAGCTTTTGGTTTTTAAAAGTCGCGCGTGGCGCAAATGCGGTGTGTGACGTCAGGCGCACCGAAGTCTCCATTAGCATACTGTAACACTCTCAAGTGTTTTAACTGTTAGCACGGATTTAAACGGTGAAGACGGCGTATCGACCTGGTCCAGAATCAAGATTTAACCAGAAAGGTACATTTTTATTTATTTCATAAATTTATGTCATAACATGTTTTCGATGTTTCCATGTTTTAAATGAATAAGTTCATGGAGTTCAGCAAAGGAAAATCCTGTGTATTTAAATGTATTCGGCAATATCATTTATTTAGTTTGTCTTTAATTTGTTTTCTTTTTAAATCACAGACATCGGAGATGTGGTCGAGCTCATCCGGACTCAACAAAGACCTGAGACTTATCTGAGAACAGGTGAGTGAGCTTAACTAGACAATTAACTCCCTGCCACAAATAAATATTTAACAAATGCTGATTTGTAAATACAAAACAAATCAGCTCATTAGCTTTAAAAAAATTAAAAAAACTAACTGTCCTCATGGCATGTAAATGGCACTATATCTAAAATATAGAGGCTAATATGGTATTAAATATTTCAAGTACACGTATTTAATATGAAATAGTTTATTAAAATCTATACCATTATTTTACCTGAAAGGACTTAAAATATTTTATGTAACCTTTTGCTGCTGTTTTATGAAAATGTATTTCATAACATGTTTCCATGTTTAATTGAATGTTCATGGAGTAATGTGCTAAACCCTATAAATAAAGATTAAAAGCAAATGTGTGGGATGTTTTTGTTTTTTTTAATTACAGCTGTATGAAATCTGCAAAATAGCTTAGTAAATTACCATCACACTGTGGTAAAATGTTGTATCTACATCTGATTACTGGTGTTTAAGTAGCATAAAACTGTTCCCATCAACTTGGATAATTTAGCGATTTTCTTAACTGCTGCTGCTAATAATCTGCTGTGCATTGACTAATTTGTGCCTAATCAACCAAAGCTGTCACAGAGCAGGTGATAAAAATAATCATACTTAAAATTGCTGGCTAAAGTTTGTCCAACTCTAGCTTGGAAGGCTGATGTCAAAGCACCAGAAATGACCAACTCACAGAAGTCAGGGCAATATTTCAGTCTTGCTGCCCTGGGAGTGTGCCAAAAACCCACCTATGTCAATGCTCCTACTCCAAGAAAGCCTAACCCATGTTAATCAACCCAAGTCATTACCCCTCTTTATCTTAATCACCATTTATCATCCACCTACACATTTTTCATAGGTTCATAGTACAAGTCATGAATTTCATTCATGTAGCCAGGATGTGATTTGTCACGAGAAATGGAGGGAAGGAAAGCAGTGTTTAAATGACGAGAAAACTCTAAGTATCACCATCAATTCCACTTTTTCCAACTTAGTTTTTGTTTTTGTTCGGCTTAATTTTCTCTGAAGCAAAAGAGTCTAAAATTAACATTATATATTTAAACAAAACTTGTAGTATATTTCTGCACTTTTGAAACATGCTTGTTTCTGAAATGATTCATTAGAAATGATATTTTCTTTTGTATTTACAAACCACGTTGAAAGAATCTGACACTGTTAGCCTTGTGGCTGGAATGTATCCTCAGTTCATGAGCTTATGGAGTCAATCAGTCAAGTTTATTGTATACCAGGACATACTATATTTTTCAACCTTTAGATATAGTAATGAACACCATTGCTGAAGCATGAAAACATCTGGGGCTTGAGACTGACCAAACTTTTTCTTTTGTGTCTTTCAGATCGATCGTTTTGAAGCGTCAAACAGTAAGGTCAAAGTTTTTTATCCTGGGTGGCTGCCGTGCCCTCACTTTCGTCTTTCCTCACCGCGCTTTCCTGGGCCGCCGTGCCGTCACTTCCAGCTTTCCTGGGCCGCCGTGCCCTCACGTCGCGCTTTCCTTGGCCGCCGTGCCCCTACTGCCTTTTCATTTCAGGTGTGTCTACATAAGGTAAGAGTCACTTTTATATTTTTTCTGAATGGCCGCCGTGTCATTGATTACATTTTTATTTTTGGAGTGTCTTTCATCAAATCAACAGGGGTTTAAACTAAAAACAGAGCAAAGGGTAAAACAAAACTACAACTTTTAAAACTTCAAATGCACCAAACAAACCAAACCTCAGTCTGCTCCTACACTCACCTCGGCAGTCTATAAAACTATACTTTTACAAAACCCGGGTCAAATCTGTGGTCATGTCAACATGAGTTCAGCATTTCTTTATTTCCTGGTGTATTACTAAACAAAGGGTCATGGTGGATCTTCATAAACAGTTTTTTGGGTTATGGTTTTACATTTCTATTTCAGCTCCTCCAACCAAGATAAACATTTTGTCCAACACAGCTGTCTAATTTTAAAAGGATTGCATTAATTTTCACGTCGGCATTTTTTCCCGTGTCGGTCTCAACTTGCGTACATCCGTCGGTCTAAAATCCAAACTCTAGGCATTTTATTTTCCCTCTTTATCTCTGATGGTTCTCTTGTGTGAATGCATTTCTTGTCTTGGTCCAATAAAGTGCAATTTGATTTCAAAGAGGCTTTATTGGAGCAAACAGAAATTGTTATAATATTAAGCAGCACCTAACATGAAAGCTGGCAGTTGAGTAATAAATCCACAAATCTATAGCAAGTTAATTGATTTCAATTCACAAATATGTATAGGACGTAAATTAAGTTCAACGGTCTATTTGTGAATTCAGTGTATTCAGTGTATTCAGTGTAGTGTAATCTAGCCTTGCTTTACAGTTCTATAGCACTATTTAATCACCATCTCAGTCTGTCGTATAGCTACCTTCTCCGGTAAGTCATATTTCCTTCACTTATGTGTGATACTGTCTTTGCATCTTTCTGTCTAACCCTTTCTCTCTAGGAAATTGAAGTCAGGGTCACAAATGCAGCCTAAGAAGAAAGTCAGGGGTTTAAATAACGTGGGAGGCTTTAATGATTTGCTGGAGGAAACTGTCCTTTTTTTTTTTTTTTTTTTTTTTTTTTTTTTTTTTATTAAAATGGATTTAGTTGATCTTATCTCACTCTTAAAATTATAAGTTTATCTGTTGGATGTTGTTGGTTATGCAAAATAGAAATAATTTTCCACATTAGTCTAATTTAAGAGTTCAGTTTATTTGTACTCGGCTGTTTTTTGCAGCTTTTATTGTACTTGATCAAATAGTGCAGAGTGTTTTAGCTTATAAAGTGTTATTCAGCCCATGGATACTGTATTTACAGTCAGTATTGTCATTTGACTTGGCACATTCATACAAACATGGAATAGAACTTAGTCACATGGTGGGCGGTTATGCCCACTTAAATATTCAAATGTTAAATGGAAATCACCAGCTTTAATAAATGTAAAAAAAAATGCATGATGTCAAATTTTCTGCATCGACCACAATGGTTTGTGTAAATCAATTGCCTAAATTTTGGTTTAAAATATATATTTTTAAAGGTTAAATTGCCTGTCTTTGCCAAAACCACTTCCAACTGGAGATTCAGATAATTTCTGGTTAGTTTACCTCCGATGAGGTTTTATTTTTGCGTGTTATGTTGGGAGGCCTCCCAGCAGGGGAATTTATCCCACCCCTGCAAAGTACGTGTTATTCGTTTATGAAAGTGTCACTGATATCGCAGCATCAGTGATGTAGGAATATTTTTGGACAGTTTCAGGAATGACTGGAATTGTTCAAACTAGCATAGAGGCGCGTTGACTCTCTGAGAGGAAGCACATTTGGCAGAGACAATTGCAACATAATATAGGTTACCATAGATATATATTTTTATTTATTATATAATGGACTAATAGTAGTAATAATAATAATAATAATAATAATAATAATAATAACAATAATAATTTTCAATCCATTTATTGTTGGGCACTCATGATCATGAATCTTGGTGTCCTTCACCAGATTTTACAATGTAATTTTTAGTTGCCTGCTTTTGACAAACTTGACGTATTAACATTATACTGTGGGCTGAATTTCAGAGACATCATCTTGAAGTAGATGTAGGACAGAACCAGGGCTTAGTTTTGGAGAGACTGTTGAGCAAGTGGCCTTTAGCATGCATTCATTTAATTGTAACTTTGTTTTCCTTTGTCACCTGGAGGACCTGTAGACTAATGCTTTGTCTTTTTGTTTGCATGTGAACACCCATGCGTCCCTGGACCCAGGAAATGGAGCGGTTTGTTAATTGTCCATTAGCTTTACACGTTAATCTGATTTCTGACAGATTGAGTAGCTCACTTTGTTGCTAATCTAACGTTGTTCCCTGTTTTTATTTTCTTTTTATGCAGTTTTTCATCACTCGCTGCTGTTGGCGAAGGAGAGCAGTTTCCTGATCCAGCATGACTTCATGTCTGAGGTAAGATGTGTCGTCATACATACACAAAGCAGACAACTTGAAATGCTTAGTCCTAATTTGTCTAAATCTTTAACACATCTCACTAGAAGTTCTGTATTAGGACTGGGTTGTACAACCGGTCCAAATCTTAATCATGTCTCACTAGAAGTAATTTAATTTGACAGTATGTCACCTTTAGTCTTGTTACAGACTGACTTGGTATGTGAGTTTAAGCTCCTCCAAAGGTCTGAAGCTTGTTTTGTTTTTTTCCTGCATATTTTTCTCTTTAGAAATCAGTAAGGATTTAATGAGCTGGGCCTCCTTAACACTACAGAGAACAAGGTCAACTGAGTCGACTCTAAGGAGACTTTTCTCCTTACCCTTCTTCTCTCTGTGTCAAGGAAATCTAATCATTAAACCCTTACTGGTTCTTGCGTCAGCCATGATGGTTCACTTTCCAAAACTAGACAAGGATCCATCTAGTTTTGTGAATCTGCTCCTGCATGCTTTTGTTTTTTGTCCCCAAACTAAGTAACTGATAAACATGTTTTAATATAGAGCATTTCAAGTTCGATGTTTTGTGTGGTATAATGACACATCTTACTGAAGACGTGAAGTCATGCTGGATTAGGAAACTGCTCCCTTTTGCCAGCAGCAGCAGTGAGTGAAAGGTGGCATAAAGGGGGAATGACACAGAGGACAACAAATGGGATTCATTTAGTCAAGTAGTGGTCAAAGGGTTGGAGCAGTGAGGGCAGTTTAAGTGCTGTGTTTTTTATAACCAGCTATAATAGTTTAGGATTCTAGGAGAGTCTAGGATTTTGGGAAACTGATGGGTGACACACCTTTTACATTTGAAATGACCAGGCAACCGTAAGGGAAAACTTAAGGTGGTACGCAGACAAACACATGGGTGAAAAATGTAAAGGGACATTCAGGGCATACTAGGCCCGAGGGCTTTTCCTCCAGTATTATCAGTATAGCTTCCAAATTAAAATTACTTTGCAGCACAATGATTAGCTGTTTTGCAGAAATTGAATCTGATAACAATCTTGCTTTAGGATTCATAATGCATACTAATACTTCTTAAATTAATCTACAAAGAGCCTCTGCATAACTTAATCCCTTATCCCAATCAGTATAAAAAAGCAGTATCGTAAATCCAAAGATTCTATTGTTTCCACTTGTGGAACTTGGCGTTTAGAGACATGGCAGTGTAGGAACAGGGTAGGCAGGAGGAGAGATGGAGCCCAGGCTGTGGATCCAGACCCAGGCTGCTGTGGTAAGATTGGCCCTCAAACTTGGAACAGGTGAGCTACTTAATATTTGATATACCACAAAGGAGTGCAAAAGAAATATCTAATTGTACTTTTTGGATGAATAGGTGCTGAACACACAAGCCCAATGGTGATGGGAGGCAGCAGTTGGTTCCTTTTCCTGTGCCACCAGGGAGATGGACGTAGGACACCATGGACCAGAAGCTGCAACCTGGAGAGCCGAGCCGAAGATTACGGGCCAAGCTGGACCGGACCGAACCATGATAATGCTTTGCCACGGGATGTCTTCAGGTATGTCCTCTCATATTTTATGAACTTGTTTTATTCCTTGCATACTTAAAACTTGACATTACTTCTCCGTTTACCTTTAGGACCCAAGCTGGACGGAACTGGACCCAAGCCCATGATGTTACGTTTCTACAGGATGTCTTCAAGTACAACCTTTCATATATTATGAACTTGTATTATTCCTTGCATACTTTATACTTACGATTACTTTTACGTTAAGGATCCATGACCCAAGCCGGACCCAAGCCCATGATATGTTTCTACAGGACGTCTTCTGGTATGTCCTTTCATATTATGAACTTGTATTATTTCTTGCATACTTTATACTTAAGATTACTTTTATCATAAGGATCCATGACCCAAGCCGGACCGAACTGGACCCAAGCCGGACTGAACTGGACCCAAGCCCATGATGTTATGTTTCTACAGGATGTCTTTAAGTATGTCCTTTCATATATTATGAACTTGTGTTATTTCTTGCATACTTTATACTTAAGATTACTTTTATCTTAAGGATCCATGACCCAAGCCGGACCGAACTGGACCCAAGCCCATGATGTTACGTTTCTACAGGATGTCTTCAAGTACGACCTTTCATATATTATGAACTTGTATTATTTCTTGCATACTTTATACTCAACATTACTTTTCCTTTTCCTTTTAGGATACATGACTCAAGCCGGACTGAACTGGACCCAAGCCCATGATGATGTTATGTTTCTACAGGATGTCTTCAAGTATGTCCTTTCATATATTATGAACTTGTGTTATTTCTTGCATACTTTATACTTAAGATTACTTTTACCTTAAGGATCCATGACCCAAGCTGGACCGAACTGGACCCAAGCCGGACCGAACTGGACCCAAGCCCATGATGTTATGTCTCTACAGGATGTCTTCAAGTATGTCCTTTCATATATTATGAACTTGTATTATTTCTTGCATACTTTATACTTAAGATTACTTTTACCTTAAGGATCCATGACCCAAGCCGGACAGAACTGGACCCAAGACCATGATGTTATGTTTCTACAGGATGTCTTCAAGTATGTCCTTTCATATATTATGAACTTGTATTATTTCTTGCATACTTTATACTTAAGATTACTTTTCCTTTTACCTCTAGGATCCATGACCTAAGCTGGACCAAACCCATGATGTTTTGTTGCCACTGGATTTCCTCAGGTATGTCCTTTTGATATATTATGAAGCTTGTTTTTTTTCCGTGTGTGCTTTATACTTAGGATTATTTTTCCTTTTACCTTCAGCATTCATGGCTCAGGCTGACCAAGCCCTTGCTTCGCCTTGTCCTAAAATCCTCACCTCCAAATGGCTGCGCCCAAACTACAAGATATTGTCAACATCCTGTGCTGAGTTTTCCATGAACTGTACTCCTGAAAACCAGAGACCTTTTTATGTCAACGATAAACAAAAAGCTACAACCTATAGCACAAAGGGCTTGATGCTTTTTTGCCCAATTGCTTCAACAGACTCATCAATGTTTAAGTCTAAATTTTAATTTAGACTTGAACATTTATTTATTTTTTGCGATAATTAAATGGCATGTTTACGGAACAATTTGCATTTAATGTTTAAGGAAAAGTGCAGGAGATGTTAAAATCCCTGTGCATGTTCTTTTAGAATCAACATTTTCATTTTTCTTAATGTAGAATCATTCAGGATTTAATGAGCTGGGCTTCCTTAACACTACAGAGAACAAGGTTAACCGAGTCGACTCAAGGAGACTTTTCTCCTTCCCTTCTTCTCTCTGTGTGAAGGAAACCTGACCATTTTATCCTGACTGACTGGTGAACCATGGTCGTGCAGTTTCCAAAACTAGAAAAGGATCCTTCTAGCTTTGTGAATCAGCTCAACGTGGTATTACCCACTTGTTAATTTTTAATCATGTAAAGCTAAATGTCTTTTTGTAGATCAGAGTCTGAAGCCTTTGGGCAAATCTGGGTTTTATTTCAAATGTAACTGTCAAAATGAATTGTCTTGTCACTGCCTCAGACTGTGAAACGTCACCCATACATACAACCGGCACACGCTGACGCAACCTTGTTTTCCTATCATTCATATACTGTACTTGCATCAATTCATTTTGTCAAATTAAAATTTACATTTGAACTAATATTGCAACTTTGGTGCTTGTAATTATTTTAATATGGTTAACATTAAATGAGATGAGTGCAAAGATAGCTCCAATGACTAGGGTGCAAAGACTTTGTTTCATCCCTAAATTAAATCAATTTAGTGTGCATTGGATCTCGGGTATTTATCATTGAATTGGTAATTAAAATGCGGGTTCTTGGATTTCTCAAATTTAATTTGAGAGACTACATCACAGGATTAATTTAACTGACCTGGAATAAACTAGCAGTTTGACACCAGACCAAAAAAAACTCAAATCATAGTCCTTACCTAAAAACCTGTGCTTCTATTCAGATATATTTTTTTTCTTGACTAATGTGGACAAGAACGTTCAGCTACTGAGCACAGAATAATTTTTAAGAATATTTTTCTTCAAAATGTAACCCAAAGATCGGGTCCTTCTGGTAGGAAGTGCACAATGTAATGGCAAACTTTAAGCAGCTTTTTAATGAGGTTAAAATGTACAAGGTAAATTATTTATCAGGAGCTGACACCAGCAAAGTAGTCATTAAAGTCAAAGCAGCACATTTCCTCACTGTCACTTTGATCGATAAGTCTCCAAATTTAGGTTTCTCACTCGCCTAAATCGAGTTCTCCCGACAGTACGAGTCATCGATCAACGCTGTACTCTTAGTCCTCTGACCTACCATGGTCATTTCTCAAAGGCGGAGGATGTTAAACTAGAATAGAACATGTGGCTCATGAGTAATTATAATTTACATAATTTCCTGAAATATCAGTCGCATAACTGATCAAACCCCTCAACTTTGTGAAGAGCCTCTTCAGTGTAATCACTTAATGCATGAAAGACTATTTGGTAAATATCTATGTCAAGTGTATATGGTAAAGATTGGAACAGAAGTCAGTGGCATGTATTGACTCGACTGTATATAATTTGAAATGTTGAAAATCAGTGGGAATTGCAGTTCAACTATGATCAGTACTTAAGACAGAACATGCAGTGTGTGTGTATATATACTGTAGACACTGCATTGAACTGTCTCACACCAGCATGAAGTGCATATTTAGTCTTTCAGACCGATGGAACGCAGCAGGCTCTGGCAGTGTCCGTGTTCAACATTAGTGTTCATCTGGGACCTGTGGGATCACAGATGGTGCAGTGACAGCCAGGCTTTAGCATGCTGCTTATACTGTGTAACATGAGCCGCTAATACTCGCAACAGCCAATTAAATGAATATTAAAAGGAATATAATTTGTTTGTGCAGCACTTTTCAAGATTAAGCACAAAGTGACTTCCACATACAAGATGAATACAGAGTATTAAGGTATGTTCAGCTATAATATACACAATGGTAGGTTAAACTATATAAAGGAAACTAGTAGCTGTTTGTTTTTGTTTGAGTTGTGTATGTGACCTGCATATTTCTTGCATATTTATAGTTTGTATAAATATCGGAATGTTTCCATGATATTCTGTTTAAAGGGTCATTTGAAGTGGTATTGTACTTTGTACCAAGCTGCTTTTGACACTCTCAACACACTTTGTTTGCACTGCTGTGCTATTTGCACTGTTTACACTGTGTACAAATATCTCCACAAATACAAAGTTTTATGTATAATGTGTTTACTGTGAGCTACCAAATAAGTCATGAGGCTGTTGTATTTAATGATTTAAAACACTGATATAATAATAGGGGCTGCACCACATTAATGTTCTCTCTGCTTAACTTATTGGCATTCTCTCTCTCGCTCTCTGTGTGTGTCTGACAACAAAAGTCCCACTCAGCATTCCCGACCCTCTTACTCTACTTACTGAATTACTTCATAGATCACTAACAAGAGTCGGAGTAAAACTCGCCCTGAATCCACAAGTCACACCCTGACCCCTTCCCATCACCCAGCCCCTCCCCCCACCTGTATCTCCATGAACCTGACATATCACAACACTGAGTCACTGACAGAAGATGCACAAGGCTCTCTGGGTGTGCATGAGTCACCTTTTGTAGATGCCAGTAAGAATAAAACTTATTTTTACATTATTAGACTGGTGAACCTGGTGTTTCGATTTTGTGTCACCTGGCGACATTCCTGCACTACACATAGGTCTGTCAAGACAGGAAGATTGCGCTAGTAAAGTGAGACAGTTGCAAACAGGTTGAGTATCACTGAAAACAAAGTTTACTAAAGACGCTTTTTCTTTATACAGTTCTAGCTCGACTCTATTCTACTAATTTTTTTTTTTTCTTAGTACCTGCCGATTTAAATGTGACGTTAAGCTGCCAAACACTGATTGGTCCGAGTGTCATCACTAGAAGACTCATGAGCGTCCAACACATGAATCAAAGCGAACAATGCCGAACTGTAGATGAGTAAAAAAAGACTTTGAGAATCCTGAAAGTGTGTTCAGCTCCTATTTTCAGCAGGAACATTTGTAAAATCTCAATATTTAACAGAGGAGTCTGGTGTATTTAGCGACGGCACTGCCGAAAGCCGGCAATCGTAAGCTGAGTCGCAACCTGTTCAGCCGTATTATAATTGAGTGACTATGTCAGATGGAGTCTGCTCTGGTCATTGTGTTGATGAACTCATTCTAATGATTCAGTTACACTGAAAACACTAGTTTGCGTGTCGTACCAAACCGAGTTGAGTACTGCTAGAGCTATGTAATGGAAAAGCACCATAAGTTAAAAAACTTGTACTGCAGTTTTCAGGTGAAGGATGCAGCGTACACATGTCGCGTCCTTTCTGCACATGAAGACCAAACCGAGGCAGAATAATATTAACAATAAAAAAAAGCCCCCCCAAAAAAAACAACCTTAACCTCTAACAATTTCTTTCTTCCTCTCAGATAGATAATAGCTGTCATTTATCAGAACCTCACAAGCTCAGAGTTTCATCGATTACCATCAGAGTAGGAAGGCAGAGGCACAGTGATGGAGGCTCGGACTCACACACATGAGAGCAGGCCAGTGAACGCCCCACACTGAGGGGAAAAACAAACTGGAAATCACAGGAGGAAACAGATTATCATCTCTGAACAATGCACTGAAAGCTCCATGTTTGGGCTGTTAATGACATGCACAGACTATGGTGATGGGGGGGGGGGTGTTTCTCCAGCACAACCTCACACATCCGAGACAACTGCATAACACAGGGAGATTTACTCTTATAATGAAATCCTGTGCTTGCTAGTTGCTTAGCAACGAAAGTACTGATTCATACTGGTACATGGCGAGTGTGCCTGACACTGCATTTCTGATATTTTTAAAGAAAGGTGGATTCTTAAGATGAAGAGAGAAAGACGGGGTGAGAGTTGGGTGGGGAAACAGCAGGAAGTACAAAATCAAAGTGCGGAGAGCAGAAGGCAGATTGGAAGTGAAAGGATGACACGTCCCTGGTCAACTCCCACAGAGCAGCACAACAGGTTGGTGCAGCTCACCAGCTTCACCTGGCAAAAATCTCCACAAACAAAATCTGACTGCTCTCTTGTGAACAGTGTTGCGCTGCGGGCCGATGCATTTTTCTGGTGATTATTTCATCTACAGTCAGGTGTCAAGAAAAACAACTTAGTTCCTGCTTCTACTTTGTATTCTTACAGCGTGAACATTATCAGACTTGGCTGAAAAAAGCAGCTCGAATACATTGCACTGGCCTGGGAACTTGGCATTTTATCGCTATTTATAGCCCTTATTTATAGATGTTTTAAAGAGCAGGTGATTAGTGCATGAGAAGATTTACAGCTGAAGGATGTACTCATTAGCCGCAGCCCTAATTGTAAACAGGAGCAGACCAAAGCGTGGAAATGATACAGGTGTCTCCCTTTTTTTAAAAGGTCAACACCACCCTGCACGAAGCCTGTGCCATTTCTCCACGACCATCACACCTGTCTGAGAGATGAATGCGCATACATGCGTCTCTAGAACCTCCATCACTACACTCCTCCTGTTTTACATTTCTAAACTACATTTTGTTTAAATGGGGAGGGGGAAACGGAGCTCTATAATTGAGACCTTTGTATTGTTCCGTAAAGCTGGACAGCAGACGGCCTCGGGCAGATGGTGTCATAACAATTGTAAAGCAGAAAATCTAGTGGCAGCGAGCCTTAAATGTTAAGAAAATAATTTCTCGGGATTACACTGGGACTCGAGTGTTAACCTCCACACAGACACTTAAATACACACCAGTGGTGAGAGAACAGAGTCTCACACTTGAAGCAGCAGCTGGCAGTGGCAGGGTCTGTGTGTCCTGACTTTGGACTCAGTGGAGGCAAATTATGATGATGAGAACATGTATTATGGAAAACTACGCTATGCTAGGACTGAAGGATTAAAGTAAAATATGGGATTGTGATTTTTTTTTCAAATTATTTTTCATTTATCGCAATTTGATTCCTGACGTAACTACAGTTTAGAGTTTACAACATTTAACAAGATGGAGCACACGGATGCCTTCAGGTTGTTTGCCAATTTAAAAAAGTAGTATAATATTGCGATTAGTTTTTTAAATAAAACATAATACTCAAAAGTAGAATTTCTTCCTACCACCAGGCACAGAATCACATTTAAAACTTTGCCAAAAAACAACAATCATACTATTTTAGCTACTGTGATAAAATTCTTCATTAGTTTGTTTCATTAATCCACACTACACATTGTTTTTCATTGGACCAACATTATATTAGAAAGTAGTTGAAAACTCTGCATGGATCATCCAAACTACACAAACACATTTTGAAACACTGGATTGAGGGATTTCACTTTTGTTTTTCGTGTTTTCTGCTTTCAGCAGCACTGATGGAGGCAGTAAACACACACACACACACACACACACTCACACTATCATTGAACCGGGAGCATCGCCAAGCGATATAATGGCACAAAGAGAAAGGTAGTAAAACTATAAACCCAACACACCTTCACCAGTATGTGGGCCTACAGTACAATCGTTGTAGTACAAAGGTATCTCATTGTCTCTCACACACACACACACACATACAGTATTCTCTGTGAATGGAGCCTCAGCACAGATTTAACTACAGGTCTATTTACATCAAACTCGCATTCTATACAACAACAACAACAACAAAAGTATGGGATCCACACGTCAATAGATGAAGCAGTGGCCTGGTGACATACCTTCTTTTTGGCACGACAGTGGCAGCACACGGTCCACAGATACCTGAGGGTCCTCCACAGGAGGATGATGAAGAGACCCCCGAAGAAAGTGACCATGGATGAGGCGAGGAAAGCCCACCACATCCGCTGGCCGTTACTGTCACAGGGCACATCAGGTGAAAACGGGATGATCACGTTCATCTTGGATATGTGGATGGACGGGTCTGGGTTGAATCTCTCCCTGTTCTTAGGCATTATCAACTTCTAATCACCTCCCAGCCTAAACAAACAATCGACTCTATTGGGAGTCAGGCGCTGTGGGGAGGTCCAGCCAGCGCCTCCTCATGCCACAGCAGCTCAGCCATGTTGAGTGAACCACCCTCCACTCGTCTGTCTTCTCATCTGCCTTCACGCGGGGGAGGACGCTCAGGATGAATGGACAAAACAAAAGCAATAATATATATATATTTAAAAAAAAAAAAAAAAAACTCTTAAACGCGGATTCAGTCGTGTGTCTCGCGATGCGCCTTCATGGGTGCGCGTTTTTATCTGTGCGTAAAAATCAAAAATAATAACAAATTTCACACCGAACTTCTCAAAAACTCACGATTCCACGGACAGTCCCACGTGGATCAAAGTGCAAGTGTTATTATAGTGAGAACCCGATCGATGAGTGGATGAATGGATGACTCCCTCACTCCTTCACTCCCAGCTTTGAGCAGGTCCGCCGCTGGCAGCTCCACACCGCGCACTGTTGAATGCGCCGCTCGCGTCAAAAGTCGCATGCGCTCGGTTTTCCTTTTGAGGAGCAGACGTCGTTAAAACAAACGGTGACGGTGTCTCTGGTTATGAATAGCGGGTCTCTGACGCCCGATCGCCGCTGGCTCGGCTCCAGCAGCCGCCCGTCACAATCCCCTCGCTGGAAGATGGCATCGCAGATTTACAGGTAGTGGAGGGGAGGAGCCACCGATGGCAGACGTCGATGCTTATCTGGACGTTCAGTTATTTATAGTGACCGCTCCATTAATGTTTGATGACCCTAACTTTGTGGTCACATCCGTCTAACACCCAAACATGATCTTAAAAACCACTGACGACATATTCATATCAAAACAACGGCTTTTTAATCATTTAACATGTATATTTATTGTATTAATATGGATTTAGTATTATTTTTTCAATTTGTTGATGATTTTACAGCTTTGTGGGCACCTGATTGACATTATCATGACTGGATGAACGATTCATATAAAACAAATGATCACCCACGTACTAACTTGATCTCTTAGTGATGTAAATCACCAGAAGTTCTCATCTGACCTCAAGCAATGCCAAATATCCACTAGTCCATGAGCAGGAGTGTTTTTCTATTATAATAAACAGCCGTGGGAAAACGGTGTGAAAACAATTTCTCACCTTTTACAGTGGTGGTTTACTCCACCTGGTGGACAAACGGTGCATCATTTTTCAGGTCTGACTTGTGACATTGACTTTAGAAAGTTTCTCACAACTAATGATTATTTTCTCGATTCATCGAGTAATTGCTTTGTCCATAAAATGTCAAAACATTAAATGTTGATCAGTGTTTGTCAAACCTGGAAATGATGTTCTCGAATGTCTTTTGTCCACAAACCAAAATGATTCACTTTTAATGATTTCTTTGTTATCTAGAGCAAAGAAACCAGAAAATATTCACATTTAAGAAGCTGAAACAATCAAATCTTGTTTTAATAATCTATTATCAAAGCAGTTGATGATTAATTTAGCAATCGATTAAAAGAGTAATTGTTTCAGCTCTACTCAAAAGTGCCAAAATCCTAGTTTCCTCCCTTGGGCCAGAAAATGTCCTAAACCGTTAACGTTTTTGAATTGAAGACAAACTCTGATGACAAAATATGAACCCCCTTGTCGAAGGTGATTATTAACCTGTTAAAACCTTTGTTTTTATAGCAGCAGTACAGTAAAAGTTCCAAGAGGAAAAAAAACCACAGACAACATGCATTCCATTAACTGCACTGGTGTTCTTTTTTTAATATTTTGTAGAAATATTAACCTTCATTAGGAGAAAACATGACCCAACAGTGTTTCCATCCAGCTTGAAGATGAAATGTTGACAACGATCAAAGGGGGTGCATGTGAATGTGGTGATAGCTGACCGTGACCCAGAAATAAAACATCCCTTCTTAAAAAAAATAAAATAAAATGAATGATGAATTGGAACAGTATTTGCAAAAAAGAAAAGACGACCTGAACAAACTGACGTTCATGTCGAATGATTCATTATGGCAGTTGTGTTAATTACAAAGAATAAAGAGGTTAAACATAATTTTAGCTTGGCACAATATCGGTTCTAGTACTGAAATGTCAACAGTGGAAAAAAAAAAAAAGTGGTCAGAACAGACAAGAAAATAGAACAGACTGAAGGAAGCAAATTTGCCCCAATTTCTCCTCTATAAATAAGAACATTACTTGGAAAAGAACCTCCTTCCTGTTAACTAGACAACTACACGTGTGTAATAAAAGCTTATAACCAACATCTTTGATTTGATTAGATAAATTAAATGGCAAGAGAATACATATAAATATAGAGAGGGGAACATAGTGCTCCAGTCTATCTTCATATCAAGAATAACATCTTCAGTTTGCATCCATGCAGATTTCTGTGGTCCAAAATATTCATGGAAAAACATGGGATTAAAGGAGTGCTACTAGATACAAGGGGAAGTCAAACATTCAAGTATTAAATGCTAGTGTAAACAAATCTATCTGTAGTACAGTACATCACTATTGTAGTGGGAATATTACACGATCATCATCATCATCATCAGTGCTGATATTGGTGTATGAGAAGAGATATTGGCGTTGGCTGTGATGTCTGTAGGATGTACCGATTCACTGTGTGTCCCATAGTAAACCATAAAAGTGAAATTTCTACGGCGCGCCATCTGGAATCCACAGTACTTTGCTCTGCTCCTGCTCCACGACGGTCGTGATCTGAGTGCAAATGTAGGCAACGCTGCCTCCTTGGACAACGCCTGTAACGCAGGGAGGGAATATTTACAGTGTTAATAATGGCTAAATTATTCATACACATGTTAACCAGAGGTCAAACGACTGTCGTGTTGTTAAATGAAGATCATCGGTTACTTGCTTGTTTAAAGGAGCACTGTTTCTTTAGAACTGCATGATCTGGTGTCGTGCAGCGGAATCAGAAACCATCTTTAACATATTCCTTGTCAATTATCAGGAAAAATGACTACCAAAAATCAGTTTCTTTAGATTTACATCTTTGGTGTTTTGGACAACACGAGCTTGTGCAGTTGGATAAACCATCTGACACCAATGCGCAGATTTGTAGGTGCTGATAATTAGAAATGACATCATTAGGGCTTGGTGCAGGACTTGTCCACTTACCTCTGTGTTACAAATAGATCTGTGATGCTGCATGTTCATCTCGAAAGCCCATCCCTATAACTGGCCTCTTTTATGGCCTCGTAAATCAGCTGGACAGCCTGGTGTCTCAGACAGCTCCTTGCTCCAGATACCAGAACATAAACTCTGATCTATTACAGACCACAGAGATGCTGCTCTGTCCCAAAAACCCAGCACTGCTACACACTCCCACTTTTTAAATGAAGATGACATTTTAGTACAATGAGTTCTTTCAAGTGGCTTTGCTTGGTGTGTTTTTGTGTGTCCGTGTTTTCCAGGGATGATCGATATTTAACTTTTCTATCTTTTGATTGTAATGACTCAGTAGGGCCAGTTCTTGTTTGTGTTGCCTATAAAACATCACGGCAGTTTTGCGGTGATGACCCCGCCCATGCTGAGGATGTACTATGAAGTAATGGAAAATGTTGTGACAGAACTGTGTAATGGAAAAAGTTCCCCTTGTGATCATTAGTAATGAAAATCTAAATGCATAATTGTTCCCAATACTTTGTCTACCTCAGTGTAGTTGAGAATGGAATCCTTTTGTTTGTGTCACTAATGTGATTTGGTGAACTGATCATTTTACATCACACCTAGTTTACAAAGTACTTTTATTCCCACGTTGGTGTTCATGACTGGAATGATACTTGAATTATTCACCACTCTTACTACCTCCAAGTCATCGCTGTATCTACACCAGCTTTTGAACATCACAGATCAAACTGAGTTACTTCCACTAACCTGTGAAGAAGCGGCAGAACTCCTGCTCTATTCTCTGTGCCGCCTCAAACTGCTCCTTGGAATGTTTCTGTGAGAGTTTATCCCGCAGGTACAGAGGATCCTTCTGCTCCCTGATGAGAAAACATCAAACACGCATTAGCATCCGACAACATCTTACACACGGATTCATAACATAGCACAATAATATCAGTAATGAAATTGCCCCCAAACATTCTTAACATCGTTATGATCTCCCTGTGTTTTATTAAAGCTGTTTGCTCTACTGACAACAACTCTATTTACTTTATTATCTCGTGACAAATGTTGGATTCTAATCACATCACAAACCTGAGATAAACACCTTCACACCTTGTTTATCTTAACTTGTCAATATGGTCTGAACCAATGGTTTAATTTGCACTGCAACAACTGCAATGTGGACTGTAGTGCAACAGCTAGTGATTAAGTATGAGTATTTATAATAAAAACTCATTGTGCATAAATTCCATTAAGGAAAACTAGATCAGAATGAATTATTTTTAGAACAAAACCTTAAAAATCCATTGAAGAAAATACCCAAGATGTATTAAAACTGACTAAAAAAAACTGTCATCATATACAAATGTTACCATGATTAAAAAGGTCCAAATCATTCAATCTATTGATAATTATCAATGCAATTAATTGTAAACATTTTGCAAAACTGAGACATTCTGTACAATTGTTACATTTCAGTGTTTTCATAAAGGCCTAAACTTTGTTATATTGATATTGAAGGAAAATTAGATCACCACATATGTTGCTATTGATTATCGGCCAGTCCCTACACACAGCAGTGAAAAATCTCTGCTCTATAAATCTTTCCAGCTCGCTGCGTCTCTCCACAGCGTTGAGCCCCTCACTCTCCATCCACTCCCATCTCTCCCTGACTCTCGGCACACAGTCTTGGTCAGATTGGTCTGCTCATGTCTCCCAGAGGACAAAAAAACCCATGAAAAAGCTCGAGCTTCTGTCTCACTGCAGCAGGC
Source organism: Solea solea (assembly GCF_958295425.1). Lineage (NCBI taxonomy): Eukaryota > Metazoa > Chordata > Actinopteri > Pleuronectiformes > Soleidae > Solea > Solea solea. The sequence continues at coordinate 13,436,842 of NC_081154.1, read as the reverse complement.
AGGCAGTGGGAGGTGTGTTTGTGGCAGCCACTGTGGACGGGGGCACAGATTGGTTTAACCACCCACACCATGAAACAGAGCCACAGACCCTGCAAGCTCTCCCTGGACAGCTGGCACTCAGCTGATGACAGCAGAGGCTTAGCGAGAATCAATCTCCATCATGTTTTCCTGCTGCACCACTTGTGGGAGTGGGGTTAGTCCGTGTGTGTGTGTGTGTGGCGGAGAGAGAATGTCCTTTATTTGTTTGTGTTTATAAAAGTACCTTCAGCAGATTCAGTCTTGAAAAGAAATGGCAGAGAAATCTTTGGAAAAGCATGAGGAGGAGGCGGCGGCTGTGTTTTCTGAGCTAATGACACTGATCAAATCAGGCTCATCAATTAGCTTTGGTTGTGTATGATTATGAAAGCAGCAAGAAATCTCTACATCAATTTCCTGGCTGACTGTTTGATCAAAGACAATTGACGGAGTAATAAAGAATCATATTTCCTGACCAGGAAAAGCCAAACACAGCAAGCTCGTCATGTCGTCAGGCAAGAAATATAAAAAACCCAAAAAAAACATACATAATGAATATTGTCAAAAACATATGGGATTACTCACTTTATCTGCTTGGCATTTTTGTAGCGAATGAATATGACGATTGGGTAGATGTGAACGCTGTGAAGACGCTCGATGGCGTGAGGAGCAATGTCTAGTAAACAGTGACAGTCCTGTGTGAGAGAGGAAATAGCAAAACACTGCATGAGGAATGGAGGATGGTTCAAGCATCAAAAAATACCTTGAATAAGTTAATATTTTTGCGTACTTTTTTGCAAAAAAGCATCCAGAGCTGGACAATCGGAGGAATTTACCTTCTCTGTGATTTCCTTTATCGAGGCAACAGTTGTCACATCAAAATGGCCGCTCCTCCTTTTGTAGTCGATGAACACACAGTCCTTTACTCCTCGCTCTATTGCCTGCTGGGAGGCCTTCATAATCTCTGCAAGTAAAATGTATATCAATTTATTTGCCTTCTACTTGTTGGATTACGTGGCTTTCTCCTCGCTTGCAGTCCAACATGGTTGATTTCACATCCTTGAATAAATGGGCTGTGATCACAGACTTATTATTTGAACTCACCAGGCAGACAGCGACAGAACTTTGAAGGAGCCTCCTTCACTAACATGTCCTTACTGGCCTCCACTAATGGTCCCAAGACCAGCACGGGTCTGGGGAACGAGCTCTCCACCTTCTGAACCCGCTGGTACATCAGGCTCCCCCCATCTGAGCAGCAAACACAGGAAGAATGTATTCCTACTTGAGACATGAATTTCTATTTCCTGGAAGAGTTTCTGTTGAGCATTTTATAACCAAACTTTCATACCTGAGCATGTACTTGCACTGTGACAGTGAGTTACTTAAATACAGTAATGAAAATACTGCACATTTGGAGTTTATCATACAATTTTACAATTTAATTTATTTCTAATGGTATGGATTTCACTGTATGAGACTGACATTTCTGACAAATTAGCAAAACTCTTGTTTTCTTTTAAGATGTCAACACCATACTGGAGACAGAATAATCTCAACCTTTTCCAATAACTAACTTTACATTAGAAACTTAAGTATAGGACACTACGATAAATGAGTTTACTCGCTTTGCATTTCTTACCCTCTGCGATGGGTAAAGAATCTGTGCTTATGGCGTCCAGAGCCATCAGATCCTTCCCGTCCTTGGATCCACTGCGTTTGTGTTTCAGCCTCCGACGGAAGAAGGACCTCCGTGCGGCAGCAGACATTGTCTTGTTGGCGCCATTATCGTCTTTCATATCAGCCATGCTGTGTCTCCTGCAGAACTCCTGGTCCATCCTGCACGTTCACATGAACTCAACTGTCATCCTGGTGGTGCTCCTTCACATTAATAACCTCCACGTGTTAAAGAAAACTAAAGGAGTATTTAAAACTTACATGTATTTACTTGGGATCTGCCCTCGTCCTAGCTTATGTGCATTCTCATCAAGTTGCCAGGCCATCCAGTAGCCGAAATTTCCATTAGGCAGCGTATCTTCAACAAACAGGATGTCGTCTTTCTTAAAGCTGAGCTCCTGCTCTGACTCAGCCACCCTCTCATAAAGTGCTCTGACACAAGAGATAAATTATGAGAAATAAATAAAGAGAAGGACATACAGACAAATTAACAATCAAAACTTTTACAACTTATAACTTCACTCTCACTTTCACACAAATCAGTTTTATATTATCTTACATTGCCAAATGATTTGTGAATATGACGATACTTGATTTATGTACTTGTGTTGTACATGTTTTCAGGTTCAGGCTTTTCTAAAAGCTACAAAAAAACAAAGCAAAAGCAGTAAATATTTTAGGTACCGTATAAAAAATGCATCTCCGGGGGTTTCTTTGATCGCAGCGAGGTTGTCCACACAGTTCTGGACCTTGCAGGTGATTGTTTCAGCTGGTTTCAACATTTCCAAGTAAGCCTCCTCTTTAGTTTTATTCTTCATGCTGACGCCATTGTACTGTTTAAAAAACACCGTTTACACAATTGAGGTTGGCAGCCAACACAAAGTGACTCATCGGTTTCAGTAAAAACCAACAATTACACTGAAGGTCTTAATTTGTACTTCACAGTTTTAGTCTTTATGATGTTAACAAATCTGCTCAAACACATTTCTAGAGCAATGGGAACATGTAACTTAAGTTCTGTCACAATAAAATAATCATGGATTAAAGTGATTGGCCAACAAACACTGTGTGTGGGTGTTACCTCGAGTAGCAGGTCTCCAGGCAGCAGGCCATCAGGACACTTAGCCGGGCTGTCGTCATCCAGACTCTCCACAAAGATGCCATACAGGTTCCCCCCACAGATCTGCACTCCCAGCTCCACTTGGACCTTCTTCAGCCTCACCAGCCGAGGCTCTGTGGCCCTGCACGAACTTGAACCAGGAAGTCTGAGGAAAAACATTGTGGTGATGAGAGTGAAATGGCAACCTCTTTCTTGGGTTTTCATATCTGGTTGAAATTCAAAATTCAAATACTGCCTATAGTGTTGAGAGTTCTACCTGAAAGAGCTGAGAGGGCTGGTGGCGGGAGTTGTCTGTTTGGATGGCGGCGTCATGGTGCCCTCATCGTGTTCGCTCAAGGTATCCACGGCACAGGAATTGTCCGGGGTGGTGGCTCCACTGGTTTGGGGTGTTGGTTGGTTGCTAATGGACTCCATCCGAGAGCTGTGAAGAACAGTGGCTCAGTCAGGAATGTTTGGTTTCTCTCATTGTTTACATTTTTTTGATTGATCTTAGTGACACAGTCCACATATGAGGTGTTCAAAAAGTATGTAAATGTATGCAGCAGAACTTTTTTTTTTCATTTTTCTCAAACAGTACAAAAAAACAACTCCATAATGTCCTGCATCGCCAGATTTGTTTGCCAGATGGTTCATTAAATGATGTAAAATTCATGACCTCAGTCTGTGTAAATAATTGTCGTGCTCTTCCAGGCTGTCATTACCCTGAACGAGAGTGGTTGCCCAGTTGAAACATGTGAGGATTATACTGAGCCAGAATGGTGACAGTGTCACACTGCTGCCCAATCACCAGTCGGGCCTGCTGCTCGTTGGCATTGCGAAGGTTGATTCCATTAAACTGGAAACAGCATTTGATTCATTAGAAAACATGGACAAATGATAAACCACAGGTAGATGCATTTAGTGGAATCGTTGTGGCTGCTGTACCTCGAGGAGCTGATCTCCATACGTTAAATGAACCTGGTGTGCGATACTGCCTGCAGTCACTTTGGACACAAATACACCGCCGTTTTCTCCACTCACGATGGAGATGCCCAACGGTTCGGCGCCTTTCTGTATGGTCACACTGCGAGGCTCCTCCAGGTATGGCCTTCACGGGGGGGAAAACAAGGGACATTTTGTACATATGTTGGCAACAATGATGATACTTGGAAGAATACATCATGCATTTTCAAAGGATATAAACTTTTCAGAACAAACTGTAAAAGGAGGTAGTGCTGCTGCCTGCTTTTCAGTGTTAAAATTCAATGCAGCTCCCTGGACAGTGATTTGCACTTCACAAATTATTTAAATCAAAGCTGCTGCTATAAAAAGGGCTGAAGGAGACGCGGGAATTCTGTGAGGCATGCCAATTGCTATTCGACCCAACTCAGTCATGCAATCATACAAAATTCGGACCACTGCTGATAATAAAGGCTTAAATGAATTTATAATTGAATTTATAATTGCACGTCGTACTGAAGCACTACAACAGTATTTCAGGTGGTGCATACACTGTGGGGTACAGACAGCACAGGACAAACCTCAGGCTTCTTAAAGAGAAGGACTTGGGCTCTACCGCCAGTCCAAGTCTGACAGAGGAAGTGTTATAAGAGACACATCTGAGAACAAGATTAGAGAGGAAAGAGATCATACACAGTCACCCAAACGAGGAGAGAGATTTCAGGTTATAATGAACAGCAGAAGAAGGAACAGGATGAGGACAACGTGACGGATGAGTCATGAGTACGAGATGGAAGCTCACAGCTTTGTTTACTGCTTTGCAAGCATTTAATCACAATGAACCAGACAGACGCACAGACAAATGGTGGAAAACACCGTCATGTTCTGCTGAATGATGGCAGTGTAACGACCGGGACGTGAGGCTGGCCTTACACATCTTTCCTCCTGTCACCGACCAGAGCGGGGCTGACTGATATCCTGGGCTGGGTGGAGATGGAGCTTTGTGATGGGCTGCTGGTGAAAGACGTTGTCTCCAGGTTGACAGGGGACATTGGAGGTGTAGGGCTGCTGCACTCTGAATGTGTAAGAGAGCCTGGAAGTGAGAAGGGTATAAGTTCAGAATGGCGGCTTACTGCGGCAACATTACCTGCCAAAAATCGACTGTACCTCTGTCCGATCCAGTGGAGCGAGGATAACGTGTAGGAGGGATCTTTATCCGTTCTGCCCTAAACTGTAGAGTGCTTAAGGAGCCTAAAGAAAGTCAACACAGGGTCAGTTTCACTTGATATTGTGTGAGCTGCGCTGATTAATTACCTCAACGTAAATGTTAATTAGTCCCCGTCATCACCTGAGCTCAGTCAGAGAGATCACGTTGCATCTCGAGTCTAAACACTCATTAAATATGCGTCCTCCGCTGTGTGATACACAGTATCGCACATATCTTGTTTCCACACACAACTGTGTTGTCAAACAATTGGACGATGGCTTGGTTAACGTAACCCCAGCAAATCCTCGTAAACGGGTATTTTTAAATATACATTTCATTATTTCAAACTGGAAGATTGGAAGTCAGCCACAACTGATGCTGAGGCAACAGTTTGTACATGAACTCATGAGGCAACTGTAACATGACAAAATTGGGGAAATCCCTCATGCCTGACATGTTGATAGCAATATATCCTCAAAATAATATCCCACTACACAGTACAATGTTTTTAGGTCATCATAAGTAACCAGGACATTTGGATAAACATATTATTCAAGAGAAAAAGCACCATAGTGGGATAAAATATGATGTGAATGATTATGAGAAACTTAAAATTCCATACGTACCCAGTCTTGCACTGGAAGGCAGGGAGTTGGTGTTGTGAGTCGGCTGGCTGCACTTTATGTCAGTCGATTCTCCAGCACGCTTGTGGCTGAGGTCCAGGCTGAGGCGACATTGATGCTGGGGGCTAAAAATAGAGGTGAAGGTCTCACTAAGTCACTGAATGGTCAATTATTCAACTCGGAGCGAGATACAACTTGGTGCACACCACCTTCCCATGAGATTTAGAGCACAGTAAATATTTTTGTTTAATATTTAATTCAAAGATATTCAATATACACTTGTATGAAACTGAATATTTAGTACTTTTCATTTAAGAAACTAGTAACACACTATTTGATTTCCACCTTGTGTGTGGATGCTGGTGAACTCCTGAACTTGGAGCTGGAGGACAGTTATTGTTCTGGATCTCATGGCTCCAGGCGGTGTAGACTGGGTTCCTCATCACAGCCGTCACAGCCGGACATGGGGCTAAACCTCTCTGTGCCGAGTCTGGAAAAAAAAAAAGACAAGATGTTAGCATTTCTATAGATGTCAAACGTAAATGAATCATGAATAATTCATTGGTTCACTTGATGAGAGGACCTACGTGCTGCAATGCTGCTGTAGCTGGGAGGTGCAAAGGGCACGCTGTACCGATTAGTTCTCATAGGAGAAAAGCGCAACAGGTCCACTGGCTCTGGTGAGTACTCATCGTTAGAGAAACTTTGTACCTGCAAAAGACAATCAGAGTCAAAGGCTGCAACTGACCATTTGCCATTTGTCCACTGACAATTACACTTCCTGTTCAGAAAACATTTAGTGAAGAAGAGGACTAGAGTATGTGACTTAGGACTTGCATTTATCTAAAAGGTTAATACGATATCAATGTCTCATTTACCTGCATAGGGACAGGAATGTGCAATGGAGTCACATTTCTCCGCAGTGCCGGAGCTGATTTTGGTCGATACCTCCTCTTTTCCTGGCCCTCTATTCTGTGCCGACTTTTCTCGTCCTCTGCAGGTTTCTTGGCTGTGCTCTTAGTTTCTGTTGGAGGTGCGTCGCTGTAATAGAAGTGGTTCCCTGTCTCTTCCTTATCCTGCGGGCCTGTAGCTTGAGCAGGGGACGCGGGGGGAGTGCCGGTGGTGATCGTAGAGTCCGATGCAGAGCTGTTCTGATGCCGATGTTTGTACCTGAACGAGTCACTTCTGGCAGGTGGGGTGGGAGGAGTCTGAGCGGACTCGGATATTGAGCTCTGAGGCGAGTGCTTAGGTAACTGGGAAACGGACATGTAGTCCAGTTTTGGGGACGGCTCGGGTCTCCTGAAAGCAGTCACATCAAAGATGGACTTCCTCTGTTTGGGTTTTTTGTAGATGGAAAGTTGTGCATATTCAGGAATCGAAGCGCCCGCTATCACTTTGGGCCATGTGCCTCCACCTGGCTTGCCTGGTGAGTTCTGTCCTTGGTCCCTAGCCATCTGAGAAGAGCTGCAGTCAGGGAGTGCAGGGGTGAAGGTGAGGGGACGGTGGTGAATCTCCTGCCTCCTGTAGCAGAAGTCTGGGTGGGGTTCTGAGGGGGTGTGCGACGTGGAAAGGGAGCGGGAGTGCAGAGAGTTGTTGGAAAAGGCCTTGTGGTGAGAATGGGTACTGCTGCTGCTGCTGTCTTGAGAGTCACCTGTGTCCTTTCCTCTGCAGTCCAGGTCACAGTTGCATGTGTCAGTTTGTGTGGAACAGTTGTGCTTGGAGTTCCTGCAGTTCCTTGCGTGAACCTCACACGTCTGCAGCCGAGAGACCTTCTCCGTGTCTTTCAAACTTTCCAATAAACTCTGACCAGAGCAGCTCTGTGGGAGGAACTGTTGAGAAAGAGAGGTACATAAAGAAATTCAAGAATACAGCAAACAAAGTGTTGTTGCTATAAGAAATTCACCTTCATGAGGGAGATGCTCAGAGAATCGCGGCAGTTTCTCAGCAGAGACTCGCATTCAGTGAGTGACTTGTTATCAAGAGCAATTCCATTGATCTGTCGAGAAAGTCAAATTTCAAACTACAGCTTGAAAAACATGACAATCACACAGCCTAAATTCACTTGTAAACCATGGACAATCATTTGAGAGATGTAATAAATTTGCATGTGAATTAGAAAATGGCCTTGTCCCATTTCCACACTGCATTAAGGACAACAAGAGGCTTGTTGCAGCTCTTGAGTGCAGCCTCTGTGGATTTAACCCTAACCCCACAGTGGTGGAGAAGCTACTTTTTTGTGAACAATTTTGTTAAATGCTGATTGGTTGTGATACAGTAGACGTTACACAGTAACCTGTCTACATTTTACAATGTCTACATAACCTGTAGACATTAGTTGATTTAAAAAAAAAAAAAAGACATCATTTGCCAATCTGGCAATTGCTTCATGGTCGTGATTTCTCCACCACGGCTGTGAAGGTACCACAGGTGGGCCCTTATTTTAGTTTTGTAATTGAGCTTCAAAAAACATAATATTAATGACCAATTAGAAAATAGATAGCAGATAATGGACACTTGATGAATCATTTATGTGGAGCCCTTTGTTTTGTCCTCTCGATATGCAGAGGTCTGATTTAAGTTAATAATTTATGTCTGTTTGGAGTAAACTTGATCCTATAGTCTTGCATGTAGATCAAAGTTGTGATTTAAGGTTTGGGTGAGCCTCAGAAGATTTTCAGAATTTAAAATGGGCTGCATTGTCGAAGACTTGCACTTGCTATTCATAAAAAGGACTGTAACACGCCTCGTTTGAAGTGAAAGGTCTGGAGAGCAAAGGGCACTAGATGATAGTGTCGATGCCCAATAGTGTTGCAGCGTTTTGAATAGTCAAAACCTAACTAGATTTTCAGGCATCATACTCACAGCTAAAAGTCTGTCCCCGACAGTGAGAGTGCCGTCACGTGTCGCTGGACTGCCTGGAGCCAACGTTGCAACAAACACTCCACCTTCCAGGCCTATGCCACTATCTGAAAGACAAGACCGAGAGAATCAGAAATCATACACACAAGTCATCTAGGATATCACTAGTTGCTTATTTACAGCATTGATTTTTATTCTTTTTAACTTCAAGATGACCTTTGTGTCCAGCCAGGTTAATCTGGATTGGAGTGACAATGCGTCCCCCGAGTGACTTTCTCCTGCGGACCACCATGTTGATCACTCCCTCTCCACTCAGCACCGCTTTGATCACCTGCTTCCTGTCCTTATTGGTCAGGTCCACGTCATTAATTTTCAACAGCCAATCATTAACCCTGCACAGAGAGAATAGAATAGATGATTGCAGACTCAAACGCATAAAGATTCATACAATAAATACGATTAAAGAGTATATTCTATGGTTAAGTACATGGAACTGTTGGAACTAGAATCAAAACTAAAACAACACTGATTAAAAAATAAAACACTTTCCAAACAATTTGATTTACCAGATGTAGTAAGGCAGTGAGACCTTTACCTTAATCTTCCTTCAGCAATACTTCCTTTATCCACCTTACTGACAAATATGCCACAGTCTCCTGGTAAATATGGATCATTTATCCCTTCAGCTATATCAAACCCAAGTGCTTTCAAATCCATGTCCTGGCAAAAAGAAAAGGTTTCATTGTACATTTAATTTATTCAAAGATGAGTCAATTTACTGAATATGAAATATAGAGATCAGAGTGGCTCTTACTCTGTGCTTCTCAAATTCAACAACTTCCGTCTCCCACTCCATTGAGTCTGTGTCAATGGCTGAATCATGTGAACTATGAGCCATTAACTGACGAAACCTTGCCTCTTCTTCCAACTGGTCCTCCATCTTTTCTCTACGGGAAACAAAACAAGAGACTATTAAAGGCTGTTACGTTCAAATCACTTTAGGAGTAGTCTGAACTTTCTCCACTGGGTGTCACCAAAGTTCTGGTTAGAAATCCCAAGACCCCCCAAACAAGAGGATCACAGATGACCTCACACAGGGAACTTTGAGAATAAATCTACATTTTTAACTTAAATATAGTGCAGAATGGCATAAGCCTGACAAGATGTTTTGAAAAAGAAAAACAGTGGGGGAATGACTCACTTCAGTTCTTTGAGTTCTCGCACAGCGTCATTCTTCTGTTTCCTCATGTCATCCAGATTCCTCAGAGCATCTGCCAGATCACTCACAGCTCTGTCCCTCTCTCGCCTCAGGTTGTCACATAGTGTGCTGACAGATTAAAGCATTTTCATAGAATGTAAACAAATCTATTTCAGTCACCGACTCTCTTTAGTAACATGCAGCATATTCAAATAGCAACCAGTTGTAATTGGGAAGCAGTTTCTACCGAATGCTCTCCCTCTCTGCCACGATCTTGTCCCTCTCCTGAAAGGCCCAGTCACGTCGACACTTGGCGACCTCGGCCTCCTGCAGCGCCTCCTTTAGCTCCTGAGAAATGGCCTCGCACTGTTTCCTCAGCACCTCTATCTCCTTGTTGGCTCGCTCCATGTCCATAGTGGCAGAGTCTTGTTTCTGCAGGAGTTGAAGTGTATTAGTAAGATGAGGAACATCAGTGTTGGAGTATGTGGGCAGAACAATGCTTTCAATTGAATTGACATTATAATGAACAAGGGAATTCTCATATTTGATGATCAAAACAATTGCCTGTCAAGACCTGGAACAATAACTCACCATGTTTGCAAATCAAATACATATATTCCCGGTGGATTACTTTATATGTAATTCTTTGAGATTACGTCCACTGTATGTTGTAATTTGGCAGATATAAACTCTCTTCTGGTTTGGTGTGTGTGTGTGTTAATCCTTCAAATCCATTGATGTATTGCTTATACTTGGTTTCCAGGATGGTTTTTAATTTTCCCACTTGTATATGTAGCTCCACATCCAATCAATTTCTGTCCTTTGCATCTCCCAATGCAGCCTGACGGCTTTACTAGATTAAAGAGGAGTTATATATCTTTCATCACATTTACCAGAATCAAATTTGAGCCATAATGTTTTGTAAAGATAGTTTGAGGTGAAACGGTCAAATGTAGTTCTAATGGAAAGTCTACTTTGATATTTGCAGCACATGTTCTCTATTTCTCTCTCTAGAATACTGCACAGATTGTTAAGTGGAGTGACGGCATTAATTAAGTCCGTAACTATATTGATTCCATTAGACGTTAGTGCAATATTGCTCAGGTTAATTATTCGTTTCTGATGCAGCAGTTTTTTTTTTTCCCGCCTCACACTTCAATGTCAAAGAGCCTTTTCACTGTAATTGCTGCTAATTTTCTAATGCCTGCATGTCAGGATTTCCATCACAATTAGTCTAACAATCACACATTTCTCAATAGAATCCATGTGTGGAAACGTGCCAGCTGCTGAAAAAACATTCACTACGAGATGGGAGGAGAGGATTATTGTAAAAGGAATAAATCAATCCCTCCATTTGTAATGACAAATCTCCCATCTGTCTGGCTACCTGTCTGGCCTGGTAATACTCTCGCAGCAGCTGGTCCCTCTGAATGATGGCCTCTGTCCTCTCCTTGCGGGCCACGTCTCTTTCCTCACGCACCGTCTCGATGTCCTTGCAGGCCTGACTGAGCTCTTTCTGGGCCTCGGCCTTGTCCTTTACCTCGTGGCAGTATTTCTCCAGCAGCTCATTCTTTTCACAGATGGCCCGGTCCCTGTCCACCAGAGCTGATGCCAACTCCTTCACGAAAACAAAGCAACAGAGGGGAATATAAATCAAAATTGGATACACATATCGTTCTAAATGTAACATTTCACTGTGACGCATAAAAATTATATACGGTATAGTACTGCACAAAATAAAGCAAATGCTGTAAAGTAAGAATGCTTATGCACATATCAATTAAATGCCAAGTGAGCTAACAGAAGAAAAATCCAAATCAAATCAATATTTGGTGTGACCACCCTTTGCCTTCAAAACAGCATCGATTCTTATTGGTACACTCTCACAAAGTTGATTTTGTGGGATTATAGTCTCACAAAGTTGATTTTGTGGGATTATAGTCAGGTGTATGATTAACCAATTACATCCAACAGGGGCCAATGATCCTTTTCATACAAAGGTTAGAACACAGTAACAGAAGCAAGTGTGTAGGAGGCTTTAAACTGGGTGAGGAACAGCCACACTCTGCTACCAAGGTGAGGTTACGCCAGAGTTTCATGTCACAGGTCATTTTACTACATCGCCAAGGTCTCGCCCTCTCACTGGGGTTTCTGTCAAAAGCTGTGTGCAAGTGTACTTAGAAGAATTGATGCCGTTTTGAAGGCAATAAAGTCTGTATATTACTAAAAACAAATAGTGACAGCAGTAGCCCTAACCCATAACCAGCTGGAGTCGATACAATCAGTCAGTCATTGGGTTTACTTGGTCACTCATTGCTAACTTTAAAGCAATGTTCCGGAGTTGTATGTGCTTTACAAATATCATTCTCAGCGTAACATGGTGGACCTGTTCCAGCAGTTACCTGTCGGAGAGCCTCCAGCTCCTCGTTGGCCACCCGCCTCTCTGAAGAAGTGTTCTTCAGCTTGGCTTCTGCCAACTCCAGCCCGGTGTGAAGTCTGTCCACTTCTTTGATCACTTGGTCTCGCTCGCTCATGATCAAACGGTACTCGCTGATCACAGAGTCTCGTTCATCCTTGTATTTTTCACAATCCTTCACCGCCTTGAGCTGCTGGGTCTTGAGCCGCGTCGCCTCGGACTGCAGCCGCTCCATCTCCCGCTGCAGCTCCTTGTTCTGGGAAGCGGCCTTGGACAGTTCCTGATGTGTGCTGTCAAACCTGGACCGGATAGAAAAAAAGCAGTGTGTTTTTCTCTAAAGTTTCACCCCTTGAAGATATTTGTGTTTGGTAAAAGAAAATATGCTAATAGAGGAAAAGTTCAAATGGTGAAAGCAAGTGCTCATGTGCAAAGCTTCATCTGCCTTAGATTAAGAATGTTTTATGTTCTGCACAGATTTGACCTTGGCAGTGAACACGAGTACAGAGTTTGGTAGCAAAGTTTTCTGTAGCTGCTTTTAATCCTTACACTTTGTTTTAATGTGTCCGACGATTTAATGATTCCCAGCTTTACCTTCTTATAGAGGAGGAGTACTGCTGCTGATAGTGGATGGCTGCATCTCTCTGCTTCAGCAGCATGTCCAGTTGCTTCTGGAGACGGTGATTCTCCTCCTCTGCCTGGTCCAGGCGACTCAGGTCTGCATTGTGACTGGCAGTTTTCTCGTTATAGCGCTTCCTCAGAGCCTCGTAGTCGCCCTTTGTGGCCTCCAACTTGTCGACAGCTGTGTCGTACAACTTGTTGAGGACATCGGACGACCCTTCTCTCATCACCTGGAAAGGACATACTCTCAGTGACTTGCTGAACGAGATGCATAGAGACATGGCTTGTTCGGTGGGGCATTTGAAAACATGTTCAAAATGACATTTGAAGTGACTTATTTAACTAAACTCAGATCTCGACGTCTTTACTTAAGAGCTTATGTTGTGTTTATGAGCAATCATTTAAAGGTTAGCAGGCATGTCACTGTGTGCTGAGTTGGCAGGACAGAGCAGCAAGACACATTCTGTACAGTGAGGAGCTCTACTCGAATGCACAAACGAAATAACTGTGTTTTGCAGAGAAATAACTCTCTTAAATCTTGCTACAGATAAAAATGTGAGAAAAGGGGGATTACATGCTTATAAAAACTTTCACACTAATGGTGTTTGATACCAAACTCTGCTGTAAAATCTATCATTTGGATCAAAACCACCTGAAACAGGGAGCCTCCGTCTGCTTTTAATCAAGACAGTGCAGGTTGCCTGTGGTTCAAACATTAACAGAACCAGACTGTGTGACAGCTGACATGTGACATTCATTAACTGAACTACTCGTACATTTTCTTGATACATGTGCTGATCACAGGAACATCCAGATGAGAAACTTCTCTGTTGTGTATCACGTCCCTCTCAAGTTTCCCTCTGGACTGACACTGGAAAGTAGTTTACCTCATGATGAAACAAACCCTGGACAGTGAAGCATGAATCCTTGTTACCAAACCGCCATGAAAGATGTTCCCCATGGCTATGTGAGGTATTGCTAACATGTAATGATGATTACACAATATGTCAGATGGCGTAATGGTAAGAAACACAGTTTAAGTCATTTGTCTGATTTGAAAGCATGCTTCGATTGATGGAGACATTGTCTGTCCAAGCCCATTTTTCTGAATCGTGTCTAGTTGTCTTCTTGGAAGTAATGATCACAGAGAGAAACATAAACCAGTTTAGGTCTCGAGTGTAATTCATTATAGACCAGATTGAATGGTTCATATTAATAACTTCAAGTGTCTTGCGTCTGACTTCCACTCGTGCAGTGCCCGTACCTTTTATCTTGCATTTCTCATCCCGACAACTTTAAAGTCATGCAATTAACGGGCAGATGGTTCTTGTATTTACAGACCAGATAGTGCAGTACCTGTTAAATGTGTGTGTGTGTGTTTGAATGGTCACTGTTGCTATTACACACAACAAAACGTCTGTTTATGATTTTCATATATTAAACATAAATGCAGATATTAAAATAATTCAGTTGGCACTGTGTGAGATGCTTTCTTTTTTAAGTGATGTATGTCACATTTATATGGATAACTTATTTATTATCCTAACAACATTAAAGTTGGCACTGCACACACTGGTGCCCTTAGTAAGTCACCTACCAAGTTTGAAGCCTGCCAAGCGAACAGTTGAACAGTTACGTGATTAACAGACGGACTTTCCTTGCATTTGTAGATAGATGTGAACACGACTGCCCTCAGAAACGGCACGTATGCACACATTTGATACCTTTTTGCATGCGTCCTTAACAACAACTCTGTCTTGAAGAGGGAGAGCATGAAAGCAGAGGCCATTTATTTTAGATACCTGCTGGTGCAGCATCCTCATATCAGCCACCTCTCTTTGGTCTTCATCGTGCAGCCTCCTCAGCTCCTCACAGGCCTGCTTCACGTGGTTGTGCTCCCTGACCAGCTGGATATTGTCCTGTCTCACTGCCTCCAGCTCGTCTTTCATTTGGGCGTGCTCGCTCACCTGGCGGCTGTGCAGCGTGCTGGGGAGACACCACAAGTGCTATCAGACCACGGGCACTGCCAGCCCCCCCACCCCCCCCCCCCCCGCTTAAAATCAGCTGTCTCACATTTAGGCATAATGATTGACGACTGAATAATATTCATTGAATAATAAAAGATAAAATGGTTAATGGAGGCAATGTCTCGCATCACAGAAGCTGGAGCCAGTGAATACTTTTAAAAATCACTGCTGATGATGTCGAGCAGTAGTTAAATACTACAAATTGACATGGTTTCACACTCCTTTGTTCTCTGCAAATTGTGTCAGATGCTCCGTTTAAGTACACGTCAGCCACTTTGTACAAGTAAACTTCAATCAATCCAAACAGAAAACTTTGAACTCATTAAGGGTTATAAAAAGGCTCAATAAATAACCCTTACTCAGTAGCTACTTAGTATGTATTCAAATAATCTTAACATAGTAAAATAGTTATTGTATCATGTCAATAGTTACACTTACAGCCTATTTTTTCCAGTTCTTCATGTAATTTTAGGCAGATATAAACAATCTTTTTATAAAACTGAATCACTGTGGCCACAAAACTCGCTCCATGACGGCTGAGTGCTGTGTGTGCCTGCGACCTATTGATCCAGTGCAATTCATACGTCAGCCATGAACGTCAACTCCCATTCACACAGGATGGTGTTTAGTGTCACTGGACAAGTGCAGAGGCAGACAGGACATAATAATAAATAGGGACTGTCTGATGTGCAAACAGGGCCCAGAGGGAGAGGCTTTAATACGGCAATAATCCTTCATCTGTCTGTTTGCATTTGGACCAGATGTTGGTTCCCTACACTTTGGAGACGGTATGGCATCATTAAATCAGACAAATGGACGAGCCTCCCCTTCATGTCAACTCAGCACAGCTTATTTCACAGCAAATGTTCTGTTCATAGCATTATCCTCATGGCACAGATGTCGATTGCAGAGTATGCTTTTGCATGAACTAGAAGTAATACAGTTTTCAGTCACGACCTTTTGGTCTGAAAAGATGACTCTGGATTTATGCTACTACTAACAATCAGTAAGATGAAATTGATTAAGGGATGCAAGGATTTTTTTTTGTTGATGGCTTAACTCATCTGTGTTTGGACTAGTATAAAGGCTTCATCCCTATACACACACAAAAAATCTACTCTGCAATCTGCTGTGAATATGTCAACTGAATCCCAGCAAAAAACCCCAGAGGCTGTGCACAAATGCACACAACACAAATATAGCGGCTATTAAAACATTTACAAAAGGCCCTGTAGTAAGCTTTTCACTTACTGGTAGAAGTCTGCTTTCTTTACAGCCTCCTCACACCTCTTCAAAGTGCTGCTATGCTGGTTCTGCAGGGATTGCAGGTCTGCCATCGCCTTCATGCACTGCAGCTTCAGGCGCTCATAGTCATGACCTGCTTTTGAGTTTGGTCTGTTTTAAAGCAAGAGGAAAACAGAGAGAAAAGACATGAAATTAAGTTTTGATATTGGGAGTATGAACGGGACAGACGGACATAATTAAAAATGTACATTTTACCAGTTGAGCACATTTAGAAACAATGTTTTATCTTAGTTTTTTAAAAGCTGAACAAGGCAAAATGCCTGTATTTAAGGAGTGCAGGTACACACATCAACGTTAATAATTATTTAATTCAGAACAGAACAGAACCTGCAGTCATCAAAAGTGGTTCCAGGCGAAGAGAGAGCCAGACGTTTGCGCAGTTCATCCCTCTCGCGGGTCACATGTCTGAGCTGGAATAGGACCGTCTCCATCTTCTCGTTCACTGCGTGGCTGTCCAGGTGGACGGGCGGCGGGGAGGAGGCTTGAGCAGGTGTACCTGTGGGAATCAGCATGTCACTTGTGGCATGTGCCATTCATGAAGTTCATATGGTGGAGGGGTAGAGATGCAGCTCAGCCTTTTACATCAAAGTGTATATAACTAGGGTATCCCCACTGATTTCTGATATTTATATATTTTACAGGAAGAAAATACCTTCATTATCTTTGGTTCAAATCATTGCTTACCTTTTTATAGCTGAAATGTGTTTAATATTCAACCTTATATTTCATAAATAATTAACCTCAGTTCTTGTGAAAATACCACACAGAAATCCCTGATACAAATCAACATTTCTCTTTCAGTGGCATGGACCAGTCAAATCCTCTCTCCCTCTAGAAAATGACTACACTGACCGTGTGTGTGTGTGTGTGTGTGTGTGTGTGTGTGTTGAGGGGGGTCTAAATCCTTTTCACATCTGTGTAATCACTTGCATGTGCTCAGTCTAAACAGGCAGCGACCAAATGACTGACAAACCAATGACTTGTTTATCGAACTGTGATTGGCTACTTAGAAACTTTGAAGGTTTTATTTCGGGGGGGGGGTTCTTCTACACCTGAACACCACCACCACCACCACGAGCATGACACTCACCTAAGCTGCTCAGAGAGCTGCTGCTTTCAGAGTCCGACGGCATAGTGGACAGGACACTGTAAGTGGACCCTGCATGGAGAACAAAAACATTAAAGTCAGCTTTGAGTGTACTCGACCATGTCTGCATTATAGTTGGACGATTATCTCCAGCATTGTATGCTACATCAAGGCTCTGCAGCTTGGATTACATTCTGAGGCCTTTGCTGAAAAAAGGCCAGCTGCCGGCATAATAAGGTGGGACTTTCCCCAACTTGGGATGACTGGCCTGTGGGCTGACAGCAGAGTGAGGCTAATTATTAGTTGGTCAGGGAGCTTGAATACTGACTAGCCAGGGCCCCAAAGAGGCTGAAGCCTCAGAGCTTCTCCTTTTATCTTCTCTGACAACACATCACACAGTCCCCCCTGTGAAAGCCCCAGCATCTTTTATAGCCTACAGTGATCCATAATTAACTGTACAGAGAGGAAGCCTCAGTACAACTCTTAGTATTGTTGAAAACATAGTTGTTAGTTGAAAACTAATGGAAAGTCATCTTTTGAAGAGAGGCACAACTGTTTAAAGAACTTTATGAACAATAAAGCCACCATGTGGCATCTCTGTGTATGTTCCATCATCATGTTTCGGTCAGAATGTCACTTTCTCTGCTGCAGAGGTTTACAAAAAGTACCACACTTTGCTATACAACAGAATACTGAGGAAGAGTGTTTAACTATCGCTCAAGTTCATTATGCTTTTTGGGACTCTGAAGAACACTTCTGTTTGCCAGTGTTGCCTTTGCTGCCACTCATGAGCAGGACTGTGTCGATTAATTGATTATTATTCAATTGATAAATTAATTACAACTATTTTGATCGAATAATCGGTTTAAGCATATTTTTTTTATATATATATAATTGGGACTGTTTGATTTTTCAGCTTCCTAAATGTAAATATGTTCTGGGTTCTTTGCTTCATATAACAAATAAATAATTAAAAACTGAATCATTTTGGATGTGGACATTTTCTTATATTCTGTGGACCAAAGAACAACATAAAATAATCAGTAAATTCATTAAAGAAAATTACAAAAAAAGTATAAATTTTTTCAATACAAGCAGATAATGGTTTAATCTGGAACATAACCCCACAGACAGTCCATCATCCTGTCAATCTGA
Organism: Solea solea; assembly: GCF_958295425.1. Taxonomy (NCBI): domain Eukaryota; kingdom Metazoa; phylum Chordata; class Actinopteri; order Pleuronectiformes; family Soleidae; genus Solea; species Solea solea. The sequence continues at coordinate 13,418,599 of NC_081154.1, read as the reverse complement.
TGTACTCAGGTTGTCCCAGCAAGTCCTCATATCCCTTCATTAACCATGATGGTGATTTGTTGAATTGTCAGAATTCTCCTGACTAAACACTGTCCCATTAAATGCAAGCTTTCACATAGTTTTCCTGCAAGTGTGTCACACATAAAGGACTTTTAATCATCTTTGACGTGTGCAACACAAATCTTGAACAAACGGACACTAATTTGACTGTGTGATGAGCAGCTTGTAGTTCGGTAAAATCAGCAACTTCCATCTCTAGCACTGAATTCAGAGCAGGAGCATGACAAACGATTCTATTTACGCATGTCCCAGTGCCCTAAATCAATCCCTGGTTGGCTGAGTTCCCACCAGCGAAAGGAGACCATGAGTTTGATTAAGACTGGAAGGAGCCCAGTGAACATGGCTCACCCCTCTTTTTCCCAGCAAAGTACTGAAAGAAAAAAAAGACTGATGTGCCTCAGGAACCGTGGCATCCCATGGATCAAGCTCTCTTTGTTCTCGCTCTAGCTTAAGTTTCCCATGACTCTGTTTGAGCAAAGAGTGTCTCAATGGGCAAGGTTCAGTGTGTCATAGCTCACTCACTTTTCTGCTCCGTGAAAGTCATGTGACTTGGAACCTCGCTGTGGTCTGACCCTCACCACTCAAGTTTCTCATTTAGTTTGATTTCTTTGCTACAGTCGGAGCCACTCAGTCCGCTGAAGACATTTTCAGATTTACCTAAAACTTTCATGAGAACAAGATGGGGAAAGAGGGCAAACTGTAGTATACTTAAATCTGCAGATGAACATTGTTTTGTTTTAGGATCGTGAAGAACAGCATCAACAATGCATCCTGATATCACCAGAGATTACTTTCGCAAACACAATATATTCCATAATCTCAGGGGGGAAGTGATGTTCATTTTGATTTTTTAAACCAGTACCTACAGTTAAATACTGTATTAAAATGTGACGTCTGAATTTAGTAAACTCACAAAATGCACGTTCTAAGAGTTTCACAAATAGGTCCCCATAAAACATTTATAAAAAAAAGAATTTCTTGAATTGTTTGCATCCATATTCACCTGTTGGTATTTCCCCCCTGTGAAAATGTCAATAGAGTACCATTAATATCAAAACAATTTACATCCATTTTCTACCACTTTATCCTCCACATGAGGGTCACCTCATCCAAATTTGGCCAAGCTGTTACTTGGTTCATCCTAAAGTTATGGATTTTCTTACATTTAGCAGTTCAATTATTTAATTATTTATTATCTCTTGTTAGGAATATTCCTGGTAGCCAAATTCATCTAAGTAGATTAAGAAAAATGTGGAAATTGAGCATTTTACCCTTCTCCTGATCAAGATCAGTCTTATTTTACAGTGGCACAGACGAGCCATGTAAGCCATAAAGCTCCCTTGTGATATGCTCTGTCTTCATGTAACTGTTCTTTTAAACAGAAAATAATCAGTCAACAAAAGATCTCTACTGTCAAGTCCTGAACCTACAGTAATGAAACAACTATATAATATGATTATTGATTTAAAAAAAAAGTGAGTATACCCTCTGTGATAAACATATACACAGTCAAAACACTATATTACAAAATATGACCACCACAGTCAAAGTTCTATAGCTCTGTGATCATTTTAATGGCTTCACTTAACTCACTTGTTGACTTTTGATTTCAATGGTTGAGGTTAACTGAGGAAGCCCTCACTCATTAACATCTCTTTAATTTCAAAAGCTGTTCTATTTATCCATGAATTGCCCTGGGGGATTCTGGGTGACTGGGGAGGAATATGATCAGGCTGTTGACAGTGTATATTATTTAAAAACTGCCTGTAACAAGCTACTGTTTTCGTGGGGAAAGGCCCTTCTTTTGGCTGTGCAGTGGAGGAACCTGTCCGCCCAGTAGCAAAAAGCAGCTCAGCCCATAAGTGTCCCATGTGACTGACTACCAACAAGGAGCTGCAGACTCCACCAAACTGCTAAAACCAGCTGAGTGTATGTTCATGTACAAATCTATTTTGCAGGAGAAAGTATATTCGGGCTCCATTTTCCACTTGCACAATTGTGAAATGCAGCAGAAAAATAAAAAAGATGAGAGATATGAGCTCCCTCATCCACTTCCACGTCTCTTATAAATAATGAGGGCAGAATAAATGCATAATTAACACCTCTACATTAAGCTCAGAGTGTGGCACGATAGCTGACCGTGAGCAAATTCACTACAGGTGCTGAGCAAGGACCATTTTAAAAAAAAAAAAGTATAAGCATGACCACTGCTGAATATTACGTTTATACACTATGAAAAAGTATAGGTTGACTTCTTAAAGTGATGGGAAGTATGTCAGCACACAGGAGCAGCTCAACCTCATTTGACACTGAATGCATGCCAGAGAGGAGTAAAGACTGAGATATGAGCCATCTTATCAGTGTATCATCTACAAACAGCAGTTTGTTTTGTTTGCATGGGACCAAACAGTCGAGTAGAATACACAAGGACAAACAAAAAGGCCCAGCCATAGAATTTGTGAAGAGTTAAAATTATTAATAACAATGAATATGAAGTGTATAAACCTGCCTTACCATTTTTATGTCACAGAAGAAAAAACCCTCATTCTGATGTTGCTGTTAAAAACATGCATGATACTGATCATCATTATTTTCTGTCATTCATCAATCAACTCATTCCTTGCATGTGAGGATTTTAGATGACAATAATGTAGTTGCAGCTTGGGAGCTCCACAGTGACAACATCAATTTGTGATGAGCATTTGCAATATTTTATGATATTTTACTGACCAAAAACGGATGAAAGCTGTTAATATTGTACCAAGACACAAAGGAAACCAACATGTTTCATTCTCCTCTTTGTACTCAATGCACAATACTCTGGAAACCAGAGTCAGTTGCTGCACTGTGTGCATTAACACACATTTAATTCATCACTCACTTCCCTCTTGTACTTAACTTTGACAGTGGGTTATTGATTCTCCCCTCACAAATACACGCAGCTCTGCTTGCCACGACATTGATTGTTTGAGTCAGTTTTAGGTCCATTAAATACTTTCACAAAACGCAACAGCAGGCTATGCTTTTAGTGAAACTGCAAAAGAAAGAAGCACAGTTAAGGGAGTGAGTGTGTGTACGATTTCTTCTGGAATAAACCTTCCTAATGTCCTAATGAGACAGAACCTCATTTCTGAGGCCCTGGCGGAGCTTAGCACTAAGATGTAAAATGTGGTTAGGTTAAGATTAGCTTTATGCTGCACTGCTTGGTTATGGATAAGGTTAGGGATCTGATAATTCTGTCTGAATGGATGGTAGTCAATCCAGTGTCCCGATCAGCTGTGCAAACCTGTGTGTGAGAGACATCTTGATTGTGACAAATTTTGACGATTATTTCTGTAATCGATTAATCTGCTGATTACTTTCTCAATTCATCGAGTAATCGTTTGGTCCATAAAATGTCAGAGAACGTTAGAAAACAAAGATCAGTGTTTGTCAAACCTGGAAATGATGTTCTCAAATGTCTTGAAACCAGAAAATATTCACATTTAAGAAGCTAAAACAATCAGAAATTCTCGTTCTAATAACGGAAAAGCTTCAAACCGATTCATCGATTATCAAAATAGTTGACGATTATCGAGTGATTGTTTCAGCTCCAGCTCAGGCCCATTTGTGTTGGTTCTTTCACACATTTAAAGGGGCTTTTCCAAAAGTTAAAGACCAAGTGTGCATGAATTAGTGACATCTAACGATGACACTGCAGATTGTAGCAAACAGAGGACCCCTCCACTCGCCCATCCCTTTCCCAAGGGTGATAATAAATTAAAAGTGTCTTACTAGAAAGTTGCATAAGCGTAATAACCTCACGCTACAGAACTACGGTGGTCTCCAAATCGCGAAATGCGCACCCTGGCTTTTTTGTCCATTTGAGCCACTGTGGGAACATGATCTGCACAAGATGGTGGCTGCTATAAAGTAAGGCCCTTACCAACCAAATGATTTTCATTATTTAATTATACAGTAATGCAAACATAATTATAGGTAATGTATCCAGTGTCTGCCAGTAAACTTCCCAAACTGTAACACACTCGATCTTTAGGACAATGTTTTAGGGTGAGGTTAAAGGCTGGGGACTGGCATGTTATCAAGTCAGTTCGTGTTAGGGGCTGGGGAATCGATTCAACTCCGTGTGTCCTCACAACTATAGAAGTGTGTGTGTGTGTTTGAGTGTGTACGTGCGTGTAAATAAGCATCAGGTCCCATGATTGTGCAGCTCTCCCACTCTCCCACTCTCTCTCTAAAGTTGCTCAAGGGAAAAACCGTGCCCTCCATGAAACTGTCATATGCTCATTACTCCTAATGGTAGTTGGATCATTATCAGAACAGTATTGAAACCAGATTGGAAAGCATCACTATCAACATATAACACAGTTATAGACGTCCACGGTCTTTGCAGCACATGCTTGTCACAGATAAGTTCATTGTTTCTCACCAGTCGTGTGATCCACTGGTCCAGAACCATTCAGCAGCACCGAGTGCAGGTGAGGGTGGGTCGTCTCCAGAGCCGAGCAAAACTCTGCGAAATGGTCTCTGTCCTTACTTAGGAGTATCTTTAGGAGGAGGTCCACTTTCTCGGAGTTGGAGGAGCAACTGTGTCCCAGCTCGTAGCGTTCAGACTGGCTGAGGGTCCCGCAGTGGACCAAAACATCCACCACCCGCTCCACGTCTGTTATCGACTCCACTAAGTTCTGGTAGCATTTCTCCAGCAACTCTTTATGCTTGGGCTCCATCTCTGTGCCTTCTCCGAGTCGCTCCCTCCTCCCACCTCCTCCTCCACCACCACCACCCTCCTTAGCTTTAACCAAACCAGCTTCGGGACAAATCCAGCGTCTTAATCTTCCTGGTCGTCAACTTCACTTCGGACTACAGCCGCGGGGACTCCGCGGAACACTGCTGCTCGGCCCAGTTAGGACGGTTCTCAACCACAACTGAAGGATACACAAGAAGTAGCCATATTTGTTGCCCAAGGCTGTTGACTGCACGGAGATGACAACACATTTTCCTCAACCCAGCTCCTGCTCCGTACTCCTCCCGGGAAAGAAGAAGACGAAGAAGAAAAAAAACTCGACGTATCTGCCACTTTCACCCCCGCTCTGCAAACGCTACACACGTCCAAGGCACACACGTCCTAAAACCAAGTTCTCCCTACATCATGAAAAGTGTAAAAACTCTTGAGGAGCTTCCTCTGCAGGACTACAAACTCCGCCATGTCGCCCCGAGTCCCAGCAGCTGTAGCTCTGCCAGTAACACTTCCGTGCCATAGACATTTAAGGTAAATGTGGGCGGGGCTTTGTTCCCAGACGCACCTGGCTCCCCTGCTTTATGCTCATGACGAAACATGTTGTTGTTGTTCTTTAAAACTATTTCCAAACAAGTTTTTCGGTGCACAGCTCTGTCTCCGACATTTTTGATTAAAGTTAACTTGCTGCTTAAAGGTGCAGTGTGTGACATTTTACGGGGTCTGTTGGCAGAAATTGAATGTTCTATCCTGTTTATATGAGAATATAATCACTTCAAAATAAAAGTGTAGCCTTAAAATACACCTTACAAGTACTTTAGGCAAGTTTTCTTTTTAATTACGCAAAAAAAACAATAAATGAAATCTCTTATTACATTATTATTATTATTATTATTACAATGTTATAATGGAAGTGAAGTAATATTATGGGTTAGGGTTACAGTAATTATTAATAGCTTGGTAATAACAATGGGAATCATGTGTGAGACGTAAGAGGGGTTGAACTTAAACTACTGTGTAATATGGTAATTATTAGTTTTGATTCACAAACATTGATGGCAGCAGACAGCAATTCTCATTAATAACCTATTACTTGAACACTGCTATAGAAATAACATGGTAACATAATTATAGGTAATATAACGATGCATGTCCTCACAACTATATAGAAGTGTGTGCGTGTGTAAATAAGCATCAGGTCCCATGATTGTGCTGCTCTCCCACTCTCTCTCTCTAAAGTTGCTCAAGGGAAAAGTCATGAAACTGTCATCTGGTCATTACTCCTAATGGTAGTTGGATCATTTTCAGAACAGTATTGAAATCAGGTTGGATCATATCCGTTACTATCAACATATAACAAAGCTACAGATGTTCAGTCTTTACAGTCTTACCAGTTGTTATTACTATAATAAAAAAGGATAATACTGTAATATCAGCTGATTTTTGTATTGTTATTGCTAAGCTGGAAATTGCATCAGAAATAGGATGCTATTGCCATAATATCACCTACAAATGATTACCCTTCTTTTATTTTACTATGTTGTTATTCTACCATATTGCAAAGTGTTGCCTGTTAGCGCTCATGCATTGTGCGTCTTGTATTATTTTATTCATTCTACTACTTTATGGTGTTTAAAAGCAGCAGCAGACTATTCACTTAAATTGCATCACACATGAGCACAGTGACGCTGAAGTTAAATCTCTGGTAAACTCGAAACATGTTTATGATGAAAAATGTATGCATCTGTAAATACACAATGAATCAACAACATCAAAATCATGTCGCAGAGTAAAAAGGACATACATTTCCTATGTATGAGCTGTTGTGGAGTAGAAGCAGCAAAAATGTTAACTAAGCCATGATTAATGTATTTAAACCTAAACTAATTTAAGATGAACCGTCATGCTATTGACCCAGTGGTTATAGCTAATAATATAATATAATAATACAATTGTATCTGTGATTTACAGTGACTCGTTGATCATTGCCCTATGTATGTGGGTTGCACTTTAGAATACTGATATTGGTATATTTATTCAGTAAAAACATGTATAGAATATGCTTCTTGTATTGAATACAAATGCCTTTATATTGGTTTATATTATAGGGAATACTTAATGTTTGTTATTGTTATAATTGAAAATAGATATGTCCTGCAATACAGTGTTTCTTTTGCTTTTGGTAAATACACACAAAACACATCCAGTGAACTGATTCACAGCACTGAATATCAGTCCTTTTTTGTTTTGGGGATGATTTGAATTCTGTTTGATGTTGTACAAAAATGTTACAGAATAATTTTGTTGGCGAAAAGCTGTTTTGGCTTTTATGTCAGCAATGATCTCTTTTTAAAACAGATTGCATACCTCCAGACAGTATATCTGCCTGTTTCTCATCTGGCTCGTCCCCCGACACATCTACCCCACCCTGTGCGCTCTCTTCTGCTCCACATAATCCATCAGATCTCAAAGGAGGCAGTCGACACATAACACTGAAATCCTGAAGAAACAAGTGATCTAAAAGCAGACACTGAAATCTATAGTCTCACATCGATGGCCTGTCTAAATGCTTAATATGGGAATCTACTTTGTGCTTGTTTAACCATAATTGCTGACAGCAGTCTTTATTAAAGGGTTGTCGTGTGTTGAGGAGTGTGTCTCTCATCTGGAAGTAGGTGGAGCCTGGCTCTAAAGCTTAGCATGGAACACAGTGTGCCTATACATTTACCCACTTACCATTTACAGCATTAACAATGTAAGTGGTTATGCAACAACTCCACTAATTTATTTTCTCTGCAGGGAAAATCTGCTAAACTAGTAAACTGGTTGAAATGTTGAAGAATTGTTTACAATTTTAAGACTATATCACATTACATTGATTTGTGGGCTGTTACACCCTCAAATCTTCAAACCCTGACTGTTTTGTGATGATTTATAGACTTGAAGTCTGGCATTGTGCTGCTCTTCTTCCAAACCTCTTTAACCGGACATATACAGACTGCACACACGAGTAAAAGGAACAGGTAGAACAAGTATAGTTTATGCAATGCAATGTTGCATCTCTGCAGGCAAGCAAGCGATATCTGCTGCTACATCTCATTATGCGTCGTCGATCTAATCCAGGGGTTTGTAATTTGGTCATATGCACTCATGAAGTTCAAAGCAGGATTATGTCTCTGGCTACCAAATGTCACTGAACCGCATATTCCTTATTGGACAACTGCGGGATGTGAATTGAGGTAAAGCACTGACTAGTCCGAGGCAATTCAGTGAATTGAATCTCATTCAGATTATGTGACTGTGAAAAGTGCTTTTAATGTGATGGGTTTTTAAGTATTTTAATTTATCCATAAGTGTTAGCATTGGCTTATTGAAATTGAAGAATCAGAGGTAAAATATACCATTACTCACTCATATTCTACTGCTTTATCCACCACAAGTGGAATACTGGTTATGCCATTATTTAGATAAAATCATTTCTATAATTTTGAATTGTACAGCTTGTGTCCATTAAATTATCAATTTGGAGTAGAACAAGGCTGCAGGGGTGTGATGGGAAGTGTACGGGCCACAAAAATCATCTTTCACCTCCCATTTCCCAGCAGACCTGATGGACAGATATGGACTGACATTACTGCAGTCTGCATGTGTCTGACATCTCCCATAAGGCAGCACAACCCTGTATTTGTGTGTGTTCAAGTACAGAAAGGTGGCAGCATCCCACCACATGTTAATAATTAAAGCAGTTTGTCTGGAAATCAGGATCAGGGATGTGTTCTTCTTTGTCTCTAAAAGTAAAAAGTGGGGGGTATGGAAAGGTCTCCCTGCCAGATTTGCTTTTGACCTATATACTTCAAGCGGTATAACTGCAAACACGTCTCCACTGGGGAGAAAATACACAAATACCGACATTAAATATTCATCCCTCTTTGTCCTCCAGCTGTTAGGAGCTTTCCCCTTTGAGAAACAGCACTAAGAGGAATGGGGTACAAGAAGTCTCCCCATCACAGTCCCTCTGAGGCTGCTCTTTGAAGACAGCAAGTAGAAATGGAGCAAAGACTTCAGGAAAACCACATCTTCAATATGGACACTATTTATAGCTTTCAGAAAAGCTCTTTCTGCCATATCGCAGCAGCTGTGAAGCAAATCTGAGCATTTTCGCCCCCTTTGCAGATTATACAGCAAAGCACACAAACATCACTTATGTAAGCCACATTACTTGCACTTTTTAACATAATTTACTCTGGAGATAGAGCTGGGTGTGTTTGTGCGTAATACAGGCCAAGGTGATGATAGTGAGACTCTTTGAAAATGCAAATGCTCATTGTGAGCTGTGAGAGAAAAATCCATTGGCTACTTGCCATGCAAAACACATGATCCAGAAATGCAAAAATTGTTTTTTTATTTATTGAAATGACACATGGCTGTTGGTCATGCCATCTCCGCTGGAGACTCTGGAACTATCAAGAGGTAAAATGTTAGAAAATTAAAACAACATCCGTCTTTTATCATGGCATTAGGATGATTGCAAACTATTAAAGTTAGGGAATTAGTTAATTAGTTCTATGCCAAAGCCCAAGCCAGAAAACAAAGCTCACACAAAACACAAAGAATGGCACTTCCTCTGAGTAAAGCGCCCTCTACTGGCAGAATAACATACAAACCCAGTGATGACACAGATAGAAAATGTAAACAAAATACAAATAAGTCTAAGGGTGAGATTATAGATAATATGTGAGCTACTTTAACACAGTTAAACAACAACAACTGTCTCTGAATCAGCCCTGATAAAAGGCACAGACTGAACTGTCTGTGGGCTTTGACTTTCCCACATTCAGTAAAAGGCAACTCTGTCTGTAAATCTTGGACAGTGACTGGTCAGTTTTACATTCCAGAAGCAAAACAGAAGAGCTTTGTAAAGCTGACATGAATAATATAAAGTGGAAAGCTAATTTGCATAGACATTCAAGCAGGAGTAAAGGTCTGATTAGTTAACTTTGACACTTTAAGGATCAAGGAGAGGCCTTGTGCAGATATTATGTTCAAGAAAATAGCATGAAATTAACTGTTGACAGTTAGTAAAACATTCACTTATATTGCATGTGATTAAAGTTGTTAAAAGCTTTTTTTTTACTATGCTTAGCCTCAGCAACACTGACATATCTGATATAACTGTGTAAAAATGATACTTGGTAGGTGTATTTTATGTTTTTAGACAACTCAGTCACTTGCCTTGCTTTGCATCATTTTATTTTGTGAGACTCTATTCATCCAGCCTTTAACGATCATTACAAACTGCACTGGGCAGCAGTTTGTTGGACTACATCGTTAGCACCATCATTGTGCATAACTACGACTACTATTTTAATTAAAAGTGAAATATTCTGAGACCATCTTTTTTGCTTCAGACCTCAAACTCTTCTCTACTATAGATAAAGCCATCTACGTGTCTTTAAAAATCTTCATATATATATCTATAGATTTACTATTTGGCAATCATACCCAAAACAAAGCTATCATATCATTATAGAGAATATAAAACTAATATTGATTTGCTGTTGTTACAGGATAACTAACATTAAATGCATGCATCAGAGGTGATAATAAGATCCTCTAACGTTGTTTGATTGTGGACATATACATAGTGTCCTCAGGAGTGGTTATCTTCTTCTTTTTAGTCGTTGCCTCCGCACAGCTTCAACAGCAGCTTCTTGTAATCTCCAGAGGTATCATCCTGAAAAAAAAAATGATATATGCTATATGCATGTATGTAATACATAAATCATATCATGCATAAGTGGAAACATGAAGGGTTGGACTTACTGAGATATGAGCATAGAGGGACTTCCCATATTTCTTCATATACTCCTGTCTGATGTCCAGCATGTCAGTCTCAGAGCGGGACACCATGACACGGATGAGGGTTCTGTCCTTGGTCCCTGCGCCCTGTCGGAGCATCACAATATGTCATGACACTGACTTTAGCAGTGGAATCATTTCCTCTGTGCCTCTGCAGTAACGTCAGACCGCAAGAGGAAACGACTGGTTTCGTGATAAGAAGCAATAAAGCAGACTTACGTGCATGGCCTTGTGGAGTCTCCCGGCAAAGTAAGCAGGAGTGTTCTTGATGCATTTCACTGGAGCAGATGAAAACAAATGTCAAAAGACTTGTATGAATCTGCAAGATCAGACCAACGCTGCCAATGATACAGGAAAAAGACAAGAGAGTTGAAAAGCTGACACCACTGGTAAACAAAACTTGCCAAGGTGAGGCAAGCCGGTGGAAACACGCCATAATGTGACCTTGAATGTCATGAAAGACGCCTTTAAATAAAATGTATTATTATTAACATTACATTCTAATTAAATGGAACCCAATAACTATTCATACTTATTCATATTTTGTTGGACGTTATTGCTTATGCTAAAGAAATTTTGTTTTTACTTTGATTAAATCAATTTCTAACAAATTTGACTAAAAATATCTCTCTGATTTACACAGGATTTAGGGAATAACACATTTGGATGAAGTCCAGAATTTATGTTATGATAGACCAAACTACTTTCACAAACTACTAGTTATAATTCCATAATACATTTCGGCATTATGCAAAATCAAGTGATCTGAAAGAGAAATACACTTCTGCACCTCACCTGGGCTCTGTCATGGGAGCACTGATCTTTTGAGAATATGGGGGATTTTGACCAATCACAGGGCAGTTCACAGAGAGCAGGTGCTCCTGGTGACTATACTACTACACCACTACACCTACTCTGCATACAGGTCCCTCCTAGGGGACACAAACCCTCGAAAAAAAGAGTTGGACAACAAATGCAATAATATTAAGCGCGCAATCAACAGTTTCAATCACAAAAAAAAGGAATTCCGTCTGTGCTCATTTGAGCCGTGATTTGAAAATGTGAGTATTTTAAAGAGCTTAACACGTTTCTATTTTTGTACTGACTTATTTTGAGTTTTCCAATCTATCATTGCCCTTAAATGAAAGGCTATTTGGGGAAAAACAGCAGTCTGATACTTTAAGTCCTTGCTGGAAAGTTTCGCAACACAAACATCTCGACAAGTGATTTCAATTCGAAAGAACATACCTACGGCTACCATGCCATCCTCCACATTGCCAGACATTTCTCTGCAGATACTCTTCTCAAGCTCTCTCCCACACATTTGCTGGTACTCGTGGAAGACTAATGGAGACATGGGAGATAGTTATAATCATAATATTTTTTAAAAACAACGTGTCATACATCTGCCACACGGCTGTTTCATTACGAGGAGAAATAACACACCTGCTTGAAGGTGAGGCTTACTGCGAGCACACAGGATGGCATTGAACTGAGACTCATCAGTTCCCACCTTGTTTTCTCCTGCAGCGTGAAGTTTCTGTTGCACACACAAGCGCACATGAACAGAGTGATGTCATCAGGTTTGCTAATTACCAACAAGAATGTGATAACGCTGAACCACCAGTACCTGAGCATCCTGTTTGGCCAAGGAGATGTCGACAGTAGGTCTTTCATCACGATTTCCCTATAAGGAGTTAGACACACAGCAGTTACATGAAAGTTGGTGTCAGTTCAAATCCAGTGTTTCCCACAGACTAGCCAGCAATTTGTGGCGGCGTAGAGCGAGATAGGAGCAGCAGTCACCTGACAGAGAGAGACCAGGAGTCTGCGGAAGTGACCAGAGGTGTCGCCGCTGATGGAGTCCTCCAGGGTCTTCCCATACTCTAGAAAGAGGGTGCGTCTTTTTAGATAGATACACTCATTTGCAAAATATTTGTTCATCCAAAATATGCCGTGGGATGCTGTCAAATTTGTTTCTAGGTTTTCTAATAGAATAACTATGTTTTTTTTTGTTTTCAGATGCTGGAAAATACGGTTTTGAAACTTGACATAAGCAACAGCCTGTGTGTCTCATTATCATGTTAAACGACTCAAGCTACAAGCTACAACATTTGCATGGCAAAACTACACTTTGTAGTTCTCTGCTATGCCTCTTTACATCCATGTCTTCTCATGACTCATGTATGTATTCGGCTTGGACCAAAACCGAATTCATATACATGGTTGACACTGGACAATAGGTCAGTCGAGGAGAAGAAAAGACATTTGTTTAATGTCTTTTTCATGTATGTAAATATTGATGAAACATTTCCCTTTGGTGTGTAATCTGGAGAAAACCTGAGACAACCTGGCTAAGACTCTTTATCAAGACGTACTGTAAACCTGTAGTAGTTATCTTCAGCAAACATCAGAATCATAGCTAATGTCATTTATTTTATTTTTAAGATTTTTGTTTTGATATTCTGCTCATATACCGTTTGCTGAACCAGTGGATGGACCAAAAGGCATTTCACAGAAATAAAGATGAACAAACTAACTAAATAAAAGTGTATTTTAATATAGGATAGCATTATAATGAACTATCGTGTGCATAGTGTTTTTATTTTTTTTCCATTAGTGAGTAAGGGGTATATAGTGTAGATAAATTACCAAACTCAAATCGAATCAACTTTGATTGAAAGAACCACAAATTGTACATTAAGTTGAAGCCGTTACAGACAATGACAATGCTTCAGTTATGAATGTTGTTGCAAATTCTACAGTGAAGAAGTTACATACATGCAGGATTATATGCAGCAGTAACAGCACTAACATCCTAACACCACAGCTTCAAAGTGACCACCCAGGATTAGTGTAATTAGTCCAATATCTGACCAAATGTGAGCATGTGCCTGAGTTGTATCATTAAGTAAGAGCAAGATGAGTTATTTTTCAATAAAATGTCTATACCAAAGTAAATAGCTTTGACCTTTTGAATTTTAAATGTCACAACTTAATCCTTTAAAACATTCAGGTGGAATTTTGGCATAATCTGTGTGTGTTTTCGGCCAATGCCATGTCTTGTGAGGAAACAGTGACTTTTGGCCACCAAAATCTACACGGTTCATAGTCCAGTTAAGTGTCAAGGTGCTGGAGAGAGGAACACCGAGGCAAAACTAAAACAAAATATGTGAGATCTCAACCACTTAAGAACATACATTTGAAGATTACTTTCACATTTAACATTATTCTTGTCATGTAGCAGCCAGGGAGCAGGTGGTTTCACAACCCAATTCACAAAAACCTTACCAGCTTTGTAGATTTTGTTGATTTCATGAATCTCTGCATTGGAGCGTGATGACAGAATCTCAATCAGACATGCTTCATCGGTTCCTGCTCCCTGTATAAACAGAAACATAGAAAAAAAACATAAAAAAAAAAAAAAACTTAAATTAAGGGTTAAAATGGTCATGAGCTTTCTGGCTCCTTTTTTTTTCCTACCGCACAGTGTGGTTTGGCCTGGAAAAAAAACACAGCTGGAGCATCTGCAGACAAAATGCCTCACATGACAAGACCAACCTTAATGGCTTCTCTGAGTTCAGAAGCATCAAATTGCGCGTGGCTCTTCATCATGGCAAGAACCAGTTTCTCAAAGTTTCCAGTGAGCTCAGACTTCAGATCATGCATCAAATCCTGATTGGGAAAAAATTTGAACAAAAACATAACAAAAGTCACAAGGGGGCCACTTCAACAAAGCAAAATGAGGTTCAACAAAATAAATACAAAGAAAACACACCTTTCCATAAGTAGTTTTGTAGGCAGCCACCATTGGAACCCTCTGTTTGTTGGTGCGACTTCCCAGAAGTTCAATAATGGCGTTTTCATCAGTGCCTGTTCAAGAGGGAGTTTTTTAAAACTATCAATTTGTATAATTGTATAACAATAATCCACTTATGAATCTCAAATGACAATACATAAGATGGGTTTAATATACTCAGATAAACTTACTTACCAAAACCCTTCATAGCCTTTCGAAGAACTTCAACATCCCTTAATGGATCAGCCCCTGGAAAGTCTTTAATAGAACCCCTGTATCCTTTCTATACAATAACAGACATAAGAAATTACAACATCTCACAGTGACAAAGGCGTTTTTAGCTGAATGTGATTTTATATATAACATAATACATAAATAGAAGTCATAGAATAAAAACAAATTGAACTTACAGAAATGGCAGGTGCCTTAGGGTTAGATGGAACTCCACCTCCATATCCAGGATTGGAGGGTTGAGCACCAGGGGCACCTGGGTAATTTGGCATGGGTTGGTTTGGTGCGGGGCCTCCTGGGTAACCCTGCTGAGCTCCTCCTGGCTGCAAACAAAGGGACAACTGTGAGTGCTACGTACATGGTCACAAGCTTCATGGAAAGCACGGTTCGAGAAGGGCGGCTGGTGTAGTTAAGCTGATTTATGTTATTAATGACATTGTACTGCAGACGTGGAGAGTGAGATAAGAAATTATGTACCGCGCCATAACCGCCCGGTGCTGCACCCCAGCCTCCACCTGCAAGAAAAACATTGACGTGACACTCAAAATGACATATGACACTCTACATTTTCTTGGATAATTTGTTGATAAATCGCCAGGACTACATTAACATCTTGTAACTTCACCTGCTGGAGGCATGGAAGGATAGCCACCCGCTGCAGGCTGTTGGTATCCTCCTGCCTGAGGAGGGAAGCCTCCAGCAGAGGCAGGGTAGCCACCTGCCTGGGGTGGAAATCCGCCTGGCTGTTGGGGGTAGCCTCCTGCCTGTGGAGGGTATCCTCCTGCTGCTGGTGGGTATCCACCTGCTGCTGGTGGGTAGCCCCCTGCTGCTTGTGGATATCCACCCGGCTGTTGTGGGTATCCACCTGGCTGTTGTGGGTATCCACCTGGCTGTTGTGGGTATCCACCTGGCTGTTGTGGGTATCCCCCCGGCTGTTGTGGGTATCCACCTGGCTGTTGTGGGTAGCCACCTGGTTGTTGTGGGTAGCCACCTGACTGAGGTGGGTATCCACCTGACTGAGAAGGGTATCCTGGGTAACTCATCTTCAGAACCTGTGGGTGACATGAAGTTGTGGATGTTACTCACTTGACTTTCTACTGGAGAATTTTATTATGAATATTATTATCTGAGGGCCACAAACCCCTGTTCCTGAATTATTGCTTTTCAGTGGCCCATGAACTACAGGGCTAGTGTTTACTGTTGATGGTAAAACATAATCACAACTTGTGTGACTATGCTGTCTAACCATGTGTATGTCATTAATCCAGACTGCAAACAGACAATGACTTTTGCAGTCACAGATTAACAGCTCCCTTTGTCGAGTTTGCCTTATCACCATAGTTACCCAGAGGTAACACAAACTGGAACATGCAAAACAGGCTTCTTAAAATCATGCAAACATTACTGGCTTTTATATGCTTCACATTATATACACATATGCTTACAGTTTTGTAGTTTTGTGATTTTTCATTCACTTAATGTTTTGTTAACAATGGTCCAGCAACCTAATAAATATGAAAACATGTCCTCCAATATGTGCAAAAATATCATGCAGATCCCCCTGCATCAGGATCTGTAATGAAAACAGTTCAACAATCATCTATTATTAGATTGGAATTTTCAGGGCTAAAATTAACACAAACCCTCACCCATATGGTGCCCTCCTATTAACAGCCAAGCCTGATTTGACAAAAACTATTTCAGAAAACCCTGTCTTTTCAGTAATAACTAATACACAACTGTCCCACTGTCATTCAGGTGTCCTTCAATCTTTGCAGCTACACATCAGGCCACAATATGCATATGTGTTTGTTTACAAACAAACAAACAGAGGCCCAGGCCATAAGGGCATTCAATGTACAATTTGACATCTTAATGAAAAACAATAGGTGCCTGATGACAGTTTATGAAGCAGTAAAACAAAGAGATGATTTGATTCAGCTGTTAAAAAATACTTATTTAGACCCAAAGGCTTTCATTTTGATTTGATTTAATTATAATTAATTAAGAGATGCACCACTAAATTATTCGATGTGGGTTAAAGGTGACTTCTTGAAGGGCATCTCTCCCCTGTTGCTTGTTTCCACCTTTCTCCTTTGGACCCTTGGGAGTAATAGTGAGGCGTTTAATGTTATATCGGAAATCCCGGGATTTAACTCACACGTCATCGACCCAAACATGGAATGAGAACGGGTGAGAATCTAAATTGGTCTACCAAGCCTAAGTCACTTTTGAAAACATGAATGTATAACAACTTTATATTTTCGTAATAAACAGCTGTTACGTGTTTGGCCATAAGAATGACTCAAATATGATGAGCTAGGAATAATGGCGGTCACATGCTTATTGGTTTCGCAACACAAACCACACAACCAGAGTTGATAGTATTTAATTCAACTTGTACTTTTTTTTAAACATGACACTATGACACGATGAATCGTGAAATATGTCCACATTTACACGTCCTGCTTGGAATTTTACGATTTTCCAATAAGTCCTGGAACGCATCACAGAAAAAGACAGTACGAGCATCACAGGCCTAGGTTTATCGCAAACTAGCTTTGGAGCTAATAACAGTTATGTTACAGCGAATGTTGTCTAAAACGCAGCGGAAGAGATTAAAAACATTTTGGATAGATACAGATAAAAGTAATCTAGTACTAGTAAGTGTTTCAACAGCGGGAAGCCCAGCGTTTGTTGCTGTTCTTCTGATACCGTTAAACTGCTCTACAGCGGGTGTGTCTGTTTTATTAGGCTAAGCGACTGTCCTAACCACAGAAGAACATTAATTAAATGCGTAGCAACATGTCTCATGTAACAATTCACATTGCGCCAACATTTATGGACAAATCGACAAATATTTTCGCAATTTACCTTAAGGGAGACGGAGTTAGTTCCAGGAAGAGCCGATTAGAGTTGAAGCAGGCTGAAAGTGGGTGGGACCTCGCAGTTTTCTTCCGCCCTACTAACGTAAACTTTGCTCGGTTCAGTTAAATGTCCACCGTCAGAGGCCGATGTTGACTCAGCTCAGAGCAGAGTGCTGGGATGTCTCATTGACCCTGAGGGGAGCACTGGAAAACGTGTCTCACCACTTTAGTTTACATGGTTATGTAAGTGTGGAAGAGACTCTCCAGTTGTTTCATACACAAATAGCACAATGTAAAAACCCCATGCACACATTATTAGTGGAATGGGCTAAATAGACCAACAGACACTGACCCCTGTGGTGAATTATCCTTTTTACATATATATATGTGTGTATATATATATATATATATATATATATATATATATATGTATGTATATATATATACACATATGGCACCATAATGTGTATTATAGTTTGAGTTAGTTTCAACTTAAATATGTAATTTTTATTTCTGTTTTCAAATCACTTTTGCCAGACATGTTTTTTATAATTTTTGCTCAAGTATTTTTGTTTCATGAATAATGATTTTTAAAAGCTTGTATCATCCCATTAAATATGGGTAAATATTGATATTTACAGCATATCGCCATCAGTGAATGTGTTCAATATGCTCCTGATCCTAAAAT
Organism: Solea solea; assembly: GCF_958295425.1. NCBI lineage: Eukaryota > Metazoa > Chordata > Actinopteri > Pleuronectiformes > Soleidae > Solea > Solea solea. Next base: position 13,400,360 of record NC_081154.1, on the reverse strand, counting down.
GTTAAAAAATGAAAGAATGGATGTATTTCTGAAATACACCACTTCCACCAGTACCATTACACAACACTAGATGGCAGCACTTTACTTGTGGTCAAGATATGTATTACAGACCATAGGCCTGTAAGTACATGTCAAGTGTGGCATATTAATTGGCCTTTATTTATTTACTTGCTTTGTATAATAAATGATAAGTGCAATGAGGGAAGCAACACAAACCAAAAAAAACATGTTGAGGTTTATTAAAACAAACAAACACACATCATACATTATCTCACTATAGTGTTGATATTAATTGCTACAATAGTCTTAAAATCACAATAACAATAGGCAACAAAGCCTATAACATTTAAATATTTTTTTCTTTTCAGTTCAGTGCTTTCTCAAATATGCCTAAATGAAGCACAGTCTGTGTAATGTCTCCATTCCAGTGTCGTACAGTAACAAAGTACAAAAATCACGTATCTGTACTGCTGTGTTTGTTTATTTCACTTAATGAAGATCATTACAATTGTTTTCACTTACAGAAACCCAGTGAAGAGCAGTGTAGGGCTTTTATTTTCTTTGAAGGAAGTGACTTTGACGTCGACTAATAGTCAATTTTATTTTATTTCAATCACGACTTCCTCTGTTGTTTTGGGAATGGGACATGTGACTGTTTCATGATCACATGACACATTTATCTCTGAAAATTATTTAAAACAACTATATTTTTTGGTGAATTGTCCCTTTAAGTCTTGCTCAAGGACACATATAGACCAGCAGGGCCAGGAATTGAACCCACAACCTTCCAAAACTCGCCCAACCACTGAGCAACCATGGTTCAATCCTTAATCCTCCACTTTTTAATACTTTTACTTCTAAAACTTAAGTACATTTTATATCAGAACATTACTTTTGATACTTAAGTACAGTAAATGTCATATACCTTATAACTTTTACTTTAGTAATGTTATCAAAAGTGACTTCAACTTCTACCAAAGTTATTTTCTGGTTACATAGTCCATTCAAACACTCACTCGGGTTTAGTTAGTTAGTGATGGTCCCTATCAGATAGAGACATGTGAACATAAAGAAAAGGTTAGAGAGACACAAGCCCATTGGTCCTCCTATCCGCTGTGACGCACACCCCCACAGTCCTGTCCGGAGCGCAGCTCCAAGCTCCAACTGGTATTCACGTTCAGCCTTTTCCACTGCTCCCTCCCTGACAGACTGAAGTCCCGTTACTGGGGTCCTACAGGACTCCCTCAGGTGAACGCGGGGATCACACCCAACCAGCCGGGACAGGACAGGACAGTGGGGATGACAGAAAAGACTTGGCTGATCCAAAAAACCCGGCGGTTCTGACGGTGCTGAGCGAAGAGGCGCCGTCCTCCACCACCAGCAACAGCATGATGTCCGCTATAGAGACTGGTGCCGCCGTGTACCAACCTGCACAGCTGCTCAACTGGGTTTACATGTCTCTGCAAGACAGCCAGAGCAGCGCCTTCGATGCGTTCAAAGCCGAGTCGGACACTTTCCTGCAGGACATGAACAACTCCAAGCGCAGCGCCGCTGATCTGAGCTCCAACTATCTCAACAACTTCTTCCAGCTGAGGAGCGAGGTGTGACTCTTTTAACGCCATTCATGCTTTGTTGAAACCTTCATCCATGAATTCATCTTTTCTCTACTGCATGTCTTACTTTATCTCACTCTCTCTTGGCTGTCCATAAATATCACACCACACGTTTCACTAGGGGTTATTTCTGTAGCCCATACAGCAAACCTCACCTGCATGCCTGCCCAGCATTGGGTCACACTGTGGTGGAGTGGGTAGCATATGAATATGTGTTTTGTGTCATGGTGTATAGTGCTCGAGTGTGTTTTCTGGTGTCAGAGTGTGCAGCTGCTGAAGGAATGGCAGGTTTGGAAAAGCCTCTCACAAGGTTTTAAAAATGTGAGGCTTCACCCTGACTGGCCTCTGCTTCTCCTCAGTGGGGACTTGTGTTGCTTAATTTAGTTATAAATTAAGTGTTAAGTGACTTGTGTTGCTTAATTTAGGCTATATTTAAACTGTTCTATTCTAACACGTATTCACATCAATTAATATGTAAATTATTTTATCAATTCACTGATTAGTTTGGTCCATAAAATGTCACAAAATAAGGACAAAAAAAGCATAAACCATGTTTCCAAAATGTCAGTATTCATAAATGTTTTTGCCAACAAACCGTTTACTTTTACAATGAGCAAAGAAACCAGAAAACATTCATATTCACAATTAAAGAGCTTGTTATATCAAATATCAAATAATAGTCGCAGCCCTGATCTGCACCCATGCCACAGATATGCAGAGGACTCATGAGTAACGTGCACACTGCAACGTACAAGAGGTGCATTTGATCACAATCCTGTTTCTGTGATGCCTTCAGAGTAAACAGTCAGTGTCTGCAGGCTGTTCTTCATGTTTGCCCTGCGGTGCCATAGCACCCGTCTCCTCCAGGGACACAATGATGCTGATTGTGTTGTGCCAATAGGACCGGTCGGAATAATGCACGACAAAGGCATTTTGTTCTGACGAGGAAGTGGACGCCACTGGCTCACAGAGTAAATGTGCTAAAGGCAGCGCATCTGCAGAAATGAAATAAAGTCGGCCAGTGTCAGAGAGATAAACAGGAGAATCAATCAGGGAGATGGACTGACAAGCTGCCTGAAATACTCTTTCTTCTCACTGTAGAGGCGCAACAATGTTCATCTTTGTCTTTATGAAATGAGAGATACTTTTGTGTAGCGTGATAAAGATAAGTGTATTAGTCGGTTTATAGATAAATGTAATATGAATCAACACATCTGATAATCTGTAGTCCGCTTTCTTTTTTAATTTACTTCCACATCAGAATATCCTGCTTCCACTTTAGTTCACATTATAAATTGAAATGTTCATTGTGTAAGAATTACTGACATCTAATGGTGAGACAGACTGTGGCTCACAAACTCCTCCCATTTCCCATGAGCCTCAGGGAACTACGGTGGCCTTCACATACCAGAATTAATGTTTTTATTCTTCTTTTGTGCAACAGGCTTCCACTTTAAAACAACTGTTGAAACATGGCGGTGCAAGATGGCCACCTTCATAAAGCAAGGCCCTTTACATAAATACATACACAAAAATGATAAGAACCAAATTATTTTCATTTTAAAACAAATACAGGAAGTATTAGTAGTACTAATGGGTTATTATATTGAATTCTTCCGATAAACCCCTCTAAATGTTACACACTGGCCCATTAAAATCTTTAGGTTTTAGACTGAAGTTTAAAGGTTATTTGGTCTCTGATAAATGAAAGTCATGTTGCAAATATATAATCAGTCAAGAGATTCATCAACAGGTTAATAAAACAAATAAAGAAGATTAACAGTCCGATGTTGTCCTGCTGTAGTTGTGTGAAGTTATCTGTCTATTCCCTTTTATCATGTAGTGTTCTTCTCTCGCAGGCCTTAAACAACAATTTCTACAAGAGCTCCTCGCCCTACGGGTCCATCAACAATATCGTGGACGGCCTGAGTTCTCTGGCGGACCATTTCTCAGACCTCTCCCTGTCCCCCGAGACACGCAAACACAGCAAAAGGCCCCCACCCAACTACCTGTGCCACCTTTGCTTCAACAAAGGCCACTACATCAAAGACTGCCCTCAGGTGAGCCCCGTCGGGGATGCTGTAGCCTCAGTCAGGTGCAAGAAGGCAGCTGAAAGAGCTGCACATGTGTGTTTCAAGCATCTCAGCTCATTGTCAAATGCAACATGCTTTGACGTGTTGTCTAAAAGAGAGATATCCATAAGGTAATAATTTGATCTAAATTCTGGATCAAATTCACATGCTTCATCGCAGTTTCTGGCATATATTCACCTCTTTCTTTTTTTTTTATGTAATCATAGCGAAACTGTACAATACGTTAGAATATTATGTTTCTATTTCTTTTTTTCCAGAGTGAAATAGATTCCTCAGCATGTATCTGAGGTAGATGTACCACACTGCAGGTTGGTAATGAGCAGCAGATGCCAGATTGGATCTCAGAGCTGGCCTTAATGAAAGATGATAGGTTTTCCTGGGGAACCAGGCACGACCTCTACTCCAAACACCAAAGAAGTATTACCACTGCCTCATGTGCAGCTGTGCTCTCCCATTGATCATGTTCAGAGGGAAATGCCTGACATTTGTTAGGTGTAATGGAAATAACCAAATGACTAATTGACAGGGTGTGACATAGACAAGACGCAACATAAAAAGAAGTAGATATTCTACTATATAAAGAAACCTATAGTGTAATGAGTTGGTTTTGCCATGAATAAAGATGATTGCTTGTCAGCTGCAGCTTGCTCTGATAGCTACATAGATAATAAGACAGATTGATTGCTCCCTCATTTAAACTTTACAAACGCACCAATCTTTGTGCATTTGTGCCAGAAGTTTCTATGAATGTGAAGGAAACGCAAAGTTTCATAGCGGCTAAAATCTAAAGCACGTGCAGGTGTGAGAGATCAATTCATTGGCTTCAAGATGTTCTTATTTCTTGCTGAAAAGTTAGATTTGAAGATTGATAACTTGCATGGTAAATGTGGTTGAGGGTTAGCATAGCTTAGCATAAAAACGAGAAATAGTTACACACGGATTTCGGTGAACATGCATACTTTTTTGGCATTAGCATTAGCTTCACGTCCGAGACAGGAAATGGTGTATACAATGGGAGAAATTGGTCTACTGCCCCCAGCACTTCCTGTATGTATTGCAGTTATTGAACGTGATTTGCCAGAGATGGTGTTTTAATTAAACAGGTTGACGACATCAACATGACATTTAATATTATATTAATATTTTATAAGAGTTGGTCGGAGACTTTTCCAGACTGCCTGTTTCCACTCTTTATGCTAAGCTAAGCTAAGTTTACCAGCTGCTGGCTCCAGCTATCTCATTCATATTTACTGTACAGACATTGGAATATAAATCCTTGAGAAAGCAAATAACCATGTTTCCCAAAGCATTTCATCGCCTCTATGACTGCCAACATAGAGGAGAGTGATGCAGCTGAGCTAAAGTTAGTGGAGTAAAATGAGGAATGCAGAGGAAATCAATCGCAGGAAGCTTAAAAGTCTTTACATTTTCACATATTTACAAACGATTGGTTTATCCGTCCCAGTCCTGGCTCAGGAAGATGAGAGAAGAAGCGCACAGGAAGTGGGTGTGTGGGGCCCTTCAATGGCCCCCTCTCTCTGGGTGGAATGGGGCCCATGTCAGCTCTAAAGGTCTGCTCCTTGATAAAGACACACATTGCTCCTGAGTCGAGGCCGTAGGTGATGTGAAACAATAAAAATCGCGAATTATCAGTCCACACATTTGGGTTGCATTCCTACTTACCCTGCTGTGCCCGGCATGCCTGTGGTAAACACCCCTGTTGACAGCGTTGTGGAGAGTTGTGTTACTTGCTTCCCCAGGGGGTGAAGATGTCAAAGGATTACGCCATGCTATTTACATTTCAACTTTGCAGCCACGCCCCTTATAATGTTTAAAAACCTGGAAACCATTTCTGCTGTCTGGCTCTGTGCTGCTCTCGCTGTGCTTTTAGAAAGATGATGTCAGATTGAACATGTGTTGTTCATATTTTAGACACGGAGCAATGATGTTGTCATGACAAAGGGCCTCAAGTTAGGAAGAGCTGAATCTTTCTCTGGAGCTTGGAATTTCTCTGCCGTTTTACCAAAACATGTTAGCGTTAGTTTAACACCTTTCATCTGTTAACTCATCATAACATCATTTTATTTCCTTGCCAGTTAAGTAGCTGGTTGCTTAAAAAAGAATGCACAAGTGACAGTGTGTTTACAGTAATTGGGTGTATGGTGGGAAGGGCCTAGACTAAATAAGGAGAGCATTGTTTCTCCAGAGGGGCCGTGGATCCAGAGGTCAAGAAGTCGGGCTGCATTGTTCACCCGGCTCTGCTTGACTGCAGCCAACTCCGTCTCAGTCAGTCTGCCTGTTTGAGAAGAGGCGCTTATCAGATATTAGCAGATATTAATTTAAAGGGCCAGTGAGCAGCTGCCGACAAGTCTCCATCCAAAACATGGTTTTGGAAATATTGGAAAGCACAGGAAATGGGCGTATGGCTTCATAGTTAGAATTGAATCACGTTTGAATAAACATGGTCTGCTTTGAAAAGTCATCTGGACAGTGGAACTTTGAGAGTTGCAGGGCTTTTAGGGGGAATTCCTTTCTTATATTTGGTCTTTGAAGGCTGAAACAAAGATATTTGTGATTAGATTCTAAGCAGCATTTAATCCCATTATTTTTTTCTCTGTTATTACTAAAGTAAACCTGGTCTGAGACACAGCCTAACTACTGTACTGTTGTGATTGGTCTGAGTTTGTGCTGGTAGTAGCCTAATATGTATCCATTTATCTTGTATATTGAACTTCTTGTCTAAGAATTTATTTAAAAATGATAAATTCCACTAGAATCAGTACTTGTCATAGTTTATTTTTTAATCCTTACTTGTAAATGACTGAGATTTGGTGAAATCCCTGTAGGTCAAATAGATTTTTAAAGCAATCGCCCAACTATTCTCTTGAGAAGACTAAGAACTTCACCTAAAAAATGACCGAACAATTGACTGAATAACATAAAAAAAGAAGCCACAGTCAGGGAGGAACATTTCCTTTTTATTACAAGAGTGACGCTTTTCTTCAAAGTTTTTACTGATGATAGATCTTTTACAATAGGCTGATATATCAGTCCAAATGCTGATAATGTTATCAGTGTTGGTTTAGAACCAGACGGCGTGCTTCTGTCCAGGTGGAGCGAAACAGCTCACAGCCAAATATGTAACTGGTGAATCTCAAGCAACACCACCGTGAGATTACTGTGGCTTTGGTCTTGTTGTTTTCACTGCTGATAAATGTCTTATCTGTCCTCAGTTTGCTGTCTGTTGCTTTTGGCGAGATCAGAATCAGAATCAGAATCAGAAGAGCTTTATTGCCAAGTACGATTTGCACATACAAGGAATTTGTTCTGGTGTCATTGGTGCATAACAAGCATACAAAATTTTAATATACACAGTATATAAATGTTTTTTTTAAAAGATGAAAAGAGCACTACAGAAAGAGCAGTACAGCTGGGCAGAAGTGAGTAACAGTGAAATATTCACCAGGTGCAAAAGTTCACAGTAATGACGTTAATGTAACGCATAAAAAAGATGTAATGATAATGTGACATGTAGAGGCAGAGGAGGAGTGTGAGGAGTCAGAGTGTCAGGGGGGGGCTGCGGGCCTTGTTGATAAGGCTAGTAGCAGACGGGAAAAAGCTGTTCTTGTGGCGTGAGGTTCTGGTCCTGATGGACCGCAGCCTCCTGCCAGAGGGGAGTGACTCAAAAAGTTTCTGACCGGGGTGGGAGGGATCAGCCATAATCTTTCCTGCACGCCTCAGAGTTCTGGAGGCGAACAGGTCCTGGAGAGATGGAAGATTGCAGCCAATCACCTTCTCTGCAGACCGAATGACACGCTGCAGTCTGCCCTTGTCCTTGGCCGTGGCAGCAGCGTACCAGATGGTGATGGAGGAGGTGAGGATGGACTCAATGATGGAGGAGTAGAAGTGCACCATCATTGTCTTTGGCAGGTTGAATTTCTTCAGCTGCCGCAGGAAGTACATCCTCTGCTGGGCTTTTTTGATGAGAGAGCTGATGTTCAGCTCCCACTTGAGGTCCTGGGAGATGATAGTTCCCAGGAAGCGAAAGGAATCCACAGTGTCAATTGTGGAGTCACAGAGGTTGATGGGTGCAGGTGAGGCTGAGTTCTTCCTGAAGTCCACAACCATCTCCACTGTCTTTAGAGCGTTGAGCTCTAGGTTGTTACGGTTGCACCAAGTGACCAGCTGTTCAACTTCCCACCTGTAGGCGGACTCGTCACCATCAGAGATGAGTCCGATGAGAGTGGTGTCGTCCGCGAACTTCAGGAGCTTGACCGACTGGTGACTGGAGGTGCAGCTGTTTGTGTACAGGGAGAAGAGCAGAGGAGAAAGAACGCAGCCCTGGGGGGATCCGGTGCTGATGACCTGTGAGTCGGAGACATGTGTTCCCAGCTTCACATGCTGCTTCCTGTCAGACAGGAAGTCAGTGATCCACCTGCAGATGGAGTCAGGCACGCTCAGCTGGGAGAGCTTCTCCTGAAGCAGAGCCGGGATGATGGTGTTGAAGGCAGAGCTGAAATCCACAAACAGGATCCTGGCGTAGGTTCCTGCAGAGTCCAGGTGCTGGAGGATGTGGTGGAGGGCCAGATTAATTGCATCGTCTACAGACCTGTTGGCTCTGTAGGCAAACTGCAGTGGGTCCAGGAGGGGGTTGGTGATGGCTTTCAGGTGTGAAAGCACAAGACGCTCAAAGGACTTCATAACCACAGAGGTCAGGGCGACGGGTCTGTAGTCATTAAGTCCTGTGGTCCTTGGCTTTTTGGGAACAGGGATTATTGTCGAGGTCTTGAAGCAGGCTGGCACGTGACATGTCTCCAATGAGGTGTTGAAAATGTCTGTGAACACTGGAGACAGCTGATCAGCGCAGTGCTTCAAGCTGGATGGGGAGACAGAATCCGGACCAGCTGCTTTCCTGGGATTCTGTTTCCTGAAGAGTTTGTTGACGTCCCTCTCGTGGATGGAAAGAGTCAACACTGAGGTGGGTGGTGGGGTGGAGGGGGGGGGGACCTTTAAGGTGGGCATTGGTGGAGATGCCCAGGCCCCTGCTGAGGTGGGGGAGGTGGAGGTGAAACACTGGAGCTGGGGGTGTTGGGAGGTGTTATGGGGGATGGTTGCAGGACTGTCCCTCTGTCTTTCAAAGCGGCAGTAGAACTCGTTCAGGTCGTTGGCTAGGCGTTGGTCGTTAAAGGAGTGGGGGGCTTTAGGCTTGTAGTTGGTGATCTGCCTAAGCCCTTTCCAGACAGACGCAGAGTCGTTGGCTGAGAATTGGTGTTGGAGCTTCTCAGAGTACAGTCGTTTAGCTTCTTTCACCGCCTTGCTAAACTTGTACTTTGCCTCTTTAAGTCTGTCTTTGTCACCACTCCTGAAGGCCTCTTCCTTATCCAACCTTAACCTTCTGAGCTTGGCTGTGAACCAGGGTTTGTCGTTGTTGTAACTCACCCTGGTGCATGATGGAACACAGCAGTCCTCACAGAAGCTGATGTATGACGTCACAGCCTCTGTGTACTCATCCAGACTGTTGGTAGCAGTCCTGAATACATCCCAGTCAGTAGAGTCCAAACACGCCTGTAGATCCTCCACAGCCTCACTGGTCCACTTCTTTGATGTCCTCACTACAGGTTTGCAGAGCTTTAGTTTCTGCCTGTAAGCAGGAATCAGGTGGACCATGACGTGGTCAGAGAGTCCCAGTGCAGCACGGGGGACGGCGTGATAAGCATCCCTGACTGTGGTGTAACAGTGATCCAGAATGTTCTCCTCTCTGGTCGGGCATTTAATAAATTGTCTCAGATCATCTTCTGAGGAGGATGAGCAAGAGCAAGATAGAGGAAACCCTGGAATGTGTGTGTGTGTGGGGGGGGGGGGGGGGGGGGGGTAGACTTGTTCGGATGAGGAGGGGATTTTATATGAAACCCTGTACACTCTGAGTTTTCAGTTCCCGTCAACTACCTCTCACTTTCTCATCAGTTTGGGAGTGGTGAGGGTCAGATTAAGTCACTGCTAGTTAGGGTTTGGGATTAAGTTAGGTTCAAAATAAGTGAGCGATAAAAACCAGAATTAGCTCCCACCAGAATCCAGACACTCCCAGTCTTTATGGACCACAATCATCTCATTTCCACTCTCACTTGTATCATGTCAGATGGCACATTCATTGAATGATGCAGTAAATCAGTGTTTGATTGCCACTTCACACTCCATCATTTTAGGTTGGTTCGCCACAGTTATGTGAAGCAAATGATTCAGTTATTTCCGCTCTAAGGCTAGGTATCGCCACGGAGCAGGTTTATTAAAATAATCCCTTTCATCATTCATTCAGGTGAATTGATTGGTGTAAACCCAGCCCCGACCGCGGCGATTACCGAAATAATACCATTAAATTCACATTTGGCTTGTTAGCGACCTCCTGGGAACCTGGAAATCATTTCCACAGACCAACCCACCATCTCAGAGTTTACTCCCCACACAGGATTTAAAGGATTGTGGCTCAGCAGCTGTGTCTTTCTGTTGCCTTTTGCGTTAGCCTGGCACTCCGCCTGCGCCTGTCATTCACTGGTTGTGAAATGTAAAGCCAGTTTACAGCTGTATATGTCATCAGCTCCAACCACAGCCAGGACTGGAGCTCAGTTAGACTCAGCGGTGTGTAAATGGTGGGAGATGAGATGTATGCAAATGTGTGTGTCCATAATTCTATATATATAGGCAGAATTATGGACATATATATAATCTGAACAGCGGTAGTAAAACAGAAAACCCGTCATCTGTGCTTTGGCCTCCAGTTGTTTGCACATAATCACATTTATTTTCTGGAAAGGAGAGTTAATCCATTCAATATTTCAGATGCGCCAGATTTACAGATAGGCTGCGTGGAGGGATTACTGCCTCATGCTGCTAAAGGAATTATTTGATATGTGGATGTTTCTACAAGTGGAGCATTTGGCCCTGACGGATTCTGGAGAAAAGGAAGCACCATTGTGTAACACAGGACATCAGTTTGCTGCCACTGGCCAGGGAGCGTCTTATATCTTGTTTCCTTGAATCACAGCTCTGGGGTTTGTGCTTATTATCAATGTGGTAAAGTTGGTTGAGAAGCTTTGTGCAAGGATACACAGGAATGCTGAGTTCAGCACCAATGGCACACTGAGAGAACAAAACAATGGCATGCTGGTGCAGTTCTTTTCCACTGTCTCATATACAGCAAGTAACTGTACACTGATGCTTTTCTTGGACTTTTAAATAACTCCTTCAGATAAGGACACAGAAAAAAAAAAAACTGAATACAAATGTTTGCTATTTTCATATCATCTCCCTCCGGCTACAGTAATACATATACTGTATATACTTGTCATTTTTAAGGAAAATGGAGAGTCATCTGTTTGCAGTTTTAAACCCTGCTGGGATAATTGATTTCACAAGATAATGGCGAGTAACACTAAAGTCGTAACAGGAGTCTTCACCGACCGGCTGCAGTGCCGTCTGTAGGCATTAATGTGTTGTTTTGCTTTGGTTACAGCTGGGCTTCTCCCCCGGTCCTGCGGGGGTCTGATACAGATTAGTCGCAGCAAAGAGATGATGAGAGCACTGTGGGTTTGTCAGTGTGGAGTAATTGACCACATGCTATCCAATAGGCTTGGTGTTCCTGTGATTTCCAGGATGAATGTCTCATGGGGGTATGGATGTGGGGGGGGGAGAGTGAATGAGGGAGGGAGAAAGGAGAAGGAGGAGATTTGGAGAAGTCCATTGTTTATCCTGATGGATTCCAGATGATGGCAGAAGGAGGCAGCCAACCTTCTGGGCCTCTCTCACCAGGCTACAAGGATCTGGGCCATGGCTTATCTGCTGCGACCATAGAATTTGGCTTCGCATTGGCCCAGTACACTCAGGGGCTGGTTTAAAGTTTAAAGTATGGGTTTTCGTTGGGACAAGTTAAACCATTTCTCACACATGGTTTCAGGCTGCAAAGATCAATCAAATATCAGGAATCGAAAACTGAAAAGTCTCTCTTCATGGTTTTAGTCGTGAGGAATGTCTATCAAGAGTTGGCAGCGCTGGTCTATTAGCTGCACTGAGCTGCTCGGCAGGTTTGGTCCAGACTGAATTATCTCATCAGTTACTTGAACGGATTGTCATGAAATGTAGAAGTGACATTCATGGTCTCTGGGAAATGTTCTCTAAGGACTTGTGATTGCTCGACTCTCGCTCGGAATGCCGATACAACATGAGGTTCAAATTTGTGGTTTGGAATAGAATGTCTGAACAACAATTGGACAGATTAAAAACTAGAATGGCTACTTAGCAGAGTGCATAACTTTGCCAAGGCCGAACAATGATTGAGACGTTGCTGAAGTAGGAAGGAAAATTGAAAGAAAATGACTTATTCATCATAGAAATGTGTTCAAGAAAAAACATTGATTCACCCCATTGTCCACATTACTCTGAAAGTACTCTTGTTTAGTGTACTTGCACTTGTAGTTTTTGTACAATTTTGCTAAAAACAAATTTAAACTCTTTTTTGTCAAACAACTAATCCATTAATTGGGAAAATAAGTGACATATGAATGGATGGATTACAGTTGTATAGTTGCAGCCCTATAATAGCCACTTTATTGTACATTATTGTTCTGTTTTTCTTTTCAAACGCACAATTGTTGCATCAATTGAGTGGTTCTCAAACTTTTTCATACCAAGTACCAGCTGAGAAAATACTGAGCTCTCAAAGTAACACCATTATCGACAACGTTCAAATACAGTGGTGTAAATAGGCTGAGCTGCAGACTCTTCACAGGAGGCAGATTTATTCCCCCCCCTCCTCTTCCTCACATATACTTCACACTCAGTGGTATAGCGAAATTAAATTAAGATTCTTTTTTGTTATTTTTTTCATTTTCTACACTCATCAGCCCCACTCCGATCACATACCCTGGTATGAACAGTAGAACCGTATTTCTGAGGAAGCTCTCGTACCACTGGTGGTACACGTACCACAGTTTGAGAACCATGGTGCTATGGGCAATATCATTGATCAACTTTCACGAGAAGAAGGTCATGGTTATGTGATATCCACCGAATTGTTATTTTAAACTAGAGTAACTAAAGGTGTGTGTACAGGTATTAGCAGTGTTGTTGTTGATTGTTGATGTGGACATGCTGTGTGGTAAATATGGTTTCTGTGGTGTTAAGTGCAACGTCTCACCTTCATTATATCATAATGAAATTGACGATCTCGTATCTTTGTTAAGATTTTTTGTAAAAGTTAAATATCAAGCCAACAATGACTAACAGTGACAGATATTCACGCTGGTGACTTGACTCAGACTTTCCTGCCGGCGTACGGGTCTCCAGTCAAAGTCAGGTCAACAGTGTGATGTCCATGTCGACTGCCAGCGTCATATCTCTGATGGGACCAGTGGAAACACCGGTGTGTGCCGTGCCCTTTGCTGCCCCGTGAGCTCCAGACTGTAGGTAGAGTTTGTTTTGCTTGCTCTGCAGAGTGAAAGTTGTTTCCTCCCTCAGGAAGATGATGCTCTCCACGTCTGCTCTCCCTGTGGGGGCTTGAGACAGAGGGCTGCCATCAAAAGTGACCTCCCACAGTGCCTCACTGTGGCTCAGCGAGGCAAACACAGGCCTTCTCAGTGGCCTTAACAGTTAGAGACTTGGCTGTGGTAACTTTCAGCATGTTTTTTTTTTTATTTTTTATTTTTTTTAGACCAGATGCAGCCCTGGAAATGAACAGAATGATCCGTTGGGAAGTTTTGAACCTGACATAGGTTTCTGCTGTCAAATCAAAACAAGATTGGATGCGAGTTCCTCAGCATGGTGTGTGTGGACTCCGTCTTAATTTTGACTTGCCCTACTTTTCTTCTTCTTCTTCTTTTTTGTCCACTGAGGTGCTTTTTAATTTAAACCAGTCTTGTCGAGATGATTTCTTTGTGATGGGTTTTTGGGTTTTGTCATGTTATACAAGTGCAGAGTTCATCTGGGTTTTATTTCCTCCCTGCTCAGATCTTGGTGTCCTGATTGGTGGGTTGGGGCCAGCTGGGAGGGATGACTGAGAGCCTGAGGTATTTGTCCTATAGCAGGGAGGCCTCTACCATTGGTCCCTTCAGGGCTGGGGCCTCCTTTACGGTCCCTTGGGAACACAGCTGGAGGGATTGAGTTCATTTTTAATGGGAAAGCTGAGACTCCCTTTCTCCCTTTCTCCTTTTTCTGTCCAACAAATAAATTACACTGATAAATTACAGTTTATTCCAACTTCCTCGGAATAAACCATTAAAGCATTAACATGTCATATTTGTTCTAAATCGTTAGATAAGTTTGGATAAGAGAAGGTTCTTGAAAAAAAAGAAGGTGTGGCTGACTCTGGCCGGACTGTAAATGTGAAACATCAAAACAATTATCTGTCTTTTGAGCATGTTTTGTCTAGGGATTAATATGATTGTTTATTTTTCTCCTATTAAAACAAATCATGTCTCCTGACCACCAACAAAGCTTTCGCTATCACTTCCCGTTCCTGCAGGCGTGCAGAGCTTTTGATTGGCTCCTCTCCAAAGAAACCAAGCAGGTCACTTTGTGTCCAGTGAAAGGTGTTGCATTGGAAAAGCCCAAATATGTGTCGAGCTGCAGAGGAACTGGGAAACGTGTACTTTTTCAGCGTTTACTAAATGAAGTGGGCCGGCTGACAGACTCGGACTGAAACTTATTTTCTCTGAGGTGTTTTCCTTTTCCTGACAGCACTCACCATTACACATGTAATTGAAATAAAAACAATGCAGGAAATCCAACCTGAGATCAAACTAAAGCCACATGTTTGAAGCCAAACATCTTCCTCCCATTTCTCCTTGACCAATCACAGTCATGTGTTCGCACACAGTGTTGGGTTCACACCTACACTCCCTCAGCCTCGACCTTCTCACACTCTTGTACAACGTTAAAGGCACATTCAGGTTCATCACTGGCTTTGTAAACTCACACACGGACAGTATTACAGGAGACGCCTGTAGGGGATCGTACACGATGCAGTTTGGCAAGAGCAAACTCAAGTTTAATGTGTATAATAAATGTGAAAGGACTGCATTTCTCTTCAGGCTCGACCCAAAGGTGAAGGCCTGACTCCTTACCAGGGAAAGAAGAGGTGTTTCGGTGAATACAAATGCCCCAAATGTAAGAGGAAGTGGATGAGCGGGAACTCCTGGGCCAACATGGGGCAAGAGTGCATCAAGTGCCACATCAATGTTTACCCCCATAAGCAGGTAATGATACACAGACTCATTAGATATCATACTTGTATTATTATACTTATATATATATATATATACACATTTTGATAATTAAAACAAGCTTTTTGCTTCTTAAGCTTCTTAAATGTGAATGTTTTCTGGTTTCTTTGCTCCGTTTGACAAAGAAATCAATAAAACTGAGACATTATTGGTTTGCGGAGAAAACAAGACATCTGAGAACATCATCATTTCGAGGTTTGGGGAAACACTAGTCAACATTTGTCCACATTTTCTGACTGGTTCTGATTATATGGACCAAACAAATACTTCAAAAGAATTGCCAGATTGATCACTTATGTAAGTAATCATTGGTTGCAGCTCCGGTGCCTACATATTCTTAACATAGTGACAGTCTCTCCGTGTCTTCTTTCAGCCGTTTGCTTAACTAACTCCACACTTTTAATCTCTTGAAAGTGTCTTTTACTCCTTGTGTGTCTCATATAGACTGTGAAAAACTGTAGTGTAAAGAGCTTTGACTGGTCATCGAGATTAGAAAAACAAAATATGAATACAGAACATTAAAAGGAACTGCTGCACCGTCAGTCCACTGTTCCTCTTTAGTGGATTTCTTTCCAAGACTTCTTCTTTGTAGCTTATTCCTCTTTTGTAAGTTGTGTTTGGAAAAAAGTGGCTGCTAAATGCTTAAATGTGAATGTAAATATTAGAGCTGCAACTAACGATTATTTTCACGATCGATTCATCTGTTGATTAATCGTTTGGTCCATAAAATATCGGAAAACCTTAAAAAATGTCGATTGGTGTTCGTCAAACCTGGAAATGATGATGTTCTCACATGTCTTGTCGGAAAGCTTGTTTTAATCATGAAAAAAAAGAAGATTTGAACCGATTCATCGATTATCAAAATAGATTGAATTGTTTCAGCTCTTTTCATATGTCATTTGTGTATACTTGTGGAGCTGTAAACTCTCTTCTTCATTTGTTCCAGCGACCTCTGGAGAAACCGGACGGCTTGGATGTGTCTGACCAGAGTAAGGAACATCCACAGCACCTGTGTGAAAAATGCAAAGTCCTTGGCTACTACTGCCGCCGTGTGCAATAACCCACTCCTGTTTGACTTCCGCCGTTTCATCAAAAAGGGACATTTATATTTTAATAACTAAAATACATACCTATATATATATATATATATATATATATATACATGGCAGTATAGTTTATTATATCATAATGTATCTAACGGTTTACTTAATTGAAATACTCTGACACTGTGACTCTTGGTCTTAGGGGCTCATTGGCCTGGATATTTGCGATCACATCTCCCAGTGGAGACGAGTGCTTTGCGTTTGTGTGTGTGTGTGTGTGTGTGTGTGTGCGAGGAGCGCAGACATTATGTGAACATTGAAGTCGTAACTATGAACAAAGAATCTTACCAACTGTGAATTAAAAAAGAAAACTTCAACTCAGCGTCCGTGGGAGTGAAGTTTAAGAGTGAAGTTTCCAGATGACGATTCTTTTTACACGTTTGTATATTCCAGTAATAACTTAAATGTGTTCTGTATAAAATATGCAACAAGTCTTTACTAAGAAGGATATGCAGTGTTGATGTGTATCTGCATTATTGTTTGTATTATCAGTACTGGAGGGTACATAATTTGTGAATTAATTTTTATGTCACACGGCTGTTTTTTTTTTTTTTAATTACATTTTATGAAGGAACATATTAGCCAACTAACATTTATTCTTTATATACGTGCCTACAACAAAAAGTGAATTATATCTATGTTGTACAACAATGCAATATGGTAAAGGTGTTACAGCACACTTTATTTTGGCACGCAGTGTCAGGAGAAACTCAGCAAAGTGTTTTTGTTTTCTTTTTTGGTTAAATGGGTCATAGGTCGTGACGTCTCGTATGTAACGCGAGACAAAAAAAAAGGACTAAATATCAGTGTGAACCAAAGATCGGGAAGGATTTAGTGGAAGGGAGCGTGTGCATGTTGCTCCAGAAGGTTTTTCCATGTGTCTGTTACATTGTAATGTACGCGCTTTACGATGTATGAGACACCAGTTGTGCCTTAGTTTGAGTTCTCCATGAGATGGAGCTCTTCAAATGTTTTTGTATTAAAATGCATTTAAACTTGTCATGCACCATTGTTTGTATCTTTTTTTTTTTTAAATCTCCACAATGTATTTTTTTATTTCCTTCACCAAAGGGACGATGTTGTTAACATCTAATATTCAGACTTCTTCAACTATTTCCATAAAACATTTTGAGTGTGTGGGGTACAACTTGCAATCATGGAGTTAAAGTGTTTGCAGGAGTATGTTTCTAGTTTGTCCATATGTTTGGGAGCTGGAGAAAGTTTCTCCCTTCTGCTTTAACTTATCCAGATGTGACATGTTTCTAACAGAGAAAAACCAAGTTTGTATCAGTCTTTACATTTTCAAACATCTGGTTTTCTTATCAGATTCAGCTTCACTTTCTCGTGTACCACCACTGGCACTGCCTACAGGACGCTTCCCCGCGTGGCAGCCGTTAGATCGGACATTGCAGAATAAATACACAAGTAGAATAAGATCATGGGTCAACTGAAGCTGATGAAAGAAAACCAGGAGGAGGTGGGTTAAAAAAAAAAAAAAGAAAAAATGAGAGAGTGAATACATTGATCTGAAGTAAAAGGTCACGCCTGTATTTCATGAGCATTGTGTCAGGCTAATGAAACAAAGAGGTTTGCGTTTTTAAGAAAAAACTCATTTATTTTTTTAATTACTGCCCTTCTAAACCAGTTTGAAAAAAGGACCCTGCAGTCCTGTGGCAAGTTCACATTTTATAGCATAAGTGCATTAGTTGACGGAGCAACTGAGTCAGATTTTTATTGTCAGAAGTGAGAGATATATACATTAGTACAGCAAGTACAGCAGGAGATGAGATGAGGACCGTGTCCACTGCTCACATCGAAGTCTCCTTCAGCTCTCCACAGTCTGTGATAGTGATCCTCTTGGCGGTTCGCCCAGACCGTGAACCAAAAGACTCCACTTTCTTGACCACGTCTATTCCCTCCTTCACGCTGCCAAAGACAACATGTCTGCCATCCAGCCTGAATGAAGAAAGACAAAGTTTGTTATCACTGCCTCATACAGTGAGAGGATTCGTGATGCCCCCGACAGGGGTTTGACTTGTGGCTGTTTTCTTCTGCGATGCCACTATTTTCTACCATTGTTGTACTATTTTAGACCATTTATTAAATCTGATCACATCGAGCGCTGATGCCAAAACATACAAATTCAATACAAGAGTATAATTCTCTGCAGGCATAAAAAACAAAAACACCCTTTCAAACATTTTAACAATAACTGGACATGACTAAACCCATATTTTAGGGGGGAAAAGCATCTAAAATAACAAGCAGTGTAGATGCAGCAGCAGATTTGTATGGTTTGGTGTTGTACCAAAGCTATTCAACTGCAAGTGGGACACTTCACTATTTTTAATTGAATTACTTATACAATAATCATGACTATTTCCTTCATAATGCCTGAGAGTCTGAAGAGTCGGTGACATGCCAAGGTTACATGCTGATACGTGTATAGCCTCTGGTGGTGGATTTAAGTGCTTTTCTCTTCAGATCCCTGTTACTCAACCTAAAATGTATGAAAAAGGCATCAGGGTAGCAATTAACTTTTTTTTTTTTCCATGTGGTTTGAAACTCAAGCTCACATTTTAAATGTTAGCAGTCTCTGAGATGTTCACTGTCACCACCACAGCCAAGCTACTTTTCCTGCTCACAGTTAAAAGTCCTGCAGCTCACTGTCCCTATAAATCCCGAGGTGACTTAATATTTAAGAAAAAAACACAGCATTTATGATTTGTACTTTAAGAGACTGAGCAATATGGGCCTCCCATATAATATATATTTAAAAGTAAAGTGTGCAATCACCTGATGGTTATTTTCATTACCTGAGAATAAGTTTTTTACAATAGCTCACAATGGACAAGCTCAACATCTCTAACTGAAAGCTAAATATTGATTCTTCAATACACTTGGACAGAAATAACCCGATTGCACTTTGATTAGAATGGTGTGTTTGTCAGTACATACCATTCTGTTTTAGCAGTGCAGATAAAGAACTGGGATCCGTTGGTGTTTGCTCCAGCATTGGCCATGGACAGGATTCCTACAAAGCAACAAATTCACACTCAGTCTAAAACAAAATACAACATATTTTAAATCAAACCGTGCAAATAAGTCATTATGCTGCAAGGATTAATGACTTATATTAAACGGCACATTAATTAAAACATTTGGCCAATTTAGGGAACCAACCGACATTCCTGAGCGTTATTTAGCTTTTTTTTTTTACACAATACTGCCACCCGGTGGTGAAACAATTGAAAACATGTACAAATGAAATTAATTAACTTATAATTTTCTGAATTTAATATTGCAATTAGTGTTACATGCCAATAATATGTATTCCTGCCTTGTCCTCTGTCTTTTTGTTTTTTTGACTCAGGACAATCAAGTTTTTTCAAGCCCTGGTTACAAACAACTGAAAACTACCACCTCCTTTCATGACTGTAGCACAAACACCGCATATATTTAAGTACCTGTAGCATCACAAGAGGAGACAGTTTGGCCCTAAACATTCCATCACAACCCACAGACCATCTTAGATGAATGATAAAATTCCCAGACTCTCCACATCTGGAAAATTACCTCTGAAAATTCATCTTATCCTTAAATATCTGTGACCAGTGGAAACTGCGGAATAAATAAACCAGACAGCACTGCGTTCTCCTCCATCTATACTGGCAGTGTTCACAGAAACAGTGGGATATACATCAGACACATTACCAGGTCCAGTGTGCTTCAGTTTGAAGTTCTCATCGGGAAACTTCCATCCGTAGATAGACTTCCCTCCAGTCCCATTGTGGTTTGTGAAATCACCACCCTGAAAACACAGATCACACTGTAATTACACTGTAACGATCACAAAGGACACAAAAAGAGAGAGAGCGAGGCCTACCTACCTGGCACATGAACTGAGGAATCACTCTGTGGAAAACTGATCCCTTGTAACCGAAACCAAGTTCCCCTGTGCACAACGCCCGGAAGTTTTCTATGAAACAAGAGTTAGTGTTAGGTCCTCCTTAAATCTGTAAACAAGTCAGTGAACAACATTCACTGATGTAGGTTGTACCAAAATGCAGACAATTCATTTTCCTCGTCTTAATTGAAAGAATGAATGAATTAGTTAATTGTGGTTTTAAACACTTTTTAAACACAAATCTGAGGCAATCGTGTCGTGATGTAAGATATATTGTTATGGAATCGTTGCTCCAGTGTCCATAAATACCACCACTAATACTACAACAACACGTATTGTGTTTTTGTTTTATACCACAAGTATTATGGCATCAGATTCAGCTGTAGAACGTGGTCATGACGTGACTGATGTTTGACATAATAACACAGCTATGGGTGATGGTTTGTGGGATGGATTACATTGATAAATTCTGGAGAACTCATCCCTGCTCTCTTCCTTATCAGTGTTTCCTGTGCCACTGTAGAGCTGAATAGTTCCACTGTTTGTGGAGACAGTTAGTTTCCCAATTAACAATACTGTATGTTTTTCGATCCATAAAATTTGGTCCACAAACCAAAATATATACTGTTTTTTTCTGGAAATTGTTGCATTGCCAAGTAAGTAAATCTTTACCAAAGCTTTGCAAAGAAACTGCCCAACTACAAAGAATTAGTAGAGACATTTACTACTCTGCAGTTAAGTCTTGTTTAGTCTTGTCCAGTCTGTCTCCTGCATAATAACTAAAAGTCAACATTCCTTGGATCAGCCTGTGGCTCTGACAAACAAGTTTCACTTGTGCTTGTGAGTAGTTCTTAAAATCTTTAATTGAACATTTGCTTAAGTAATGGTTTGTTTTAACTTTACTACATTTTAAATCGAATCCATTCCTGAGAAATATTATGATGAGCAGAAGAACATAGAAGACACAGCAATTGTGACCTTGCTCTGTTTTAATGTGTACATTTTGCAGTGTTACGTTTTGACTATTGATAAAGGGGAAAAAAGGATGGTCAACCATGACTGTATTGTTTGTACATATTATATGAGATGGTCTACACTTATAATTACGTTATAACGGTTGTTCTACTTTGTTATTACACTGTAATAAACTTGATAACAGTTTGATATTAATTAAGTGTTCATTTACCACATACACAAACAATGTACACAACAGAGTTCACAAATAACGGCTTACCTGCTGTTTTAGGCACAACGTCAGCGTTGAGCTGCAACAGAAACATGAAATTTCCAGGGTCATAAGTGTGTGTGTGAGCAGGTGGTTCGCAGGAAAACGTTAATTAAAATGAAACTGCGCCATTTTCTTTTGAGGCACGTACACACAAGCATCGACAGGTAGGCAGCATTAAAGTCCTGTGTTCTATTATGATTTTGTTTTTAATGGTTTTGACCGCTCTTACCTCAAAGGTTACTCTGCCGAGAGGCTCGTTATCTGCAGCAATGTCAAAGTAAACGGTCGGGTTGTTGTTGGCCGCTGCGACGCCGCTGCTGCACAGACGCACGGCGGTAAACGCCAGCGAACACAACTTTATTCTATTCGACAACAGCAACATGTTTTAAAGCCAGTGAGTCTCAACTGTTCCTTCACACGAGACGAGACCGCAAGGACATGGAAATTACACTTACATGTGCAATAGCAGAACCCGGAAACACGTTATTTTAAAGTCTCGCGCGATTACGTTTACACACAGGGGCAGAAAACGTTTTTTTTCCTTTGTGTTCAGCTTTCATTCTTTACAAAGAACACATGATGAACAAAAAACTTATTATAGAAAACAATTTAAAGTTGGCTGTAAATATATACTTTATCTGCATAATCTAATCCCTATAACATCCATTCAACCTTAATGATTTCCTATTGTGGATTATGCTGCCATCTTGTGGGTAAATCAAGTGCTCCATATGCCCTGGACCTTTACAACAGGAGTATGATCAGAATATTAGGACACAACAAATCCATGTGCATCCCATTATGGTTAAAATGTACCATCCTCTAATGATGGTAAACCATGTCACAACCCTAAACCTAACACTTATAACACAACTGAACATGCTGATAAAGCCAGCAGTGGATCGAGAATCAAGGATTCTGTGTATTTCTGTGATTTAAAATTGACAATTTCCTCTATGGACTTTGGTGCAGGGAGTGAGCTGTTTACAAAACAATATAATCTTCAATTTCTTACCATAAAATGATTTGTTACAGTTTTGTTACAGATTAAGCAGCAAACATACACTTAAAATTGAATTAACTTAAGCTGACAGGAGCTGTCTCTGGCTGCTTCTCGGCACATGAAATACTCTATTTATGCTTAATTCCAACCCTACTTCAAAAAACTTAAAACTATCCCTTTAAATTAAATTTAACAAAAACGTGAGTGAGGGTTGATAACCCATCATTTACACCTCGTCCTTGCCTGTGTCGCCATTTCACAAAATAAAAGACCACAGTGACGTGCGGGTATCATCTGAATACATATTTATTAGATAAATATTAGGTTGTCACATCATCTAACTACATACAGTTCTGCAAGACTAAAAATCACAATTAGTTCCTTTTATTTTTTGACCAGTTTAGAATATGAAATGATTGTACATACAATGTACAAACATAGAGACAATGGCCACATTGCATGAATCAGATTGTAGATCATTTCTGCAGCTGTTCATGATATCAAAAATCGTACAAACTATGGATTTGTTTACAGTCTTCTGGACTCGTCCCTCCCTCCCTTCCTTCCTCCCTCCCTCCTGCCTCCTCTCTCCTACCCCACCAAGCGATTTTCTCCGTAACCTTGATGTTGTTGGGTTTCTTTTTTTTTTAAGCTTTAGCACCTCAAGAGTATGCAGACGAGAACACTTAGGCTAAATATTACATGTCAAACATAGCTGTCCCAGTTCCCCTTGGAAAAAAAGAGGTGACAGTATATTACAGAGGGGGACAAAGTGCCGAGATACCCACAGACACTTACTAACAAGTTTCATTTTCCATATTCAGCCACTTCCAGTAGAGGGGTTGCAAGCTTTTTATTATTCTGAAGAAACAATGCACATTCCCAGGGAAAATGAATACATTTCTGTTCACATGTCTCTACAGTCATTTACATATATACAGGCATTCTTGGGACGTTTGACCTAGCCTTGCCCTCAGCATCCTTTTTCCAGGCCAGAGTGACGGACGTGCCCTTCCTCTCTGTATTTTTTGTTTGTTTTTGAACTTATTCGTTTATTTTTAAAACAACATCCCCCGGGAAAAATGGCCCTGTATCATGATTGTGCAACTACAGATTCGGGGTGCTGCCTAACACACTGAAGTGGCTCACTTCAAAGTAAGAACAAAATAAAGCATTGTGGATTCAGTGGGATGGATGAAACATTTCAATTTGGATAGTTTTTTTTTGTTGTTTTTTAAACAGTGAATTGCTTTCAAAACGTGATGTCTGCATGGGAAACGTCAGTGTGCTGAAGTGGAACAAATCATATTTTGTAAAAGGCATTTAAAATAATGCTGACACAAATCAGGGGGTGGTTAAATCAGTCAAATGCTGCAAATTGAAAGAAATTGGATTTCTAGCCTTACAGATTCATAAGAAAAGCAGTACAAAATAATTTACCAAAACAAAATGGGATAAAAAATGTAAATGGTCTCATTTTTCTATAAAATATAAACAATATGATGATTTTCTTTAAAATATGGTGGTGATATATCTTTAAAATACCACTGCGTATTGACAATTAGCAACAATTATGATATTCACATAGCTCACTAAATATACTGAAAGCCAGTTGATACCACATCTTTTTAAACCACTGTTTAAATCACTGTTTGGTTTCACTGATAGAAAATGTGAACATATATTCATGAGTACACGACAGTGACCTTTTCTTTTCTTTTTCTTTTTTTTGATTCAAACACATCTGAGCATGGAAGAAAAATATTGCTTCAAACTGAGCTTAAGGTCTGAAACTTGAAATGATGCGACACAATCCACCTCGACAGGAGACCACATGGAAGATGGGAAAACTGTGTATACTGGACAAGTGCAAGACAGAGTACACCGGGAGGAAAGTGACGAGAAAGCACGATGACTTGCAGGAAATAGCTTATGAGATGTTTGGACAGACGGCGAGGCAGCCGCCGTACGCTGGTTACAAACAGAGTCAGTGGTCAGATGGGAGTTCTGGAGCAAATGTGGTTACGTTTGGACGACTAATGATCAAAGGACAAATATTACCAAGATGATACAAAAATATTCACAATGATATTTACAGTACAATAGCATTTTCTTCAAAAATAATACATTTGCATACTGAACAGCACTCTTCTCAAAAAGTGAAAATGAAAACAAACGTGGCTAAATGTTGGCACCAATACTGCTTTAAAAAAAAAACACTTCTTGAACAGCAGTGATGGATAAACTGTATTTGTCCTCTCCTATATCTTTGAAATCAATATTACCTCACACTCTCTCTCTCACTCACACACACACACACACACACAGTCTAACGCAGGACCAATCAACACAAACATCTCCATTCTCATCTCTCTAACTTTGGTGATGTTGCGTAGTTTCCCAAATAATTTGTGGATAGTTTTTAATTATGCAGCGACAAAAAAAACAAACAAAACTACAAAAACAACAAAAATATATAATACCGTATATCTGGCAAACACATGATAAATGTATCGCTGATGTCGGCATTATCCCTTCAGTGTTAGTGTTAAATAAATCATACTAAATCTGACAGAAATCAAAGACAAACAAAGAAAAAGCTGCGGAAACAGCAAACTGATAAAAACCACACTATATCTCTCTTTTTTTCTTTTTTTTTAAACCACTTGGAACAGCACTAGACAAGGGCTTGGCACACATGCACTTCTGTAGACTACTGAAACAGCACATCATTTAACAGGGAAAGAGATGCAACTTTGCAAAAATTGCTGACCCGAGTAACAATGGGGCTCATGCAGAGCAAAGGGGCACAGAAGGAGTTAGAGCAGGAAGCAGTAAATGCAGCAAGATGGTCAGAAGGAGCCCAATCTCTCATATTGTCCCTTTTCATTTCCATCCAAATCACTCCGCTGTACAGGAGGATGATCACTATACAATATGTAGACGCACACATATGCTCTTCTTGTTATCTAATATAAACCTTTTTTGTTTGTTTGTTTGTTTGTTTGTTAGTTTTTAGTGAGGCCAAAATCTTCTCCATTCCAGTTGTTCCAAAGCAGGGTTGGATCTCTTTTTGACAAAAATATGTATGTATCACAATTGTAGACAAAGTGGAAGCCGATCACTCTCAAAATTCTTTGCCAGAAGAGCAAAAGTTGTTTTTAAAAAAACTTTTTTGACAAGGACAGATATACACGGATCTAACTGATTTTCATTTGTACACACTGATGTATATTTTTTGTTTGTGTTTGTTTTTTTTTGCGTTGCCTAAATCTCTTGTGCTTTTTAGATGATGTGTGGTGGACAAAAACATTGCGACTAACCAGACCAGTCGGGGGAATGGAGCTGTGACACCAGGAAGCTGTGGCCTCTCAGATTGGAATAACAATATGGACATGACGCACACTGGCCAGATAGCGCAAGTATTTTTTTTTTCTTCTTCTTTTTTTTTTTTTTTTAATTTTGTTTACACTTAATTCCTTTTTTCTTCTCAAAAGGAAACAAAATATAATAATAAAAAAAGAAAATGCTACAATGTGTTTCTAATGTGCACACATACACGTGTGTGGCATTAAAAAAATCAACTGAGTATAGCTGCACAGTTCAAAGGTATCGCCGCGTTGTGAGCTTCCCACTGTGTGTTTGAGTTTGAACCTCTTTCAGTCAATCTGCGCTGGCGAATGAAAACTGTACAAGAGGAAGAAGAGAAAGGGAGTGCATCTTTGTGTTCATCAAGTACTGAGCGACCGCTCCGGGTTCTCAGGGAAACTGCAGGCAGTCAGAAAAAGTTTGTGTGTGTGTCTGATTCGCCTCAGTTGTTTTCGAAGAGTGACAGAAGGTCATCGTTGCTATTGCTGGGGAGGTCGGGGGGGTCCAGGTACGACAGCAGCTCATCTGGGTTTGCGAGTTCTGGTAGAAGCTGTGAAGAAGAAGAAGAACGACACGATTCTTGTTCAGTAAATGGAGAATGATAAAGATCTGCTTTTAAAATAATATCAGCTGTATGTTAGGACTCACGTCTAAAGATGGCTCGGGCATGTCCGAACCAGCTTGGCTGTCCAAACTGGAGGGGTTAAAGGTGAGGTCGCCATGGGGATGGCTGTTGGGGCCGGGTTGCTGTTGCTGTTGCTGAGGAGGTGGAGGTTGTCGCGAGGGCTGCGGATGCGGATGCGGATGCCCGCCGTGGTGCAGCTGCTGCCCTGATTGGCTCCCAGGGTGTGGAGACGCATGTAAGCTCTGCTGCAGTGGACCATGTGATGGGTCGTTGCTGGCAGAGTGAGGTATCTGCGCAGTGAGAGGGACACATTCAGTTTTGTTATTTACTGATCTATCAAGTATTAGAGATGGGAATCGGTATCAGTCAGTGTCGGTCCAATACTGATCCAAATCACTGTAGATGCTCAAGTTTGTGATATCAGTGTTGTATTGGACACAAAAAGTGCTATCGCTCTATCCCTAATAATTATGATAACTTGATTATTTTTTTTCTAGGGTTAAACAGTTGTAACATCACAAAAAAAAAGTTCAACCTTTTTTGGAAATACAAGGATTTGCTTTTGTCCCATTACAGTAATTCTTCATAGCAACAAAGTCACACCACATGACTTGCAGAATGTTGCAGTTGTTACGAGTTAATAGGTAACACTTTATATTATTTTTTTTCTGGTGACATAATGGAGGATCAATTACAACTAAATAATATGGTAATTGATTGATTGAATTAAATTAAATTAAATTAAATTAAATTAAATTAAATTAAATTAAATTAAATTAAATTAAATTAAATTAAATTAAATCCAAGCATAATAGTGATTGTAATTACCAAGCTATTACTATATTACATTACATTACATGTCATTTAGCAGACGCTTATATCCAAAGCGACTTACAAGGGAAGTCGCTTGTTGTGGCAACAACCTGCCAGAGGTGTAAATTGCATTGCAAATAAGATGATATGACCTATTACAAGGTTGTAAAAGTCAAATAAAAGTAAAAAAAAAAACTGGGTGAATAAAAATATATAGAACTTACTGAGTCAGGCATATTGTGGGAGAGTGGCTTGTCTTGCGTCATCATGCTGTTGGGCATGTCAGGCGGATGAGACAGTTGGGGGCCGTGCATGAAGTCATTCATGGATGTACCACCAGGGGTGCCGTGAGGGAAATCAAAGTTCCCGTGGTAACTGTTGCCTAGCAAACAAAATCAATCAATCAATAAATGAGTACACGTGTCATAATTAATGACATTATTTGTAAGCTTGCTGGAGAGGTTTTGTGCAGTGACTGCCGGGTTACCTTGGCTGCTGTATTCGCTGTTGTTGCTCCCTTGTTGAGACAGGTACGGCGAGGGTCCGGGGCCGAGCTGAGCTATCATCTCCATCACATTTGGCATGATCATCTGGCTGGGACTCATAGTCTTAAACCTCTTCGCCAGCGGTCCGTCTGGATCCTCCTTGATGTGGATGTCAGATTTGATAGCAACAGGCCGCCAACTACATGTCGGGTCAATGGTCACTTCCTCAAATTCCGAGCTGGTGAAATACAGAAGGAAGCAAATGTTTCAGACAAGAGGAATGGTATCTGCGTTGCAAATGTGTTTTATCGTGCGTGGACTTACTTTTGGATGGCGTTCAAGATTCCCCACATGTACTGGTCCACTTCAAGTCCTTCTAACAATGCTGTTTTACTAATGAGAGAAGAGAGAGAGGGCTTAAAGCACTGCGAGAGATTACGGTGAACCACTTTAAACAGGGCAAATACTGCGAGGTTTCTAAACTGGATGTACTTACTTGCATACAGGACAGCGCCATGTCCCCCGCTCACAGTTGAGTTGTAAATATGATTCCAAATCAAAGCACTGCAAGAAAGACATAAAAGAGAGAGTCTGTTATTCCCTGAATGCATCATATTCCTGACTCCCAGTGTGTTTTTGTTGGTCCCCGTGTTGCGTACCTGAACGTGTTTACAGTCGTGACCTCTCGCCGGAAGCTGTATTCGTCGGAAGGTGATGGGACATTTGAGGGAAACCTTGATGGCCGTCTGCTCCACGCCGTCCTCTCCGTTGAGCGTGGTGTTGCCCGACGATGCTGCTACGCTGCTGAAGTTCCTCTTCACTTTAAAGCAGAGGGACAGAATAACGGCGTGTGAGCGTGATCAGGAACATGAAGGGTGCAGAGGGTGACTTTGTTGTTGTTTTTTTTCTTGAATACCTTTGGTGATGCAGTGCTCTGCAGGCAGAAGCCTCTTCTTCAGTAAGCCTTGAAGGACAGAGCGAACTGAGGGCCTGTGAACCAGCTGCAGCACGAACAAGTGCGACTGTGGGGACAAATATTGCCGTCACTTAAACAAGCATTATCCTCAGTTGCACAAGTGTAATGCTTTTATTAATGTTTCGCTATATGTACAGCTATTTTTTGTGTCAGGATTTATATACCTCTTTATTTTTTGAGATTTTTGTACTCACACAGCAGCAGGCAGTGACTGTGATCTGGATTGTGTTCCTTCCCGGCTGGCATACGTGTTTCAAGTGCAGGGGTTTGTGGGAGGTCTTGTTGTCGCCCCTCTCGATGGTGAGCGGCGTGGCGTTGACGCTGACTTGGACCGATGCCGGCCAGTTGGTGTTCATCTGGCGGTCTTCGTGATGATAGCACTTAAACTGTAGCTCCAGGTCCGATCTGGGAAGAAAAAGAAAAGAAGAAAAAAACAAATTAATAAAGTGTGTTTAGAGCTCTGTAAGGGAAAAGAGCAGCCAACTGTTTTTACAAATAACTCGAGCTGTCCCTGCCATATTTAATATGGTCTGTTCATATGCTCAGCATACGACAAACTGGCTTAAACTCTCTTTCTCTCCAGAAAATATCTATTTTACAATCACTACGATTGTTAAAAAAAATGAAGAGAAATCCCCAATGAAACCACTCGTGTTGATTTTACTCACAGCTGGTGTTTACGATATTTAACATCGGCTGTTGTAAAGTAATTTACGAGACCTAGAACTGCAAAGGAAGACTGCAAAAGCGTTTACATGGAGGTTACTGAAAGAGGGAAAAACTATTTTATTTACATTAGGATATCTGGTAAGACCATCTAAGAATACAGCCTGCATTGAGTCATGTCTTACCTCCACATGAGTGTCTGGTGTACAGAGGGCCGTAGGTGGAAGACGTGGTTGCTGACAGCCAGGTTATGCTCTAGCCTGAAAGGCTCTAAGACGACGCCATCTCGTACTGGGAACGTCAGGCGGAGCTCCTCGTTGTGGTTGGCTATTTGGGCGGGAAAAAGAAATACCAGTGAGGCAATCACGCATTTCAAAATCCCACATTCCTCCACAGTAGTTTACCAGTTACTGACCTGGGGGCGGCGGGAGAGCGGTCATATTTGGTTTGATGTCAGGAGGGAAGGGCGGCTTCACATCCTGGTTTGGCGACAGGTATGGAGGGATGTTACTTCCTGGAGTCATTGGAGGGGTGGGGTTGCCTGGCACTGGAGAGTGAGGATAGTTCCCCACTGGTCTGGGTGGCTGTAGAGGAAAACAATTCATCAATACATCATACTTTGACACAAGTCAAGTGCGAGATAGTGTGAAACACACGTGCTACAAAAATGGACTTACCCCATTCATATTAGCCTGGTTGTACTGATATCCACTTCCAGAGAAGTTGTTTGTTTGTCCATTAAAAGGTGGCTCCTGCTGCAATTTCATGAAACAAAATTACCGAGATTATTTCCTCCTCCAAATAAAACAAAATGGCACCATATTAAGCCTCTTTCAAAAGGAAATTAGCTGATGTGTATGTGTACATTGTCAGTGTTTTCTTTTTACGCTTGCATCATTCGTGCGTGAACTGGGACTTATTACAGTCGTCACAATGTTATATCATTAACTTCCGTGCCTCATTGAAACTCAACAGTGAGTCAATGATTTTAAGGTCCTTATTAGATAAAGTAAGGTTCAATAAAAATGTGGCTAATGGCTATGCTAACATTCAGAGATGATGCCAGAGTTTGCGTCACTGTCAAAGAATTGAGCAGAGGAAGAAGAAATGAGTGTTTTCACCCAGGTCTTGCATCCCTACTAAAGTCACTAATGTCAGAGAAAAACCTGCATGAATTCCTTCTACTTAAAATGCAATTAAATCTGGTATTAAAGGGGTCTTTGATTGGTGAGATTATGATACAATACACCTAAACATAACACTCTGCAATTAGACCTGAACATTAGAAGGAAAATCAATGCACCTTATAGTACTGGCCCATGGCACCGCTTGGTGGTGGGTACTGGCCCTGTAGCTGCTGTCCTGGCATCCTCTGCCCAGGGTAGTTTGGGGATGGCAGCGGCCTGGAGGCGTTGGGTGTGGGGTACTGCCCCTGCTGGTTGGGGAACTGGTTGTTTGGTCCATACTGCTGACCACCATAGTTTGGCTGCACATGCAGAAGTGAAATGCATATTCAGCATACAGCAGGATAAGGATGCAAGTCTTTCAAGTGAAAATGTGGAACTCATATTCACTCACCTCCCCAGGGTACGGTCTCTTCATGCCCTGCATACCCATGCTCTGAGGTCGAGGTCCTGCATAGCCTTGCTGGGGCATCCTTTGACCATGGGCCCCAAAGGGCCCCATGCCTTGGCCCCTGGGCTGGTTCATTCCCATAGGGGGCCCACTCATGTTGGACGCATTCATGCCTGTGCTCATGTTTCCAGGGATGGACGGTGGACCACGGGGACCTGGCTGGTTCATGAACTGGCTGTTGTACGCTTGGTTTGGTCCCATCTGGAAAGAGGAACTCATCTGGAAGACAAAATGTTTGCATGCAACTGTCAAGATAACACACAGAGGCAAAAGCAACGTCGACATTGCAAAAGTAAAGGGAAACAGGTGCTAACGCGGTGGAGTTCAGTGTCAAAGAAACGTTTCAGGAGTGAATTCTATTGTTTAAAGGAACCCACAAATGCTCCCTAAGTCAGGCCTGAATCACCACAAGTTATGCATTGCAGCTTTAATTATTTATTCTTCACTATTAATAACTGGTGTACATTTTGGCTCAATTTGAACTCATTTGAGCGAAATTTTTCAGTCTGAACAATGTTCAATAATAAGCCTAAATCCACTGTTAATAAAAGGAAAGAACTGGAAGGAGCAAACAGACTTCTAACTAATGTGCGATGACAAATGCACACAAAGGTGACATCACTAATGCGTTTCATGACCTACCGGTCCGTATTGGTTCATGTCCTTGTTCTGGGTTTCCTGCATGGCAGCTACAGTTGCCGTTGCGGTGGCAGTTGCCGTGGCGGCGGCTGCTGCAACCGCGGCGGCGGCGGCCGCAGCAGCCGGCTGGGTGAAGTCTGAAGGAGGACGAGAGTGTGGAGGGATGCCCATTCCACCAGGTCCACCGTTGGGCCCTCCTGGGTAGCTGTGATAGGAAGAAACCGCTTTTTAGAAATGAAATTCTCAGGATTTATCTCAATGATTGCAAGAACCAACAATCATACGCTGTCCACTTACCTTCCACCATAGCCCCCTCCACCGGGGTAGTTGGGTCGTCCGTACATGCCCTGCTGCATGTAGCCCTGGTTGGAGTTGCCTTTGCTGGGGAACTGCTGCTGAGGCCCAGGGAACTGTGGCGAGTTCATCCCTGGATTGTTGCCGGACATACCCGAGCCCATTGGGTTTCCGCCAGGATTCATGGGATTATTGTTGTTTACCATGGGATTCCCCAATACCTGATGGACACAGATATATATAGAGAGAGGCATCAGTGTGGAGAACAAGAGTCATCCCCTTGATGCCCAGGGAACGTGAAAGGAATGAAGTGGTGACAAACAGCCATTTGGCAAAAATGGAATCCCAAATTGGCTGAATGACATACAGGAGGTGTTTGTATCTTAGAGCCCTCTATGGGCTGAGTACCAGACGACAACTGGGAAACCGGATGCCTCTTGTGTCTGGTGTGTAATTCCATTTGATTAGATGTTTCTCAGACCCTGATGAAGACTAATAAGAGGACAAAGTGCTTTGGTTGATCTGAAGTTTTAACACCCAGAAGGACACTGGGAATTGTG
Source organism: Solea solea (assembly GCF_958295425.1). Lineage (NCBI taxonomy): Eukaryota > Metazoa > Chordata > Actinopteri > Pleuronectiformes > Soleidae > Solea > Solea solea. The sequence continues at coordinate 13,368,081 of NC_081154.1, read as the reverse complement.
TTTTTCTGTTGCCTTGAATCATTCTAAAAATGTGACTTAAAGGTGACTTAAAACAGGCACCACATCACTACGTTATGAACATCGCTGTAATATTTGTTGAAAATATTCCATGTGGATTTTAATTCTGCTCCAGGAAGAAAATTGTTATACTTTAGATGTTTAGCACAGACGGACACACTGATCACCGCCACGTCTAAAAGAAGTCAAATTAATGCATCTATTAACTTCTCACCAGCGGAACTAACAGTGAACACATTTATCCAGATTCAAAGCAGAATAACAGTCACTGCTGCCAAGGAATAACATACATTTCAGGCATATGACATTGTTGAAATGTGTTCCTTCAACTCACAATTTGTGGCACATGTTCAGTTATATTTAACTTTTTCCTTTCAACTCCATAAGCTAAACAGTATGTGGCACAAAAAGCAGATTTTGTATGGAAACATTTAAAGTGCTGGTCTCAAAACTAGTACCACAGAAAACTTTGCAGCACACAAAGGAGTTGTGGATATACACATTACACCACAACAACATTTAGAAGAAGCCACACCTAACATTGTATGCATTAGTTTAGAGTTACATCAGTTTTCCATTACGTAACACTTACATGTCCTGGAGAAAAATGAAAACCACCTCCTGATGACAAGCCTTTGGCAGCAACATTTTTTTTTTAAACTAAAGAAATATGATTTTTTTATTTAACGCAGTCCACTCAGAGACACTTTAGCTCACCTGGCTCTGAGACGTGTTGGTAACGCCCCACACTGTGGTCACCACAGACAACGAACCTGGAGGCTGATTGGCGTTCTGTTGCCAGGGAACTGAGTCGTAGGGAAAAGACCCATCTCTGCAGGGAACACACAGGAACACGACATGAAGGCAAAACAGAATGTCTCCCATGACACGGCATGCGTCCAGTATTTGATTAGTCATTGTAAGCATGACTGCAGATGGGAAGTGATATGGGAAAACAAAGCATTTATGAGGAAGATTGTAAAAGCACAAGAGATGAAGCAAGGAAATTTGGGCATTGTCTACATCAGGGGTGTCAAACTCATTTTAGTTCAGGGGCCACATACAGTGTAATTTGATCTCAAGTGGGCCGTACCACTAAAATAATGGCATCATTAACCTATAAACAACAAGAACTCCAAATTGCAATTTCAACAATGTTGTGCCTCAGTTTACCATTTACATGTGTGCATTACAACATAGAGATCACAGTGGTTCGACAAATGCATAAAATATTTAGTCACAGGTATCTGGAACTGAAAAATATAGTATTTCACATAATAATGTGACATTTTCTACAAATCCATCCTGTGGGCCGGATTGGACCCTCTGGGTTGTAGGTTTAACACTCCTGGTCTACATACTCTGAAGTTTTGGATGTTTAATCTATGTGTGATTTGTGTTTATTTAAACATTTGGTTGTTTTTCACTTGGTTGAATAGATGGATTTTTAGTTCTGTATTTAGAATTGTGGGTCATTGTTTACTAACTACATCTACTGGAAGTGTGGGAAGTACTGTCGGTCCTCACTGACTGCTTAAGCAGTTTCTCTGGTCACTGATCCATAAGGAGCGCTGCTCTTCACGTGGACAAGAAGGGCTTTCCCCGAGGGCCCGGCCTGTCTGTCTGTCTGTTCACACTTCCAACACACACACACAAACACACCACGCACACATGCCAAAAAGTGCAGCAGTGTGAACACTGACCCGTGTGAGAGGCCGGGCTTCATGGAGCTCATGGGGGGCTGCATGGGCACTTTTCCCGGAGGCTCGTTCTGCCTGTTCTTCTGGTGACGGAGGAGGAGGAGGCGTCCCAGTTCCTCACACCACGAGGACAGTAGAGCTGGAAGAGGAGGGGGGAAAAAAGATAGAGTGTATCAGTGCTGTTGAGGCTCTGGAGTGAAATGACTGCAGAGGTAACAGGCGTCCACTGCAAACACTGCAAAAACGGACTGTGTGAAAGCAGCAGGGAGATGAAACAACAACTTAGGAACAGAGGCTTCTGAGCAAAACTGGAATGACCTGATTGAAAAAGGAGACAACTGTGTGCAGTTTTTTTGTGTGTGTTGACTGAGGTACCTCTAAAACAAACAGTGTGTACAATGTCAGACCTCAAATGTACACATGAAACATCCTGGTGCTGAGTAATTTAACGTCAATCAATAAGCAAATCGTAAAGGCTGTAGTTTATTAGTTCTTTTTTCGAGTGTTTAAATTACGTTTAAATAATGTCATTATTTCACATTCTAGCATTAGAACACGCTTGAAGCGGAAGCTTGTCTTGGAAAAAATAGTGAAAATCAAATTGCGATCAAGTCATTCAGACAGTTCATAAGACATTTGAAAAAGTTAAGACCCTCAGTTAGATGTATTTCTTATTCAGCGCATTTTAGCTCCTAAAATGAACATTTTTCCACCTTGCTAGTTTGATTATTACTATTTTACACATATAAAATAATTAGGGTTCGAGCAACAAGGTTGCAAGAACCCTATTGAAACTGGAAGGATTATTATTATTATTATTAGGGTTCGAGCAACAAGGTTGCAAGAACCCTATTGAAATGCAAAAGATTATTATTAGGGTTCGAGCAACAAGGTTGCAAGAACCCTATTGAAACTGGAAGGATTATTATTATTATTATTAGGGTTCGAGCAACAAGGTTGCAAGAACCCTATTGAAATGCAAAAGATTATTATTAGGGTTCGAGCAACAAGGTTGCAAGAAACCTATTGAAACTGGAAGGATTATTATTATTATTATTCTTATTATTCCCCCAAATGAATTGCCTTTTTGAGGCCTTTCCCATACCCCAAAACTCACCAATTTTTGTGACCGCATCAATCCTGGTGTAAATTTACGTCTGAAAAAGGTTCGGGGAATGTGCGTCGAAAATTGAATGTGGGAGGGGCCAATAAGTGCGGCGCCACCTGTCCAAATTCACCATGACCAACACAAATATCGCACATGCCCGAAATTCGGTACACATGTGTAGTGGGTCAGGATGAAGAAAAAATTACATGATGACCATGATCCAAACCCAACAGGAAATCCGCCATCTTGGGTTGATTGGCGATTTTTTGGCGATTTTGGCGAATTCGCAGCAATGGTATTTGAACTAACTCCTCCTAGAGTTTTCGTGCGATCACCTTCAAACTTGGTGAGGTCCCTGTGGACCAGTTGAGGAGCTCACGGTATCAAAAGTTTTTTCAAATGTCACATGGCGCACGAGATAGGGGGCGGCAAAGTTCGTGATGATTCTGATGTTTCGCATCAGAAAAACAAAACTCTTATAACTTTGCGATGGAAGGTCCGATCCGAACCAAACTTGCTATGATTGATGATGGGCCATGGCTGAAGACGTCTATGAAAAAACGGTGAAGTTTGAAAACAGCGCCTCCTTGTGGTGAAAGAAAATACACCAAAAAAAAGTTTTTTTACGATTTCGGGAATAACTTTTACACAGATAATCGTACCGCACTCAAAATTGGTGACAACAGTCAAAACACATGGTAGATGATGCGTGATCAATATGACGACAAATCGTTGAACGGTGTTGCCATGGCAACGACGCAAAGTCGGATTTTTGGGACAAAAAATCAAACTGCTACAACTTCGTGAATCCTGGTCCGATCTGAACCAAAGTTGCTAGGATTGATGATAGTCCGGCCCTAAAGACGTCTATATGAAAATATTAAATTTCGAAAACAGCGCCCCCTGGTGACAGTAGACAATATGACAGCTTGTATTTCAATTATCTCCTCCTAGAGCTTTTGTGCGATCACCTTCAAACTTGGTGAGATCAATGTGGACGAGTTGAGCATCAAAAGTTATCAAAAGCTTTTTAAAATATTGTATGGCGTACGAGATAGGGGGCGCCAAAATTGGAGATAATAATAATTTTTCATAACAGACAATGAAACTCTTATAACTTCCCGATGGAAGGTCTGATCCCAACCAAACTTGCTATAGTTGATGATGGTTAGTTGCTGAACACGACTATGTTGCTGAAACGGTACATTTTGAAAACAGCGCCTCCTGGTGGTGGTAGAAAATTCTAAAAAAACAAACTGTTACAACTTTGCCAATCCTGGTCCGATCTGAACCAAACTTGCAAGGATTGATGACAGTCCGGCCCTGAACACGTCTTTATGAAAATATTCATTTTCAAATACAGCGCCACCTGGTGACAGCAGACAGAATTACATTTATAGTTTTTGATGCTGCTCCAACAGGGATTGTTGTATCCACTTGAAACTTAGTATGTGGGACCCCAGACCCTTCCTCAACATGTCCGTAAAAGGTCACCTCCCTACAGGAAGTGGAACGCCCGAAACAGGAAGTAAAGTCTTACATTGTCCGATTGACACGAAACTAGATATGTGAGTTACTGGACCTTCCCTGAACATGTTTACGGAGACGCCGTTGACCGAACAGGAAGTCGGCCATTTTAAACAGGAAGTGCCCTCTAACTTTGCCGTACGTTGTCCGATCTGCACAAAACCTTATATGTGACACCAGGGACCTGTCCTGAGCATGTCCGTAAAAGGTCACCTCCCTACAGGAAGTGGAACGCCCGAAACAGGAAGTAAAGTCTTACATTGTCCGATTGACACGAAACTAGATATGTGAGTTACGGGACCTTCCCTGAACATGTTGCCGGAGACAAACAGGAAGTCGGCCATTTTAAACAGGAAGTGCCCTCTAACTTTGCAGTACGTTGTCCGATTTGCACAAAACATTTTATGTGACACCAGGGACCTGTCCTGAGCATGTCTGCAAGAGATGACCTCCTAACAGGAAGTGGAATGTCCGAAACAGGAAGTAAACTCTAAGATTATCCGATCTGCACAAAACTTGATATGTAAGACAAGGGAAGTTCCCTGAACACGTTTACGGACACGCACTTGACCGAACAGGAAGTCTGCCATTTTAAACAGGAAGTGCCCTATAACTTTGCCATACGTTGCCCGATCCCCCCCGAAATTTGGATCGACATGCGTGGGGACGCCGCTGAAAATAACTAGTACTGAAAATAACTAGTACTGAAAATAACTAGTACTGAAAATAACTAGTACCGCGCGCGGTGAATGAACGGGTGAGAGCGCGAGGCACGCGGGGAGCCGTGGCACACGGCGACCCGCGTGGGTCGGCTCGAACCCGTTCAGAACCGCGCGCGGTACTAGTTATTTTCAGTACTAGTTATTATTATTATTATTATTATTCCTAAAAGTAAATCGCATTTTTGAGGCCTTTCCCATACCCCAAAACTCACAGATTTTTGTGACCGCATCAATCCTGGTGTAAATTTACGTCTGAAAGTCGTTCGGGGAAAATGCGTGGAAAATTGGAGGTGGGAGGGGCTAAAAAGTCACGCAAAAAACTTCTATTAGGTCAACTCATGTCGGGTTTAACGTACGTGAACGAAACTTGGTACACACGTTCATTAGGTGGGGACGGTCAAAAAAGTCGATGACGACTTTCCCGTGAAACCTACAGGAAATCCGCCATCTTGGGTTGATTGGCGATTTTTGGGCGATTTTGGCGAATTCGCAGCAATGGTATTTGAACTAACTCCTCCTAGAGTTTTCGTGCGATCACCTTCAAACTTGGTGAGGTCCCTGTGGACCAGTTGAGGAGCTCACGGTATCAAATGTTTTTTCAAATGTCGCACGGCGCACGAGATAGGGGGCGGCAAAGTTTGTGATGATTCTGATGTTTCGCATCAGAAAAAAAAAACTCTTATAACTTTGCGATGGAAGGTCCGATCCGAACCAAACTTGCTATGATTGATGATGGGCCATGGCTGAAGACGTCTATGAAAAAACGGTGAAGTTTGAAAACAGCGCCTCCTTGTGGTGAAAGAAAATACACCAAAAAAAAGTTTTTTTACGATTTCGGGAATAACTTTTACACAGATAATCGTACCGCACTCAAAATTGGTGACAACAGTCAAAACACATGGTAGATGATGCGTGATCAATATGACGACAAATCGTTTAACGGTGTTGCCATGGCAACGACGCAAAGTCGGATTTTTGGGACAAAAAATCAAACTGCTACAACTTTGTGAATCCTGGTCCGATCTGAACCAAACTTGCTAGGATTGATGATAGTCCGGCCCTAAAGACGTCTATATGAAAATATTCAATTTCGAAAACAGCGCCCCCTGGTGACAGTAGACAATATGACAGCTTGTATTTCAATTATCTCCTCCTAGAGCTTTTGTGCGATCACCTTCAAACTTGGTGAGATCAATGTGGACGAGTTGAGCATCAAAAGTTATCAAAAGCTTTTTAAAATATTGTATGGCGTACGAGATAGGGGGCGCCAAAATTGGAGATAATAATAATTTTTCATAACAGACAATGAAACTCTTATAACTTCGCGATGGAAGGTCTGATCCCAACCAAACTTGCTATAGTTAATGATGGTTAGTTGCTGAAGACGACTATGTTGCTGAAACGGTACATTTTGAAAACAGCGCCTCCTGGTGGTGGTAGAAAATTCTAAAAAAACAAACTGTTACAACTTTGCCAATCCTGGTCCGATCTGAACCAAACTTGCAAAGATTGATGACAGTCCGGCCCTGAACACGTCTATATGAAAATATTCATTTTCAAATACAGCACCCCCTGGTGACAGCACACAGAATTACATTTATAGTTTTTGATGCTGCTCCAACAGGGATTGTTGTATCCACTTGAAACTTAGTATGTGGGACCCCAGACCCTTCCTCAACATGTCCGTAAAAGGTCACCTCCCTACAGGAAGTGGAACGCCCGAAACAGGAAGTAAAGTCTTACATTGTCCGATTGACACGAAACTAGATATGTGAGTTACTGGACCTTACCTGAACATGTTTACGGAGACGCCGTTGACCGAACAGGAAGTCGGCCATTTTAAACAGGAAGTGCCCTCTAACTTTGCCGTACATTGTCCGATCTGCACAAAATCTTATATGTGACACCAGGGACCTGTCCTGAGCATGTCCGTAAAAGGTCACCTCCCTACAGGAAGTGGAACGCCCGAAACAGGAAGTAAAGTCTTACATTGTCCGATCTGAACAAAACTTGATATGTAAGACAAGGGAACTTCCCTGAACATGTTTACGGAGACGAACAGGAAGTTGGCGATTTTAAACAGGAAGTGCCCTCTAACTTTGCCGTACGTTGTCCGATCTGCACAAAACCTTATATGTGACACCAGGGACCTGTCCTGAGCATGTCCGTAAAAGGTCACCTCCCTACAGGAAGTGGAACACCCGAAACAGGAAGTAAAGTCTTACATTGCCCGATTGACACAAAACTAGATATGTGAGTTACGGGACCTTCCCTGAACATGTTTCCAGAGACGAACAGGAAGTTCGCCACTTTAAACAGGAAGTGCCCTCTAACTTTGCCGTACGTTGTCCGATTTTCACGAAACCTTATATGTGACACCAGGGACCTGTCCTGAGCATGTCTGCAAAAGATGACCTCTTAACAGGAAGTGGAATGCCCGAAACAGGAAGTAAACTCTAAGATTGTCCGATCTGAACAAAACTTGATATGTAAGACAAGGGAACTTCCCTGAACATGTTTACGGACGCGCATTTGACATAACAGGAAGTCGGCCATTTTAAAATGGAAGTGCCCTATAACTTTGCCATACGTTGCCCGATCCCCCCCGAAATGTGGATCGACATGCGCGGGGACGCCGCTGAAAATAACTAGTACTGAAAATAACTAGTACTGAAAATAACTAGTACCGCGCGCGGTGAATGAACGGGTGAGAGCGCGAGGCACGCGGGGAGCCGTGGCACACGGCGACCCGCGTGGGTCGGCTCGAACCCGTTCAGAACCGCGCGCGGTACTAGTTATTATTATTATTCTTATTATTCCCCCAAATGAATTGCCTTTTTGAGGCCTTTCCCATACCCCAAAACTCACCAATTTTTGTGACCGCATCAATCCTGGTGTAAATTTACGTCTGAAAAAGGTTCGGGGAATGTGCGTCGAAAATTGAATGTGGGAGGGGCCAATAAGTGCGGCGCCACCTGTCCAAATTCACCATGACCAACACAAATATCGCACATGCACGAAATTCGGTACACATGTGTAGTGGGTCAGGATGAAGAAAAAATTACATTATGACCATGATCCAAACCCAACAGGAAATCCGCCATCTTGGGTTGATTGGCGATTTTTTGGCGATTTTGGCGAATTCGCAGCAATGGTATTTGAACTAACTCCTCCTAGAGTTTTCGTGCGATCACCTTCAAACTTGGTGAGGTCCCTGTGGACCAGTTGAGGAGCTCACGGTATCAAAAGTTTTTTCAAATGTCGCATGGCGCACGAGATAGGGGGCGGCAAAGTTCGTGATGATTCTGATGTTTCGCATCAGAAAAACAAAACTCTTATAACTTTGCGATGGAAGGTCCGATCCGAACCAAACTTGCTACCATTGATGATGGGCCATGGCTGAAGACGTCTATGAAAAAACGGTGAAGTTTGAAAACAGCGCCTTCTTGTGGTGAAAGAAAATACACAAAAAAAAAGTTTTTTTACGATTTCGGGAATAACTTTTACACAGATAATCGTACCGCACTGAAAATTGGTGACAACAGTCAAAACACATGGTAGATGATGCGTGATCAATATGACGACAAATCGTTTAACGGTGTTGCCATGGCAACGACGCAAAGTCGGATTTTTGGGACAAAAAATCAAACTGCTACAACTTCGTGAATCCTGGTCCGATCTGAACCAAACTTGCTAGGATTGATGATAGTCCGGCCCTAAAGACGTCTATATGAAAATATTAAATTTCGAAAACAGCGCCCCCTGGTGACAGCAGACAATATGACAGCTTGTATTTCAATTATCTCCTCCTAGAGCTTTTGTGCGATCACCTTCAAACTTGGTGAGATCAATGTGGACGAGTTGAGCATCAAAAGTTATCAAAAGCTTTTTAAAATATTGTATGGCGTACGAGATAGGGGGCGCCAAAATTGGAGATAATAATAATTTTTCATAACAGACAATGAAACTCTTATAACTTCGCGATGGAAGGTCTGATCCCAACCAAACTTGCTATAGTTGATGATGGTTAGTTGCTGAAGACGACTATGTTGCTGAAACGGTACATTTTGAAAACAGCGCCTCCTGGTGGTGGTAGAAAATTCTAAAAAAACAAACTGTTACAACTTTGCCAATCCTGGTCCGATCTGAACCAAACTTGCAAGGATTGATGACAGTCCGGCCCTGAACACGTCTATATGAAAATATTCATTTTCAAATACAGCGTCCCCTGGTGACAGCAGACAGAATTACATTTATAGTTTTTGATGCTGCTCCAACAGGGATTGTTGTATCCACTTGAAACTTAGTATGTGGGACCCCAGACCCTTCCTCAACATGTCCGTAAAAGGTCACCTCCCTACAGGAAGTGGAACGCCCGAAACAGGAAGTAAAGTCTTACATTGTCCGATTGACACGAAACTAGATATGTGAGTTACGGGACCTTCCCTGAACATGTTTCCGGAGACGAACAGGAAGTCGGCCATTTTAAACAGGAAGTGCCCTCTAACTTTGCCGTACGTTGTCCGATTTGCACAAAATCTTATATGTGACACCAGGGACCTGTCCTGAGCATATCCGTAAAAGGTCACCTCCCTACAGGAAGTGGAACGCCCGAAACAGGAAGTAAAGTCTTACATTGTCCGATTGACACAAAACTAGATATGTGAGTTACGGGACCTTCCCTGAACATGTTTCCAGAGATGAACAGGAAGTTGGCCATTTTAAACAGGAAGTGCCCTCTAACTTTGCAGTACATTGTCCGATTTGCACAAAACCTTATATGTGACACCAGGGACCTGTCCTGAGCATGTCTGCAAAAGGTGACCTCCCAACAGGAAGTGGAATGCCCGAAACAGGAAGTAAACTCTAAGATTGTCCGATCTGAACAAAACTTGATATGTAAGACAAGGGAACTTCCCTTAACACGTTTACGGACGCGCATTTGACCGAACAGGAAGTCGGCCATTTTAAACAGGAAGTGCCCTATAACTTTGCCATACGTTGCCGCGATCCCCCCCGAAATTTGGATCGACATGCACGGGGACGCCGCTGAAAATAACTAGTACTGAAAATAACTAGTACTGAAAATAACTAGTACTGAAAATAACTAGTACTGAAAATAACTAGTACCGCGCGCGGTGAATGAACGGGTGAGAGCGCGAGGCACGCGGGGAGCCGTGGCACACGGCGACCCGCGTGGGTCGGCTCGAACCCGTTCAGAACCGCGCGCGGTACTAGTTATTTTTATTATTATTATTATTATTCCTAAAAGTAAATCGCATTTTTGAGGCCTTTCCCATACCCCAAAACTCACAGATTTTTGTGACCGCATCAATCCTGGTGTAAATTTACGTCTGCAAGTCGTTCGGGGAAAATGCGTGGAAAATTGGAAGTGGGAGGGGCTAAAAAGTCACGCAAAAAACTTCTATTAGGTCAACTCATGTCGGGTTTAACGTACGTGAACGAAACTTGGTACACACGTTCATTAGGTGGGGACGGTCAAAAAAGTCGATGACGACTTTCCCGTGAAACCTACAGGAAGTCCGCCATCTTGGGTTGATTGGCCATTTTTGGGCGATTTTGGCGAATTCGCAGCAATGGTATTTGAACTATCTCCTCCTAGAGTTTTCGAGCGATCACCTTCAAACTTGGTGAGGTCCCTGTGGACCAGTTGAGGAGCTCACGGTATCAAAAGTTTTTTCAAATGTCACATGGCGCACGAGATAGGGGGCGGCAAAGTTCGTGATGATTCTGATGTTTCGCATCAGAAAAACAAAACTCTTATAACTTTGCGATGGAAGGTCCGATCCGAACCAAACTTGCTATGATTGATGCTGGGCCATGGCTGAAGACGTCTATGAAAAAACGGTGAAGTTTGAAAACAGCGCCTCCTTGTGGTGAAAGAAAATACACAAAAAAAGAGTTTTTTTACGATTTCGGGAATAACTTTTACACAGATAATCGTACCGCACTCAAAATTGGTGACAACAGTCAAAACACATGGTAGATGATGCGTGATCAATATGACGACGAATCGTTTAACGGTGTTGCCATGGCAACGACGCAAAGTCGGATTTTTGGGACAAAAAATCAAACTGCTACAACTTCGTGAATCCTGGTCCGATCTGAACCAAACTTGCTAGGATTGATGATAGTCCGGCCCTAAAGACGTCTATATGAAAATATTAAATTTCGAAAACAGCGCCCCCTGGTGACAGCAGACAATATGACAGCTTGTATTTCAATTATCTCCTCCTAGAGCTTTTGTGCGATCACCTTCAAACTTGGTGAGATCAATGTGGACGAGTTGAGCATCAAAAGTTATCAAAAGCTTTTTAAAATATTGTATTGCGTACGAGATAGGGGGCGCCAAAATTGGAGATAATAATAATTTTTCATAACAGACAATGAAACTCTTATAACTTCGTGATGGAAGGTCTGATCCCAACCAAACTTGCTATAGTTGATGCTGGTTAGTTGCTGAAGACGACTATGTTGCTGAAACGGTACATTTTGAAAACAGCGCCTCCTGGTGGTGGTAGAAAATTCTAAAAAAACAAACTGTTACAACTTTGCCAATCCTGGTCAGATCTGAACCAAACTTGCAAGGATTGATGACAGTCCGGCCCTGAACACGTCTATATGAAAATATTCATTTTCAAATACAGCGCCCCCTGGTGACAGCAGACAGAATTACGTTTATAGTTTTTGATGCTGCTCCAACAGGGATTGTTGTATCCACTTGAAACTTAGTATGTGGGACCCCAGACCCTTCTGGAACATGTCCGTAAAAGGTCACCTCCCTACAGGAAGTGGAACGCCCGAAACAGGAAGTAAAGTCTTACATTGTCCGATTGACACGAAACTAGATATGTGAGTTACCGGACCTTCCCTGAACATCTTTACGGAGACGCCGTTGACCGAACAGGAAGTCGGCCATTTTAAACAGGAAGTGCCTTCTAACTTTGCCGTACATTGTCCGATCTGCACAAAACCTTATATGTGACACCAGGGACCTGTCCTGAGCATGTCCGTAAAAGGTCACCTCCCTACAGGAAGTGGAACACCCGAAACAGGAAGTAAAGTCTTACATTGTCCGATTGACACAAAACTAGATATGTGAGTTACGGGACCTTTCCTGAACATGTTTCCAGAGACGAACAGGAAGTTGGCCATTTTAAACAGGAAGTGCCCTCTAACTTTGCCGTACGTTGTCCGATTTGCACGAAACCTTTTGACACCAGGGACCTGTCCTGAGCATGTCTGCAAGAGATGACCTCCTAACAGGAAGTGGAATGTCCGAAACAGGAAGTAAACTTTAAGATTATCCGATCTGCACAAAACTTGATATGTAAGACAAGGGAAGTTCCCTGAACACGTTCACGGACACGCACTTGACCGAACAGGAAGTCTGCCATTTTAAACAGGAAGTGCCCTATAACTTTGCCATACGTTGCCCGATCCCCCCCGAAATTTGGATCGACATGCGTGGGGACGCCGCTGAAAATAACTAGTACTGAAAATAACTAGTACCGCGCGCGGTGAATGAACGGGTGAGAGCGCGAGGCACGCGGGGAGCCGTGGCACACGGCGACCCGCGTGGGTCGGCTCGAACCCGTTCAGAACCGCGCGCGGTACTAGTTATTTTCAGTACTAGTTATTTTTATTAGGGTTCGAGCAACAAGGTTGCAAGAAACCTATTGAAACTGGAAGGATTATTATTATTATTATTAGGGTTCGAGCAACAAGGTTGCAAGAAACCTATTGAAACTGAAAGGATTATTATTATTCTTATTATTCCCCCAAATGAATTGCCTTTTTGAGGCCTTTCCCATACCCCAAAACTCACCAATTTTTGCGACCGCATCAATCCTGGTGTAAATTTACGTCTGAAAAAGGTTCGGGGAATGTGCGTCAAAAATTGAATGTGGGAGGGGCCAATAAGTGCGGCGCCACCTGTCCAAATTCACCATGACCAACACAAATATCGCACATGCACGAAATTCGGTACACATGTGTAGTGGGTCAGGATGAAGAAAAAATTACATTATGACCATGATCCAAACCCAACAGGAAATCCGCCATCTTGGGTTGATTGGCCATTTTTTGGCGATTTTGGCGAATTCGCAGCAATGGTATTTGAACTAACTCCTCCTAGAGTTTTCGTGCGATCACCTTCAAACTTGGTGAGGTCCCTGTGGACCAGTTGAGGAGCTTAAGGTATCAAAATTTTTTTCAAATGTCGCATGGCGCACGAGATAGGGGGCGGCAAAGTTCGTGATGATTCTGATGTTTCGCATCAGAAAAACAAAACTCTTATAACTTTGCGATGGAAGGTCCGATCCGAACCAAACTTGCTACCATTGATGATGGGCCATGGCTGAAGACGTCTATGAAAAAACGGTGAAGTTTGAAAACAGCGCCTCCTTGTGGTGAAAGAAAATACACAAAAAAAAAGTTTTTTTACGATTTCGGGAATAACTTTTACACAGATAATCGTACCGCACTCAAAATTGGTGACAACAGTCAAAACACATGGTAGATGATGCGTGATCAATATGACGACAAATCGTTTAACGGTGTTGCCATGGCAACGACGCAAAGTCGGATTTTTGGGACAAAAAATCAAACTGCTACAACTTCGCGAATCCTGGTCCGATCTGAACCAAACTGGCTAGGATTGATGATAGTCCGGCCCTAAAGACGTCTATATGAAAATATTCAATTTCGAAAACAGCGCCCCCTGGTGACAGCAGACAATATGACAGCTTGTATTTCAATTATCTCCTCCTAGAGCTTTTGTGCGATCACCTTCAAACTTGGTGAGATCAATGTGGACGAGTTGAGCATCAAAAGTTATCAAAAGCTTTTTAAAATATTGTATGGCGTACGAGATAGGGGGCGCCAAAATTGGAGATAATAATAATTTTTCACAACAGACAATGAAACTCTTATAACTTTGCGATGGAAGATCTGATCCCAACCAAACTTGCTATAGTTGATGATGGTTAGTTGCTGAAGACGACTATGTTGCTGAAACGGTACATTTTCAAAACAGCGTCTCCTGGTGGTGGTAGAAAATTCTAAAAAAAAAAACTGTTACAACTTTGCCAATCCTGGTCCGATCTGAACCAAACTTGCAAGGATTGATGACAGTCCTGTCCTGAACAAGTCTATATGAAAATATTCATTTTCAAATACAGCACCCCCTGGTGACAGCAGACAGAATTACATTTATAGTTTTTGATGCTGCTCCAACAGGGATTGTTGTATCCACTTGAAATTTAGTATGTGGAACCCCAGTCCCTTCCTCAACATGTCCGTAAAAGGTCACCTCCCTACAGGAAGTGGAAGGCCCGAAACAGGAAGTAAAGTCTTACATTGTCCGATTGACACGAAACTAGATATGTGAGTTACGGGACCTTCCCTGAACATGTTTACGGAGACGAACAGGAAGTCGGCCATTTTAAACAGGAAGTGCCCTCTAACTTTGCCGTACGTTGTCCGATTTGCACAAAACCTTATATGTGACACCAGGGACCTGTCCTGAGCATGTCCGTAAAAGGTCACCTCCCTACAGGAAGTGGAACACCCGAAACAGGAAGTAAAGTCTTACATTGTCCGATTGACACAAAACTAGATATGTGAGTTACGGGACCTTCCCTGAACATGTTTCCAGAGACGAACAGGAAGTTGGCCATTTTAAACAGGAAGTGCCCTCTAACTTTGCCGTACGTTGTCCGATTTGCACGAAACCTTATATGTGACACCAGGGACCTGTCCTGAGCATGTCTGCAAAAGATGACCTCCCAACAGGAAGTGGAATGCCGGAAACAGGAAGTTAACTCTAAAATTGTCCGATCTGAACAAAACTTGATATGTAAGACAAGGGAACTTCCCTGAACACGTTTATGGAAGCGCATTTGACCGAACAGGAAGTCGGCCATTTTAAACAGGAAGTGCCCTATAACTTTGCCATACGTTGCCCAATCCCCCCCGAAATTTGGATCGACATGCACGGGGACCCCGCTGAAAATAACTAGTACTGAAAATAACTAGTACTGAAAATAACTAGTACCGCGCGCGGTGAATGAACGGGTGAGAGCGCGAGGCACGCGGGGAGCCGTGGCACACGGCGACCCGCGTGGGTCGGCTCGAACCCGTTCAGAACCGCGCGCGGTACTAGTTATTTTCAGTACTAGTTATTTTCAGTACTAGTTATTTTCATTATTATTCTTATTATTCCTTAAAGTAAATCGCGTTTTTGAGGCCTTTCCCATACCCCAAAACTCACAGATTTTTGTGACCGCATCAATCGTGGTGTAAATTTACGTCTGAAAAAGGTTCGGGGAATGTGCGTCGAAAATTGAATGTGGGAGGGGCCAATAAGTGCGGCGCCACCTGTCCAAATTCACCATGACCAACACAAATATCGCACATGCCCGAAATTCGGTACACATGTGTAGTGGGTCAGGATGAAGAAAAAATTACATTATGACCATGATCCAAACCCAACAGGAAATCCGCCATCTTGGGTTGATTGGCCATTTTTTGGCGATTTTGGCGAATTCGCAGCAATGGTATTTGTACTAACTCCTCCTAGAGTTTTCGTGCGATCACCTTCAAACTTGGGGAGGTCCCTGTGGACCAGTTGAGGAGCTCACGGTATCAAAAGTTTTTTCAAATGTCACATGGCGCACGAGATAGGTGGCGGCAAAGTTCGTGATGATTCTGATGTTTCGCATCAGAAAAAAAAAACTCTTATAACTTTGCGATGGAAGGTCCGATCCGAACCAAACTTGCTATGATTGATGATGGGCCATGGCTGAAGACGTCTATGAAAAAACGGTGAAGTTTGAAAACAGCGCCTCCTTGTGGTGGAAGAAAATACACCAAAAAAAAGTTTTTTTACGATTTCGGGAATAACTTTTACACAGATAATCGTACCGCGCTCAAAATTGGTGACAACAGTCAAAACACATGGTAGATGATGCGTGATCAATATGACGACAAATCGTTTAACGGTGTTGCCATGGCAACGACGCAAAGTCGGATTTTTGGGACAAAAAATCAAACTGCTACAACTTCGTGAATCCTGGTCCGATCTGAACCAAACTTGCTAGGATTGATGATAGTCCGGCCCTAAAGACGTCTATATGAAAATATTCAATTTCGAAAACAGCGCCTCCTGGTGACAGCAGACAATATGACAGCTTGTATTTCAATTATCTCCTCCTAGAGCTTTTGTGCGATCACCTTCAAACTTGGTGAGATCAATGTGGACGAGTTGAGCATCAAAAGTTATCAAAAGCTTTTTAAAATATTGTATGGCGTACGAGATAGGGGGCGCCAAAATTGGAGATAATAACAATTTTTCATAACAGACAATGAAACTCTTATAACTTCGCGATGGAAGGTCTGATCCCAACCAAACTTGCTATAATTGATGATGGTTAGTTGCTGAAGACGACTATGTTGCTGAAACGGTACATTTTGAAAACAGCGCCTCCTGGTGGTGGTAGAAAATTCTAAAAAAACAAACTGTTACAACTTTGCCAATCCTGGTCCGATCTGAACCAAACTTGCAAGGATTGATGACAGTCCGGCCCTGAACACGTCTATATGAAAATATTCATTTTCAAATACAGCGCCCCCTGGTGACAGCAGACAGAATTACATTTATAGTTTTTGATGCTGCTCCAACAGGGATTGTTGTATCCACTTGAAACTTAGTATGTGGGACCCCAGACCCTTCCTCAACATGTCCGTAAAAGGTCACCTCCCTACAGGAAGTGGAACGCCCGAAACAGGAAGTAAAGTCTTACATTGTCCGATTGACACGAAACTAGATATGTGAGTTACCGGACCTTCCCTGAACATGTTTACGGAGACGCCGTTGACCGAACAGGAAGTCGGCCATTTTAAACAGGAAGTGCCCTCTAACTTTGCCGTACGTTGTCCGATCTGCACAAAACCTTATATGTGAGTTAAGGGACCTGTCCTGAGCATGTCCGTAAAAGGTCACCTCCCTACAGGAAGTGGAACGCCCGAAACAGGAAGTAAAGTCTTACATTGTCCGATCTGAACAAAACTTGATATGTAAGACAAGGGAACTTCCCTGAACACGTTTACGGAGACGAACAGGAAGTTGGCCATTTTAAACAGGAAGTGCCCTCTAACTTTGCCGTACGTTGTCCGATTTGCACGAAACCTTTTATGTGACACCAGGGACCTGTCCTGAGCATGTCTGCAAAAGATGACCTCCCAACAGGAAGTGGAATGCCCGAAACAGGAAGTAAACTCTAAGATTGTCCGATCTGCACAAAACTTGATATGTAAGACAAGGGAAGTTCCCTGGACACGTTTACGGACACGCACTTGACCGAACAGGAAGTCTGCCATTTTAAACAGGAAGTGCCCTATAACTTTGCCATACGTTGCCCGATCCCCCTCGAAATTTGGAACGACATGCGCGGGGACGCCGCTGAAAATAACTAGTACTGAAAATAACTAGTACCGCGCGCGGTGAATGAACGGGTGAGAGCGCGAGGCACGCGGGGAGCCGTGGCACACGGCGACCCGCGTGGGTCGGCTCGAACCCGTTCAGAACCGCGCGCGGTACTAGTTATTATTATTATTCTTATTATTCCCCCAAATGAATTGCCTTTTTGAGGCCTTTCCCATACCCCAAAACTCACCAATTTTTGTGACCGCATCAATCCTGGTGTAAATTTACGTCTGAAAAAGGTTCGGGGAATGTGCGTCGAAAATTGAATGTGGGAGGGGCCAATAAGTGCGGCGCCACCTGTCCAAATTCACCATGACCAACACAAATATCGCACATGCACGAAATTCGGTACACATGTGTAGTGGGTCAGGATGAAGAAAAAATTACATTATGACCATGATCCAAACCCAACAGGAAATCCGCCATCTTGGGTTGATTGGCGATTTTTTGGCGATTTTGGCGAATTCGCAGCAATGGTATTTGAACTAACTCCTCCTAGAGTTTTCGTGCGATCACCTTCAAACTTGGTGAGGTCCCTGTGGACCAGTTGAGGAGCTCACGGTATCAAAAGTTTTTTCAAATGTCGCATGGCGCACGAGATAGGGGGCGGCAAAGTTCGTGATGATTCTGATGTTTCGCATCATCAAAACAAAACTCTTATAACTTTGCGATGGAAGGTCCGATCCGAACCAAACTTGCTATGATTGATGATGGGCCATGGCTGAAGACGTCTATGAAAAAACGGTGAAGTTTGAAAACAGCGCCTTCTTGTGGTGAAAGAAAATACACAAAAAAAAAGTTTTTTTACGATTTCGGGAATAACTTTTACACAGATAATCGTACCGCACTGAAAATTGGTGACAACAGTCAAAACACATGGTAGATGATGCGTGATCAATATGACGACAAATCGTTTAACGGTGTTGCCATGGCAACGACGCAAAGTCGGATTTTTGGGACAAAAAATCAAACTGCTACAACTTCGTGAATCCTGGTCCGATCTGAACCAAACTTGCTAGGATTGATGATAGTCCGGCCCTAAAGACGTCTATATGAAAATATTAAATTTCGAAAACAGCGCCCCCTGGTGACAGCAGACAATATGACAGCTTGTATTTCAATTATCTCCTCCTAGAGCTTTTGTGCGATCACCTTCAAACTTGGTGAGATCAATGTGGACGAGTTGAGCATCAAAAGTTATCAAAAGCTTTTTAAAATATTGTATGGCGTACGAGATAGGGGGCGCCAAAATTGGAGATAATAATAATTTTTCATAACAGACAATGAAACTCTTATAACTTCGCGATGGAAGGTCTGATCCCAACCAAACTTGCTATAGTTGATGATGGTTAGTTGCTGAAGACGACTATGTTGCTGAAACGGTACATTTTGAAAACAGCGCCTCCTGGTGGTGGTAGAAAATTCTAAAAAAACAAACTGTTACAACTTTGCCAATCCTGGTCCGATCTGAACCAAACTTGCAAGGATTGATGACAGTCCGGCCCTGAACACGTCTATATGAAAATATTCATTTTCAAATACAGCGCCCCCTGGTGACAGCAGACAGAATTACATTTATAGTTTTTGATGCTGCTCCAACAGGGATTGTTGTATCCACTTGAAACTTAGTATGTGGGACCCCAGACCCTTCCTCAACATGTCCGTAAAAGGTCACCTGCCTACAGGAAGTGGAACGCCCGAAACAGGAAGTAAAGTCTTACATTGTCCGATTGACACGAAACTGGATATGTGAGTTACTGGACCTTCCCTGAACATGTTTACGGAGACGCCGTTGACCGAACAGGAAGTCGGCCATTTTAAACAGGAAGTGCCCTCTAACTTTGCCGTACGTTGTCCTATCTGCACAAAACCTTATATGTGACACCAGGGACCTGTCCTGAGCATGTCCGTAAAAGGTCACCTCCCTACAGGAAGTGGAACGCCCGAAACAGGAAGTAAAGTCTTACATTGTCCGATCTGAACAAAACTTGATATGTAAGACAAGGGAACTTCCCTGAACACGTTTACGGAGACGAACAGGAAGTTGGCCATTTTAAACAGGAAGTGCCCTCTAACTTTGCCGTACGTTGTCCGATTTGCACGAAACCTTTTATGTGACACCAGGGACCTGTCCTGAGCATGTCTGCAAGAGATGACCTCCCAACAGGAAGTGGAATGCCCGAAACAGGAAGTCAACTCTAAGATTGTCCGATCTGCACAAAACTTGATATGTAAGACAAGGGAAGTTCCCTGAACACGTTTACGGACACGCACTTGACCGAACAGGAAGTCTGCCATTTTAAACAGGAAGTGCCCTATAACTTTGCCATACGTTGCCTGATCCCCCTCGAAATTTGGAACGACATGCGCGGGGACGCCGCTGAAAATAACTAGTACTGAAAATAACTAGTACTGAAAATAACTAGTACCGCGCGCGGTGAATGAACGGGTGAGAGCGCGAGGCACGCGGGGAGCCGTGGCACACGGCGACCCGCGTGGGTCGGCTCGAACCCGTTCAGAACCGCGCGCGGTACTAGTTCTGCTTATGATGGGACTCGTTTGTTCCTTCAACATAACAAACTACATTATACACATATTCAGAAGCGCAACAGTGTCACAGAGATTATGTTTCTGTTCCACTATTTATTTATTTAGTTATTGAAAAAGTACATGCATATTTTTGATGGTATCACTGAATCAAAAAAAGATAAATGAAGAGAAAATGCAGTAGTCCTTTGAGCGACTTATTTGAACAGTTATCTGCTTTAGTGTTTCTATGTCTTTTGAGGCTAATTTAAAACTATCCAGTCCTCCTACTGTCTCTCTCAAATCTAATCTCTATATGGTTTAATATACAGTGTATATTCCATTAATGGAACTGCTTATACTTATTTGAGGAACTGTAAAAAAATACAAAACAAACCCTGTAAAATGTGTTCTGCTCACCATTCAGCTATTTAACGCACACGCAGATGTCAAAGTATAGACAGGATCTATGAGTATGAAGCTTATTTTTGATTAAAAATATGATCTCTGCCACAGGATCAAACAAGAGGAGGCACATTTGTGCAGCATCATAACAGATCAGCTTCAGTCCAGCGAGTCACTGCTGTTCTTGGCCACTAGGGTTCACTCTGGGCCCGCAGATGATCCACAGCCCTTCCCTTCTTCCCACTTTCCTACCTACCTCACACTGAGGTAGCTACCACAGAGTGCATTTGATCGAATCATGTGCTTTTCATCTGCAGTGTATGTTTTTGTACCAAGCCAACTACAAAAGACTTTTCCTCTCCGTCTCACTTCCTCTGCCTCCTTCTATCCTCTCTCTCTCTCTCTCTCTCTCTCTGCGGTGTCACAGGAGGAAGGGAATGTGGATTCAATCAAAGAGCAGGGCAGCCACCTCCTCTCATGATTCACAGCACTTCTAGGTTGAGTGAGGAGCGACGAGGGAGGGGAGGGGAGGGGCGGGTGAAACAGAGCACTCCGTGATTTCAGCTGCAGTTTGTGCGCCAAAAAAAGAGAAGGGAAAAAAAAAAAAAGAAGAAGCCACGTCAATATGACAGGAGACAGTGCAGGCTGTCCTCGTAAGCAAATTCACCCACCCTGCTGCCACATGTAAGGACGACCTGCCACCACACACATTACACAGAGAGGGAGAGAGAGAGAGAGAGAGAGAGAGGGAGGGAGAACAAGGTTGAGTGAGTCAGTGAGAGAAGACACATCAGGCTAATGGGGCCGATGGGAGGAAGGAACAAACAAAAGCTTATGACTCCCATCACAAACATGGCAACCCAGAGATTTGACCACATAAGTGCTTGCAAACAGAGCAGCAGCCCACTGACACACACACACACACACACACACACACACACACTGAGGTAACACAAACAGGACTGTCCTCCCAGTGTGCCACATTTTCCGAGGACAAAACAGAATTTCTGCATCAGTACACAAACACACACCTTCTCCTCTCAGAGCATCGCACCCCAAAAGGCACCTCCTCTCTTTTCATTTGAACACTGAGCACACCAGCCATGCTCTGTGTAAAGATGAGGGCTGGAATACAAAAGACATGTACAGATGGTACCAGCCGTCTCCTCTCCTCTCCTCTCCTCTCCTCTCCTCTCCTCTCCTCTCCTCTCCTCTCCTCTCCTCTCCCCTCCCACTCCTTTAAAAAGCAGCATGGGGCTCAGGCGCAGAGGCAGCTGGGTTTTTCCTCCTTTCCCACCCGCTCATGCTCCCTCTCTTTTCTCTCTCCTCTCCTCCTCTCCTTGGCAAGCAGGTGCCAGGAGACAGGCCGTGCTGTTCCTCCAGAGGATTGATCTGACTTCACCACGGCTGTGCTTTTTGGTTGACAGAAAAGGCCTCTCCAGTTCTCCTCTCTCTGACAAACACCACAGTTGCATGTGGATGCACACACCCATAGGTTGGTTTTAATTAAATATAACGGGATCCAAGCAAAGCACTAATGGGTTTATAAATTTCACATCAACATTGGAACGTCCTGTCGTGTTCTATCAGGCCCCTGCCCCTCCCTGGACCCCCTCCTGATGTTGAGAGTTTTCAATTCAAGGGCTTGGCCACCAGCCAACATGTTACAGCTCAATTAGTTCCCATTATTCTTTTCAAACAAGGGGTAACTTACACTTCTTCTATGTTGATAAACATGTCTCTGCAATTTATCTCCTAACTGCGGCACCGAGAGCCCGTCTGGCTGAGGAGGGCGATATGCTTGTCTCACGCTGAGGCCGACATCAACAGCCGCGGGACAAAAATAACAACAGAGCCGAGCGGAGAAATGACAACATATATCTGAGCGAAGGAGGGAACGAGGAGAGAGGAAGCACTGAGCGCCGGCACTCGAAGAGGAATTATTCTTCCCCGCCATTTGAAAACGGGGCTTATCATCGCCACACAAAATTACCACCTCCGCTGAGCTCCGGCCTGTTTGAATGGAGTGGCACTCTGTCATTGACTCAGCAGATAAACTTCAGGTTTCATATGACAGCAGGAGGAACAGCCGCCCCACAACTCCTCAGAGTCTCCCCCAAGTGTCTCCCAGGACAGTGGGAATGATAAACACATAAAAATGACTGTTTCTCTTCCCCTCTTCCAGCCAAATCTGGAAATAATTGTCTCAGGTGTAACACCATCCAAATCACGACAACTCCACTGGAGTGAATCAAAGTGCTGTTTTTTTTGTTGCTGCAGAGCATCTTCCTGTTTACACTGGTCTCCCTGGCGGCGATTGGCCTCCGTCTTCCATGAGGAGAGGAGCCTTCTCTGTTTGCCTTGTAGATTGTCCCAGGGGCCCGGAAGAGCCTCAGCCATATTGATATTCTGGTGCTCAGCTGCACAGCCTGATGGTCAGCCATGGCGGAGGGCGGGGAGTGCATCTGCTGGGACTAGATGGGTGGTTCAGTGGCCGGGCCTGCAGCTTCCAGCTTCACCCTCTGTCATACAGCCCAGAGGGCAACATGACAAATGACATGGACTGCATCTCTGACAGTTGTTCAATGCTCTTCCTGATGATAATGCTCCCCCCACTGCACACACACACACACACACACACACAGAGAGAGACAGGAGGCGCACATATAACCTGTGCTCATTATTTTGCTTCTCTGAAGTAATAAGACCTCTAAATGTAAGGGCCAGTCAACCTTAATGATAAATAACACATTTTCTCAAGTACCTGTAATCATTTCACATATCTGCCACAGGTATTTCTGCCTGTTCTCTGATACACTGGGATAGGATTTTATTTATGCTGGTCCACATGATTCTATAATACACCCTTGAGGGCTATTTGGCAGATACTGAATATAAACAATAATGATAATAATAGCAATGAATATGAATGGTACCTTTATTTAAAACGCAAATTCCGTTTGGTTTTCACAGCCTTAGAATATTTTTTTTGCACGTTTTGCACTTTAAAGTGGGAGGCGAACCTTGAAATAGCTAACAATTGGATAGTTGTGTGTTGAGGGGATTTCTGCACCATGTGAACACATTCTGCAGCTGCACCGTTGTTTTAATGTTGGATCTGTCGAGGCTGCTACAGTGGACTCGCAGCAGGAGTCGTGTCATTCGACTCATTATAACGTTGATAGTTTTCTAAGTTGTTGTGAATAGCCATTTGATCATGTCCACCTTTTTTCTTTAGGAGTAAACAAATCTGGGTTAAATTCCGAGATTTTAAAGTGAAGACACTTTCTATTGTTTGCGATTTTGGCCTGGATTGAAAAAGTTTATTTATATACTCAGTGCAAGCATTTTATATATACATATATATATATATATATATATATATATATATATACACATATACATATAATAAATGCTTGCACTGAGTTCTCCCTCCTCATTTTAATGTTGCATTTCCAAATTCCAAGAGTGAAACGTAACGGCTGTAGTGGAGTGCACCTGCTTAGTAATAAAAGTATATATATGCATACACAACGTGGGGACTGTAAGAGCTGTGACTGGTGAGTTTGGGCTATTAATTTCAATGACACACACCGAGTATATCATCATCCGCGCTGCAAATGTTCCATACCATACCATGAAACAAGGCAGACTTTCCCACAGTTACTCTTGTATCACCAACGAGCCCAACTGAAAGGATGTACCTGATGATAGATCAGTCCACTATTGTGAGGGTGATAAATCAACACAGATGCTTTAGGTATCTACTCCGTGACTTCTATTATTCCCGCATGTCAACTATAAATCCATCATACAAAAAGTGGGATCGTCACTATAAAAACTGACAGCATGACGCACAGCAACTCAGACGCTGTTTCCGGACGGATAATCTTCCACACTTTGTCGACAATAAATTAAATCCCACTCAACTCAATTATAGTGTAGTATAGTAGTTTCTAACGTGTGTGAGCTCACCCCTTTAAAACAGACATAATTATGATAGACGGTGAGTAGGCACATGTGAGAACAACCTGTGGTGAGAAAGAATAACCGTAAAAACTTGACACGAATGGCTACCATATAAAAAAAAAGGGTGTCTTTTCATTTCCTCCCTCTCTGTCTCTTTCTTTCCATTTTCTGGCGTGGCATTGTAGGGAAGCAGCAGGTAAAGCAGATGCCAAGAACTCTCATGAACCCCCCCTCACCCCCCACCCCGCCTTCCCCTTTCCTCCCTCCTTGCTCTGTATCTAACGGACACCTGCTCCCTTGTCAACCGTGGCGTTCCACCTGGCGCCGTCCCACATGACTCGGTCACCAGTGTCCGCGCAAACGTACAGTACACATCCTGTCATCGCATCACACTGGCATTGTTGGCGGCACTTTGTCACTTATATTCCCACATGAACTGTAACAACCGCGCTCAACTTTTGCTGTTAACCTGTCAAAAAGAATCACGACCCCTGAGCTGCTTGTTTGAAGACATTTAGCCTGAAGGGCTGAAAGGAGAACAAAGACCATGAGCAAACTAACAAGAACGTCTCTAGTGGGCTTCCACTCGCTGGTTACTGAGGGGGGGGGGGGCAGCGGCTATTCACTTTCTATTCATCCCCCCCCATTTCTCTGGCCAGAAAGGTTTGAATGGACACAAGCCTCCTGCAGGCCAAAGTCAATTAAAATAAGAGAGAGTCTTGGAGCCCTAGTATCCCTGGTAACTGAAAGCACCTAAGAGGCCATGTAAAACAGCCACATTTAGATTCAGCCAAAGAATTCATCACTTCTAATGGTCTCCCAGAACTACACAAAACAGGAATTTACCTCATGATATATTATAAAAGCTATATGAACAACTAGTTGCTATGGAAAACAACAAAAAAAGCTCATCTGGTGCCAAACTAGCATGCGTGTGAATAAACGCCATCACGTAAATCATCTCCTGCTCTGCCTCGCGGCGCTCAGCCACACTCTCCACATGGATGCCCACCTGGCAGCCATCAGACCTTTCTTAGTCTGCACACAGATGCCACATATTATTCACTGAAGCCAGTTTTTGGAGAACGAAACCAAAGCGACTTGTCCATCACGCCATCACCCCCCCCCCCACCCCCTAAAAAAAGAGCGCAGGTATAACAGGTGACAGACCTGCTGCCAGTCCCTCTTTATACTCGTTCACCCATCGGGAGATAATGAGGTGGAAGTCACGGGTGTGCGGCCTTAAACACATGGAACACATTTTTTAAACTTGTCGGTCACCCTCTTCACACTCTAACACCTCGGCATGGAGGCGACCGCGAGCTGGGTGTTGGGAAATTAGGCTGAAAAGTGACTTCATTAGGTGAGCGGCTGATAATTTAACGTTGGCAGAGCCATTTCGTGCCATATTTCAGGGTGAGTGATGTTTCCGCAAAGCTGATGAGAGTGGGAAAGATGTGTGAAGTGGCAACATGTGAATAGCACGGTTGCCATGGAGCATCACATCTGACACACTTCCACTGTGGTCCCTTACAGACCCGATCACTGGCACCTTCTTAGGTGCTCTACGTTTAAAAAGGCACTGACTTTCATTTGGTACATGTTGAGATCTTATCATTCTGTGTTTTATTATTTTTGGAACATTATGATATCTTATGTGATTGTTGTGTTTTTTGACAGTGCTGGGCCCGATCCTCATCTCAATGAGGGCCTTCTCGTTAAATAAAGGTCAAAGTAATAATAAATATTTGCTGGTAAACGCATCTTTAGCTGACAAACAAGCATACAAATGAGTATTTAGCAACTACATGGTGTGGATTGAAAGCATTAGCACTAACAACTATGAAACAGCGTGTCTGTTTAGGCCAGACAGCTGCCTCCTGTCTGCACCTCATCTTTCTCTGCTGCTTGCATTATTTCCTCTGCTGCACTCTCTCTCTCTCTCTAGGAAGTCAGTGATGTTGGAGTCTTGTCAATGAGTACTTAGGCCCATTGCCTCATGGGGAGCCAGACTTACTGGCTAGGTTTTATGGCCCATTTCAGAGCTGCCTCAGCTTAAATACAGCCTCCTGCTGGCCACATGGCCACAATGTCGTGCCATGTCCGTCCAACAAGGAGGAGGGGGAGGGGGGGACAGGGACGGTTGGACCTGGGCCAAATAGGTTTTACTGAGACCACAAGCATATGTGGCCTTGTGGAAGCAGGCGGCACAAGGAGGTCAAGAAAATGCGACGGATTTGGTGTTTCTGGGTTGCTTTTATGACATCTTGCATTTCTTTGTCGCAAAACCAAAAACCTCTAAACACCGTATTGCCAAAAGATGGCAAAAGCTTTCCCTAATTCCTCTAAACCTCCCACTTCTACTGTCACAATATTAAAATATCCGGCTCGCCACTTTGTGATGTTAATTTGTACAAATATGCACGACAAACTTGTAGGATTTCTGAGTAAAAACTGTCAGAGCTAAGGCACTTATCCTTAACTGAAACGTGTTCCCAGATTGGAGGTAGAGATAATCCTTTACATCTTTGAGTAAAACCACTTGGCACTAAATAAATACCAACTGGAATGAGACACAATTTATGCCACAATCTTCGGATGGTTTTGTCAGATCGAATCACTCCGACTGTCATTTCTTGGCCATGATTACAGAGAAACCAACCTTATCCAAAGCAGGCCAGTACTTTAAAGGATAATCTCTCTTGGCACATATAATACATGTCTTTATGAAAAACAGGACGTGCTTCTCAGAGTCCCTGTAAAGCACAGGGGTGGAAATCTATAGAAGTTCACCCCCTGGTGTGAATTAATTCCTTGTGAAATAGAGGCAAACATCTCCCCCAGACGACTGCTTAATCTTCAATCTGTTTCTCTCTGTTACTCTCCTTCATAAGCTGATTGAGAGCAAAACTCCACCCAAACCTACACCTTTACGACTTAATTCAGGAACCGCAATCTGGCAAAGAATCTGGCAAGATTTAGTTTTTTTTCATCTGATTTAACATCACAGCCAGCTGTGTTTTAATTTAGATTTTTATCTTATGTATTTTGTGTCAGACACTCAATCATTTCCCTTTACGAGCAGCTTGTACATGTTATTAACATGATTATCAACTCTCATTTCATATCTGGAGAGGTTTACTATGCATTTCTGCTGATGTTGCCACAGTTTCATTCACACTGCAAATGAGGGTCCACGTCAGTCTAGCGCTCCACGCCTACATACTCGAGCTCACAATCCATCCCGGTAAAGTGCAATAAGGTTTTGCCTTTTCAATTAAGAGGAAAATACAGTATAATGTAATAATGTAATGTAAAGTAGCCGCGACAGATGGGAGATTATAGTAAACAGTACAGTGCATAGCAAGCGTCCATGGTTTCTATCTTATCATCCCTGATGTCTTCTTCGACTAAAAAAAGAAGAGTTCGCCAAAATGTTGTACAACAAATTGCTCTGTGCTACATGGAGTGCGTGCGGTCGGCGAGCACGGTGTGTGTGTGCGCTCACAACATCTGGGCTGCTCGCTTATGTCAGACGATGACATTTACATCACACGGACCAAGTAGGCCTCTGCAGATGTGGAACGTGTGAATCGTCCCTCGCGACTGTGACAGGACTTTAAAAGTGAACACCTTGCATTTAAAAACGCTCTCATGTATGGCAAAAATACCGGAATGACCCTTTAAGAATCACATTTTTTTTATGTTAATGTAAAATAATGGAAAAATGAAAGAAGATAACTCATGGCAAAACTCTCCGCTGAGATTGAATTAATGAACGACTGCACCCGGACCATTCTGCTACCAGATTATCAGAGGAGACATCCCTGCAAAGCAGCGGATTATGGGAGCCAGACTGTTTCTCAGGGCAACAGGCTGATATCAATGCAGGCCCAGCCTTAAGCTTGTGTCTACAATGATACTAATTAGTCACAGAGCAGATGTGCCCGGGCCTGTGCCCACCTCAGGGTGCTGAGCAGGGCCGGTAGTGTCACGGCGGCATACGTTGGTGGCTGATTCACCTGTGACCTTTTCACAGTGGGCCTGGCGTCAAAGCCTCCCTTCAGAAGTACAGTAGAAACAGACAGTGGGGGGGCCTGGGTCGGGTCCTGGCACCCCTCTACACTCATTAAAGGCATCCATATGTGCAACAGATCAGGCTTTAAATGGTAGCATTCTTAGGCCAAATCTAAAGAATTAAACTGAAACTTTATTCGGCTCTTTTAGGATGTGTTTGTTCAGAACAAAACAAAAAAACAACTTATTTAGCATCATTTCACTGTGTTATGATGTATTGGTGTCATTTGGAAAATGCTTTCTTATCTTGACTTGAGCTGCTGTAAGTTGTTGGAATCAATAAAGTGGCGTGAAATGCATTAAATTCTATTTATCGATTAAGGGTGAGCTGATACAATAATCAGAACTGATCCAATGCCAGTGCCCAAATTCACTGGATTGGACATCAGAAAAAGAAAAACTTATATTATTAAGTATTTATCTGATCACATAAATCCTTCATTATGCACTCTGTGGAGAAGTGTCTGACACCCGTCTCCTATAAGTGACGGATTGCAATCACAATGAAACGTACAGTACCATAAGCACATGCTCATATTTTGTTATATAAAATGGCTTCAGTACCAAAAGTGATACTTTTGTGCACATGTTTACTGCAGATAACCAGTTTGCTCCGCTCTCAATTACGCTTGTTGTCCCAGTTTCCTCACAGTGATCATTAAAGTTTCACCACTTTATTTGCACTCTGATGTAAGCTTTGTTCACAGCTCACAACTAACTGCTGTTCCACAGAAGGGGAAAGGTGGTGGTGGTGCGGTGGGGGGAAGCGGGGGGGAGGGGAGGGGAGGGGGCATCATTAACATGCAAATCACCCAGAAGAATGAGGTAAAAAAAAAAAAAACAACTGAGATTTATAAAGCCTTTCGACGAACAGCCCAAGAACATGGGTGTGAATGATGACCGCAGGCAGGATGATAGAACGTGTGCGACATGCTCCGCACTGTAACACTCAAACAGACAAATACAACAGCAGCCATGAAGACCTTCTTTTTTTTTTTTTTTTATCTCTCTCCTCCCCCTAAATGACCGGACAAAAGCACAGCGGATGTCATTCCACGTACAGTATGTCGACATAGTTTGAGGACTGTGATGGAGAATGGTTGCTTGGATTCAGCCAGTGTTACATGAGTTTCCTGTACAGCACTTCAACACACAGCAAGTACCTGAGTCAGACTGACACCTCCTGCAGCAGCTGGTTTCTGTAGGGTTCAAATTTTACATTTTACTGGACGTTGCAAACATTTCTACTAAGATACTGAGTGAATGGCAACAGATATTGGGACGGAGGAGTCGCTCCGTTTGTTCAAACACACACACACACGGATGAGGTGATCGACTGAATGCAAAAAGAAAAGTACTATGAAGACAACGAATAAACATAGTTGAATGGCCAAAATAATGAATACACTGCAATTCAAAATGACAATTGGTTAAAATTGTAATAATAATATGTAATTATTTATGGTGACAGTAGGATTCCCTTCTTAATTACATTTTCCTTAAATGGATATGTAGCTATTTGTGTGAGAAATAGCCTGGGTTGGATCATTGCATTAAGGATAATGATGTGCACACAAACATTATTCTGTGCAGGTACAGAAAATGTGTGTTTGTGGCTCGTGGCCATTAGGCCTGTAAAATATTCTACTGATGAGACTTCATGCACCTTTGATGTCCTGCTTATCAATTACAGGAGGAGATGTTCCTGCACGACCACAGCATATTCTGTATATGAACAACACAAGGGAATGCAAAGGGCTTTCTGCACCAGCGTCAGGTTTCCCCTGATTGCTGCCGTTTGTTATATTTATTGAAACTTCGATGTGAGGAGAACTGCCCACCTATAGATACACAAGGCATTCCAGTGCAGATTATCCAAATATACAGAAAATCACATTGTCATTTTTTGGAAAAAATTGATATCTGCAGGGTTCTGTGTCAAATATCAAACTCCTACTTTGGATTTCATTTGATAATCATAACAAGAAGTGTACACAGTATGTTGTGTTACAGTTGGCTTCATGTTCTCATCTTAAAGCCACATACATGTTCTGTAGTCACACAAGATTGTTGATCTTTTCATTTAAGAGTTGCTATCAAGGACAAAACAAAAGTTGTCCGAAACAGAAAAGAGAAGCTCAACAAAATCCTTCTCATGCACATCTCTGTCATAGGTCTGTCAGTAGTATGATCTAACAATGTCTGCTTGGGTGCTTTCATGTAAAGGAGCGCCTCAGAATTATTCAATGTTGCAAATATACTGAGCATATGGATCGATGGATATTTGTGGATATTTGGATGGATCTGTTTCGCTTTAAGTCTGGATTATTAATGGAATCCAACTGCTGTAAAAGTCAGCCAAGTATTTTACACTTAAGACTTTTGGTGGTGGTACAGCAACAGAACAAATGCTTGTTAATGCAGTCAAATGTACATCTGCGACCAGTGTTCAAAGACCACAAGAATCACTGAGATCTGTGAATTGCTACATAGTGGGAAATCTGTGCACGTCTGCAGCGAGCCTGGCTGGCCGTGTCGTCTGGCACCGGGGGGAGTGGGTGTGATAAACTGTCAAGAGTCTCACGGAAAACGCCGCCTCAAGTAGGTCAGCACGACTCGCAGAGATAATCAAGGCCATTTTGACCCCTTCTGTGTGAGCTGTAAGTGGGTCAAATGCAGCAGTCAGCTGTTGCAACTCTATCACACAGAGCCACTGCTGAGGCACTTGTCGTACACTGTCAAACCCCATTCCGTTAGTCTAAGACATGGCAAGATGCCCGTCTGCACCTTCCAGTGCAGGAATCAACCCTCTGTCTGTCTGCCCTCTCTACAGGGAAGGAATAATGTCAGGTTCCTCTCAGCAGCAGCAGCAGCAGCAGCAGCAGCAGCAGATCCACTTTCCTCTCTTGTTATAGAATACACCCCCCCCTGCAAAAACAATCTTCTTTAACTCATGTTTCCTCCGTGTGACAGCTAACAGCTTCACAGCTCTGTCCTAATACTCACAGTGGCACAGCTCCCCCGCCAATGTCTAAAATGCCACCCGCATTTCAACCACACTGACTCCAGCAATGCTGCTGCTTATTGCTCACTCTTCACTTCGCAGGGGGAGAAAAAAAACAGGAGGTGACTTGTGTCTAGAAACACTTTGGAGCATAAATCTGCAACAGTAGAACAAAGGCGATACAGGGCAGCCGTAATCTTTGCACTACTGAAGCCAGCAGCTATTTTAAAGCTCTCTCGCTCTCTTTCTGTGCGTCTCTCTATCCCTCCCACCTCTCTCTCCTCTCTCTAACATTCTTCCTTTCCCTTCCCTCCCTTCCCTCCCTCCCCCCCGTTGTTTCCCTCAGTGTCTCAGGGCAGCAGCTTCTCACCGTTTTTTCCTCTCCTCTCTCCCTGCGTGTCCAGTGACTGACTGCACAATACACATCAATTATTCATGACTGCTCTCTCTGTTTCGCAGGCAAAACCAATCACAGATGGAGTCAGTGCTAATGGGCTCCTGCTGTACTTGCCACCGGCTCCTTTGCACTCAAGCAACAAATACCCCAGAGACAATAAGAGGGGAAAACAGGGATAAGCTGTTAAAAAAAAAAAGAGAGAAAGGGGGAAACTTCATACAGCGCCAGCAGCCATGAGGATAAAAAAGGAGAACACACATTTGTGGTCAAAGAAGGAGAAAAAGGTACGCAGCAGAGTCACAAATAATTTAGCCAATAGTGGGAGCCGGTTTCTGCAGGAGTAAAGGGTTAAAGACAAGAGGGGGGAGGGGGAGAGGAGAGAGAGGGAGAGAGAGAGTGTGGGTGAGAGGACAGAAAGAGAGAGAGAGAGAGAGAGAGAGCCAAATGCTTATCTCCTCACCTCGGATGTATGCAGCTGTTATTGATGTATCTTCTTTTTCTGTCTAGTGATCCATTGCTTGCTCTCCCAATACACACATTACACAGAAGCAGCCACAGCCACTTCGCCAGAAGGGAGAGAGGGAAAGGAGGGGAGGGATGGGTGGGGAGGAGGAGGAGGAGGGTGGAGAGGAGAGGAGAGGAGAGAAGAGAAGAGGAGAGAAGAGGAGGAGGAGGGGGGGGGGTGTAGGGGGGAGAAAAATGCAGGCAGCTCACATTTCAAACTTGCAAAGGGGGGTGGTGCCTAATGTGCTAGACAGCCTGTATCTTGGCCTGGGTCCAGAGCAGCGAGTAAAAGAGAAGCCTCAATCAATTCATTTTCAAGCATGAGATGCAGCACAAGTCCTGCAGAAAACTGACGGTCGCCGCAGCTCAGGTGGAAACGTGGAGCGGTAATTTCAGCCCTCAAATCTCGCCCGTGCCCATACTTATTCCATCAAACTACTCGTTGTAATTAAGGGCTGTGTGGAGGATGAGGGGGAGGAGGGAGCGGGAGGGAGACTGTGGCTTCTCGATGAACAGGGGTTTTTGGGACTGGCAGAGGGAGGGGCCAATTAGACCACATTTGTCTATTAGCACACACAAGCCTGAGTGAGCTTTTGGATAAATAATTACACAGCTATAAAACATGTAAACTGTGGGCAGACACACCACCTGAGGCAGTCTGGAGCATCTATTGTCATCTGCAAATAAAAACACTTGCCCTCACCAGCAGCGAGTCAATTCAGGTGTTAAATTAGCGCCACTTACCTGTGGTTGAAATACAACAATGAGCATTTAATTAGAGGCATTGGGTCAAGTGGAAATTGATTTGAATATACAGTACAAACGTGCGATTTTTTGGCTACATGCAGTGGAAATTAAAGAGACCTCCCGCTTCTATGGACATAATAATTGGCGCTACTTAAGGAGGAAGGACGGACGAGCTGAGCAGCTCTTATCTCTGCTCGCGCCTGTCTGCGATTGCTCCCCTGGTATTTACTATCAGCCCCGGTGCATGTTGGGTGACTTACAGCGCCGCAACCCGACTGCAGGTTAACACATCTATCATGGCTGACGCGGACCACGTCACGAGCAGTGATTATGTGCTGTGTGAAACAGACACAGTGTTCACAGTGTCCACAGTGGACAATGTGAAGCACGTTTATGTCTCTAAGAATTCAACCATGGACACTCAAAAATGTAATTCATCAACACTTTGAATAATTGTTATTTTATTAACCGTGCTGCCAGTATTCATAACACTCAGCACTCAGTAGAGTCTGATGGAATAACACTCCCTGAATGGGGAACAGGAGGAAGCTTTGACAGCTTTTAACTAAAATGTAATAATGTTTAATTTCTGTCGCTGTTGTCGCTGCTGCGGCTGCCTTTGCCAAAGTCCTCAAACAGGATCTCTACGGTATGAAACCTCTGCTGGATCCTAAGGTTGTCAAAAACCTTCAAACGGGTCATTACAACTCGGACGTGAGCTTTACACCCCGCTTTCAAAAAAATGATATCAAACTTTGAATAAAAATATAACAGCCCTACCAACAACTGCTGAGCAGTCACACAAGGTTCAGGCCACCAACAATGTTTTCAGAGTCTGTGTTATTCTCTATTTAGGAAAAGCCGCAGCTTAAGTACATGTTGAAGAACACCAAGAGGAGAGACAAAACATTTTGGTGTGGAGAACACTGGGAGGAGAAATTACAGCCCTGCAGATCTGTGTGCGTGTGTGTGTGTGTGTGTGTGATCTCTGTGGAATCACAGACGTCTCCACAGCTCAGTGGCAACATGTCCGACCCCACTTCACTGTACGGCTCGATAAAAGCCGCTGCATCGTACCGTTTAAAAGGAGCATGTCGTGAAATGTATGGACTCGTGTCGACAAGAGTTCAACAGCAAACTTGAGCATGTTCCTCTTAACCTTAACCACTTCCCCCCCCCTTTAAAACTAAAATGAAAATGAACCTGACACAACATACGTATACGGATCAATACAGAGGATTTCTACCGTTTAAAGCAGGTGGTCACTGGACTTCAAACCAACAGCTTCTCTCCTTCGTATGCGGGCGTGCGCTTCTTCATACTTTTAACGAGTGGCAAAACCCGAGAAATCTAATAAAGCTCCCGCTGTCAAAACAACTAAACACAACAAAACAATACAACATCTGCTGCTTAAATAGTTTTTTCTCTCTCTTTTTTTTAATCAAGCTGAAACTGTTAAATGCAACCCTCGGAGTGTACTGATCAAACCTGAAAGCAGTTCTGCATGTGTTAAACTCGTGTGGAGACAACCCAGGCTGACAGAGTGAGAACTGAAGCCCAACTAATTATGTGTTGAATAGCTATTTTACCAGGCATTTGTTGCATGAGCGAGTGAACACCCCCCCCCCCCTTCTCTCCTTGTACATTGCTTCCTTTCACTCTATAGAGCCGAGGAATTCCGAGAGCTTGTTGAAGCGCGGACATTTGGGAAAGGGCAGCCCTGACCCTCTAGGAATGAAAAACAAATGACGATTAAGCATGTTTGTCAACGCTCTAGAACCAGAGAGAACCGTTAAACTGGTGCAGGAGGGGTGTGACGCTGGTGAAATGGGCCTAACAGGCTTGTAATGCAGCCTATGATGAAGACAGTGGAGTGGGGGGCTGATGAGTTAATCCACACCGGGACGAGTGATTGCGTCGCTTTGATGTGCCCGCAGCTCTACGTGCGAGGTTTTGCCCTGAGGTGAGACAGTCCCAAGTAATCGCAGATTAATAGAGCAGGCTAATCTCATTCACAAAGAGGTCAGCACTGGCAGACAGACTCCCCTCCCCCAGGTCCGCCTGAGCGGTGAGGGCCGCTTACAAAAAGGCAAAAGGGCTACAACTGGCCAAACCCCAGAGTAAATCAATTAAAGAGATCAGCGGTACAATCCACCGTGTGAGGAGTTTTCCATTCCCAGTCGGCTGCAAACATTATTAGCAAAGCAAACCTCTAAACCGCTCACTCTGCTGAAATTCAGATACATACATATGTTGACGGACAAAATCAATAGGAGGTAATAATGACGTTTTCCTCCGCAATAGATATATATTAGCGCTACCAGTCGGATCAAGGTCTATCTCATTGGGGTTTTGCACTTATAAGCTGTTTTCTGACCGCACTAAATGAACTAACTAACACCTTTAACTGTTGGAGGCGTTGCGCGATGAATCAATTCGTCAA
The DNA here is from genome assembly GCF_958295425.1 of Solea solea. Taxonomy (NCBI): domain Eukaryota; kingdom Metazoa; phylum Chordata; class Actinopteri; order Pleuronectiformes; family Soleidae; genus Solea; species Solea solea. The sequence continues at coordinate 13,332,426 of NC_081154.1, read as the reverse complement.
AGCTACGACCTGTTTCAGCTGTAAGTTGACTGCAAACATTGATTTGCTCGTGCTGGAATCGGCTCTGTCCTGCCCTCAGCACAATTTCCTCCATGTTCAGGGAAGGAATTAGATGATTTAGCAGAAATGGAAGTGTAAATCTGATTCTTTTGACTACCAGAGCCTCCTACTTTTCCCCGTTTCCCCTCCCCTTTAAACCTAGATGCTCAGCGTAGATTACAAGACGCACAATGTGACTGTGTGAGTGGGGCCTGTGGTTAACAGAGCTGAGATTTGGCTTCAAATGCTCTCTGGACACTTGTGTGCCCCCCGAGGGTTTGAGCCACACAATCCCCTTTGTTAGCACAGATAAGTAACAAATATGTAAACAAATAAAAGAAAAAAAAAGGAGGCGGCAAATATAAAGTGGAGCATTTTATCATTTTTATTCTCGACTCACAACAACGAAAAAAGCCCTTTGTGCCACGAATGTGATTTTAAAAAGAGTTACGCAGATGCTTCTGCATTAAATCCACCTCATCCATACACACAGACCCAATCTAGTATCTCCATGTTTGTTCTTTCCAGTGCTGGACGGCTGACCCGCTGCAACCGCACTGGCCCCCCGATCATGTGACCTGGGGGCGTGTTATCAGGGAGTGGGTCGCGCCCCTGGGGCCTGTGGATGTGCCGATTCAGAGCCGTCCCTTGGCTGCCAAAGACGGCTTTCTCTCATCTTAACAATCTCTCCAACTTAAGCCTTCACACGCTGTAGCTTCTGGGAGCTGCTCTAATAATATTTATGCATTCGCAGGTACATAATTGTCCATGAAATGCACTTTGGGATGCTGCCTAGACTCGAGTGCTTGCCGCTTTCCAAATGACTACTGTTAACAGGAAATTATTCAGACACAGAATCAATTGGCAATCTTATCTAAGCCCATAAAGTAGGGCCTCAGATTTGATTTAGGATTAAGTAGAATTAGAACATTTGGCGTCGTAAGCTAATTGCCGGCACGGAGCGATTCCTCTGCCTTGGCTGACACAAGAATGACACCGCATGATTTGAAGCCTCATATCACCACGTATATAAAACCGGGAGCTCCGTAAATCAGAGACGGCAAACGCGGGTGAAAATTCAAACAACATGTGGCTGGAACTTTCATGTCCTCGTCGCCTCAGCAGAGAGGCCAAGCACACAGGATCCATTGCGCAACAACACTTTCCTCCATAACCCAAGACAGGTGGAAGCCACCAATCAAAAAGAATAACACAACAGCTCAAAAATATTCCTCGTATCTCCCAAACTGCTGACAGCCTTTACATCTTCATTCCCGCTGTGCCTTTACTTCCAAGCTTCATAACAACACTCAGCAGCCTAAATCTGCCCCTCCGATAATCCATCAGTGTGCCGATGATGCAGATGCATGAAAACAAGGAACTCATCATCAGTGATACATGTGACAAATATTCTTGTCTTTTGTTTAAACGACACACATAGGTCTCCTTTTGAAAGTGGGACGTGACATGAGGTGAAAGTGTATGTCGATATTACAGGGTAATGTTTGAAAAGAACAAGTTGTCCTGCTTTGAAATGCCTTCTTGGAAATCAAGAGAAACGGTGATGGTTGGGTTGTTCTGTCATTCGGAGAGTGATAATGATTTGGGGGGGAACATCTTTGTAAGGAAACTGATAATCCAGTTGAAATGTAAAGATGCAAATTCTTACATGCGAGTGACCATTTGTGGCACACTCGGAGTTTAGCTGTAATCCGTAAGCTGCCAGAACGACGACAGGAACTCTGAGCCCCCGGACAGAGCGGCGTGGCCAGATGGCCTGAGAATGTCGGCAGAGAAAACTCTGGTCTTACCTGCTGATTTTGGAGTGAACTTGTCCCTGTTGGCGGCGCACACAGCCAGGAGCCGATAGCCAAGGTCCAAGTCGTAACCCTGCTGTGCTGCTACGCGACTGACCACCTGAACACAGTGACAAAGCATATCATTCAGTGTCAGGTTCTATCGTGGCCTGATGGATATATAGATATATATATATATATAGATAGAAAAATGACACAATCTTTGAGTCTGACAACACATATTGTATTATAGTGAAAGACTTCATAGAGAATAGGCCAATAATAAAGACAAGAGGTCAACACATTACTATAACAAATGGTAGCGTAAGTTCATTATATTGCAAACTAATAACAAAAAACCTTCTCTAGGTTTTTTTTTATTAACTCAGTTATCTTTATTATCAGAATGAATGAGGTCACAAAAATGACAGTTCCACGATAGCAGTCACAAGTGCTTACTTGCTTCAAATTTACAGTATTATATCATTTCTAGAACCTAGTCAGAACTCAGTAGAGTGAAAATGCGTCTCCACATTTTTCTAAATTCTACAGTCTAGATCTGTTCCAACTTCAAGGATCAAGTGGTTCCAAGTTTATCAGTTCCATATGAGTCAGTGGACAGCGAGATGAGAGGGAAACTGTGGCCTCTAAAGCATCGATGCCCGCTGAGAGGAAACATTAAGGGAAACATCCACACGCCATAAGAGGCAATGTAAATCACCCTCATGTGGCACACGCTGCTTTGATTTACCATCACTATTATCACCTCAAAGGGAACCTGCTCGTAGCTTTTTCGACCTCCAGGACATTCGGGTGCCTGCGCGGAGCGACGGGCCTCACTCCAGACAGATTCTACTCCCTGCCTGGCTTTTCATAGCCACGGTCCTGCTGTCACACTCCGAAGTTCAAGACAAGCCCCGAGGTAGTACAGCTGAACACTGCTGCCTGTACCATGTCATTATCTCCTGTAAGTATAGTCTCGACGTGACACCAAAACACTGTGTGTATATCTGGCCTTTATTTATAGGAATTCCCCATTAAGAAGAAGATATACGAGGATAGGCTGTCTAATTAGAATCTAAACTCGGAAGGGACGTTTTGCTAAATGGTAATTCCAGTGTAAGAATTTACAACAAGCAGTTCTAATTCCAGGACTTAAATTGTACACAGCCAGCGGAGACAAACATGTGCCTTTACATTCAACGTCTTATTTATTTAACCGGTCCAATCGTCGCAATGTGCACGGCAAGGCTTTAAAGCGCAGTTACTGAAGAGTTCATTTCTTTCCGTCTTAGTCATTGCTATAAATGTGTGACCTCAGGGTACCTTGTGTTTCTTAAAAAGAGCATATACTGTATTTCGGGCTTCTATAGCCTCTTTCACACTATAAATAATGGAGGATACCTGGGCATTTTTTAAACTGGGGTGAAAAGGCGTGTGCAAATCATGACGATAACAACAATAAAAAAAAAAAACATGTTATTTTCTGTATCTCTAATCACAGATTAGAGATTTATCAATTAAATATTTAATTTACATAAATCAAAACCATTGACCTTTAAATGTGTTAAAACATTGGATGCAAAGTGACACCATTTATCCATCTTGTGTGTAATTATCCTACAACAACACGACACAACACTATGATTGAACTGATTCGCCTCCCTTTTGCCTGCGGCGTGCAAAACACACCGCAGCCACTCCGTTGTGCAGAGAGAAAGTTGATATCATAAATGCCAACGCTGAGGCAACACCGAGATACATTACGTGCAGGCCGAGGCCCAGTGATTCCGCCAACACTACAATCAGATTCTCTGTACTTTCTCTTCTCTCCTCCTCCTCTTCCTCTCTGCAGACTAACAGCTGCACAAACCGTACACAAAGGAAGAAAAAAAAAAGAAGATTTTCACGGCAGGAATCCAATTGAATTGGCCGAGCGGAGAAAAAGTCGTCTGCTGCCACACATTAAAGCAGTAGCACAAACAATCGCTGGAGCGATGTGTTGCTGCGGGTTCCACTGACTTATTCGAGTACAAATGTCAGGAGTTCCCTCGTCTGGTGGAGCCGCGCTCACTCGATGAGGAGAACTATACTAGTACATGTCTGTTATCGACTGCTGGAGGCAACGTATAAATGAACATGTTAAGAACAGCCCCTCGCAAGGAGACAAGTGACAGGCGAGTGACACGTCTGCATCCCACCATATTCTGCTGACTGTCGTCTACTAACTGTGTCTTAGCTCAAAGTTGGAAGAGTGGCATCAATTTGAGAAATACCCTTTAAAAAAATCTGTATAAAATTGATTTGATTTAAAAAAAACATAACACACAGCTCTGTTTTGCAGCTTCTATGTTTTGCAGTATACATCTCAAACACAGTCAAGTATTTCCCCCCCCCAATGTCACGGGATACAACTTATTCAATTAACCAAGAGGCCCCCAGACGTTTAAGCGGGAGAATTAAGGCCTTTGAAACTTTTAAGCACTGATTGCTTTGTGGTTTGAGGACGTTATTGTGCTTGTCCTTTTCAAGTTCCACTGTGCCGATTTCATGAGCCGCAGCACAAACTGTAACTGAAGTCTCTGAGAGGTGACTAAGTCTCAGTAGTTTCTAACGGGGTGAAATGCTTCTTTTTTTTTATTTCCCAGTGACCTCGGTGAAGATCAGGCTGCTAAACATTAGTTCTCTTGTGTCTCTGAGGAAATCACAGAAAGAGCCGCGGCAGCAGTTGTTGTTGTTGTTGTTTCAGCGGCCCTCTCCTTGTCCTTGAACCTTTGAGCGCGAGTCTGCAGCGAGGCAACTTACCGTTAGGCATCCCATCAGGCTTTGCTCAAAGGGACGCTGGAAGGCTCGGGGGTCGCCGCACCAGTCCAGCAGCTCGGTCGCTGCCGTTTGAAAATTCGCTGGATTTTGTAAGTGCTGGAAGGGAAACAAAAGGAACATGAGTCCAAGAACATTCGGAGGTCACAAGGAAACAGAGCAGCGATATTTTTGAGATACATATATGTAGAAAGCTAACCATTTATTTATTTGGAAACATTTATTTCATTTGTTGAATGAGAACTGGCCTTAACCTTCTGAATATTAAAACTTGATGGAGTACATTCAAATGATGTTGGGCCAAACTCTGTGATGGGTGAGGTTTGACTGCCAGCTTAGTTTTGCAGCCTCTCTCTCTTTTTCTTTTCAGATAAAAAGTGGAACAAGTTGATAGGGATGGAAATTAATTGGTACCAAAAGGAAATGATGAATATTTAAAGAGGAGTACAGCATGTGCAGCAGGTTTAAGACGGACTACATTTGTGCAAATTTGCCTTATCACAGTTTAAATTACTTTTGCTCTAGATTCATAAGTATTATTGCTCTGGGCTGAAGGAGTATGTCCCCATTAGACACATGCCTCCAGCTCACTCTCCCCAGGTTTTTGTAGCACTGCCTTGCCACCGAGTGAAATAAATCTCCTTCTGTGGCTGCATGAATAGCAGAGGAAGCCCTTATTGCACCAGCCGGCCCTGAGCTGTGCTGTGACTTTATCTGACAACAGACTCCTTGACCTGCAGGCACCCCTTTATGGCATTCACTCCCAAACTGCAGCCAGCAGCCCACTCACTAACCCTTTTGTCCACCTTACTCGTGGAGCCGCACAGGAAACTGGAAAAATCGAGCTCTCTGCGTCGCAAACATCGGACTTGCTGCTGGTCACCGATCTTCTCTAAAAGCTCTCAAACCTCGGCGTGACTCGCATTCATGCAGGAGCACACGCAGCACCTCCACTCGGCCGTAATCTGTTTGCCTTCAGAGAGATTATGCACACAAGCCTTTTTGTAGTGCACTTGTATAAACCAGACACAAATGGGACTCCCACTCCACGACATCAAAGGTAAATAGAGAGGTTTGTCAGTTTAAAGTGAACGGCTGCCATCTTAACATGTGTGCGCTTTGATTGCAGTGTGAGGGACTGAAGAAAAAGGAGAAGAGGAGACGACATCAGTGCCAATTTCTTGTTTGCACTTTAGGGGGCAGCAGAGGTCAGGATTTGGTGAGGCTGCCTTCATATCAATTTCCAAAGCTGGTGTTTGACAAGGGCCGGATGAAACCAGTCTTGTTTGTTTTATGCTCTGTCCGAGACTGTTCCCCACTTGCTCATCATGTCTTTGTTAGAGGAGACTTGGATCAGACATGGTGAGGCTTCTGAGGGTGTCTCGTGGAGAAGCGCACACATCCACAGATGCTAAACTTAGACGAGTCTGGAAGCAAGACAACACACAGCGTCAGCGCACCAAGAATGGAACGAGGGAGGGAAACGAGGGGAATGAGGGAGAATATTAAGAGCGGAGGGGGGAAAAACACCACCACCACCACTTGTGCTTGAAGTGATTACTGTTCTTTGCACTCAGAACAATTGGTCCCACCAGTGTGGCTGTGACAGGGAGAGCTTGGCACTGTCATACCACAGATGTTACCCCCCCCTCTCTGGCCAAAACCCACCAATCAAACCTAAACTAATGGCCAAAAGAACCCTCACTGCTCACTCCCCCTTTACTCTCATCCCATGGGTGAGGACGATCATCCAGCATTTACACCCTGGTTAAAACTCAGCCCAGTTCAGCAGAAACAAAGACACACAAGAGTTCCAGTGTCCTGAGAATGCGGCTTTCATCAGATACAACCTTCTTCTGTTGCCGTGTCTGGAAACAACTTGATCTGCACATCTGCAGCGAAAGCGAACGTGACAGTGTGCTGCACAATCTGGCAGAGACTCGCTTCGCATTCAGAGACCCGGCGCTTGGTTTTGCTGCTGTTTTTGTTCTACATTCACTGACGCCCCAGAGCAATGAAAACATATTAATGGAGACAATTAACCCAAGAAAGAGCACAGAGAAAAGACAAAAACAGCTGCACAGCCGGTGCAGCAGTGCAGAGTGGGGCGCCTTATCTGGGAGAATTGACAATCAGACATTGAGGAAGTTTTCCAGCGTTTCCACCACAGCCCTGTATGTATCACTGTGTGTGTGGAGAGTCTGACAGCAGCGTGGCTTCCCCACACAATGAGAGCAAAAAAAAAAAAAAAATACTGTCTCTGAAACAGACACCAGCAGTATCACAAAACCCATCTTCCCCAAAGTGTTCACTACGGTGCAATTCTGAGATGAGAGAGGAAAACAAACTGCCACTGAGGAACTATGTGCTGGGCTGAAATCAGATAACTCTGTCTTTTTGTATCACTTTCTAAACATATTCGTTTGTTTGGAGGTTAAACAAGTGAACATATTTATTTTGCAGTTTGACTTTCTTTTCTTTTCTTTTTTTAAGTTACAGATGCAGTATCTTTTTCCTGAAGGTATTTAGCAGCACTTTCCCACGTTGGATAAGTAAAACAAGCACCAGCAGTATGTATGAATAGAGAAAGATTCTCTTGCCGATCAACAGATGAACTGTCCTTCACATATTGATATAAAAGGAGTGTCATGTAAGGGTTAAAACTCATGATATTCAGTTTACAAAGAGCAACAAATCCTCACATTTCAGACACTTTTGTTTGGCATTTTGCTCAGAAACGACTTAAATGATTAATACATTATCCAAACTGTCTTTTTGACTGACGATAATTGACTAATCAGCTAACTACTTCAGCACAAAGACTTCAATTATTTCATAAGCTGCATCTAAAAGAAATAATAAGTCAATCTTAGATCTTATGTCATATGTCTACCGCACCAAAATCAGTGCTTTATAGTGCTAAATGACAGTTTAGTGTTTTAGTGTTTTAATGTCTTGTGAGGACACTTTTGGAACTTAATGTTTCAAAATCAGGCCACTGTGATTTTACAACAATAGGGTGATTTCAAAATGACACCGTAATGATTTCTGATTCAAACTTTCAACCTGTGATTCAATCAAGGCGAGGTGATTCCAATTTCCTCCGCTTTATCATCATGCTAAGCAGCAATTTATCATCTGAGCAACAAAATCAATTTGTTCCCCTGTCCGCTGCACTGACTGAGAGTGTTCAGAGAGACATGTCACATCTCCTGGAAAACAACAACACAATGGAGGAGCCTTCATTTATATTCCCGCTCCATGTCTGCGCTGCCTTTGAGATGCCAAATTTCAGCATGCGCACATTTTCAATTAAAGCAAACAGCTGGATTGGTTTACAATATTTTCTTAATTATTTTAATGGCTTGGATATTGGACAATGGGGAGCAGGGGGAAGAAGATAGTGAGTTAATTGTTCTGATCTCCCCTGATGATCATCTTTGTGTGTGGGGAGGAGAATAGACGGCCAGCTGAAAGGGCTCACTGCTCGTCTAATTGGCAGGACATAAATGGTATTTATTATGCGGGTCTTCCAAACCCCGATTGTCTGTGGCACAAAGCTGCCTCTATTAGCAGGGTGCTGGCTCTTACTGGTTGGTTTGAAATGACCCGGTGCTTAACTATTTATTAGATGGACTGGAGGCCTCCTTGTATGCCATGGATCTCTCTAATTGCCATGTTTACCCATGTGCTGCTGCCCCGGCTGCTAACACTGAAATGTGTTTGTTTAAATTTTTTGCCTTGTGGGGTTAATTCATTTAACCCTGCGACGTTTGGATTGTTTAAACTTTTGTGTTCCCTTTCCTGAACGTCGTACGATGCTGATTGAGGAGCATAGCGGACAGCAACAAAAGTGGCCACCAAAAAGCTTCGTAATTGAGTTCTCCCCCTCAAAAACCCAATCATGCGGTAGAATAAACACGTCTTATCTCCGCCCACATCTGCGCTGCTGGTGTATACGCACAACGCTCCCTCTGTGAAGTCTGTTTTGCCCATTTTATGCTTCAAAAATGAAGCATACAAATAATGATACAGCGTTTCTGTTCACAGAGTGTGATCATTTAATCTCCTTCAACTCCCATGTAATTGAAGGAGGTGATATTGAATATTTAATATCCATGAAGGAGTAAAGACAGAGAGTGTTTACCTTGCTCCATATTACATCATTAAGAATATCAAAGTACGTCTCTTCACACAGAGGCTTCCCTCTGTTTGCTCCCTAAACACTCGTCCTCTCTCTGTGTGCTTCACCTTGTCTCCTCCTTTCAGTAATAGCTGGGAACTCCCGGCCCAGGGTAAAACAATTTGCCATGTCCACACTCGTGTGTGTGTGTGTGTGTGCAAGCCTCATACACTTTCCCTAAGGCCATGAGATGTACTTTTTTAGAAGGTGTCCACAGCGTGGCGCCCAGAAACAAAAAGGGCCGTCAGTTAAAAGGGGAGATCAAAGGCAGCGAGCCCTGTAGCCCGGGGTTACGCAACTATGTCTGTTTAATTCCGCCAGAGATTGGTCCTGCAGTAAATGGTGGCGAGGGGAGAACAAAAGGACTCAGTGGGAGTCAGCGGTGGTGGTGGTGGGAGAAAGAAGGGTGATGAATGAACGGGGAGGGGAGGGGGAGCCTCCGCTCTTTGACCCCAGTCAGAAACCTGAGTCACACCATAGACCTGATAATAGCACCCAACAGATTAGTCAAACAGGAAGACACGGACGCATTCAGGCCGTGATTGTGCGTGTGTGTACATGTGTGCGTACAATGCAGGGGAAACAGTGTTGCTCTCTTTCACCTTTCTTAAAAAAAAGAAGAAAACAAATTATTCTGATTACATAAGTGAAAATGTCACATCTATTATGCTGATATTATTATACCAGCATATTATTATTATAATACAATTACTGATTGATTAAAATTTTAAAAATACAAAACTACCTTCAGATGGGGAAAATGCATAAACTGCATATAAAAAATAGTTGTACTATTTTTTTTTTTAAAATAAGTTACAGTTAGCCACAGGTTGAACAGTTTGAATGGAAGTCTGTGGTAGAATGAGCTCCCACTTCTCACTTGATTTATAATGTCAGGAAACTGTTTCCCCAGGTTCTTCCTAAATGGCACGTAATGTCAATTTTGTAAATTATACTCCCAGTTAGAGGACAATAAAAGCTTCTGTGTGGCACATACGCAGAGACACCAGTGTGTCTGACACACAGAATCATCCAATAGGTACCTGGGTGCACAGTCATGGGTATATAAACAGTCTATGGAGAAGAAGTCTCCATGAAATAACATGGATTAAAGCAGTAAAGCTGCAGTCAAATGGATACTTGTGACAATGCACCATGGCAGTTTACTCCGCCTGTGCTCGCCTCTGTTCACACACACATCTTTGCAATCAGGCCTGCTGCTAAAATGATCACCTGACAGCTGCTGCTGCTGCTGCACATGCAGCATTTCAAAGGCTTCACCTCCACCTCAGCATCCACCTCTAAGTTCTCCATCTCTCCTGTTATTTATGCATTTGACACCAAGCATCAACATTTTACAGTAAACTATTCTTACCTAGCAATGCATCCCATGGTTGACTGAACATCTTTTTAACTTGATACTATAGTTTGTGTATTTATATACTACTTTTAGGAAATACAGAGTGAAATCATGAACAGAAAAATCAGGAAAAACCCATCCAAACCAAACCAAACCAAAAATAAGAAAACAAGAACACATCAAGCAGCGCTGGGTCTGTACTTAAACAATAAATAATCACATCAAGCTAACATGCAATATTGAATAAACTCTCATAAAAGGCAGATAAATGACATTCCAACATCAAATTGTACTCTGCGAAATTAAAAAATAAGTTTAAAAAAATTATAGGATGTTTATATAAAAAAAAAACATTTAGATCACATTCAAATGAGGGCAGTAACTACAAAATAATGAAAATAAACAAACACCATAAACATGAAACACAAAAATGTAACTCAATAGTGTGCTGTTGCTGCGGGTTAGTCGACCTAATGCATCATCCTGCTTTTGCAGTTAAAACCACGACCTTGCATCATGCAGTTACTCTCTAGCGACAGTATTAGAGATCCAGAGAAGTTGCATTTTACATATTTAGATTTCCATTTATCTTATTTACGAGGTCGTTAAACAACAGACATCAGGTCTGTGTATGGAGAACAATTTCCCCCAAAGACATGTGAGTGGAACATGTGTACTTAAAGCTGCAGTGAGTAATATTGGTGTTACTTTTGTTATTGATGCTATTGTTCGGCCTCTGTTTGGTCTTTGTGAACACAAACGATGCAGCAGTATTTGTATAGTGGATGCTGCATCTGAGGCTGTCCAGCAACACTGTTAGACCTGCGTGAGGGAGCGTTTGTGTGTATACAGCGTTTGTGTGTTTGGGGGCAAAAAGTGTTTATCCCGTTTTTTTTGTGCGGCAGAATTCACTTCTGAAATTTTTCATGGGGTCTTTTTTGTGTTTTCAGTCACAATGTTGCTATGAAAATGTAATTTAACAATGTTTAAAGGTACATACATTTGCTTATATTTGAAAGTTACATTACGTACGACCCTTGCGTACATGTACTCTTTCCTTCTCTAGACACTGTATCTCCTATACTGTGTAACACATATAAGGCATCGTTGAGAGCTCTCACCTGTTTGATACACAGCAGACGGTCATTGGTCTGCTGTATGTGTCTGTCCATCGACGGAATCGAGTTCATGATGATTGTCCCTCTTTGGCCTCTACCTGCCAGCCATTAAACTGGAGCGCTCTGCAACAGAAACACAGACACGTGTTAATGCTCGCCGCTTGTCATCCCAGGGAAGCTGCCACTGCCATCATCACCAGGGTATTGTCTACTACATATATGTGTGTGTGTGTGTGTGTGTGTGTGTGTGTGTGTGTGTGTGTGTAGTGCAGTGCTGTGAGCTGAGCGGGGAGATATTGATTTGGCAGGTGACAAGCACCTCAGAGAGCTCGAAGGGTGACATTTCTCTCAGCTCGTGTGACACTCTTAACAAGCCCTGAACACTGCCGCACTCCACTCCTTCACACTGGACAGCTTAGAGGAGATGCCTGACCACGTTGAAAACACCTTCAGGTATAAATGACCAGAGATGGACACACAGACACACAAATAACACAAAAAAACGACACATCCAGAAGCGACTGAACGTTGAATTACTACTGCATGTTTAAGCTGACCGAGGCGCTCTTTGACCTGGAAATAGTAGATGAAGTCAGTGTGGTTGCAACGGTGGCTCAGTGTAGTCTTTTAACTGGAAGGTTGTGGGTTTGATTCCCAGCTCGGCTAGTCTACATGTGGCCTTGCGTGAGACACTTAACCCCACATTCCTCCTGACAGCTGTGCTGGCAGCGTGTGAATGGGTATAAGAGGTGTGTGATAGAAAGTGTGCTGCACGTTCCTGCAAAATGGCAAAATTGAACATCAGAACAGGAAAAGCGGGATAGAAATATTCACACAGAAGACTGACTTTAGGCTCTGTCGGCTCAAAGTATTCAATATTTCGGAGTTCATGTACAATAGAAAGGCACACGATGGTGCTGACAGCTAAAGTTGTTGTCATGCCGACCTAACAGGTCAACCAGTAAACACTTTATACTAACGGGGTGGAAGAAGCCTATTGGAGGCAGACACACTTAATTCAATCAATCGATTCCCCGCTAATGTTTGTACACTGAGACAAAGACGGTGGTCTAATTAAACGGCGTAGTCGAGCTGCAACTGTAGCTCGACTCACTGACTGTGAGTGGAAACGCAGTGACTCAGTGTGTCTTCTGCTTTACCTCGGAAAACGACATGAAAATTCCCATCCCGGCCTGTGAGAACATTAACTTGGCATGTGATTTGCTGTTTACATTACTTGGCCGTTATGTAATCTTTGGTTAACAATTATCTGTACCCTGGGCCCAGACATGCTCTACATTTTACCCCCACCACCACCAGCACCAGCACCTCCCCACCCCCACCGCTCTCCAGCTACATGAGAGTTCCTCGAACAAAACCCCTTACAGCGCACTATTGATTTTGGAGCCGCAGCTCATGGAAAACCTCTTTCTCTCTTGGTTTTTTCCAGAGGAATAATTTTTCACGGAAAGCCAAACAATGGGGCTGTGGTGTGACATGCTACATAACATCATCGCAAGTTAAAAAGTATTACAAGCTACATTAAAGGTTATCAATTCTGCCCGCCGGGGTCTGATTTAATGTTGCATTCAACGTCGAATAAATATCAGTTGGCTATAACTCATGGTGACCTGCCGCTTCAAATGGAGGGGTGAGTGAATTAATAGGCATATATATGAGCAGCGGTTTGAAACGCACCCCTCCATCTGCAACCCTGCCGCCTCCTCCTCCTCCTCCCCGCCACGCTCCCTCTCTACCTCATCCTGTCTCAATCTTTCCTTTGCGCTACTGCAGGGGCATTTCTTCCTGCAGCGTATCCTCTCTCATTCTCAAACACACACACCCCCCCACTACCACCTTCCATCACTTGGAACCCTCCCAACCCCACGCCATCTTTTGCACATTGAGAAATTTCACTGCACAAAGTACCGGTGAGAGACGGGAGAGAAGGAGGAGAAGAAGAACATGAGAGCGAGAGAGGGAGAGGAAGCAGCATGCTGTACCACACTGATAATACTCACTTAGGGGTCTCTAGCTGGATTTAACGGCAGGGCAAGTAATCTACTCCACTAGACAGCTAAAGAGCTTTTATGCTACCTATTGGAGCTGCTCATGCCGTTGCTCAAGAGGAGAGAAGGGCACACTAGTGCATTCCTCTCCATAAATTAGAAAGCTCATTAAAAAAGGAAGACGTTGAAGGATTCTGTTTTTAATTCTTTTTGCGCGCAAAACATATTGATTTGTGTTGATAAGTCACAATCTTATGACAAATTAATTGCACACTTAAAAATCCTTTTTTTTAATTACAATTTCTCATTTAAAGGTCCAGTGTGTAATATTAATTGGCAGCTATTGATGAGACCGCTTATTGTCTCACACACCCCGTTGTGCATCGGGGGAAACTACAGAACGCCGCTGCTCTTTGTTCGTGCGCAGCGTCTGCTTCAAAATGCGACGTGTGAATAAACTTGTACAAACATACCCATATAAGTTATATACACCCTTCTCAATATTAGTACCATTAATCAAAAACAGAAAAGGCCTTATGCAACACATTAATATACCATATTGAGCATGTCATTGACTTCTCATATGTCCCTCTGAAGGTTGCTGCTGTAATACTCCTCTCTGGACCAGCTGAGGAGACTGAGCAGATCCATTATAGTGGGTGGCCCTGTACCATTGTGCTCCTCAGTCACCAGCAGGTGTCTCCCTGGCCCTTCAAAGCTCTGGCTAGTGGCATAAAGGAGGCGGAGCGGTGTTGCTTTAAGCCTTTACAAGCTCTACAAATCCTCAGCTGCTGCTTCCTAACAGGGCCCACTCAGCCCGGCACTGCCTGTCTGACCTTGTGGTTATTGATGAGCGAGTCGACCTGCTCTCTCCGTCTCTCCTCCCTCCTGCCCTTCCCTCTGCTCTCTCTCTCTCTCTTTCTCTCTCTCTCGCTCCCCCCCAGTTTTCTCTCTCCGTGTCATTTCTCTTACCTCCAGCAGTGAGTTAAAATAAGGGGGGGGAGAAGAAGGAGGCTGTGCTGCCATTCACCTCCTCTGCTTCTCCCTGTTAACAGCAACATGTCTGACCTCCACATGTCTACACCGTAAAAAGACGATTTTGATGACAGTTGATGATGACATGACAGAGCTGGGGAGTCATTTAATTTGACTTGATATTCACTTGTTCGAATTAAACACTCGTCCTTTGTTATAGCTTTAATGACTAACACGAGCCAAATTAAAGATTAAACCCACAATGCTGTGGAGATATGACAACAGATGCAATTATGAGGCTGCCTCTATTTGCTTGCTCTTTTCTTTTTTTCTTAAATAATCTTACAGATGTTATCATTTATTGTTTTCTCTGCACCATTACCTTATGTGAACTTATCTGCTTTGATTAGATACCCTCAAAATCCTGCCTCTGAGTGTGTGTGTGTGTGTGTGTGTGTGTGGAAATCTGTGTAGATACACGCGTTGCTTGAGCTTAATTTGCTGCAAATTGCACGGCAGGCGTTACACAACAAGTTGAGAGCTGTGGATTCCAGCACAACAAAAGACACATGGGGGGGGAGTGGAGGTGGGAGAGGAGGAGGAGGAGGAGGGAGACCTGCTTTCCTTCCCTATTCAAGGGGGAGCTAAAATATATGTATTGAGTGGGAGCTGTAATAAAACGAAACGGGTGAGGAGATGCAGGCTGGGAACAAATATGAAAGGCAGTGGAGTATGGCGGCAAGGCGATGGAGCACCACCGGAGGATTGGATGAAATTATCTCTTTATAATCAGGGGGCTTCTGCATGGCTGCCTCCTCCATTGCCCAGTGACAGATGAGGCCTACCTCCTCAAATGGGCTTTTCACAGTGCTATCAGCCCACCTCTAGGGTAAAACAATGTTTTTCTTCCTCCTTGTACCGCCACTTTAAAGGCTTTGTTTCCACATGGCACCCCGCAGAGGAGAGGACCATCTCCCAACAGGCAGGGTCCATGTTTGTCTCATTACGTGTTCATGTTACGTAAGTGCACCTTGGAAAAGGGCTGAAGACTTAATTAGATGACAAAACCGTGCCACCGCTGGGAGGGGAAGACGGTGATGCTAAATAATGTCGAGTAAAGAACATTATCTCCAATAAGTGAGAGGGGCTGCTTCTTGAACTGTCACAGTTGCACAGTTTGGAGTAGAAACATTATTTCAGACACCCAAAAGCCAGCCCAGCATCTTCAAAGAGAGCTTCCAGCCCACTAATGCAATGTAGACGAGATGTCTGCCTCTGCGCGGCAGGATAAAAACAGTCAGAGGGGGAGAAGAGTAGACAATGATTAGCTTTATCCCGCCATCACAGCAGAGCAAATGGATCATGAACCCTCGCCTCTTTACACAGTCTCTCAGCTGAGCTGTCAAGGTGCAGGGAAGAGGTAAACACATTTAATTTATTCATATAAATGGCTTGTGAACCAAAACAGTCAGGCTACTCTGGGGTGCAGCACAGTTTGCACATTTGGCTAAAGTGAAGTTATGTGAAAAATCTGGCTCCTCTGTCTTGCCATGTTCAGAGAATACAGCGTTTATTCTGATTGAAAGGTGAGATGATGATGATGATGATGATGGTGTTTTCTGCACATGTTAAACATCACATCCTGACACCTTACTTAGCAAAAAGGTCAATTACAACTTTCTTATTAAATATCAACAATTTTTTCCCCCTCCATGTCAATTCATGGAAATCACGCTCGTGTTGAAATACGATTCTAGGAAATAAACTTTCCACAGTAGCAGATAAATGTGTCAAACTCAGTGAAGATTAAACACCAGTGAGTCAAAGGCAGTTTGAATAATTGAAGCGTATATCAAACATCTGCATGAATGTAACACCGAATAAGGATTTTCGCCTCGAGACGGACTCTTTGGGAAGTATTCATCGATGCACACAAGCAGGGGAAAGTTGGACGCTGCAGGAAGTGAAAGACAGCAAGCTGTGCTGGCTACCGTGTGGACCACACACACACACACACATATGTACACACAGATCTTCTCACCTTCCCTTGAGTGCTGGCCCGCCGTCATGATACCATAACAAACACCCTCAGTCACTCGTAATGTGCTTTACAACAACACTACAGGCAGTGTGCTACACCTCTACAGAGCTGTGTGAAACACACACACACACACACACACACAAACACGCACACACGCCTCACTAATCGAAAGCTGTAAGTATTGCTGACACTATTAAAATGGAACAAGGTGGCTCGAGCAGAAAAATCAGCATCGCGCGCTCTCTCTCACACCTCGTGCGGACGCATCAAGACGTGCTGCTCAAGGTGATCGTGTCCCCACGTGTCATCTATTGTAGGTGAATTAGGCAATAAAAGACTAATCTGTAGCCATTATTGACTAGGCCTCGGCTGTTTGCAGCACTTGCTTAGGGGCGATAAAGATGAGGGGGGAGGGGGTAGGAGGAGGAGGAGGAGAGGGGAGGAAGCATCTCTTTACCCTCATGATTTTAATGAGCTTTGATTCCAAGATAGTGTATGTCTTGTTTTCTTCCGACTGTCGGCCGAGGCCGGCGTGAAAGCTCCCTTTTAATTATCTCAGCATTGTGGAGATGCCGTTTTCTCGCGCAGAGGGGAGGGGTATTTAGTTTGGAGAGGGCAGCTCTAGGACTCCAGGTGTCTGCCTGGTTCTCTGCCTGGTAAGTGGCCAGACAGGCAGCGAGGACAAAGCTGTGTTTGTTCGACAGAGGAGAAAGCCGAGAGGATGGAAATGTGTACGATTCAGCACCGCTTCCATTGTTGCTTTACAGAATGTGCCGTAATCCCCGGCAGGCTCCATCCAGAGCTGGCACAGAGGATAATATGAGCTGCCTCCTGCCTGTCCCACCTCCCTGCTCTACCTCCCCTCCCCTCAGCCCTCCTCCTCTTCCTCCTCCTCCTCCTCCCTTCCCCCCATTTCTCTGCTGCACACACATATGGACACACTGCCACTCAAGTGCGCACACAAACACACACACACACACATACACACTCACACCTCCCCACATGGCTCCTTAACAGGCTTGGGAATGGATTTCTTTTATTTAAAGTGGTTAGGTCTGCAGCTCCAGCAGCAACCGTGAGAGAGGGCGGGCTTGCAGTGGTGACATACACGCACACAGAGACACACACACACACACACTCTCAATCCACGGAGCCCTGCTGTGTTGGTCGCTGTTCACTGATCTCTCCCTGTTCCCCTCTGTCTTTCTCCATCTCCCATTCTCCCTCCAACTCCCTCCTCTCTCTCTCTCTCACACACACACACAGACACATATTCTCGCCCTCCCTCCCTCTCTCTCTCCTTCCCTTCCCTTTCTGCCCTCTCACTTTTTTTTTTCATGACAGCTCACATAAGCAGGCCTCCTGGATTCCTACGGGAGCCCCACGTTCAGTACACAGAGATTGTTCAGCCATCAGGCACATCTGCAGCGTGATTAGAAAAGCAAAGGGAGCATGCTGGTGGTGGTGGTGGTGGCAGAGGCTGCTGTATACACAACCCCCCCCCCCCCCCCCCCCACCACCCCACCCCAACAGCAAAAAGAAGAAGAAAACAGAGGGTCTAGGATCATAGAGGGGCCTAAGCAATATCTCCTCTCTAACCAAGTGTAACGTTTCACCAAGTCTCAGGGGCCGATTGCCGACTGCAACACAAAAAAGAAGGACAAAGGGAGATTGGGGCCAGTCTCTCTTCAGTGCAAAGCCCCCCACACACCCTCCAACTTGCCTGGCTCCTGGGGCAAGCAGAGAGAGAGAGAGAGAGAGAGGGAGAGGAGATGGTCCATGCCACACACAATCACGAGGAGCATCACAGTGGTTTCTCCTTCTCTTGTTTGCCCTCTACCATCTCCTCCAAACAGCTCCACTCTTTTAATTTCCTTCCACTCTTAACATGAACAGCAGGAGAGGAGGGGGTGAAGGGTCTGCGTTGGGGGTGGTCAATTCCCGAGAGGTGCTGGAGGCAGCACAGATGAGCCACACGAGGAGCCCGAGCGAACGCAGCGCTGCATGGAGCTACAGTCAGTGCCTTAACATGACATGGGGGGAAAAGTGAATTGTTGTTTTATTCCAACTAACATATGACTTTTGAAATGCATGTAAACATGTTAGTCTTTCTAACATTTCCCACAGTCAGACTAAAGCACGTTCTGCAGTTTGGACCAGCAAATATCAGAAGAAGCTGCTATCAAGAGAGAAAAAGCAAGGCATATTTGGACTGATGGGAAGTTTATGCTCTGTCTGCTTATAATAAAGTCAATATTTTGATGTTAATAAATGGTAGAAAGACACAGAAAGATGCTTGACGTGCTAAGAACTAAAGTTGTTGTTGTTGTCTCTGACATCAACCGGGAAAAACGCCTGTTCATAACAAGCCGATAGGGCATTTATCGCCACCTAGTGTAGTGGAGACACTTCTTTCAATAAAGTGACTGCCTCTCAGTCATTGTATACTGGGACAAGGACAGTAGACTATGCATGGAAGGTCCTCAGTCACAGTGAGCCCTGCACTGTCTGTCTGCCTGCCTGTGGTGCTCCATCAGTCTTGTCGCTCACTGCCAAGCTCCCCATTCCCCTCTAAGGATTTCAGGTGATGATGATGATGATGATGATGATGAAACCATCTATCTGGAGTGTAAACCTGCAGCTACTGTTGCAATATGGAGTGAATATCTGACAAAGAAAGCCGCCACCGCCACCCTCAGCCCTCTGAAACCCTGGACCTGAGAAGTGCCTTTGATTGTTTGCACAGAGAAAAAAGTTAAAAAGTTGAAGAAGCATTTTATTTCCATTTGGGTGAGTGATATTGTTGCCGTGTAGGTGCCGAAAGAGCTTCAGACAAGTTGTGAGTGAGGGTTTTTTCCTTCCCCCCGTTTCCCTTTTTTGCACTCTCCCCCCCCCCCCCCCCCCCCCCCCCCCCACACCCCCAGTGCCAGTCTCCAGGTTTATTATGCATTCAGCTCATGTGTCCCTCCTCTGAGTGGCTGTTCATTTTCCACATACCGCGCTTAATCCGGCCAGCTAAAACTTTGAAATAGCAGGAGCCGCAGACGCAGCAGCAGCAGCTACCCAGGAGGAGCCATTATGAGGTCTGGGAGAGAGAGAGAGAGACAGAGAGAGAGAGAGAGAGAGAGAGAGAGAGACTGATAGCACTGAGGGGAGGAGTGACAGGCGAGCTGCAAGATACATGGAAAGGAATTCAAAGAAGGCCAAGAGCAGAACATGAGGGTGTGCATGTTTGTGTGTTTGTTGGCCTGTGAGTGTGTTCAGTGTGCGGTGGTGATACGTTTGGGGTGGTTGTGTGTGTTTCTTGACTCGTGTGTGTGTGTGTGTTTGGCGTGGGGGGGATGAATGTCCTACTCGTCTCCATTGTGCCAGTGACCTTTGACTTTTTTGTGACTTTGAGTGAATGGGTGGAGAGAGTGAGGGCGATGGACTTTAAATAGTGCATGAGCTCAACCTGCCCAGACACTGATGGACAGCAGCAACATGAGCTTTCTCTGTTTCACCAAAGACGCCCGGTGAAGACACACCATCTAACTGCCAGACCTCACGATGACCCCAGCATCTTCTCCACACTTTTCCACTGTCTGAGCTGTAACTTATCATTGTGGTCCATATCTTTTCATCAATATATATCAATTAATTCACTGATTACTGAAAATAAAGTGGAAATAGTTAACATTAAATTTATATTTTGCTTATTTTCTGAATACTGACATTTTTTGTTTGATTATGTTTGTATAGTGCTTCATAACGATGTACAGCACTACAGTAAAGTCTGTACGTGAATTTAATATAATAATTCAAGAGTATGTAAGTTTTATGTTAGTCAATAAAAGGCAGCGGTTCTTTTACAAATAAAGAATAATTTATAAATCATAAATAAGCCAATCTTAAATTCCCTATGGTTTGATCTGATATTACCACCATATGGTGTGTATTAGCTAATATTAAACTTGATTTAGCTGCCTGACGTCCCTTTAACTATATTTCTATTGATCATGATGAATGATGGACTTTTATTTTTTTAACTCTGGACGTAGCAACTTTGCCACAGACCTGCACTGCGATCCTTTCACTGGGGTGACTCCTAAAGATATACTTTCTTCATATCAGCAGATTCTTCTTCTGATAACCTCACTGAGTGGACTGATCCTGTGTTAACAGCTTGCTCGTATCTGCAGCCATCAGTCCCTCCAGGGAGAAGCCTCTTGCTCCACAAATGTGCTCAATTAAAAAGAGCGGAGTGTTCAGAGAGGGGCAGTAAGGGGCAGCGAGGGGCCACTGCCTTGTGCCTGTTTGATCTGGATTTCCTAATTGGTCAATGACAACACATTACCAGACACGCGGACGCTTGATCTGCAGAGAGGCGGCTTTTGACTGCAGCGCTTCTGCCTTTTTGCCCTCCCCCTTCTTCCCATATGCCACCGCCGCCATCCTTAAAACCCCCTCAATGACCAGGCACAGTGCACTGTGTCGAAGTGTGTCTGCATGTAGAGGAGGGGCGGGGGTCTGTAATGTGGGAGGGAGGGGGCTGATTTAGAGGTTAGGCAGCACAGGCTGCCGTAAATCTGTGTCACAAATCTTCCACACAATGTGGGGGGGGGGGGGGGGGGGGGACACACAGGCATGTGATGAATCCCATGCAACAGACAGACCTCCACCTCCCCTCCTCAGCCACTGCTCAGCTCCACAGCACGCCACTTGCACTCTAATTTGCCAGAGATTGTAGGCTGCCATGTTTTGATTGCCTTTGTGTAAATGGATCGGGAAGGCTCTCATCTCATGTGTGGCTGTGAAAAATGCCAACGCGCCTGGGGAGGAAGAGGAGATTCTCCGGGGGAGACGACTTAGCAGAGTCCTCAATCAAACGCGGACGACGTTTAGTCAATATTTTTTTGTGCACATCTTTCCCTCGCATTGCGGAGGTCTCCTGAATCATTTCTCACAGAGATACACGCTGCTATTTTCACCCATCCTTGTGTGTGTGTGTGTGTGTGTGACCCTCCTGTGAACTCGCTTTGGCACAAGAGAAAGTGAATTAATAAAAGCAAAGCAAAGAGCGGGGAGTTAGTCTCAGTCAGTGTGTTTGCATGGTATTAGAAAGAACCGACTTATTCTGTTAGTCCGACTAAAAGCGGACTTTAAAAATATTTGTTAGTCCAGCTGAAAGGAAAAATTTGTCCAAGTTGGACAAACACACCAAAGTGGTACATATAAACGAGTTAATATAAACAGAAGAAGGCGGTACACAAAAGAATACGACAATAGTGACGACAACATGGTGAAATTTAGGCCGACCAATGTTTTGGACTGACAGGGAGACTGATTTCATGCTCTGTCAGCTTCAAGAATTGAATAATTCAAAGTTCAAGGTGGAAGGAGAACTCCAAACAACTAGCTGCCTGCTAAACCCGAAACCAACTAAAACTAACAAGCTGAAAGGAGGCGTATCGCCACCAAGCGTAGCAGAGGTGGACACACTGCATTCAATAAATCAATTCCCCACTTGTGCTTGCATACAAGGACAAGAGCTGTAGTCCAATTGAATGGCATAGCGACCGTGCATGGAAACGTATACACAGACTGATGAAAGTCACGTTTTTAGGGCAGTAAATGGGATTTTATGTGACGTAAACGAGGGCTAAAAAATAGCGGGAAAATAATACTGAGTGCTGGGACAGAGGCAGTAACTTACCAGTCAACTTATGATGCAAATATGAGCCCCACCATTTTGTGAATACGTTGTATAAAATCATTAGTTTTACTAAATAAGGGGTTATTTTCAAGTATACAGTGCACGGTATAAATATACACTGTATACTTTTGAGCTAAACTCCAAACCTCAGAAGACGAGTCACTCGGTTGATTCATCACTTCAGTGCCGGAGTAAAATATTCTTATCTTGTATGTTCATGGATGAAATTTAGCTACGAACCATTTCTAGCTGTCGGCAAACAACACAGCTCCACATCATCCATCAGGGAAGGTGAGGTAGCTTGACAGGTAAACATAAACAATGGTGCCTGCAGGAGCATTTCAAGAAGTGTATACCCCAAAAAAACACACACACACACACAGCAGGAGACAAAAATACAGTATATAGAGAGTAAGGTGTGATAGGCAGCAAGAAACTGGGGAGAGAGGGAGACACTTGATCACAAAGGAGGAGACTGTGTGTATCTGCAAGAAGTGGAAAAAAGCGGGAAAATTCTGTATCCTCCCATTTCAGCACCGGAAAAGTGCTGAACCATCAGCAATTACAGGCTGGCTGGGTCATGAATCTCTCTCTGCAGTGGTTTGCTCACTCTCTGCTCGGTGATACTGCAGAGGTGTGCAGCTTCAGTCACCTGGCCACCAACAAATGCACACACACACACACACACACGCACACAAAAAACTGTGTAGAAGTCCGAGCTGCACTCCCGTCTGACCCCTGCCTACTATTACTGAGGTTTCCATGCAAATCAAATTGACACTTTGCATCTCCTTTTCCATGACTGCAAACGTCACGCTGTTAGGAGGGGAGCTGATATGCAAAGCAGTTGTTTTTCGTAGACGCACAGGTGAACACGATGCACAAGCGGCAGATCAAACACGCTGTCAAAGACCGTGGCACAATGCACGCCGCCATTGGACAAAAGCTGTGTGTATGTACCGTATGTACATGTTTGTGTGTTTGCACGTGCACAAGTGCCCAGCACAAGAGGAGAGAGTGCTGCACATGTAATCAGCTAATCGTCATCAGTAGGAAGCGCAGATAGGCAGTCACTTAATTAAAATGATTCATTAAGGCCAATAAAAAGAAAAGGTTTGAAAACTTTGAAAACTGCTGTCTATAATTACAAGTGACTCTGTGTGGCGAAGAGCTTCAATATGTGCATTTGCATGTGAATGTGTTTATGTACGTGCACGTGATTGGTGCATCTCATTGAACGGTCGGGGGGGGGAGGGGGGAGGGAGAAAAAAAAGTCAGTTTCTGTGGCTCATTCAGCGTTAGGATCCTCGGCTAATGAGATTAGTCAATAATGGATTGAAAGCAAGCAGGCTCCCCTCCCTGACACAATGGCGGAGCGGCTGCCTCGTCAGCGACACATCCTCCACTGGTCAATACGCACGCAGACACACACCAACACTCGCACTTTGAGACACCGTCCAAACAACAGGGGCCGCCTTTTTAACATACAAATTGTGTTATAATATTGAATGACGCCAGGTTGAGTCTGCGGACAGTTCCCTCGGATTTACATTCAAATAAGTCGCATATCTAGTCTTGATCTGCAGAAAAATAGATATTGAAGATGTCACAGTGGGCCCTCAAAAGCCCGGGGTCTCCTTCAACATGTGAATGAACGAATGTCTGAGCCCAGGAAGGACAAACGCATCTTGAGAGTTGAAAACCCGTCTCTTCTCATATAAAACGGTTGAACATCCTGCGAGTAAAGAATCGAACAAACCTCGCACAAAAAAGAAAGACGTCGTGAGCGTGCAGAGCCTTGATGTATTTTCAGAAGTGAGTTTGAAGGCACCAGCGAAACAGAACCTTTGACTTTGTGATGTCCACTTTTTTATTTCCTCACTAAATCTCAATGAGCAGCATCTTGTGTCCTGCTGTCTTAAACCAGATGTCACAGTGGCAGAGTTCACATGTTAATTAACTTTGTTACCAAGACTTATGTGAATTTCATTTCCCTGGGTTTGGTCTGACAGGCTACAAATGACTCAGCATGAATATCTGGATATATTTAAAGGGGGGGAAAAAAAGCCTTAAAATCCAGGTGATGTACATGTGTGTTTATGAAATGTTCGAACATTGAATCATTTAAAAATAATAACTACAAAGTCGAGCTGATGTTTTCCATTTTAATCAGCATTTGCCAATTATTACTTATTAACCATCCAATTATTAAAAATTATGCATTTTTTTCTCAGAAACTTTTGATTGAAAATAATATATATATAAAAAAATATTTGCAGTTATATTTTGTCGGATGGAGGGAAAAATGAGAAACCTTGAAAACATTGGTCAACCTCTAGCAAATTATTATAGATTATACACTAACCCAAACATACTTGTGGGCAGTATATCCATAAATGTTACACACTGGACACACCTTTAAAAGGTCTTTATAAAGACTAATGCATTTAAGTCATTTCCATATCATTTCTAATTACACGTAAGTGACTTCAATTATTTTGGAAAGCGTGACAACATGATGTCATAAAAAATGTGTATTTTACATACATATTATAGGTATGAACCAAACCTCTACATCTATATGATCCTCTGGCAATAACAGCTCTTTGTGGCACTGAGGGGTGTTGGTGTTGCTGTCAGGCAGCCTCCCTGGCTGGGGTCAACACTCTGCTACCAAAGGTCAGCTCTCTGGTAATTTGTTTGACCGCAGCTCCATCACCGTCCAAACACAGAGCGTTGTATTGGGTAAACCAATTATTATCTGACATGAATCGGGGAGCAGAGAGGTCCCACACAGCCACTTCCTGTTATTAGCGCCGCGTTTCTTTCTCTCTGCGAAAAAAAAGGAAGAAAAAAAAAAAGGCACCTTGTCCCTGATTCACAGCGTGTGTTTGCTGCCACTTATCAGCTGCCAAGTGACTCATTTACCTGCAATGTGCAATCCTGTGTGGGACTTAAAGGTAATTTAACCTACATTCAGACAGGAAAATGAATTAAGCGCTGCCTTTCCTCACTCGCTCCCCCATTTTGCAACTGTCTTTCTGTCTCCAAAGCATAAACAGCAGTCAGAAAACGCCGAGCGTTCTCCTGCTTAGTATTCAGCTGTAATCCTCCTGGGTGGACGCCATGCTGTGTAGACAATCTGCATTTTGATTGGAGTACACTGGAAGTTTCCGCTTGGCTCTTTAGAAGCCGATGCATTGAAAAACAACACGGTGTCGCCGTTAAGAGATGCATTTCTAGGAATATTCAGTAGACTGTGTTCTAGGAGCAGCACATAATTTGCAGAGATTTATCTTGTTTCATTAAGGAGCGTCAGCGCTGACAAGTGGGTATGATGTGATCATTTGTTGCACTGCGACACTGTTAGCCAACATGGAAATGCCAGTGATCTACTGTATAACTTTCTCAGTGAGCCATTTGTACAATCTCACCATTAGAAGCCACTTTGTTCCTGTAGCCCCTCTGGCCTCAACCCAGCCTTCAGCCTCCGATGGCTGTAACCATGACAACTGCCTTCATTCAACACTTGCAAATAATGAAGACAATGTGTTTTCCATTTAGATGAGCTTTTCTTTAGTGCAAGAAGATACGGAGAGTCCATCCTGACTGTTTCATTAAGGGAGCTTAATGACATGATTCCAGCTGCTGGATGCACTGTATGAGCTGAATCACAGATTAAATTGGTCTGCTGGGACGTCAGTCAATATCGACGTTCGCGATTCAATATTATGTTCAACAACTAAAGTTGGGAAAGTTCTTTTTCTTCCCGGGCCTCAGTGGACCTGCGTGCTGGAGGGAGAGACATCAGAAAAAAATAAAGAAATGCCTCAGGCAAAGAATTATAGAATCACGATCACACAAAGCAAAACAGAAAGTAATAGTCAGGCCAATAAAAAAATAAAAAAATACTTGATTGATTTTATTTGGCCTTTGGGTGTTTTGGACCTTTTTACCTCACATATCTTGAATCTTATTTTGTATTATTTTGACCATCATACCGCTCTGTAACCATGGCATATTTCATAGTGACGTGATAGTTCAGGGTTTAGGTTGGATTAGGCACTGACGTCACTGTGTGTGTGTGTGTGTGTGTGTGTGTGTGTGTGTGTGTGTGTGCGTGTGCAGCCAGCACTTTGCCCTCGTTGTGAAAACATGGCAGACAGTGGGAGCAAGAGGGAAAACCGGCATTTATCCATTTAGCAAAGGCAATATCATAAGAGTACGTTTGGGTACTTCATCTCGCTGTTGCACAGCACAATAAAGTTGTGATAAACTGTGAAATATTCTCTTCATATTCATAAATATCTCAACGGCAGCGTAGGTTTGTAAATCTGTGAGCGTGTGTGTGTGCTGGCGTGTGCGCGCCGCACGCCACAGCAGTAAAAGTTAACTGACACAAATCACTAATCGGTTATAAAGTACAGTGACATGCAAAACCCCCGTATCAGTCTAAATATGCCATAAAAGATGGATTTTTAACTGAGACTCACTCCCTGTGGTCAGGAGACTTGCATCTGGCTGACTGTTACCTGTCTTCTTTTAAAGTCCAAGTTATTTGTCTGAAGCACTTATGGCATTACGAATTGAGAAAATGGATGTCTCCGAAATGCTTTTGAGTCGTACTAAATCAAATCACCCGTGCATGATGCCCACCCCACACAAACACACACTCAGAGTCTCCTTTCCACTGTTTACAGTGTAAACTCCCTGCATGCCGAGCCAGCTTTCCAGGCCAAAATTAATTCAAGACTTTTACAAATCAGTAGACAGGAAACATGGTGTTGTTCTTCACTTCCAATTCTTTCCTCCTGCAGCCCAGTAAACATGCTCACTTGCAAGGAAAGCACATAAAGCAGATAGTTACTCTCATTCCTTGATGACAAGAGTTTATCTTACAGAGTGAAGTGCATTTCATTGTCTGTGTTCATACAAAGCCCTGTAAAGAATATTGACTGGAGAAGCTGCTGTCAATAGAATTCCTGTGATTCTTATTGAAGAATCGTTGTGCAGCTTTGCGCATCTACAGTCTGGGGACTCTGTTCTACCACGTTCCTTGACAACGCGACGGTAACCTCAGAACAGGTTTTGTTGCCACAACAAGCAACATGGAGAGTTCTGGTTCTTGTGTGCATGAGGGCCGCAGTGCACCATGATTGATATACACGAGATAAATCACTGTTTGACTCCTGAATCCGGCTCCAATCACCGGCTCTCTGTGACGCACTCGCCGCACGCTATCTCCGCCACACACGGCCCGCGCCGCTGATAAGCAGGGCTGAACCAGTCATATCTGGCACCTCTGGAAGATTTTCCTTCTGAATAAATAAACTACCTCTTCAAAAAAAAGGAAAGAAATCAAGGTTTGTGCTTTGTGGATTTCAGAGGCGGCGGTGTCAGCGGGAAGGATACTTGACAGTGAATCAGATTTAGACCATTTTTTTCATTTGTTTCATTGGTGAAAATGTCAAATGCTTTTGAAAGTTTCAGTCTCATTTTTATTTTTCCTGCCTTCATTTATCGCTCTCTGTAGCGCGCGTCTTTAAAATCTTCTCCTTCGTTGGAGAAAGCACTCGTGGCAGACAATGGGAGCAATACTGAATATTTGAATGGTTTTAATTATTTATTTAATTATGATACACCACTAAAATTCCATTTTAAAAAACTTTTAAACTAGTGCTCTCAGTTGAATGTTATTAAGTTTTATTAACAGCGTTAACGCAAACCCATTTTTACGTAGTGTCTGCTTAAAAGTGAGGAAAATCAAAATATTTGAGTGTCGCTCATGTTGATTCTCCTTAAAGACTAAATCTAAATCAATGAATCGTAACAGACGGATTTATGCTGGAATGAATCCTCAGGTGTAACCTCAGGCTCTCCTGAAATGCAGAGTGTGATGTAGAAAACAGACCCAAGCACATTTCCTGCCGACTGTGAAGCAGTGCGACAAGTTTGCACGGAAATACGACTGCTACACTTTATCTCAATGAGCTTCATGTATTTTTAATGAGAAAAGTGCTCATGACATGAGGGAGGCAGCTGCTGGCACAACTCATGATGCATTGCATCGTTTGAGAAAATCTTGTGCGAGTCTTATGATCTTTTAAAACGATCACAAATAACAATGTTCAATTGGCTTTAAAAAAAACAAAAACAAGGAATCATCCATCCTCATGACGGACACTGGCTCGTTGGACACATTTACTGACAAGTCAATCAGCCATTTGTCGCCCTGGAGAGGCACAGATGGAGGCGTCTTCACATCCAACACAGATGCTCAGCTAATGCTTCTTATTGGAAATGGCGACACATGAGGACACTGCAGCTCAAGGTTTAAGGAAAACAACAAAAACCAAGACTGCAGGAGAATTTTCATTTCATGTTGCACCGCACACGCTCGGAGGTAAAAACACACACACACTTTACTGTATTCACAAACCACCACCACCGGAGAGGGATGGTGGCTGCAGCGAGCCTCTAAGAGACCACCAGGTGTGACCTATTCATTATTTACCAACACAGGCAGCCTAGCAGCATCTGCACGCTGTGCACAGCCCGTCCTTTGTAGGAGAGATGTGTTGGGATCAGATGAGAGAGGGCACATTTGTGGACCGACATCTTTGTTCACACCCTGCAGGTCTGCAACCCTTTACTGTTCCTCACTCGCACAAACAGACACACAAAATACATCTTTTTCTTCCATTTGAAACGAGGGGAAACATGATGTCCGTTTTGTCCGGAGCGACCAGTGACGGACAGCGGCGCGTGTCGTCTTCGCGCGGTTTCGTGCAAATGATATCACAGTTTATAATGAGTACTTAAGACTCGCAGTAAGCTGGGATCAGGATACACAACATGTAGGTCTTCCCAGATGGTCACTGTGTCAGATCAGGAGATTTGACCTGCTGTGACCCGACCGAGCGCCTCGGCCAACGTTAGTTTGTTGTCTTTCGTGACCTGCCGGACACGCAAAGGTCTTTGGGCAGGAAGGGCCGTATAGAGTTCTGAATGTAGGAACATCAAACCATGTGGCAACTGAAACAGGTCGTCCTTTCTAAGAGAAAATAAACACTGACACGACCACTGTGATGTGTTTGATGTCTGACTTGACAAAACCTTGGTAATTCATAAATCCAACCAGCGATGGAGCAACATTTGCATTTATATGAAGTATTCTCTCTCTTTTAGCTCATCTTTGCTCTCCGTTAACTCCTGGAGGAAGAAAACAAACGTGCTTATTAGCTGTTTGTTCATCAGCTAATGTGTTGGAAACTACTTAGCAGCGCATAAATGGCATCTTGTAGGACTTTAGAGCAGAGTGAGAGCCTGACAGTGGTCGCCGAATCCCCACAGATAATGAGGATATGAAATGCTGACAGAGGAAATAAAAACAAAGCATGATATCAAAAGGAAAAACCATTTTAAGAGTTTCAAAGACACAAACCTTCATATGAATTTGCTATTTTTTTCTCGTCCATTCAAACCTTTAATCCTCTATAAAGCCACAACACTAGTGGAGATAAATTGCCCTTCCATGGACAGCTTGGCACAGGTTCACACACATCAAGGGTCATTAACACAGCTGACAAAGGCTTTTTTTAATGAATTTGTGTGTAGGGTTTCAGCCAGTGTGTGTGTGGGTGCGTGCGCGTGTGATGAGTCGCGCGGTGTGTGAAGGAGCCTGGTTTCATTTCTTCTTGTAACACCCTAATGGCTTTATTGTTTCATTCTTATCCAGCCTCCAGAAGCCATTACCATATAAACACCTGTGTTATCAAAGCACCACAAACAGTTTCCTGGATAATTTAACAAAGATGCAAATGTTGATTCCATATGAGGTGCTGTGACTTGTGTGTGTGTGTGTGTGCGTGTGTGCACAAATAATCTGAGCTATCTATTTTCTCAGTGTGTGTTTAGCTGTGTGTGTGTGTGTGCATTTTGTGATATCTATTTTCTGTGTGGGAGTTTGTCTCTAAGTGCATTTTGTGATATCCATTTCATCGTGTGTGTGTGTGTGTGTGTGTGGGAGTGTGAGTGCAGAGCTTAAACTTGCCAGAACCTGGCTACAGCTGGCCACTTTTCAGCTTCAATTGCAGGAAAATATGTCTGAGTTACCTTAAATGGAGGCTGCTTTGGTGAAGAGGGGACAGAGTGAGTGTTTTGCATTGCCATCATGCTCCATGCAATCTGTATCAAAGCCCCGGTGAGGCAAACAAAAAAGGAACACTTGCATAACGTAGGAGCCTGATGTTACCCTCCAGAATTGGACCTCTCTAATCTTTTTTACCCCCGCCCCCATCTTTGACTCTCCCTCTGGTCCCTCCCTCCCTCTCAGTCACAGGGCCTGGATTGTTCTGCTGAGGCTTGGCAGAGGCCACGGATGGGAAAAGTGCAAGGGAGGCAGCTAACACTTCCTGCCTCCCTGAATCAGAGAGTTAACCTTCACCGAGGGCACAATGGCTCCTCGTTAGTGAAACCACCCCACATGCAGGCAGCCTGTCACCAGCCATGTTCCTGTTGCCTGACCCCTCTTTTTGTATTTCTCTGTCCTCTCTTGGACTTCACGTCCAACACGGTCTGCACTTATGTGTACACAGGGAAGGTCAATATGTTGCACCGTATGTCAAAATAAGTTGGTGTTTGTATCCATATTTGAGGAATTGCGGTGATGATTTCGCGTCATGAATAAATACATTTAGGAGAAATAAGAGCGCGTATTCACTGGAATGATAAAGTGACCTCACAGTATACAGCCACTTCATGAAGCAGCATGACATCAAACCCCACAATAAAGAGGTGGATTCATGCCGGAGAATGTGATGACAATCAGGAGTTCAAAACAGAGGAATTTTCCCAAAAAGGGTCTCTAAAGTCGATGGAAAAGATGGAATATGGTAGGAGTAAATGGTTTTTCACTTGTTTTCATCTCATTTTCACTGGCTTAAAAAACAAGCATAAAGGAAGCTAGCCTAGGAGAAAATAACGCATTGATTTTGCACGCTGCCCTCTCGATGGCAGAGGACTGCGATCAATAGGCTCAAGTAATACTCTGCACAAGTTTAATGCTTGAGCTGTGCAGAGGCAGACAAGTGCTTTGTCTGGAAATTATTCCCTTTTTTTTATTGCACCAGCACTGCTGGCTGTTTGAAAGCAAAACAAAAGCGACGAGATCTGTTTAAAGAAACGGCATCGCAGACATGGATGATGAAAGCCGCGCGGTTGTTGGAGGGCTCTGTGCGGGCAGATCACACTGTGGTCACTGGTTTATCTAAATCAATGGAGGAAGCTATATGTGTTAGCCAATTTGTAGGATCATCCGAGAGGAGGAGGAAAAAAAGAAGATCAGACTGTCAACCAAAAAGATGACCTTGGGCTGAGGTTGTGACCTTTGACACAGAGCACTACCTATGCTGGAGAACCAGATATAGTCACTTTCTATCAGGTCAAAACCAAGTCAAGATAAACATGATATTTCTTTGGGCACTCACTGAAAACTACACATGGACGGCTGCACAATTGATCTAGAGTTCTGGATCTGTGAGAGCAGACAGAGGAAATCTGTGAATGGCAACAACTGAGCATGTGGGGAATCTGAGAAAATGAAGAAAAAAAACAACTCCTCTTTTGCCTTACAAAAATTTCATTTCCTGACTGCTTACTTTTTCCCTTTAAGGTGCCTCCAAAGTCAACGAGAAAAAAATCCCGCGCCACCTGTAAAATGTTAAAAAGCGTTGACCCAAAGATTTGAACACTCATTAAGCGTTTTAAAGTGGAGAATTCTCTGAGATCCCCTCTCTCAGATGTTTCCCTCTGTGTCGACCAAATGGTATATCAAGTTCAGGAAATTAGCCAGTTCCTGTTGGGGGAAGAAGCCGAGAGAGGCCAGCGTCAATGCAGCTCAGTTTTTTACTATGATGCTCCTTAGACCTCTATTACATCCTGAAGGTGAAATCAAACAGCCTAATAGCTTGTCTGTGATCATAAGACCGCCTACTGTCTTTACAATAAAAGTGTATATAGATAGATAGAGCAACCTAAACTGCCTTTGAGCATTTCAAACAAGCGAACACAGACAGATGCATCTTATCACCTTTTAAACACGGATTTCTTCAGGTTAGTTCTGTGCAAATAATATGGTCATTAGGTCATTTAATATCCTCTGGATAAATTGCTGTGGACCCCCGAGACATGGCTGCTGTCCACACATCAGGAATAAATCAAAAGCACCTCCTGTTTATGGCCGAGGCTCTGTCAGGCTTGAAGCAGCAACATGTCCCCAGGGAAATAGAGAAAAGGCCAAATAATCAACGACACGCTGCCACTTCCTGCCCTTTTATCGGTCCAGAGCATCTCAACAAGCCGGGTTCTGGACTATACTATACGATGAGGTTAAGACGGCTTTCCTCGTTTTCACTGAAATCAAACATGAGGAAGATTATCCTGTGGAAGGCACACAAGAGTTGACCTCCTGAGTGGTCGGATGAGTGACGGCGACACCGCCGTCGCCGCCACCACCAGACTGGGTTTGGCATGTCACACAACTGTGACCCCTGCCGCAGTCACAACCCACACTGTAGACTGTGGCCGTATATGTTGTAAGTGTAACCCCGTTGTTTCCATTGCACTCGGTTAGCAGACAACGGACCCTGCAGCATGTGGTACAAAAGGCTTTCTCAAGCACACGCAGACATTAAGCAAGTTAACATTAGAAAAGTCAAGGTAATTCTCCCCTGAAAATCCTCTTAAAATTAGGACACACTGAGCAGAGTGGGTTGCAGAATCTGCACAATGTCGACTTAGATTCTGTGGACTGGCAGACCCCTGCATGCTGCCACTGAAATTAAGCTGGAAGAAGTTATTTGTCTTTTATGGGGCGAAAGCAAGGGGAAAAAATGGAGGCTAAAGGGGCCAAATTGAGCAGGAAGGCTGCAAAGGGGAAAGAGTTCATGCAGACTAACATCTGTGATATTTCTTCACTTCATACTCCTTCTCCCATCCCCCTTGCCTTGGGTGTGCCAAATGCTAAGGTGGGGCTTACAAAAACAGCAGAGTGAGGGTATTTCTTTTTTTTTTTTTTTGGAGTTACCACAAGTGTTGTGCTGCATGCTTCTTCCACCGATGGTCATGTGTCCCTTCAATGAGATCAAACTTGTCTTGGAGAACAAATCACGGAACAGCAGTCGTATTGTTTTTACCAATGTTTATTAGATAATTGTGGTTTGGACCAAGACCATGTCTTGAAATGCCATAACATAGTTTGCTACTGCTTTCTACATAGTCTCTGCTTCATGCCCAGAAAACTATGGAAATAAAGCCCCCTTTTCCACTGACGAATCGGCTTTCACTCCCGGTTTTAAATGACAGTTGCGTCGTTCAAGCAGTGACCTAACATCATTATGTCTCCATTGAGTTGATAAGGGGGACAGCAGTTAAAGATATTTAAGTCTAACCACACCAAATTTCACTTATACTCATGGCTCTTAGGGATGAGCCAATACTGTATCAGACATTAGATAAAGGTGAAATCAGATGTGATCTCTAACCAATCAATATGGCACAAGTGCTTGACTCAACAAAGGTTCAAAGAGTTGGAGCATTGTGTTTTTAAGATGGATGTGTGGTTACAGCTGGATCGTAAATGTCATCTGGACAGTGAAGTTGTTTCAAAGCGGTAAAGACTACTATCGGAATTATGTAATTATCGATAGGAATTCAATGATTGTATCTTACGGGACACAAAATAGTGTCCAATAACTCCAAGTACATGTAATCACTACATCTATCTACACCCGCCAGAGGTTAATATACCTGTTTTTCTGTGCACATCACAAATCAAAAGGCAAGAGGCAGACAGCTATTAGTAATGATTGCTTATGAAAAACCTGTAATTTTCTTCCCTTGCTGTTGCTGCCTTGTTTATACAGCAGAACGACTCCTTTAGCGAGCTAAGCGGCTAACTCATCAATCTCTGGCAGAGAGACGTTTCATTTCACCGCACTGGTTCATTATCTCAGCCTCCGCCCAAGTTCAGCATGACCACAAGCTGCCTCAGCTTGCTCCAACCGATACGTACAGCTTTTTTGGACCACTTCACCTGAGATACGTGAGGAGGTACACACGCACACACACACACACACAGTGTTTTGTTACCTAGAATTATTATTTTTTTTTTTAAAAGAAGGAAAGATAAAGCCAATTTTGGGGCATGAACATGAGAGGGATATTTCTTTCACATCAGTAAACTGCTGAATTCATTATAAACACTGCAGGTGTAATAGGATAAGAGTAATAGAGGTAAGAGGTGCCTTCACTTAAACACAAAAACATTCAATTAACTAAGATTTAAGAAGAACCAATACCGATTTTCACAAGGAGACTTACTTCTTAATTGATCACTAATTACAGACTCTATTTGTCAGATTAATATTTGTTCCTGGATGTGCTACAAAAAACAATCAACCAAAAAACCCACTCTGGCGTCACGGCCACCTTGTTCTCAGGTCTGGAGACATTGTTTGTCTTCTGGCTCAGATAGTGTCTCCCGTTTTCAAGATGAGACCACGTCTTCCCTCCCTCCCTCCCTCCCTCGTACCCCTCCTCCCACATAGTTGGGCTCAGCCCACAGGGCGGAGGGGGGGAGTGGATTTAATAAAGGCTCCCCCAGCCACATGCTAAAAAGGTATGCAAATGTGCAGGTCCTTCTGTTTTCTGATGTCCCCTCCCTCTTCTCTATCCAACTGACTGCTCTTCTCTCCAAGCCAAAGCCAAATACAGAAGGAGGGAGGGAGAGGGAGAGCGAGAGAGAGAGAGATTGGGTGTTTGTTTTTCAGAGGAATGGATTATTTTGTTAGGACTGCTCCTGGGTATTTGATCTGAAAAGCTATTACGATGATTGCGATTAGAATTAATTACACTATGAGCTGCAGGAACAGCGAAAGAGGTACTTGACGCACTTCCTTGTGAGGAGAGGAATCATTCAAAGACAGATGCAACTAATAATTCCTCGAAAGCAGCGGGGTGAAATGAATAGTGCCGCGAAAATTGATTATCGATGATAGATTAGGTAATACAAATGAAACCCCTTTACATGTATCTTCCATATCAAGCAAAACAATATTGACTTCTCCAGCTTCCTGCAGCAGCAGCTCCTCCTCCCACATATCAGTGATCCCTATCTAATACAAAAGGCCTTGCATGACTACCATGATGACCCGTGTTCATGAGGAGGTGAGAGCTGATCATTTTGTTCCGATGTAGTGAGCCGTGACAAGCAGCAGTGCGGGAAGGAGGGCGGCAGGAGGCCATGGGGGGAGGAGGGCGAAGAGGGGAAGAGGAAGGCCACAGTGGGACCCACCAGGAGCAGCAGCTAGCTGGGCCAGACTGAGGGAACCAGCCTTTCCTGCTGCTTCCTTCCCGTGCTCTTGGCCAGCTGAGCAATCAGGTCACCTCTCTTTCCAGTGTCGCTTCTGGTCAATTGTTCTCCTCCCTCTCTCTCTCTCTCTCTCCTTTTCTCTTTTTTCCTCCTCTTTCTCTCCCTCTTCTCTTCTCCAGTGCCACAGCCTGCAGCTGTTGTGGCTGATGTCATTTTTGGGTAGGACTGTGTCTGTGCCTGCTTGTTGGTCGCTGCCTCTAAAGAAACGCAAACATGGCGAGGGCTCATTTAACAGGCAGCGAACATGAGGACGTTTGGAGTGCGATGCATGGAGGGCGAGGATGAGCATTTGCAAAGTTGCTCTAATGCAAACTGGAGACAATGTGCAAAAGTGCATGTCATTAAAACACAAGAACAAGATCTGCCGTGTGCCAACATGCATCCAGTGTTTATTCTTGACTCACCGAGATTAAGGAAGAGGACAGGAAGTACACAAACATGCTCTTTTGACCTACCGCAAACAGCATTCAGTGAACACATCAGGTTCTTTAAACTGAATATCAGCTCAAACTGTAAGCAGAGCTGAACCTTTAGCCAGCTATGATTTAAAAAACAATATCAAAGCTTCATCCTGAGGGTGTTTCAGGAAAATCCACTGCAGAAACTAATACAGTGCTCGCTTCAAGCTATGAGGAGAAACAGGGTGAGGGAGTTGTGATGATGCTAGTTGACAGTTAAATCCCAGCTTCGTGTGCAACATTCCCTCCAACGTGGTCATGAAGAAAAATTCTTCTCCTTTGTAAATGTGTTCCAGGAGCTGGATACCTTATGTCAGAGACAGATTAATTCACGTCTTGGCTTGTTCAAAGAGCAGGAATATTTACATTATTGGTTGAAATGGCATGAGATGAGCACATCATCAAACCCTCATCAGGGACAGAACAGGGCATGCCTGCAGATTTGGCACATTCTAGTGCCTATAAAGAGCGATGAACATGATATTCAGAGCCTTGTTGTTTCCCTTTCTTTCTGGGGGTAATGTATCTGGATATGAGCAATCTCACAAGATTGAACAGATTCTGGAGACAGTAATCTGTTGAAACTAAGAACTAAGAGACTAGGAATAGTCTGTGTGTATGTGTAGCAATGAGACACAACTGTTGTCATGACCTTGAGATGACTGCCACTTATGAAAAGCTGTTTTGGTATGAGAGACACCGATTATAGCCCATTTCTAGGCCAGCACATAATCAGTGTCCAAGTTCCAAATCAATGACCTACTTTCGGCACACACACATATAGAGTATCTACTGCACATAGGCTGCGAGGCAAACTCTCATTTAACAGCTTAATGTGGAGGAAGAAAAATGGAGACTTTGTTTTGATCTGAAATTCAACCGAGTGTAGATACTTAGAAACCCAAATGAGGGCGGCAGGATTTCCTAACAGCAGGCAGAGCAGCGGAGGCCCTCCATGGAGCTGCTTGTGTTATTTTGACACTGGCTGGCAGCGAGGGGGCACCAGGGTCACAAACGGCAGTGCTTTACTAGGCAGAGTGGATCAGATCTGACCTGGATAAAGTGGAGAAACAGTCGGCACCAGCTTCCACAGCCTCCCTCGCTGTGAGGAAATGTGAGCGGCAGCTTGGTTAGTGAGGTCAGGCCTGCACAGAGAGCAGCCCGGCGTGCCGCTCCTTAATGCAGGGTGGGCTATTTACAGACACAACCCGCCGCCACCTCTCCTGCTCCCTTACCAACTCGCCTCTACCACCCCCTCGAGTGGCTCCACCACCACACAGCTCCATGTGCCATGCAGTCATTCATACAGATGGAGGGAGACTCCTCGACTTCATCCCAGCTCAATCCTCTGACTGCGATTTTTCTAAATGAGATGTTTTGTGACTCCTGAGAACGAACGTTACAGATGAGACAGAGAGGACACGGAGGCTAAATGTGCTGTGTCATGACTGATGACACAGATGGACCTGTGGACATGATTTAATGGATTGAAGCCATGTACAGGAGTACATGTGCCCTCATCTCCTCATTAATGACAAACAAATTGTTTATTAGTCACATGTCCATATATACTGTATATTTAAACACACAGTATGACTTTTAATGACAAAAATCCATTCATTTGACATAAGGCGATAGGCGGCAACCACTCACACCTATGGTCAATTTAGAGTGTCCAATTTACCTAATCCCCATATTGCATGTTTTTGGACAGTGGGAGGAAGTGGGGGAGAACTGGGAGAAAACCCATGCACACACAGGGAGAACATGCAAACTCCACGCAGAAAGGCAAGAGTGCAAACCACTACGCCATTTAAAAACACCAATGTGGCTTAATGACAAAAATAAAGACCAAAATTGACAATGACAGGAAGTAGCATTAGTAACATAGGAAGCATTTGAGAAAGAATGCACAGCCAATGGCAGAGTAGTTGAAGTCAAAAGCAAACTAGTAATATACAA
This sequence comes from Solea solea, assembly GCF_958295425.1. Classification (NCBI taxonomy): domain Eukaryota; kingdom Metazoa; phylum Chordata; class Actinopteri; order Pleuronectiformes; family Soleidae; genus Solea; species Solea solea. Next base: position 13,294,538 of record NC_081154.1, on the reverse strand, counting down.
TTGCGTCCTCAGTTTGACAATTCCCCAGTGTGTTATAGCAGCGACGGTGTATGGAGTGATCTCATTAGAAAGCGACAGAAATGAAATGGTCCCTAACCGTGAATACAAACATATTTCTCTGTATTCTCTGTACACTATTCCACACAATATATAACATTAGTCTCAATGTTTGCAGACATATCATATATTTTCTTAGACTTTTGGTTTCATTCATTACTGATTATTAATTGTTCCCGGTGAATAGATTGTTTTTGATGAGTATAAATAACTAAGTATTGGGGGAAAGAGTTTGCGATCCTCTTTTTGTGCAAAAACAAAAAGAAAAGAAAAACAGTCTCCAAGCTGATGTGAGGCTTCACCACAGTTGATGAATCAAACATCTTCCAAAATTACCATCTCTTTATAGAGTGTCCCTCCCTGTGCGTTTCCTCAGGGGAAACTCTGGTGCTGAGCAACAACAGAAGAACAGTAAAACAAAGAGTGAATTTTGTACGACACTAAAAACTGCACCGCAACACTGGAAGACACCGCGTCTTGTTTTCGCTCAGATTACTGAAGCCTCGCGTTACATTGGGCTGAACTTAAAAGAGCGCACTCCATCCATTTAGTATTTCAACCATATTGTTTGACTCACAAAGGGCTGTTTGAAATAAGAAGGATTGTGGTTTTTACTCCCTTTTTTCTTTCTCCCTCCACTTACTACCTGGTGCCATCATTACCCACAATGCCACTCAGACCCTGGAAGATTAGTCATGCCTTGAAATATCTGATTCGGCTTGATTGGACTGTTCTATTGTAACATTTAAATAATGTTTATTATTATTATTATTATTATTACTATAATTATAGATCCACGTTTGACAAAATGACATCTAATGTAGCTTTAAATGGCTAGAATAGCTATTTAAGGCTATTTTGTTTTTGAATAGAAAAAATATTCAAATTGCCATGTGGATATTGTTTTCTGACAGACTCTAGAAATAATGGAAATTTATCCTTTAACAGCCATGCAGAAATGTTGGTTCTTTTTTCCCTGGCTTTGATAAATCTCTCTTGGAAAGTTCTGCTGCCACAAACCTCACTCTAAACTGTTTTCATTGGATCTTCTTTGTACAGAAGAAACAGTCCTGATAGGTGTTGACAGTGAGGTCTGCAAATTATCCTGAGTAACCCTGACATTGTTTCTGGAAAGATGTCTTGCTGTTGAGTCACCTCCACGTTAAACTGAGTTGGGAGGCAGACCGCGTATCTCCCAAATGTGGGCAAATAAAACCAAAGCTATATCTGAATATCTACCAGAGCTTAAGCGTGAAAATATGTGTAAGTGCATGACCCAGACCATTAAAAACTATTTCATGTCACTTATCGCAATGATATGACAGACAACGGATGAATTATGTGAGCTGAATAAAAAACATCCTTATAATTGGCATGCACCTCGGACTGCTGAAGCATCAAGAAGAAGCCTGGGGCTGCTACGTATTTTGAAGCAGTCCTGCTATCATCCATCTCTGTTTCGGTGGGGAGCATTGATTCGGCAGTATGGCTTTTAGGGGAAAATGTTGTTTTTCACAATGGACAACCTTGTCTTGTGTCATTTAAAATCAGGTCTAGACAAGACAGTGAAAGCATATGAACACGCAGCTCGCAGATTAATCCTCATCCTTTTCCCTTTTGGCTACAGGCATCAGGTTTTGTCACTGAATCAGGGCAAAAAAGTCATTAGAGTGATATGGTTTATAAACAAATCCATTTTTCACGTTCATGCATGGTTTCACAAATGGTTCCTCCAGTCCATAAACAAACTGCTAATACCCTGAATGTGTGGAAAAAGTGATGGTGATATCAGTGTTTTGCCAACAACATGGCAAACAGTGTTGACTATTCACCCTGGCCTGGCTTTATTACTGCAGACCAAATGAATGACTTCCCTTCTCTGGGCTTCGTAGGTCTCCAGCAAGGTTAAACGGGCACATCCTGCTGACCCCGTTCCACAGTTCAACCATAAACATGACCTGCTTTGGTTCGTTCACTGCACGCAGTGGAGCAGAGTGGTCAAAACGAAAGTTCAAGTTGGGAGAGGAAGTACCGCGAGATGCTGAGAGTGTGTTTCCCTGTATTTTTCTTTTTTCTTTTTTTCTTTTATGAAATCATTTTAATTAGAAAATGCAGTGTGTCAGCAACAGGCAGCGATTGAAAGTGAAACTGTGTCTGCTTTTAAAGCAGCGGCAAATCATTATCACATAATGAGAGGAGAGGATGAGGCAACAATAACAGACGGTGAAAACATTAACTAACAAAGTGCAGGAGAGACAGCATTTGTTTGGCTTCCAGAAAGAAAAGTAGGCGCACTGGCAACTTCTTCAACTTCATTTCAAAACATCTCCACTGGTCAAGACATTCTTCAGAGGGGTAGTGAGACTTTTTAGGTTTTCTTAATCTCGGATAACAACATATCCTGATTACTTTATATCTCAATGTCATACATTTCTTACAAATTGCGCCTTTAAATTATATATATACATATATGTGTATATATATATATACATATATGTGTATATATATATATATATATACATATATATATGTATATGAAAAAACAACCTAAGTGTTGAGTTGAGGAATCATCTGGAAGCAAGACAACAGCATGAGGAGCGACTGTCCTGCTCTGGGCTTTGTAGCCCGACAAAGACCTCAAAGCTGTGTTTCTGGTGAAAAAGCAGAACAAATGGGGATTACAATATTTGAGGAAATGGAGTCTTTTGGCTGACCTACATCTCCCACAGAGACTCAAAATTATAATCCCAGCATACATGTTCAGCTATTGAATTTTCAGATTCTGTATCAACACCATGAAATTGAGTTTGATGGCAACTAAATGGGTAAAAGGGGAGATTAGTGGCAAGAGATGCTGACAGCACTTAACTCATCTGGAGGTTGAATGTGGGCTGACAGCTCATCACTTTATTTTCTTCCGACGTGACAGCTTGAGATCCAAATAATTTACATCCACTGCATGCGTATATATACGCTAGTAACACCCTCTTTAGACGACAACAGCAAGCTACAACAAGCAGAAGAATTCACTTAAAGCCATGTGAGGTGAAAAAAAGACACATTAAATCATTCATTTCCACATTCCACACTCAGCATTCACTGAACTCCAAATGAATGAGATACCCCCCACCAGGACAAACACACACACACACACACACACACTCCAACTGTTAAAATTAGAAGGGGATTGAAAGCACAGTAGTAGTCGCCCAGCACAATAACCACAATAACAATATTCAATCCCCAAAAACATGCATTGATGGCCTCAGTGACTGAGACGGTAGTTGCAAAAAATAGAATTTTCAGTGATCTAAATGCATAAGAGAGATTACAGTTGGATGTAAATACAGTGAGAGAAGATTAAAAAAAGCAATAGGAGAAATAACGTCACACTTCTTTCAGTCAGAATGCAGTTAGTCTGATTTTGAAAAACAAGACAAAAGAGAAAGAGATGAATTATTTCACATAACTTTTACCACTTAATTGGAAAACCCTAATCAAACTTCCAGTGTGTGCATGTGTGTGGCTCCGGAGAGAGAGAGAGAGAGAGTGTATATGTACAGTCTGTTTACGAAGCCTCAGGAAATACCAGGACAGACACGCTGACTCTCCAGCACATCGTGCCCATGTGACTGGAAACACACAGGCCAGATTGTTTGCATGTTTGCTTGGGGGACGCGATAAGAGCATTTGGTTAGAGCGAAATATCAAAGCAGGAGTGGACATCTGAACGTGGCCTGCCACTGGAGGTGTGGTCCAGTTTGGCTGCTTATCTCTTGTTAAACTTTTTTTTTTTTTTGCTTTTGAGTTATCAGCCAGTCTGCTTATTTGCATGATGACTCTTGTGTTTGTGTCCCCGTAGCCATCGAGTGCGACGCTCCTCCGCTGACTTCCTGCTCTCATCACATTAGCATAATGCAGATGCAACGGGAGGCAGTAACCTTGCTGTTGCTCAGCACTATTTAGAGCAGAAATACACACAAAAGCTGTGAGGGCTGCACTGCAACCTTGCTACATTTCATCAGTGCACCAAGTTTACTTTTTATGGCATATACTATTTGTACGATCTATATTTACGCTGTTTGATATGAGCAAATATTTTAGTTTGAAACATATTTACCAAAAATTGACCTTTAAAGTGAAACCATTTTTTTTTAGCTTAGATCCCACAACCATATTTTTAACTCAACTAATGCACTGCAGTGAGAGTGGGCCTGAATGTCAGCTGCACCGTGTCTGAATAAAACATCAACATCAACTTTACTTTTATGTTGGCTGAATGACGATTGCGTTACAGCTCTCATCCATGACAAACATGAAGGATGACGAGGACACTGGAGAAAGAAAAAAAATCTACTACACTTTCCCTTTATTTAAACTTGCATAAAAACATTTACAATTCACAGGAGTGCTCTCCTGTCTCGTAAAAGGTCAGTCGAACCCCCCCCCCCCCAACACTGATCACTATAAAACCTGGCCTTTTCCCTCAACTGTAGAAGCTAAACAGTTGTGGCGCACACGTAAATATTTTGAGCGAAAGCTCTAATCTCTTACCTCTCCGCTTCCTCATGAAATAAATATTTAATCAAATGTCATTACCGCGGCTTTATGTGCAGTCCCTTTGAAACAAAATGATCCGGTTTGCACAGAATGGGGAACAAGGTCGGCGCAAGGATGTGTTAAGGAATCTGGTAACAAAGGATGCTGTCACACCCTTCTGTCTCTTTGTGTTGGTACCTGGCAGGCTGCAGCCTGTGTGGCTGGACCTTTGTGCATTATAACTGCCATTATATGGTGTCCTGCAAACGGTAGGAGCAGCCGGTCTGAATAATTAATTCCTCCTATTGGTGCTGCAGGGACTCTTCTGATCGGAGCACAACCCGGTAACATGCTCTGTTATGATTGGCTGAAGCAAGGTCAGTGTCTTGAGAGACCTCGCTCTAATATCCAGCGGCAATTAGTGGCTACTGTGCGGGTGTTGCACATGTTATTATGTGATGGGGAGCGAGAGTGACCGCAGGTAGAGATTTAATGCCCTGCCTCTGCATGCGGCTGCCAAGGAAAAACGGTTTATTGGAGCACAAGACAAGCGGTAACTCACTGGTGATAAATAGACTCATGGTTAAATGGCTAAACAGTTGCGGTAGGATGCAGGGTAAGAACAAACAGCCATGTATTATATCTGGTTTGATCTTCTTGCAGTTCAGTGTAACATCGTCTAAAGTGCACATTTCTGATATGGAGCTTTAAATTCTTTTTACAGACCTTTCACATTTTGGCCAAAAAAACCATTATGTACAAAAAAGGGCAAAATACATTTTAACTTGTGATATAGGTGCTACCTATAGATCATGACACTTGCCTACGGGGGAATGTGACTGCCTGTGTGTGTGTGTGTGTGTGTGTGTGTGGGGGGGGGGGGAGGTGTTAAAAGAGTGCTCTGGTATGCCCTGGAGTAATGAGAGTTTCTAGCATTGTAGGATCCACCAATGGCAATTGACCTCATTTATTTTATTTGCCAACATATTTTTACCCACATTTGGCAAGCGGCAGGCGCTAAATTTGGACGCCGACTGCACAGCTGTCGCTCCCGGATTCTCTTAACCCACGGCACCCCATCGTAGGAAATATTTCTGTGGCCCGTACGTGTCATCGTCTTCGGCGTTAGGTCTAATTTTAGTTGCATTGCTCAGATTCGATTCTCAGACTGTGCTGGAGGCTGCGATGCATCAGCATTTCTGTAAGCTTTTTTTTTTTTTTTTTTTTTTTCAAAACCTCAGGAGCTGTAAATTACAGAGTCACACAACCATGGCAATGGTGAACTGTGTTGCTATCAACTTTCCATTGTTTTTTTTTTATCGTGGAGGAAAGCTGTTAAAAACATTCAGGCATGGATTTTCATGGACCAGGACTCATTGCTCTAAAACCATAGACTGGTCTTAGTGACATAGTTATAGTTCTACAAGCCAGAGAGGGATGATCAGAAGACATGTGAGGTAGGAAACAATAAGGAATGATGATGTGGGTACATGTCAGATGAAAAGTCACTGCAGGAGAGTGACTCACAGCCCACATACATCCTGTGACAGCAGTGTGAGTTAGCAGTAGAAAGAAAGTGACCATTCCCAGTGAACTAAAAGAACGGAACAATGCAGAAACATACATGGTCATAAGAAAAGCACACTGGCTGATTCAGAACACAGAGGCAATGAAAGAGGAGTCAAAGTTCCAGTAAAAGGGCCGAGAGATGGACACTGAGCAAGCTTGATGTCTGCTCCCTATGAGTCAAACCATTGTGAGGCATACAGCACACAACTCATATTCCCAGTGAATCAGTGCAGTCAGCTGCCATCCACCACCTCAAGGCACGGGGAGCACAGACATGTGACCAGCTGTCTCACACAACCACCCTTACTATAGTGCGTCTCACCCCTGACAGTGAGATCTCAGAGCAGATTCACTTCTAAACATGTTTAAACAAGTTCCCTTCAGTTTATTTAGCTCACACAGATAAAATACTACGATGGTATAGTGAGGAGCAGAGGTGGCAGGTGTTTGTAAATCTATAGATGACTGTGCTGCGTGATTTACAGCCTGCTGTCAGGAGGGTGCAATGACATCAATACTGCAGCAGGAGTTTGTCTGAGGCCTCGCTGAGGGCACCGAAATAACGCCACACGTCTACTCGCCCCCCCTTCCACTGACAGAGATACACAACATTACACGTGCAGCTGTCTAAATATTACGTCTCCCAACTTCTCCTCTTCGTCTTGCCATTCCTCTGCTCCCGTCTCGCCTTTTTCCGTCCTTACGTGAGTTTGTAGCGGCGTGAGCTGGATGAGTTCAGAGAGGAGCAACTGTTTGACGGGGATGGGGTGTCCACATTTGGCGCACCGTTGTCCGAGGCCGAGTGGCAGAGGGCTGGGAATAACTCATCTTCTTCTGCCCCTGCTCCGAGCTATAACCAGCAGCACAGCTGTGGTACCATTTATCGTGTAGCTAACCACAATTACAGTATTCCAAATGTAAATAATATTTTGCACAAGGCTCTGCAGCAGGCAGTGCCCTTTTTGTGAGTACAATTTATCACTAAATCACTGTGTGCAATTAGGCTTTTAAGGCAATTTATATAAGAAGCCAGACTAAAGTTAATCTCATAAAAGGACAAACACGGCCATTAAAAGTCCTCTGCTCTTTACTTCATTACTGGCTCAGCTTGCTCTCCTTATGCTAAGAGTCCCCAGGTGCATGAATGTTTCATGGCCACCCTGCTGCCTGTTTCCCTCCGCTTGGATTCATCCTTTCTCCCTCCTCCCAGAGGAAGCACAAACTCCGCTGTCAATTGCACTCACTTACACTCTGCTACCGTCATCATCAGCCATTAGTGTGGGGGGGTGTGGTGGTGTGTGTGTGTGTGTGTGGGGAGGGGGGGGGCTGCACATAAGACAGCTGTTTTGCCCTGATGACTCAATCATCCCCTTCGGTGGGATTAGCATCAGTATCACCATCCTAATCATCGCCTTTGATCCCCAAAATTGCCAAACAAGTCTGAAATTGATGACTATCAGCCTGTCGGCCACACATTCCTGGGCCTTCTGCGAAATCTGGCTTCAGTCTTTACCTTTCAATCACGCAACACAGCTCGAGGAGGTGGATTTGTACTATTCTCTGAATTTTATATCCAACCCTTTCAAACAACTAAAGGAACTAATTATCCATTTCACAGTTTGTCAAGGTGACAAAGCGCAGTAAATACTGAAATACCTGCTTTACTTAATTGTGTAAAATGTACTTAAAACTGTTGTAGTTGGCTCACATGGAGCTTATTTTACAAAGAGTACTTTCAGATATTGGGGAATACACCAACTTGTTTCCTTCCAAAGTTCAACTGTTCAACAGGAAGCTGAAGCTTGATGATGTACAGGGTGTAGGTTCTGGGCTCATGTTCATCTCCTGCTGTAAATATATCTTCATACTGTGCTACTTGAATGGCACTCAGATCAGCTGATGTTCTAATTCAATGCCCTGCAGCACCGCGCCGCAACTGTCATTTCATTAATATAAAGACATATTACAAATAGAACGTTAAGCCGAGGCTGCGCGGGGGGACGAGTCGAGCACGCTCGGTTTTCGTTATCTTTTACAGCAACAGTGTAGAAACTAAATGAGACCACAGTGTGTGCTTTCACTGTCAAAGACAAATGCAGTAAAATGCCAGTCAAAAAGCCGGTTGATGGGAGCAAACCTTTACGAAGCAGCATTGAGGTATAAACAATTCAAAAGCCAACAGCATCTTCCTGCCAAGTCTTCTTAAGACATATTACTCCACGCCATTAATTAATATGTGGGCTTGTGAAGCGTAGCTTATTCAGCCTATTCATCATGAACAGGAAATTGACAAGTTACACGCGGATGGAATGACAAATGGATATCAGCTTAACTTTTTCTAAAGGGAACAAAGAGCGCAAATACTCCTCCATTTGTTCTCTTCATTTTCCTGACAGTGTCTCTATTTGAGAAGAACCAGAGAGCTTAACAAAACAAGATATAAAAACGAGGCACCAAAATGAGTGGGTATGTTTTTTTTTTATATATATATTTTTTTTTTATCTGAGTGAACCCGCTAAACATTTAATTTCCAGACGTTCTTCTGCCCATGCTTGAATTGAAGCATCGCAAATAGATGGGAACCATGTTATTGTCACTGATATGTATGTCATTGGTGTCTTTTACTCAGGTCCTTCATTCAAACTCAGTGTTGAATGAACTATTTAAAAGTGTTATTAAAGTGACATAATGGCTAAGGGCTAAGCTAACAGCCAAAAGATGAACACACATAGTAACTTTGCACCGGAAATGACAAATAAGTTTTTGCACTATTGCTTATTGGAGCCAAAGCCAGTAAAAAACCCATGTGCATTGCTGATTAAACACATTGACGGAGGTCAAAAATGCATTTAAAGGTACTGTACTGTGTGAAAATCAACGTTGTAATCTTGTAGAACCTACAATGCCTTCAGTTAGCGTCAACAATCAAAAGATATTTGGTTATCCATTGTGGGATTTTGTGAAAACATAGTGGTCCAAAATGGCAGCCTCAATAAAGCTGACCCAGCACATGATATAAGTAACATTCTGGGGGGAAAAACCACTGTCTGCCAAATGAAAATAATTCATCTGAGTTTTTAAACACACTAGCGAGTGGGGCAGTGGGGATTCACCAGGGTCACAGGACAGTGGGGAGAAGTTAATCTTGATGCTTAATCACTGCTGTATGTCAACACAGACCCTCATAGTGGGCTGTGGAGAACATCTGTCCTGAACACACGGACACTTTGTACCACCGCAGTCACCCTGTCAATCAAACAAGTTGTGGCGCGTTGCCAGCTATGACCAGCGGTTGTGATTGCTCCCGAAGACATGCGCCTGCACTGGCTCGGGGTGTGCGCACAAGCGCGAGCACGTGCATCTCCATTTGTATCTGTCTACGGGAAGGTGAGGATGACGCCGTGTCTATTTTTAGTCCAGTACACTGAGTTCTGCCTCTTTGTTGTGCTGCTCTGTTCCTGGGACAGGCGACTGGATCATCAACAGCAGCAGAGAGCTCCCTGACCCCAACCCTCCACCTCCTACATCAGTGGGAGAGACTTACAAGATTCCAAAGCATCCGTTAAAGAAAGCTATCTGCAAAAAAAAAAGAAAGAGGTATTTTCTTGATGGATGCCATGTTCATGCACCTCTTTCTCTCTTCGGTGACTAATGGACTGATAATTCAGCTGTTACCCTGGAACGTTATCTTGCACTCTTTCAAGGGAAGAATACCACCTCGGAAAATCTCCACCACAGGCTCAGCTCTGGATGAGATTTGGCAGAGATTCCCAAAGCTGGTTCAGAGTTAAAGATATGGTGACAAAAACAACTTGGGATCAGATGGAAAAATCCTCCTAAGTGTTCCCCACTGGGGAGAAGATAAGATCATAGATGGGGAGGTTTGGAGTAGGCAACCCTGGGTCAAGTTTTTTCATGTCATGCCCAGTTACTCACCCAGTAGGTTACAAGAAAAATCAGCTTTAAACTCATCTGATGCACATCACTGGTGGACCTTTGAGCCAATAGTCATGCTGACACAAAAGCTTCAAGGGTGAACAAATCCGTGGATACTTCTCCCTCACTGAGATACCATCAATATGTGGTGTTCTATTCATTCCAGAGGGTTGTGTAATTGTTATCCAGTTAAGTGAATTCTTGTATTTCAAAGAATGTTATTGCACACTCCCAGGGACTGAAGATGACCGGGTCACATGAAGTGAGAATTTTCAGGAGAACTCGTACTATAACTGCAACAAAACACTGTGGATAACATAAAGAACGACCCCATGATATCATGTTGTAATTCACATGATGTAAATTTGGCCAGTTATGTAAAGGAATAAAACGCCGTGGCAAATTATAAAATGGCCCCGAAACGCAAGGTTAAGCATCTGCACGAGGTGACCCCAGTGCAGCCGTGACAAGAAAATCCCGAATGCAAATGCCAAATATGAAACATAAATTACGTGAACTAATGTAAGGCATTCTCTTAGGAAAGCACATTTTAAGTATATACAGCATATATTTTTTTGGCTTCGTCACCCATTGATAGATGGGTTTGCGAGTGCACAGAGTTGTTTTCCTATTTTCTCCTGCACTTACAGTCTTCATTCCAAACAAAACATGGTGTTTGTCCCCTAAAAGGTTAACATTAAAAAAGATTAAAGATGTTTTCCTTTCCAGGCTCTTTTATCTTCCCCTAACTTTAGTGAATAGCGCAGACGTTCTGCAGCAAAAGAGTCTGATTTCTATTTAAAGTCCTGCACTCAGTATGTAAGGTTTGCAAGCCAAATAGTTCCTGACAACTTATTGTTGCAATGGTATCATCCGCTCAACTCACTTCTTATATACACACACAGCTCTTTCAGCCTATTTTGAGCATGAAAGCCCTTCGAGCATGTTACAATTTGCTTGTTGTGTTTTTCCTTTGAGCACCTGCTTGAGGAAACACTCATGTACGGACACTAATCATACTTATCAGTTTAACACCTTGTCATTCAGACCTCTAGGTGTTTGGGTTGAATGATAAACTGTCAGTGCGCAGCCATGTACTTGTTCAATAAAGCACTTCCACTTGACTCGACACTGGCGGCTTGAACGAGTGTGTTGTGATTGTGCTCGGGTGTGAGGCTGCGGACAGAATTTAGCAGCGATCCGTTTCATGAAGACGGCCCCCGTAATTATTTTCCGACAGAAATACCTTCATGTAGATAAGAGTTCACTCTTGTAATTAATAATAATAATCCCTCTGATAGGATTGAACGCTGCGAAACCTGGAGTTAAGTGGCAGGCGCCGCTCTCTTTGTTTGCCTGCACAGGGGAGGTGGACATGTGTGCCGAGCCAGGCCCTCTATCCTTCCTGTTCAGTTACCAGAGGCCTCACACTTATCAGTTCCAGATCTCACAAGAACAGAGAGAAAGAGAGACCACTGACAGGAAGGGGATTTTTTTTTTTCCCTGCACAACACCACCACCACCCCCCTTCCCCTTTTTCTTTAGCAAGGTTAACAGAATGTCTGCAGCCTTCACATTTCACAGAGGAAAGCAATTATTCATGAAAGCTTTAGCTTTAAAATGTATTGCAAATTTTAACCAAATGGTTCAAGATGCAGTAAAACAAAATGCCCATTTATCTGTGTCCATCAAATGCTGTAAAACTAATATTGGGGGTTAGTTACTGAGATAAGCAACAAGCAGTGGGCAGCACTACAGTCTGTGTCTCCACAGAAGGAATAACTTTAATACTGAGCGTATTTTGCTGTTGCTTCACTTCATTGTTACGGCGATGGACGACTGTTGTGGTTTCTTCATCAGTCCACATATTCCTCCTCTTCCTGGCTGTTTTTGATATGTTTCCAATGTAGAGAAATGCAGAAGCAGATTTGTTTTTTAACTCCCTCTTTATTTGCCGTGTCTGTTTCTATTGTGCTCATTTTGCCTTTTTTAATGTGCCAGTTTTTCCACCTCCCTTTTTTTATTTCATTTTATGAAAATGTCTTGACACATCACACGGAGCCCCAACTTTCACACACAAATCCGAAGAAATAAACAGCACTCGTCAATGAATTCATCACTTAACTGACAAACAAACCCAGACAACAGTTCCGATTGTTGAAGTTATATCTCACTGGGCTCATCTTCCCCCTTATTGTACAAATCAATGGTGGGCAGTTTCTTTTTAATATTGTCTGACATTGTACAGATGAAACCAGGCCTAATCAATACAGTGAAAGAAAAGCCACAGCCCCATGAACATTTCATTCTGTGACATATGTGGCTATCAGCCTCAGCGGCAACGGATTCCCTGCGAATTCCTTTGACTGCAGCCTTTCCATCACGCCCCAGCTTTATTTCTCCTCCACAAAGACAACCTTACATCGACAGCGAGAGGGAAAAGATCTGTCGTCGACAGCGGGAGAGGGGGGAGAACTGACTGTGAAGCTCTCGTGTCATGTCCCCGTTCATGTCGTATCCCCCTCCTTTCGCTCACTCTCGCTGTCTACCTCGCATGACATTTCCACAATAATCACTTTGGTTTATCCCACTCAGCTGTGCGGCAGGCAGATGTTTGTCAGGGCGCTGTATTCCTCAGCATTCACACTGCTCTAATCAAGATTAACCACTCTTATCTATTCACTGCGTGTGTGTGTATGTGTGTGTGTGGGGATGCTGGCTGTCCTAATTCCTAATCCATGAAGCCGTGGCCGTATTGTATAATACAGTGGACAACATTATTCTCTTTTGTCGTACGCTGAGCTACATATTGCATAAGGACAAAGTACTAGCTCGCCAGGGAAGACAATAGCCCTGGCCTTCTGTACACATGTGCCTCACTGCATATGGACATAAAAAGAAGAATTTACAGACACAACATCTCAGCAATTAGTTACTCAGAGCCCCCACAGGGAGCTCCTGATGAAATCAACATGCTCTACGAGGTGAGACGACCCCGGCTGCACACAAACTGCTGCCATCACATGTTTACCAAAGACACTTGAGCACAGTGGAGTGCGGAGCATGTCCGTGCAAACAAAGTCGTGGTGTTTAAATCACTGTAGTGGCGGGGGGAGGCTGTATCCAATAACACGGCCTTATTTGATTCCAGCTGTATCGTAACATCCAGAGATGTTTGAGGCAAACCGACAGCTCAGCTAATTAGTCCCTTCATTCTCCACAAAGCTACGTACCCTGCTGCAAAGTCTGTGGCATTAAAAAGAAAAAAAAGGAATATGTGCACAGAGTTAATTTGTCGTCTCCCATTATTTACAATTTGCACACAAATTAGTCATTCCTGATCTCAGATTTACACAACGAGCTAAACAATATTGTTTCCATCAGCGTGTTGTCACAACACAGACAGAACATTTGCAGGGCTCAACAGTGGAGTAAGAATCCCAGAATTCTTTCCTGCAACAAGATCTTAATTATCGTCTCTAATATGGTAATCATCAAAGGTTTACTCGCCACAAATAAAACAATATGCTCCTCTGGAAGGCACATGTTTTATGATATTAACTCTGATTTAAACGTGAAAAAAACTGCAACGTCTCTGCTACTCCGCAGCTTTGATTTCTCTTTCTCACACAGCGACATGGACCACTGTAGGCCACGAGTGTGACTGCTGGGATATTTAAGTGCAGTTGAGTTGGAATTAAAGGATCAGTCACAATGGTTTATGGGATGTGTAATTGTGTCATGATCATGATTAATCTCGTAGCTGGTCGTCCTGGTTTCAGGCTTAAATCTCTTTTTCTTAAAGGAGAAAATGAATGGGAGGGGGGGATTTACTTCTGGAGCTCCAAATGGGCTGATCCTGTTCTCCACTCTGGCCACTCCCTCAAATCTCAGTTAGGTTGCAAATAACTGTTTAACCATGTCTGTACATCTGCGAGCGGCCAAAAAGGGAGCGTCGCCACTTTATGAAAGGGTTGATTGGGACAAATGTAATCAATGTCATTCGCTTAATTCACTAACACCACAATGACTTCTAGCTGCTAGCCTGCCACTCATATTCTGGCTGCTGAGTGAGCACATCACACTTGCAAGTTCCAACTGCAGCAATAATATCCACTTGAGGGCATCCTCAAAATTGTATAAAGTATAAAAAAAATCACATTTGCCACCAATATCTGCTGAGCGCTGTAGGTTTCACCATACACACACATATATATATATATATATATATATATATATATATGTATATATGTATGTATGTATATATATATATATTTATTTAAAAGGGGAAAAAATGAACTCACCTTTGTTGACTGTGATCCGTGATTCTTCACCACGAAAGACCCCCCCATCCATTCATACACCAGGAGTAGAAACACCCCAGCGCCTCACGTCTCCAGTCCCTGAGGAAAATCAGGGGAGAAAAAGAAAGCACATCAATCACTGCTGCATTTTCAACCAATCTCCACACATGAAATTATTACCTTTGCATAACGCCAACCCAAACCCCCCCCCACCCCCCCAAGGAAAAAAACGAAGGCCCCACTCAATAACGTTGCTTTGGGCGCTGTGTGGCTTCCATCTGCGCCTTGCTGTATCTGTGAAACACTCTTTCTCTTCACGGATAAGCTCCTTCACGCTCTCTGGCCCATGAAGGACGAATCAAAAGAGCAGCCAATACTTCACATGATCGGAACGGCATCGTAAACATCCCCCACAGAGAAAGTTCACTGTCATGGCGCGTTCACAATTCACTCCCGATTGACAGATAAGCCTATTAAGAGAGGCCTTCACTGTAGTTTAGCACTTAGCCAGGCTGCCAGGGCTTGTGCATCTGTCCACTTACATTCAAACCCTGATAAAATGTCCACCGCGGTTCAGGAGGTGAGAGTCGGTGTTACGTAAAACAAGCCAGGTGAGACCAATAATCCTGCCGAGAATACAGCAAGGACGTGTACACATCACGATTGGAAATAAAGAGGAATGTGATTTATCTCCCAGTTCACACTCGGGTCTTATCTATGTTTGCAAGACTCTAATGTTCCCCTTATTAATCAATCATTGTAATTATGAGCATAATTACGAGCTTAAGAACATAAGAGTGGGATCTGCCATGTGTGTTAAGCAAGGGGAGGTTAACTAACAAACAAGAAAAAAGCCTTTGAATGTGTACATTTACAACAATTTGGATAAATGAATGAGTATTGTAAAGATCTCACATTTAGATGTGGAAAGGGTTTAGGTTAAGGTTAAGGTAATCATTTAAGTATTATGTATAATTATCATTAGTTATGTAGTAGGTAAAGACACATAAACAAACTGCTGACCTTTAATATTTGATCCCATTTTTTGGAACAAATTTAGCCTTTTACAGTCTCTTTTGTTCAAAGGGTGTGACACTTCATTTCCACAGAGCCAAACAGAAAGCAAGCGGCAATCTCTTTTTTCCCCCGCGTCCTCAAATAATTAATTATGTCATTTCAAGGAGCTTGAATGTGACGCTAGAAGAAAAGGACCGAATAAAAATGTCCTCGGGGGTGATGTATGTGTTGTAGGTGTAAATATGAAATAACCTCTCCTCCCTCATCTCGGCTACGTTTAAGTCAATATCTGAAAGTGTCAGGCATCTGCTCAGTGACACAGCATGATTATAGCAATTCCTCTTCTCCTTCCATCACTACAAGTCTAACGCTTCACGTGTAGAAAACAGTATAACCACAAGGTGAATTTTCACATTCAGCAGGAGAAAGCAGTCCCTTGTGCCTTGCACTTTTTTTAATCCTCTTTTTTTTTTTTTATCACTGGAAGATTTTTCAGCCCGCGTTTCTCTCCTCTTGGAAGTGCCGCTCGCTGAAAAGAGAAAGTGAAGGAGAGCTGGGGGCTCAATGAGTTGGTAGAGAGGAGGAGGAGAACAAGGAGGTGGAGGAGGAGGAGGAGGGGTTGACGCTGGGTGCCTCCTTTTTTTGTAAAGCCAGATTCTCCCCAGATACCTCTGTCCTATTCATCAACAGCTTTTCCAGGGCTGTGAAAAATCAATGTGCTCTGCACTGCAAACAGTTCATAATGACGGGGGATGGAGGGGGAAAAAAAAGCTCAACTGCAACAGAATTGATTTGTTTAAGTACAATAACACGGCTCTGCAGTGCGGTGAGTAGGAGGCTCAAGCATCCACACTAAGACTGACTGGCAGCATGAGACCACGAGCAGTAATTGATAAACTGCTGGAAAAGGGCAAATCAGAAATACACAGTTCTCTTATCAAATTTAATGAGTGTTTTTTTTTCCTCTGAATTACCACCTGACAGACGAACAAGACACAATTTCAGTGTTTCATGTTACCGCACATCGCCTCTAAGACAGAGTACAAGCACATTTAAAGAAACCACTAAACATTTCAGCAACAAATGGAAATAAATGACAAAAACTATCAAAATGTAATTATCTTCCAAAGCAGTGTGGCAAAGGTTCAATATAGATTGACATGATGTTGACATAGCACATATTATCACTCAGGTTTGTCAAATGTTTCTCTGTTTAACAGGTGTTTGTTGTCTTTAGTCAATAAAAAAAAGAAAGAAAAAAGATTGTAACCACAGATTGAAAGCGCAGTTGGTTTCTTCAATCGGCAGCAAAAATAAGTCAGTTTGTGACATTTAACGGGATTATTATCGACAGTGACTGGTTTGAAAATCTTAATCGTGACATTTGTGGCCATATGAACAAGTTCATGTTGAAATGGTACTTGAACCACATGATATATCTTTATTATTATTGTTGTTATTATTATTATCAATTTACAGACATAAAATAAAATAAAATAAATTTTCAATTGAGTAGCTTAATCGTGTAAACCATTTGCCAAATCTGATCAAATATCCACAAATTATACACTATAAATACGACACTATATCCTATAAATGGTGGTAAAATGATGCAAACACACACTCGCACATCTGCTCTAATCATGCGTGCCACACACACACACACACGCACACACTATTTGTGCTTTTGGCAGCGCGTCACTACATCTAAAGCCAGCTCAGAGCTCATGCAGAGTGTGTTTGATGTTGCATGGAGCCAAGTCATCAGAATATTTTCAAGATGACACCATGCTTCTCAAAGGCAAAGTAAATAAATAAAAAGCACAAGGTGAGATCTTAAACCTCTTGATGCTGCAAGAAACGGGATCATGGCGTCGGTTGTGTCAAAACAGGCCAACACAATAAAACATTACTCGCTGCTTTTATTTATTTATTTTTTTAACCGGACCATAGAGGTGCATTTATCATTGTTATTGTTCCTTCAAAGAGCCACTTTCAGGTTTAATTGGATCCTCGTGAGCTGTTCTCACATAAGAACTCTGGACGCTGTCCACAGAATCAGGTGTGGACATTGTCTGGAGTTCATTCACGAGATGCCCCTTCACACATGCAGCACAGGGGGCAAGTAGCACAGGGGCACTACTTTTTTTTCATGTACAACACGATAGCTGTTTATATCAGCCCGGTACACTCTCGTTTCTTTATATCCTTTAAACCGCTAAGCTGTTAATAAAACATTTACCACCTGACCATAAACAGCCATTTCAAAAACATCATGCTCCAACTGTGGAACAAAATATCCTGCTCTCGTAAAGAGGAGACATCCACTGCACAACAGGATTCAGTTAAAATGCTGTTGCTGCATTTTGTGAAGTATTGAAGTGATATTTGCGTTTGGGGTTAGAATAGAATAGAGCATCATTTTAGCATACAATCATAAAAGGATATTTTAAAATAAGAGAGAATTGTAAAAGACAATTAATTACATTCAAAATGACTGCAGCTGTGGATTAAAAGCTTGGTGGTCACTTTTCACTTGGACTTAATGATTTATTTGGTGTACATTTTTGGTTGCCAAGGGAACTCTGTAGCGCCTTCCCCAACTCAAAGGCTCATACTGACAGAACAAGGGATGGGGAGCTACAGTATGTTCCACGATGCTCCTTACCATGGAATGTCTGGACATTGGCTACAAACAAAGATCTTTACCATTAGCTTTCACATATTATGTCCTGATTCCTGGATGCCATGCATGGTGAAAGCAGCTTAAAATCTCCACTGTCACTCGAGCTGGTCAGAGTCATTCCTCCACTCAGTATTGGCCTTTACTGCCTCCATGGCTGCAGCCATATGGGTAATGAGAGGTGGACGCCACCTGCCAAGCCCGGACAATGTTGGTAGAGAGGCACCTGGGGAGAAATCTCGCTCTGCTCTCAATGCTGTTAGGAAAAGCTCTTGAGAACCACAGGCTGTCCATGCACCCAGCCAGCACTGAGTGGCTATTATTCCCAGTGGGCCACATTTGCATTTTAACTGGTAAATATAGAAAGCACATGAGCGTGAATCATGTGTACAAATGGAACCGGAAAGGAACTACAGAGGATTTTTTCTTTTCTTTTTGCCACCGTGAGAAAAAGGAGGTGATATATGAATAACTCGGGAAAGTAAACATGTATTAATACTGAATATGCCGAGATGATACTTCAAGTGACCTCCAAAACACATCTTTGAGAGCTTTCTCTTTCTTCTCACCGCACAACTTTTTTGATCATCGCAGGGCAATACAGAGAACTGTGTGAAAAGAAAGTTTTAATCTCAACATTATGTTCTTGGTAAATACCAGCGCAGAAACTTTTGACCCCCCATTCACCTCCCTCGGTAGTGCTCCACTTCCACTTGGCGTTACCTTGGCACAGAAATCACAACTCCTCCTCCAGGCTGCTTCCTGTTGTTGATATGCTCAAGACGTACAAGATCAACTGAGATACACATCTCTGCTTTTCAAAAGACGCCCCGACAAAGACACTTGATGTCAAAGTAGGAACGCTGGAATAGAGGATGAAGGACGTGGTGATGATTTTCAGAGGAGGAGAAGGTTTTCATCTCAGAGAGAAACACGCCACATTCATCCACTGCGTCTTTGTTTCAATAAACACTATTAATGTCACTGTACGCTAAATTAATTGAGGGGATAAACTTTCTGCAATGTTCACTGACTTTAATTGGGTTATTTTGTTTGTTATTTTAATTAAATGACAATTTTAAAAGGTTGATAACTCATCAGTCTTACAATGGCATGTTTTTGGCGTGGAATAGTTTGCTTAATTTCACAATAGTTTAGTCTATGCTGAAATAGTAGTTTAGTGTAACTCATTGTCTGCATTTTAATCAGGGCTACAGCAATACATCTAGTGATTGATTAGTAATCAACTACTTAATCAGTCAACACTTATTTTTCTAATCGATTATTCAGTTTGTGTGTGTTTTTTATTCTCTGATTCCAGCTTCATATTTTTACTCTTCTTAATAAGTCAACTGAATATCTTTGGTTTGTTGACAAATCCGACTGATCAGGATTTCAATGAATTGGGTCATTAACTAATCAGTTGATAGAGGAAAAAGTGACACAATAATCCAAATTGTTTGTTGCAGCTCTAATTTTTAATATTTTGACAGAGCAATACAGAGCTAATATTACACTAATCTACGTTTATACGACAGTAAGGTTATTATACCTGTGTATATGTATGAATATATACCTGCGCTCACTGACACTCAGATCCAGGTTAACAGAGAAGGGACTGAGCTTCCTCCCAGCACACAGGCAACTGGTCTCCCAGGACTTCCATGTGGAGTGATTACATGGGCTGGACTCATGTTGTGGACCAAAGCCATAAACATGGAGCGGTGAATAAACTGCTGTAGTGATGATTACAGGTTTTTAGAGATAATGGATTTTCGCATGATACATAAGAGAGAGTATGAGACACCATTTCTGTTAGCTCCCTAATCTTCACTCTATACTGATTAACCCAACTGCTGGTGCCTAGTTAAATAACACCACTGCTGTAATTATATGGAGCATCACAGACACACACACACACACACAGGCTAATGCACTTTGGTGCAAAACAGTGTAGCAACTGTGCACCACCAGATCTGCATCACAGCAACCACCAATTATGTGTCTTATTTATGCAAATGCAGGTAATTTACTTCCTGCTGAGCATTACTTCCCAACCATGTTTGCCCTGTAGCATCGGTTGTTTGTGTTGTGGAGTAGCCTAAACAAGTGGGACAAGTGAATACAGCGAAAAAAGAAAGGTTTCCCACTCAAACAGTTCAAAGAGTTGATTTAAAGGTCTTTCACGACCTAGGCTTTGGTTTAGTAGTCTTGGCAGTAAAACGTCTGTCAGTGCAAAACTCTTCACTCTTAAAAAGTGATTGCAAAATGAAGAGCTCACAAAGTATGCAGTGCTGGAGGCGCGATGAGCTAACTGGTGAGCTAATATGCTTTCAGGAGGAGGCTGATGTGACTCAGTCAAGAATGCTCCTGATGGAATTTGCTCAAACGATTGTTCCATCGCCCCAATATTGAAACGCTAACGAGTGAGAGAGTTCACTCATTATTAGCACTATTAGACGGGCGTGATGGCCAAAACTGTGAATATTGAATGAAGCTGGATTTCACTCTCTTCTGTAGTTGAAAACAATGAACTGGTGCTTCTGTGTGTCTTACATGAATTAATGGCTTCAATATTATTTGTTCTCCCACTCTCATTTTCTTTACAGCATATCTCATTTCAAAGAGCATGCAGCCCAGGAGGGCGGCTGTATTTTTCTTCCTTTGTTTCTAGTCTTTCCCTATCGGAGCGAGCGGGTGGTAGAGAGAGAGAGAGAGAGAGAGAGACTGAGGTGCAAGCTGCCGGCAGAGCAAAAAAAGCAAAGACATGCTGCACCATCTGACCAGAGACATAAAAATGATGCTCCTGTACTATGTGCGGCTTCATCTGCAAAGCAAATCACCTGCCCCACAGCTACAGATTCCTCTCTGGTCACCTGGCTGTTCTCACCATTTCACCGGCCTGGGGAACAGAGGAGGGTTTACTGAAGGTGAAGGACTTCATAGAGAGACAAGAAAGACAGAGAAACAGAGGGCAGACCTTCCAGCCAATTGCAGAGAAGATGTGGGGGTGTAATGAGGCTTGATCTGTCACGAGAAAGAACTACAGACCTGTATTTGCATTTTCATCCCCTTTCTTCATCTCCCTCCCTCATCTTTTTTTCTCCTCCTTTCCTCGTAATAATGAAAAAAAGAAGCAATGAGAGGGAAGAAAGAGGGGGAGCGGACAAATACACAGAGGAATCCAAGGAGGGGAAAGAAAGCACAGTACTACTGGGAGGTGGGGGGGAAATGATTAAAGGCTGAGATGAACACAATCTGCTGGTTCCAAAGGAAAGAGGAAGGAATTTCCAGAGCCAATAAGCCAAGCATCACAGGGAGACCTGCCTCTGCCTGCTATTCAACCATGACCATGCTGGCTGAAGCACATTTCCTACATCCGCCCTTTTGCACTAGCCTATGGCATGTGTGCTCCGTGCACATGCAATCATTATGAAATCAGATTATTATTTTTTTTTTTTCTATGAAGACATTGTTTGTTTCCTCGCAGTAACAGGAAACACTACACATTCGACACCCGTGTGGGATTCCTCAGGATTGTGGCTGCTGCAGGTAACCACGTATAAAAGCGGTTGGAAAAAAAGACTCTTGAAGCAGAAGAGAAAGAAAAACAGTAACATCAATAATGAAGTGAAGGAGATGCGGCGAGGAGAGAAAACAAAGGCGTTCATAACAAATGAGAAAATAGGCAGAGCGTCTCATTGCAAGAGTGCTAACGACAATCAATTAGCAATTGCTCATGATCTTGGGTGCACCAGAGTATAAGGTGTCTTAATGAGTCCCATTTCCATTAGCTGCTCGAGTCGAGAGGCACAAGGAGGAGGCTACACCAAAGCAGCTCCTCCATCTCAATGCCTAATGACTGCGAGAGTGGATTACTCCATCAATTCCTCGCTTCTCTTTGTTTATCCCCAGCGTAAATAATGGTCAACCATTACAATGCATTAAACGGGCCACTCACCGCACAGAGAGTGAGAGGCAGAAAGTGGAGCACAAGTGCACCGACGGCATCCTCTAGTGATCTCCAGGAAATCGGCCAACGCCGGCCATGTGGTGTCCGACAGGAGGGAGCAAGGAGTGCTCATGCTCAAAGAATATCTGGCCGGTTTCTACTCGAAGGTATGGTTGGAGAGGAGAGGCTGATTTCTTATTAACACCTCGTCAAGGTTGTGTTCAATGAAGGTTCCATAACCCTCTGAGGCAGGTGTAGAAGAGACAGAAACATACACAAGTAGACAACACAGTGTCCTAATAAATAAAACTAAACTACTGCTGCCTCTCTTCTGTTTCAGTGGAACTGTATTTCCTGAAACAACATTTTATTTATGGTTTGCTGCTTGGTGAAATGTTCTGAATTTTTGCCTCAGCTACTTGTGAACTACATCATTATTGTGCTATGTCATGCCTTGAATATTTCAGTGGAGCGACATTCAGTTTCCCTACAAAATGAATCAATCAAAATGTCAAACATTACCCTGCCTTTTTACTGACAATAATGACTGTTCAATTTAAGTACGTTATGAGGTTACTAGGCCTATTTGCATTGGTGATTTAATGCATATGTGTCATGGAAAGAATGACACCAGAAGCTAATAATACTGTCAAATCCAGTAAGGCAATTTGCATTAATTGATAATTACACCAGAGTGGGTGTATATAGACTTTATGTAGCAGTATTAAGCAGCATAAATCCAACAGATGCCATAGACTTCACCCAAACAGTGTCTGCAGCCGACATTGTTGATGGTCCCTACTGTACAGCGAGCTGCAACAGTCAGTCATTTGTTGCACACACCTGTCTGAGTGCCACTCTGTGAGACTGGTGCGCTGCAAAGTCCTTCACGATCGGCTTCAGATCCCGCGCGCGCGCCTGCTCATTCCGAATCCTCTCAGCTTTCCCTGGTGTCGCTGCTCTGCTCGGAGTTTTCAAACACCGGGCTTAATTAGCTCTGCGGTCACAAACGGGGAACTTGAAAAGCAGCGGAAAAGGTGGCGCACACCTCACTGACAGTAGGAGTGAATTCTTAAGAGTCTGTTGTTGTTACTTTAGCACTTAGCGTTTAACTGAGGCCCAGAAGGTGCGTGTCACTCTCGCGTAATGGCTGGTGACATTTGTTGTGATTGGTTTAGTTCAAGTGGCTCCCAGACGTATTAAATAGACCCGAAAGGTAAAAAGGGGGAAACTATATGGTATATTTCTATAGTTCAAAGTAGTTCCAGTCCTGTTAGACACTCAGTATGTTCACTTGGAAAAAGTACATTGTTGTGTTAGTCTGACAAAAATCACACTTTACAACACAAGTATACATATTATTCCAACTGAAATTATCTAATTTCTTGAAGTAAGACTAACACGGCATAATAATGCGGCTGGAAGTCAAATGTCTATTGCATGAAGTCTATATAGTGGTACATGGAGGAAACTCAGAAATGCCCGGAGTGCACCTTATGGAGACAAGTCACCTTATACCTCTCGCTTCATCTTAATCTAATTCTGCTATACGAGTGTCTGAGAGAGCAAATGATCTTATTTGGGAATAAATCTGCCTCCTGTGAAAAGTCTGTAGCTGACTTTGCTCGGCCTATTTACACCACAGCATTTTAGCGTTGGTGATAATGGTGTTACTTCAAGAGCTCAATGTTTTCTCAGGTGGTACTTGGTACAAAACGTTTGTGAACCACTGGCCTATACATTGAACTGTACGCAACTGGCCTTCGGGCATTCAGCACAGGGATCCACGGTTCCCACTTGACCAGAAAACAATGGAAGAAGCAAGTCATTTAATGGACAGTATGAGGATTTAATAATGTCGTCCAGCTACAACCTTAGTTCAACTTCACCGTTCATGGAAACATCTTTGCACTGGATGACACTTTGTGCTCTCACCAACTCAATACTCCATTGCACTGGAGCTCTCAAAGAAATATCAACAAGCAAGACAAATAAAGCCAAAAACCTGTTTGCAATCTGGGGAATTTACACACCACTGGCCTTGATAAACAGCATCAGCGACGTGAGAGGATGGATCCGAGCCTTGTGCAATCAACTCTATATTCCCGTCATAAGAGAGAATATAAATGTACCTCAGTGGTTGCAGAGCTTTCACACAGAATCGTCCCAATCAATATTTCACCTCTAGCTCCATCACTCCCTTTCTGTCTCCTGCTCTCTATTCTGGCACTCTTTTGAGTTCCCCTCTTGTGTCAAAGCACCAGACAGGATAAAAAATTAAACGTATCAGCAGAAAAACACACAAGTGGAAATGATCTTGCCGCTGTGGCCACGCGGGTCATGAATTCAGCTAACAGTGCTTATCACGGGTGACTGCTATTAGTCTTAATAGCTCCGGTGACAACCTTGCCTTGAGAGAAGATGGGCTCTGCTTCCCAGGTCTCACCACAGGCAGGTGATTCTCCTCTGCAGTCTATTCATGTGTCATCGTGAAGGCAACGCTGGATGAAGAAGAAAAAATGTCTGACGGCCAGCCCATTATAGAGCCATATGTTCTCACACTCAGCATCAATCAGGGGCAAATTAAGAGTTCAGTCAAGTGAAGATCTAAATGCCCCTTCACTTGATCGCGCCTTGTAAGCATGCAAAGGCCCAAAATAAACACACAAGGCAAATATTACACACTAGACAACATGTTATTCTCATTAATGAGAAAAAAGCCCAGAAAATCCAGACATTTTCCCAAATCATACATCAAGACTGCAGCAGAAGATTGGGACATTCTCCCAACAGCAGGACAGCAGATGTTTCTCCTGTGTAATCACATGGTGCTCGTTCCCACCTTTTCCGGAAATTTGACTGGGGGGCTGGCAGGAAAAGTTCCGGAGCAACATTTGCAGACATTCGCTCTCTCTCTCTCATACAGCCCCCTTGTTACGATTTCTGGAAAATGTCTGGAATTCATTGCGTGTCTGAAAACGGCGACACAAAACGTAAACAATGAACGGCTGATAAATCAACGATTCGCTGGACTAAAACGCAGTCACAGTGGAACTTTGAGCTCTTAACGTGAAACGTTCCTTGAGAGTTATCAGTGATGTGTCTTCCCAGTTCAATACTGTTCGCCGGGCCTGTCTGTTTGACCTCCTATCAAGACAAGATGTTCTAACAAGCTGTAAATCGCCAAAGCTTCTACAAGGAATCTTATGGGTTTCATTTTCTCGCTCTGGCTGTCAGTCACAGAGCACTGTATGTGGAGAAAATCATCACACGTTCCTCCACAGCCTTGAACACCTAATGTGTCTGGTGTGCTTTTAAACAACAAACGCGAGTTTCATGGCTTCAGTGAATGCGGCCACGCGGTGTTTCGCATGAATGCTGAAGGTGAGGGAAAATGATTTCTCTCGCCCGAACTAAACGTTACATTGTGCACAGCCAGTCTCAGAATGGGACATGCAGCCTTGCTGGGCTTAAGAGACGGAGCGGCAAAGTGAAAGTGTGAGAGGTAGGGCTACATGAACACCACCCCAGCACCGATCCTCAGTGAACCTTCACACAAAGCGACATGAAAGCGGTGTAAAAAGGAAGCCATTTCAGCCACAATGCTTTCCCCGTGATCCAGAGGAATCCTCAGCCACTGCACTCCCCCACAAAATGACTGAGACCATGTCAACATGTTCCTCCATTTAGACCTGGGGGAGGGAGGAATTACTTTGATCCACTTTGAGACATGTCTTCCTTTACTGTCGAGAGCCGGTAAAGGCTTACGGTGAAAAGGGAAGACACTTGTGAACCCAGCTCAGGAAAATCTTCATGCCAAAGCGGCACTTCCAGAATATAAAGATGAAAAGTGTTCACTAATTACGGCAAGTGTGAAGGATGTGATGTTGATGCAGCTTCCAAACCACAAAGACACAGTAGAAGAAGAAACTGGAACTCGTGGCAGCGGCCCCTTATCTTCGCTGAGCGATGACACTGTTTTACGGACATGACAAAGTGCAGAGATACTGGGCAGAACAGGCTGCAGCTGCAGATCTGAGCGTAGAACAATGGGAGACTGTGCTGATTTCTAGCCTGAACAATGGCAGGATGACATGGAGCCTGACAGACACACACAGAGCGGCAGGATCTACGCTGCAGACAGGAGCAGCAGCTTCACAGAGCAACAGCGCTGCCAAAAAGCATCTCCTCGTCTTCCTTTTCCCTCTCCCAGCATCTTTTATGTGTCATGGCACCTCTAGCACTCATAACTCTGAAGTGAACAGGAGAACTTTGAGCATCACCACAGGCACTGCTTTGTGAGATACTGCTGAAAACGCGAGATATGAGCCGCTCTTAAATGGGTTACTGATGTCGTTTTAGTGTTTCAAGCTCAAATTATAGTACTTAGTACGACATGTGACTTTCATTGATGGTTCTCAGTATCAAAAAAAAGATGTTTGAGAAAATAAAAGCATAATTTCCTCAGCAGATTTACAGCAGTTATTTAGCCTTGTGGAAAATACACTGATTTGTCAGAGTGCACATATAAATTCAAGTAATAGCACACTCTTTCTATAAAATATGGAGGGACTGCAGAAAGCCAGTTAGCTTAGTGAAGCACAAAGACATGCAAACAGAGGGAGGCAGCTACGTAGTCTGACTCTGTCCAACAGTAATCAAGATGGCCAGGCTGTGTCAGCCACATCTGAAGCTAACTTGACCCAATATAACTCACATGTTTAATGAAAACATTTGGGAATGTTATAAATCTGCCAGATCTGGCCAATTAACCTGTGTATTGGGATGAACTGTTGAAACCATCCATTAAGTATTTTAAGTTTTAAACATAACTCTTTATAAAAAAGAAAAAAGAAAGTCTTACTAGTGATTAAATAACACAAGTCGTAGAAGTAGAAAAGCAAAATACAAGAAAACAGCAAAACGAAAGTGCTAAATCCAGGATGTGGTGAAATCTCTTGTCTTCCATATGTCACTGAAGAGCTCAAAGTGTCCTTCATTATTCATGTCCTCTGAGCAGGACTTGAAGCAGCTTTGCTTCTCTTATCAATCATTTATCAGCTTTCCACTGAACATGCTCCGATCCTCCGGTGTCAAATCAGACAAGAAGTGGCTGAAGAGGCGGCGATCTTAAGTCTTTCCTTTATCAAATGAGGCGAACATGAGCCCCCAACACCTGCTCTCCAAATGAGCAGCAATGCCGCGCTAACGTGCAGGATCCCGAGCAATCCGCGACCTGTCAATCATTGTACACACCACACTCAGGTCTCATAAATCAATAATAGCATGCCAGAGCCTATTTGTGCAGACTCCTGTGCGTGTCCTTGTATTATGAAAACACCTCAACAGAGGAAACGAGAGATGGGATCTGATTCAAATATTTTCCAAGCAATCGTTTCAGTAAAACAGATTAAAACAGACTTTCCCACCTCGCGCCCTGCATGAGCAGGATCCCGTCTTGCTTGAGTGCGATAGGCACTTGGTTAACAGCAAACATAATCAAACTTTCTGGTCTGCCTTCAAATTCAAAGCATATCGTGCAGGGTTCTTTGCCAGCAATCTCCAATTACTTTGTGCGTGCAAGTGTTCACTGCAATGGAACTTTTCCATTACACTGAAGCTGTCCCCGTCGAGAGCCGGCCAGCATCGACAGCAGACCGTGTCCCCGTGTTTGTCTGTGAAAAGACTGGATACAAACCACAGGTGCAGAGAGTGTCTTTTCGAACCACCACAGAGAGAAAGGGGGCAGGGCAACACTCAGCTCCCCCTCGGCTATGTTTGTCACAATTATTCAGTAGGTCAACTTTCCCCCAGTCTCATTAAGAGGTAAAGCACTGAGGCTAAAAACCTCTTTTTTTTCTGGCACCCAGAGGAAATGTTTCGGCTCGCAGACAGCCACTGATGCAGTCGTTCTCCTCACCTCGCGATGGGTTCAGGAAACTAGAATGAGGGATTATTTGATGTAACTTCCATTCAAGAGGCCAATTCAGCCCAAACCAATCAATACTAATCAACAGCGAGATGACAGGAGATGAAATTCCCTCTGTTGCAGCCAAGGTCTCATGTATCAGGATTTAGAGGCTGCACTCCCGATTTCCTCTGCTCCTTCTCTCACAAAGCCAAAGATTAAAAGCAAGTGAGTATAAATTTACTCATAAACTTACTCTACTTAGTGAAAACAATCTAATTCTCTATAGGGCCATCTTACAGGCTTACAGAGCATTTGTTTAATGCATCACAGATCAGTAATTCATCATCAGGACAACTTCCTGGAAAGTTGGTGGCTGGCTGATGAGGTGGAGACAAAAAGAGTGCATTTCCATTCATCAGCATGTCTACAAATAGACTAGATTGATATTCCTTGATATCCGCGGACGTGAAAATTGTGATCATAATAACTTTTTTTTTTGGCCAACCCTCGCAACTGCATTTGACCTACATTTCCAAAAGTAAATGCAGAAATGAAATGATACCATTGCTCATTCATCTCTGTGCACGCTGCATTTTACTGCTGCGGTTGTAGTTTGACTCTACTCTACTGTATGGGATTGCAGCTAATTAACATGAAATTACAGGACGGCCAAAGCCACGCCTTTACAGTGCCTGTTTCATCCAACTATTGAGGAAACTTTCAATTTGAATTGTTTAGATTAGGGTTTCTCAATCCTAGTCCTGGGGACCCACAGCCCTGCATGGTTTAGATGTTTCCTGATTCTAATAAACTGGAAAGGATCAGGACTGAGAAACAATAGTTTAGATAAGTACTCATAGTTGCCAACCTGGAACTATTTTACCTTTCTTGTCTATAAACTGATTGATTAAGCAACTTGTTATTCAATCCTATTTACATATGTATATATATATATATACATATATATATATATATATATATATATATATATATTGGTGTGACTATATGCACCCCTTACTCTGAATCAAATCAAGTATAGTTTTGTGGACAAAAGTGCTACTCAGCTTCAGAATACCTTATCTTTTGTAGGTATAGGCAAAAATAAATACTACTCCAGTAAAATAAATACAAGGACCTTCCAGTTGTACTTGATGAAATGGGTTACATTTCACAACTAGAACCAAGTAACGTTCCATATTCCAATACAGGCCTTGTATTGGGTTATTTACACATTGTGGTTTTGTGTCCTTTGCTTGAAGGATCCGAATTCTTCTTCCTCCTCCGCGACTGCTCAAATCTCGTTTCAACAGCCTGCAAATTATTCATCTCCAGCATTAACCATGTTGACAGTTTCAAGCTCTGAGAGAGCACAGCCTGCAGAGGGAGGCCTTTCATCTGAGGCACCGAACAACAGAGAGCACAAGCTCTTCATGTTAACACAGGAAACATATATTTAATGAGACAACCACTGCAATCTCTGCTGCCATGCTAAGTGAATCTGACCCCACACCACAATGTAGCGGCGCTGCCAAACAGCCACAGTCTAGACAAGGCCAGAGTTGGGATGGGGGGCCTCCCGAAAGCTTCTGCACAGCACAGCAAGGAATGTGGTGCATTTTCTTACCTCTGAGGAGAGAGGAAACGCATGAGTGCGAAGAAAGAGGGAGCGAGATCCCCACAAAGGTCAGAGCGCATCCCTGGAGGTGTCAGGGGGAGTAAATGGGCATGACTGCAGTACAAGGGGTTATACCCACTCCTCTCCCTCCTCCTCCTGCTCATCCTCCCTTCTCTTCTTCTCAGGTGGCTCCCACTAACTCATCCATAGAGCGCTTGAGAGAGCAAAGCAACAAAAATTGGAACCCGGAAACAACCGGAAAAAAAACCCACAACTTCATTTGAAAAGTGATGTAAATGTGACATGGGGTCAAGCTTGTTTGACGACTCCAGAGGCTGCTGCCGTTGCCGGTTTTCGTTCTCTGCATGGCTCACTGAAGGCTGACACAGTATCAAGGCACATGAATATTCAGTGACCAAGTAAATGAGGCAGATAGCACTCGACGTGTTCAACATCCACCTTTGGCACCTTCCCTCTACAAAGCCAACAAGGTGAAGCAGCAGAACAAATATGTTGGTTGTTTGTGGGCGGCAACCATCCCCTCTGATGAATTGGACAGCTTTGCAACAAAGAGAATGAGTTTTCGGGGGGGGGGGGGGGCAAGCTGTATCAAAAATTAGCCGGACTCGGAAAAACAATGTAATTTCCTCCGTGTGATTTGTTGCTTAACTGGCGTAGTATTTTTGGAGACTGGGGATCAAGTCAAAATTGCAGCATTACGCCTTGCAATATGCTGACATTTACATTCTTAGAAAAACATGTTTCCCTCATCTATAATCCCTGCTGGTATCAAAATGTTTGCTCTCTAAATATTTACCAACCCTGAGTCACATCTAAAGCCTAACACAGGCACCTTGAGACTTCCTTTTCTCCCCCCCCCCCCCCCCCCCACACACACACACCCACCCCCCGAGTGTTGTGTCCCAAAGGAAATGTTGTGAAAGCACTACACACTAGCTTGCAAGTGCTTAAACTCTCTGAGCACACAACGCATTCCTGCAACACATCTGAGGGATAAAATGCACACACACACACACACACACACACACATATATATATCTGCCACTGACAAACTGTGCTGCTTAAAATCAGTGACACGACCAAGAAAGAGACACACGCTTAGTTTTTACAGTCGCCGTTTCCACACCAAAACAGCAGAGAGGAGTAAATGTATTACTCTGATAGGCAAAAGTAATGTAAATATTGACACTTTGATAGTCCACTTCATGCTTAACCACCAGTTAAAGCCATGTCACATCTGCTCAGTACTATTCCAGGTGAGGTGGTTCAAGAAATGTTCCTTTTTTGTGTGAGTGTCACTTCACGGCTGGGACCTGTCAAGCTGACACTTCTGGACGATGCAGCAGAGCACAGACCATGTACTTGGCTGATTTATCCATTGTCCATTCATGCAAATGTGAAGCAGAGACTTTATAACATGACACTTAACAAGAACTAGGGCTGAACCACATTGGTAAAATGACCATATACAATTATTAGTGGACATATCGTGTGATTAAAATGGTGTAATGACTTTTTAAGTTGAGCTTCATCTTAATATTATTCAAGTTACACATGAAGACATGGGATACATTTATATATTAACTACTATACTCTAATGCAAAGATAAGATTTGATTGTAAAATGTGTTTTTTTTTAAGTGGCACATAAGACAGAACAATCAAAACAGAACAGTTTAACTGCAGCCTCTGCGATCGGCTGTTTGTATTGTCTTAAATTACGATTTAGATCTGAAAAGCGTTCATTGTTCAGCTCCTGCTCCGACTAACAACCACTTTGTATTGATAGTATTGAATGTACAAAATGAGACTGTCACAGTTCCTTTATCCCAGTGAGACATTTTCAAAGTGCAATACTTCCAAAATCCAAAGAGATTCAATTTACTCCCCTATGAGACTAAAAAAAAGAAAGCGGATAATCCTCTTAGATGAAAAGCTTAAACAACATTTGGTCTCTTTAGTTTGCGCTTTTGTGATGAATCGATTACAAAAGTACACGCTGATCTTTTTTCTGTCAATTCATCAACTAATCACATCACCTCTACTCCTCAGTATTATTCTACCGATGTACCAAACTCTTCATAATGTGTTGAGCGCTGTTATTGTTGAGCTAAGATTTAACATCATGTACAGTAAATGTTCATGGAAGATTAATCCAGCTGATCTTTTATTGCTTCTTGATCACATCCAACTTAAAAAGTGTCTGTCAAGAAGCGTCAGCTCTGTCAGTGTTTTTCGTCTCGTTTAGTTCAGTTCTTTTGTTAGTTTAGGTTTAAAGTCACGTTAAGTTCATGTCACTTTTGGTGTGGGTTTGATTTGCACTTCCCCCTTTTATTTTGGTAAATGTCGTGTCTTCCTGTCGTGTGGTTTCCTCAGTTGTTTTGACACATCTCCCCTAATTCCCTCATGCACTTCACCTGGTGATTCCCTCTCCCCTATATAGTGTCCCCAGTTTCTTTGTCATGTGCAAGTGCGTCGTTTATGCTTCTAGGTCCCAAGTTGGTTTCACCGAAGAAGTGATTTTGCTTTCTCCTAGCATAGTCTAGTTTAGTGTTGTCCTTCTGTAAAGAAGTGATTTTGCTTGCTTCTAGAATAGTCTAGTTTAGTTTTTCCTTGTGTAAAGAAGTGATTTTGTTTGCTTCTAGAATAGTCTAGTTTAGTGTTGTCCTTCTGTAAATAAGTGATTTTGTTTGATTCTAGAATAGTCTAGTTTAGTTTTTCCTTGTGTAAAGAAGAGATTTTGTTTTCGACTGGCTTCTCAAGAGGAAAATAAAGTCTCTTGAACCATTCGTCCTGTCTCGTGCATTTGGGTCCAAGCAGTGTATTCACCGTTCCTAACAGTGTCTCATGATACTAACGTGTTAAATGGATTCTCTATTTTCATCTGTTGCCTGAACAATGGTGATGGGCATTTATTTACTGTCCTGTGTTGTGTTTTGCAGACGAAATGATTGATTACGTAATCAGCATAATAATCGATAATGCAAATAAGTGGTAGCTGCAGCTTTTTTACTAGCATTCAATAGGATTGTGTTGTGATGTCATGGTGCAATACGAGTTAATGAAGTTAACGCTTCATTATTGCGGTATTGATTTTGGCTGAGCTCCAGTCGTCAAAGAGTGTTTGAAGGAAGGTTGTTTTGTTTCTTTGGTGGTGTCTTGCTTTCACTGGGCTTGATGTGGTTACAATTCAATTGAAATGAAATGTGGTCTTTAAAAGACAGTGTGTTCGCGCTGCATGGGAAACAGTGTGTATTTCAGCATGCAGTGTGAAACCATATGGAATGGGCTTGGCTGACAAGTCAAAGCAAAGCCGAACGTGTAAATGAGTTCAAAGAGAGACACAAAGAAGACTATTATCATGTAGTAAACAGATGAAAATTGTTATAATAAGGTGTTTTTCTTTTCCCCCTTATTCTCTTTTGTTTTGTGCCTTCACACTTTCTTTTTATATTAACACAGTATGGACAGTGTTGCAAATAAATATGGGATCATTGATTTTATAATGACCCAGCTCTCTGTGTGTGTGTGTGTGTGTGTGTGCAGCCCAGCTCAGCTCACAAATGAACTGAGAGGTTATGTTCTACCAAACACACACACACACACACTGACCTCCTCTTACACCTCCCCTGCCCCCGCCTCCCCCTGCTCAGTGCACCCTGACTCCTGATAAGCTGGTGTGCCAGTCGTGCCAGCGCCGCGGATGACTCCGTTTGCACAACCGCTCCATTGTTGCTGCGCAGAGTGGACAACTGCACTTTGGACCTTTCAGTGGGGAGAGCCTTTTATTGTGTTTCCCTTAAGGGCACCCACTGTGGTTTATCTGCGACCTGCAAACCGCACACACTTTAAACACCGCGTTAGGCATATCTAAGGTAGGAAAACATAAACAGAAGCCGCTGCGCAGCCGGCACTGCCGCCATTAAATACTGTTTAGTTTTTGCTTTTAAAAAACACTCGTGTCAGAATCATCTGTGCAGCTGGAATCTGATCCACTGCCAGCTGACCTTTTCCACAAAGCAGCATTAAGTATAACAGTTGGGCTGAGTTAAGTGATTGCAATTTATGAGTCCATTTAACTTGATTCAATATTGGATGACAAACGATTACCATGGCAAAGTAATGCTTACATGCAGGAAAATAACTCGGCCACGCACAAACACACGGCTTCATCAAACTTAACAATCACCTCACTGTCTGTCAGCTGCAAGTCTGCGGAGGGCTGAACAGAATTTTAAAAATGCAGGACAGGGTCTAGAAAAAGAAGTAGAGGAGGTTGCCTATCAAATATCCACATATTGTTTTGTTTTTTTCCTCTCCTCAAATTCTGTTAAGCTGCAAATGTATGTGTAGCCACTGAAACTGGTCAACTGGCCAAACGGATGAAATGAATCAAATTCCTGTCCTGAAAACATTGAGGAAGTGTCAACTTGAAACATTTTCAATTTATCCCAGATTTCTTCATCTCGCTGTAGAACAAGCTGCTTAGTCTGCAAAAAAAAAAAAACAGGCTGCAACACGTTGCCAAACATTGGCCCGGGCATTAAATGATCCACACACACAATAAGCATATTTGATTCATTGTGTAGCCGGAAGAAGAGTTACACGACTTTTAGGAAACGGGCTCAGACTGTGAAGAAACAATGTAGCCTACTTTGCACACTCCTCACTGCTCCCTTTTCACTCATATCCTCTTGGATTTTATGACTCTGGTTAAAATGCAACCATTAAATATTCATGTTTGAGGGCTTTCACCCGTGAAGCAGTTTCCTCTTCTTTTTTTTTCTCTCTCACGCTTTCTCTGAGCGTCAGAGAAAGTGAGAAACTTTTTTTTTATTATTTTAACTGACAGAAGCTAAATATTAAAAAAAAGAAAGAAAGAAAGAAAGAGGCTTTGGGAGTTCAACAAAGTGTAGACTACTTTTCTACGATATCTTACTGCACCAACACGAGCTTTGTCTCCTTGGCTTTTATCCTCATTTATTCCTAGAACTCCAGACTGAGTGAGTTAAGTAAATGAACATGACATACAGTGGCCATTTATGTGTGAGTGTTTTTGCTGACTTCATTTTTCACTTGTCTTTGCTACTTATTATGCAAAACACTTCCTATAGAGCTCTGGTAGCTGCCAAAGACATGCAACTTGTCATAAAAATTCAAGACGGTGGATAGCTGTTGTGCCCCAGGATTCCAAAACAGCCGAGCACTATGAGCATGTTTCCCTCGTCGGAAAAGTATATTAGAAAGCTGAAGATGTCTAAATACCGTCTGGAATATTGTCCGCTCTGGCTTTTTCCATGATCATGAATTATAAGGGTCAGACATGTTCAGTCTTTCAGGTTCCGCGATACATTGCTCAATCTCTGTGGATTTAAAGAGCACTGGGCTTGTTCATATATGCCACCGCGGCGGCGTAAACAAACTGAGTCACCTGACGTCATGAGCTGCAAAAGCAGCGAGACAAAATAACTCACACTTTCCCCTCTTAGAGCTCATGGCAAGCTGTAATCCATAAGATATATAGCAAGTGATGGCGTCTATAAAAGATTAAGGGTGAGAATTATGTCTGCAGGTATAGACAGGAGCACAAATGAGGCTGAAATGTGATTTTGCTGCAGTAAACATTAGGGAAATGTTTGAGGCTTTGTTTGGCTGGATGTGATTCGCACACAAATTCTGGGATGCAACATTCAGGGCTTCTCCAAACAAGTGATTCTGTAAACAAATGAAGCAACTGCTCAGACCTGAGCGTTGCTGTGCACTGCAGTCTTTGTGCTCGAGGTGGTGGAACGCGTGCATGACAACTCACTGCATTATGTTGATTTAGCAGCAGAACATTCATGAGGGGAGAGTAAAATGAAGTCAAACAATGGGGATTGTTGTCACAGAGCAGTGGAAGAGCCATTAGTTCATTCACTCTGAACTAATGTTTTCAGATTTGGGAGCGAGAATCTGTGCCGCTCACTAACAAATCAGGGACGGAACGAATAATTAGAACATTTTGTGGGCAATATTGTGTCAGCAGCCGAGCAAGTGTGCAGTCAGTCACCATGTGAGCTTGGGAAGACAAGTGTATGAGAAGCAATCGATTACGCTTTCATCACCACAAGTCTCTCCTGTTTCAGCACTGAGCAGCTGATTGAGATGAATCAAAAGGATTGTTTTTCTTCCCTCTCCAGCTGCACCAGTTTGAAAGAAGCCACTTGCTATGAACAGTCAAACTTTCCATTGCCGCTCATCACCATCTTTGATCCCGGACGAGCAAGAAAACAAAAGGGGGGGAGCGTGGCTGTTGAAACACGAAGGCTTTCACGGGCATTCTTCCGCTCTTGGAAGGCTGCCCGCTCTTTTGAAAAAGGGTTTTCTTCAAAGCAAATGCCGGTGACATTTACCCAGTCGCGTCCCAATTAAAATGTATTGAAAACATCCAGGATAACACTGTACGGCTAATATCATCACAACCTGCTTGTCAGGAAACAAACAA
The DNA here is from genome assembly GCF_958295425.1 of Solea solea. NCBI lineage: Eukaryota > Metazoa > Chordata > Actinopteri > Pleuronectiformes > Soleidae > Solea > Solea solea. Next base: position 13,258,451 of record NC_081154.1, on the reverse strand, counting down.
ATGCTGCGTTCACGAGGACATGAAAGGAGTCCTTCCCCGGCCATTTGAGTTCATAACCAGCATTTAATCCGCGATAAAGATTTGCAGTATGACAAGTCAGGCAAAATTTACTGTGACAGATTGAATGGGACCCTACATAAATATAATTATGGCTCACATGATCCTCTCCACCTCCCCTCCCCTAAAGGAAGTGTCTGTCTGTGACACACAGACAATGCAGTGTACGAAGCCTTGCGTCATTTGCTTTTTAATTTGCTCCAGCTGATTTTTTTATTAATTTTTTTTTTTTTTTTCAAAAAAAGCCACGGAACATGATCCTCGATTTCACATGCAGTGAAGCATGACATGGTTTCCAAAAGGAGAAATGTTGTTTGACCTCTACAAATGCAGGTTAAGTGAAACAACAGGGGGATTCTCTAGGATAACAGCCGTAGATAATGGTTGTATCTTGAGGATGCTCTGCTTTTAGGGCCAAAATAATCAGCATCGTTTAGTGAAAAGTGCCCAAAAATATGGAAAATTCACAGTGCAAATGTGTTACTGGCCTCTCAGCTGGTCCAATAAAACAAGAGCTTGGATGAATGGATGCAAAAAGACAAACATGAGACAAATAGAGAGAAAAAAAATGGATAGAAAATGATGTTTTTCTTGACCTCAATGAGATAAATGAACTCAAATGTCACCCAGAAACAGAAATAAAACCACCAAACTATGGAACTTGTTGAACCCCTACTATATACTGACGATTTATGGATTAAATGATCAATTGTTCCGGCAACCTGTCCCCCACCTGTCGCCCTATGTCAGCTGGGTTTGGCGCCAGGGCCGTGACTCTCATGTGAGGGATAAAGTGGTAGATAATGGATGGATGATTCATCGCTTGATCAAGAGAATGATGACAGATTATGTGAATTTTAAAATGATTGTGAAACCGTTGACAAAAGGCTGAAATGTTGTACAATTTCACTCTAACATGGATGTAAGATAATACTTAAAAACAAGCCGAGTCTTATCAGAAACAGGTCAAAATGAGGTGATCAAGCCCCGGTAGATTTTCTCAACACAAAGGTTGTGGAAACATGAGCGATTTAGTTTAATGAAGTTGAGTTGTGGCGAGAAGCTCCCTCCGTCCCAAACAGAGTCATAAACTGTGAGAAGTGGCATCATAGGGGAAATTCTTCTTAAGAAAACTGACTGTGCTCCCCCGTCACCTCCCTCCAGCCAGCTCAGATTAGATTTCACATTCCTACCTCACAAATAACACACACACACACACACACACACACATGCGCGCGCACACGCACACACTTGAGGGAGAAAGAGGACACGGAGGTGGACGGAGATGTTTGTTGAGACATTTCGGACTATTTCATCTCTGACGATGATGTTTACACGATGAGTCAAGCACAAGGATATCTTCGCTCTTGTTCTCCGTCCAAGACGTGGAGGACCAACCCCCACCTCCCCCCCCCATCAGCCATCACGCTAATGTAACACACATTAGTGAAACCAGCCGCACACTGTGTACGTCCTCAGTGACACGAAGGATGCTAGGCCCTCGGGTGAGCCATTCCGCCCCCCCTTCGTTCCCTCTCCACACGCCAGGCACATCGCGGGCACAGCCTCACATCACAGCGTCTGTGACTCAAACATGCCCTGCTTTTTAGAGCAGATGGTCAAAAATAGCGTCCGCCGTCGACGTTTTTCTGAGCTGTTGAGCCACAGCGTGCCAAGACGGAGTAGGGGTGCGATATACAGTGTGCGTGCGTGTGTGTATTAAAATAATCTGCTCATTTACGGTTTTCCTCTGTTTGATACTGACAAAATGAGCACACCCTGTTGTCTGAAAAGAGCTTATGTAAGATGCATCTATAAATAGGAGTGTGAAGTGTGTCTGTACATGCGTCTCTCCCTCTCTCCCTCTCTCTCTGTGTTTACATCCAGACAACGCTGCCTAATTAATAAGCGTCATCAGCGGCGGTATTTGTTCGGATATCTTTGATTGCCGTGAGCGTGTGAAAGGATTCTTTCTCGCTGCAAAGGTAACGGTTCCATTTTTCAAAGCCGCCAATTTGAAAAATGGGGGAACAGGGGAATGGCCTGCCAGCGCTTGGACTGGGGGGGGGGGGGGGGGGGACTAAGGAAACAGGATGTGTTTACAGAGGAGTTATTTAAAGTCAGCGCTGGGACAGCGGCACACGTGGCTACAGGCCATATTTTTGGTCACTTACATGCTGTGTGGATACACAAACACCCATTTCATGTCCTGATTTCTCAAGTCACTCTGATGAACAGTCGCCACTGCCAACCTATTAATCCCCTTAACACTTGGCCGTGTTATACTATTACAACTCCAGAACGTCATAGACAGTGTGATTATGTTCAGAGCTCCTCAGAACTGACCTTATTTGACAGGTGGATTACGTTACACATGTTCCAGGGGATAATCTGACACAATACTTGTATGGAATTGTAAATCTGCTTCAGACGTACACAGTGCATTGTGATTTTTATTGGATCCTTTTCGTGTCTTTTGATTCTGTGTCTCCTATATTTACATTTGTAATGCATATGGTGAATTATTCTTCTCATCTTGCTTTTGGGTAAACAGGAAGTACTTCAGTGTGCTGACGACAGAAATGCACAGTCAGCAGTGAGCTCCACCTGTGAGCTGCACATTTATATTTCAGTCCAGAAAATGTGTTCACTACTTTGTGGCAAATCTGCACGTTAGCTTCACGCAGTAATCCTGACACTGAAGTGACTATATGTGAGCATCATAAGGTAAAACCTGGGTTTAATTTATTTATCCAAAGGGAGTTACAGTGTTCCCATCTTATTAATATATTGTGATAAACACTTTTTATGAAGGATTAAGAAAAAAAAAGAAATATTGTATCCATAAGTCAGTCATGTTTGCATGAAAATTATAATAAATTGCTCAAGTGCAACAAAACAAAAACAAGCCTTGAGTGTGTGTAACAAATGTGAATCCATTATTCCCTGAAAAGACCTCTGATACCTCTGATTTATTTATTTAAATTAACCTGTACGTTTGATTGAACTTATTCATACATTTATTCATTTGTTTTTGTTGTTATTTTGCTTGTGACTAATATTTGTGCTCGGCCCTTGTTTGCACTTTACTGCTAAATTGGAGCGAGTGAGTGGGTCAGACGTCGCTGACATTTAAAGTTACAGTCCTGAGTGGACTGACGGAAGGGTTTGAGGGTTAATGTATTCCACCACGTTCAGCGCCCGAGACGCCTCTCGCGCTCCCCTTGCACTTCCCACAGCTGTCACATCAGTGTATCAGCTCTGGTCTATGATGCATGCCTTGCACCTGGGTAACCGCCCGCACACAGACACCGTGTTAGAGTGAGGGAACAGTGTAAGCTGACACGCAGGCAGTGGGTGTGGTGTCACTGCTGTCTGCGAGTCATCATCGGTTACAACAGGCATCCTGCTCAAAAAAAAAAGAAACGATATTGGATCCAAAAAGAGATAAAGAAAAAAGGTGTGTGAAGTGATCTATAAGCTGTTTAAACGCCACTGAGAAATGAGTCAATACAGCATTTTAAAGCTTTAAAGTGTGAAAGTAACCATTTGTAGTCATCCTACAGGTTCCTCTGGGATGAATCAATGGAGTTGTTCTTCTCTAGTCATTTACTGACAACAACGTTTGAACTCCCGCCCACTGCTTTAAAGTATTACCAGGTGTTTCCATGTACGAGTCATAATATAGTGATATCTGGACTCTACTAATTGGCTCAGAGACCCAGAGTAACATCTTCAAGAGGCTTATTTATGTGTTTATTCAGTAAATGGACTACAAGTCTGAGCTATTGAATCATCAGTGACATAAAACAGAGAAAAGCAGCAGGTTCTCTCCCTGTAGTGACTCAAACCAGCAAGAAAACAGAACCACAGTGTGATGAAAGGGTTTTGTTTTTTTTCTGATGTTGCTGATGTGACCAAACTATACACAGAGCCCTGACAAAGCAGATTTGTATTAGTGTTATTGGTGTTTCCCCCAACTTTCCAAATACTACGTATGGATGCCATGAATGAAAAGCTATTTTAAATCAGAGCAACCATTGCTCACATCAAAGCCCATGAGGATAAACTCCCAACAGTGAGTGTTACTCTGGGACGCTGTAGTCTTTGCCAAAGAGACGATGCAAAACAATATCTAACAATGTTTTAAGTTCCAAAATGTACCAATACGTCTTAAAAGATGTCAGGAGACAAATGTTTTCCCTCAAGAAGAATCAAAACACAACTAACTGGTGGTTTTTCCAACTTCAATGACATAGTTTGAAAACATTTTATATAGTGACCACGTTTTTTGGCCGTATCGCCCCGCCCGAACAAAAACACTCCCCCACGACATTCACAACCTGTTAACCTGTTAAGTTTCCAACAAGCGGCGAGTTAAAAACGCCCTTTTCACGACTTCCCATGTGGTAATTAAGAGTTCACAAAGTTTCACTCCAACGCAGCCATAAACACAGCGAGTAATGATTTGCAGTAAGTGGTTTGAAAGAGTCCGGCTGATGGAGGGATGGAGAGACCCTCCGCTGTTGTCTTGCAATCGCTTTTGTATTCTACACATTTTGAACTGCTTCTCACGCGTGAAAACTCAACACGGGAGGAAACGTGAAAACAAATGAAACGCGTTGGAGATGTTTCACATCTTGTTGAGAGCAACGTCAGACATTTATTATGTTTCGGGGGGGAGGGGAGAGTGAAGGTGAAAAGGCAAGTCTATGAAGGGAAAGAGAGAGATTACCCTTAGACCTTTTCAGTGAGAGCAAGAGGATGTTCCCTCTGTATTAGTAAATCCCAGTTCATTTTCCCTGTCAGAGAACAATGAGACACAGAATGGTTGAAGGTAACTCCACCACTTGCTCATTGCTCACCAGATGTGCATATACATACACATTAGATAATGTGACACTCCGGCAGAGCCGCCCCGCAGTCTTTTCAGTGGCCTTTTTTTTTTGATGGTGACATTGACACCTCTTGAGACGTTTTCCAATTTTTTTTGGAGAGCAGCTGCGAGCTTATGTTGTCTACGCTGAAATTTAAGAGAGAAATCTGTCATGCCATGCGGCGCCGGGCTCGCGCGCGCCCAATTTGACAACACTTCAGGATTCCTGGGTCGGACCTGGTGGTTTAATTTATCGACGCCGCGACTTTGGAGGAGCCAGATGTTATTCATGATCCAGAGCCTTTCATTTACACTTAACACTGCAGTGCGGTGCTGTGACATCATCTGCATATGTTTTTCACAGCGTGTAACGTTCAACATGCATGAGCCTGCGATTGCTGGGAGCCAAAGAAGCTCTAATTATATCCATCATATAGGACAGTCATTTGCAACTTTAACTTTTAAACAAATCACAGCTGCAAATAACTGGTATCTTCATTATTTAGTAACTGTCCAGTCCATAAAAATGCCGTGTGATCGAAGGTCATTCACCAGGCAATATATTAAAATAATAAGAAGTAAAATGCAGAAACTGGAAGTGGCATTTGTTTTTCTTATACATGAAATAAAATCTATGACCAAATTTCATGTTGAACTGTGTGTATTCTCAAGTCACTTTGAGCACATGCAGCAAGGCTGCAACCATTAGTCAATTCATAATCAATCAAGGAAAAATGAAGGGGCAGATGTTTTGTGATTCGGTTAATCACTTAAATCTTATTTAAGCGCAAACTCCATGTGTGTGCCAAGCAGCCATGGGAATAATCCAAACGTATAGTATTTAGGCCTATTAATCACAAAATGTGTATTTTGTGTTCCGCCTAACTTCCCCTCCAGTGCGGCTGCAGCTGTAACAGGAGGCCGAGCCTATTGTTCAGACTAACAAGGGGCGCAGAGGTCACTTGCATTTTCACAGCAGCTTCGCCAGAGGGGCTGGTGGAAGCAAACAGCACACCGCTCTGTTTAGTATGGATCTCCTTCTAAAGCTTTTCCTATAAAGTCACACCATTCCCAGTCCATTATAAAGGGGGATGGATTAGATTAAGTGAGATTATGCAGAGAGGGGCTCCCTAAAAAGAGCAAAAATAACACACTCAGTACTTAGCAGGCGAGTCAACAGTGGGATTAAGCCAAAAGGACACGTTCAAATCCAATGCTAATATGCACAATGGCCTTCCTTCCACACGCACTCAACTTTTAAGTGGTCTGAAAATGTTATTGCTTCAGATTTCTCAACACATTTCGCAAGCTGCACGGCCCCAACAGAGATCTGACTTTTATTATCACATTCTGGTCATTAAACTGAAATTTATCTACAATTTGACAAATTTAAAACCCCAAAATAAGGGCAATTTCTCTTCTCTCCATCAAACTGTCAGCCCCGTCTTCCCTCTTGTCAAAGTCTCTCTACAGTACAGCTTCTACAGCAACAACTCCTTTTAGCACCAAGCAACCAAAAAAAAAATGCACAAAGTGGTTGCACCCTCTAAAATGATTAAATGATGTGTGGTCTGGCGTTCCTCCCAGCACCTCTCCCATCCCTCACTGTGCTTGGTATCTCCCTCCTGCACAAAAGCAAACTCACTCACACTCAAACACACACACACACACACACAGATTCCCTTTCCCTTAGCTGTGTTTTGAAAATAGAAGTTTCATATTAACAGTCAACAGTCAAGCGGATAGGTACAGTCTGAACACTTTTCTCCAGAAAACCCTCTCCGTGGGCCGGTGCCCGGGCCACGTTGCTGCAGCTCTGTGTCACCGAGGTGGAGCGTCACAAATCCCCACAAACACACACATGAGGAATGTGGAATAACACATGCACGCGTATTTTGTTGTGATAACTGCAGAGGGGAGTATTTGGATCTAGTACTGAAAACTTTACAAATACCACAATATAAAAATGTGACATTAAAGGTTTCATACAGGTGTATTTTGGGCAGTAGTAGACTATTAATTTAATCCACAAGTATTTTCAGTATAATCAGATGATTTGATTTCCATGAAACTACAAAGTTATTTCAGAGTTATTGCTTAATAATGACAAATATCCTCCCTAACCCACCTGAGCCAAGTGGACTGTGTCTGAAACTGTGAAACTCTGAAACCAAACCTCTGAAACTAGGATGATCACATAAACTTAATTGTTGAATTTATTTTCGTAAAATCTGTCAATTGAGGTACGACTGAACAATACGAGACAGCACAAGTGATGATTAAATGATTTTCTGCTTCTGTCGTGGGGATCACAAGACAAACGAGTGGTTTATCTTGTAACAATGCAACACCTCTTGTCAGATAACTCACATAATGTTAAATCTGTATCTACAACAATGGCATTAAAGAAACTCCTTTAACGTGGTGGAGTAAAGTAAGCTGTGTGATCTGGTCAAAGTCGTCAAAAATGTCATTTTAGAATCAATCAATAAAAACTATCAAAATAAAGTGTGCACATGAGATCATGATAATATTATAATATGAACTTTTATTGCTATTGAAGGAAAATATTGTGAGTGTTTCTGTTTTATCACTAAGCCTTGGGTGGAGTGAAAAATTGCGTAAACTGCCTCAGTAAATGCTGTTAGGTTTCATTTAAGCACAACTTCTTCTCCACAGACAGTCTCACTGCCAGAGGTGCAGCAGAATCAAAATAAACATGCACAATGTGCTATTTGTTCGAGTGTCACAATAGTTGGATTAATGAAAAATGAAGTCCTGGCTGGCAACACAATTAAGCTGCCACGACTACAGCGATACACTATGGCTTCAGTGCCTGCCCCGCGCTCCCCTTCCCCACTGAAAATAGCCATACCAGTGTGGTGATTCATCCCAGCAGTTTATCTGTCAAGCAAAGACAACACAGAGAGGACCTTGAGTGAAACCTACAAACCTCCCACAGGCTCTGACTGTGGAGGAAGAGCAGTTGGTCGCTCACTCGCTCACCTTTTCCTGTTAGGGAGCCTGAGAGAGAGCGCGCGCGCGGTACGTGGGAGGTGCCCGCCGCAGCAACTGGAATTCCCATGTCGAATCAATGACATTATGACATTTTAGACACCACAGTACGGCCCTGTTTGCCAGCTACTTAAGCACACTTCACTGATAAAAGGAGGAGCAGGCCACAGTCCTTTGAGAATGGGATAGTGAACCGGTATTTATCTCTTAATATAGGGTGTTAAAGGACAAGTCACGTTCCTCTTTTCAGGAGGTTCACATGACGTCAGAACAAAAAATCGTTAGACTGAAATTTAAGTGAATTCCTCAACTTAGGACTAACACACCCACATAAGCCGTTCCATGAAGATGTTCAATCTGACTAAACTGGCCTAGGCTGTGTATGTTCCACAGTTCCCACCCTTGGGCTTGAACCCAGAAATAATAAGAAGCCAGAACACTGGAGTAGACAACATGGCAAAGTCCAGCCGGGTACATTTTTGGACCGAAGACGAGACCGAGCTCAAAGGACTCAATACTTTGAACTTTTCAATCGAAAACAAACGTCTGTTCCATTCAAACCACTGTCACGTTCACACAGCGCTGAATGAGCCTATCAGCTCCACGCGACCCTCTCTGTGTTTCTCGGTGTGCCGCTATGTTGTGTTTCTGTGTCTGTGGCGACACAGATTGCCGCGTTTCATGACTAATTGAGGAAAGGTGAAGCGTGACAGATACGCTGGGAGACTGAAGCGGCGGGGAAACGGTGGAAGACAATGGTCGGAGTCATTCTTTTCACAGAGCTCTGCAGACTCACCTGAGATGAGGGCTGAGTCTGGTGTTTTGGCGACAAAATGACACACTGGAGCTTTAAAATTCATGGAGTAGGTTGGAGGACTTGGGATGTCCCTGTGACATAAACGGGCAACCAAAAAAAATGGCTTATATTAACAAGCTAGCATAGCAGAGGTGGACTCACTTCATTCAATAAATCCCTGCTTACTGCTTTTTTTAATGGGACAAGTATATTAGTCCAATTAAACAGCACAGTCAAGCTATGATTGACGCTCAAATTGACTCTCCGGAATATTCCCAGACAAAAAAGGAGGATGAGATGCGGCGTGTGTTGGAGTTTAGTCTGGTGTGGTCGGCTGAGACACAGCAGCTCTGGGTCTCCTCTCAGACTGGCCGACAGTGCTGCTGGAGGTAATGAGGCCTCTTGTGTGTCCTCTCTGATCTGAGAGCTGAATAATTTCCCATGTGGCACAGCCATTTCCAGCTTCTGCCGTTACCCTGTACCTCGTCAGGTGGGTGGAGAGCAAAAAAACAAACTCCCACCCTGCATTAAAAACATGTTGCCATTGTCAATCCACAGTGCTTCCACACAGACCTGAGGCTGCCTGCAGTCCAGCCAAGAAAAGCCCATCTAAAAGACATGTAATTACATTTTTTTTTAGTAATTTCTGCCTTTAATTGCCGTGTTTGTTTTGAGGTTTTGCTCCCTAATCTGAGGCAGAAGCAGCTGAATGTCCTTTTGCAGTTTTATTCTGCCTCACTATGTGCTGATTCTTTTCACTGGTCAGTAGGAAACTGAGAGTTAATAAATGATCTACTTCAGCACCCAGACACACGTGCTGGGTTGCAGATCTCTGTTTCAATGTGTCTTTTGTTTGACGGCTGGTGTTTCAACATCCTCAGCTTGAATAGAGGAAGGTCAGCCTGGTGGGGTCTGCCCCATGGTTATTCAGGAGCCCAACCTGGGGCCCCTTTAGATGGGGTGACCAGGAGGGAGGGAGGAAGGGGATGGTGGACAGAAAAACCTCCTCCTCTGTCTGACACCACCCTCATCTGTGAAGACACTGGAGGGTTTCCATGTTTCCTCACACAAATTGACCTAAATCAGCTTTTAATCACACATGCAATCAAGCACTTGTGATCCAAACAGTTCCCATGCAGGGATCTGAGAATTCCACCCGATGTGATTAAAGGTGGCATCCGGAGGTTTGAGAGCCCTTTCGGTTCAGGGTGAGGAGAACCTGTGGATTATCGAAATGTAAACAAGCATGCTGACCTGCTCAGTAACTTCTATCACACAAATGTGTATCACCCTCAGTGGCTGGGTCCAAACAGTCACCGGAGCTGTGCGGGACACATTCAGATGCTGCCGTGTCCAAAAGCAGACATGCGGAGAATTAACTTTTTTTCAGCAACATAACAAAAACAGGAAGAGCTCTCCTGGACATCTCACCAGAAACAGACAAGAGACATCTGCACAGTGTTTGCCCTGCTGCATGCTAACAGGGATTTTATTTTTTTGAATGCAGAAACAAAGTGCATGTGCACATTGGAGAAAACACACTCCCCCTGTCCTCTCTCATGTCTCTTTTCCGTGACAATGGTTAGGAAGCAGATCAGGCAGTAGAGCTTACTTTTTCCACTTGGCCACAATTCCTGCTTCCTGGAACAGATGTACAGCAAGACAAAAAGGAGCCCAGTTCAATATTAGAGCCCCCTTTCGGTCCCAACTGGTTCAATATTCAGACAGCAGGAATCAGGGGGAGTCAACTTGTTCAACCTTAAACCAAAGCAGTCATGACCTACAACAGCAGAGCACACATTATCACTCCAGACTGTGCCACTTACTCATTCATATTTAATGCCACATGAACCTGCACATGTGCTTCTGTTCGTGAAGTTCCGTAATAAACATTTAACACGACATTCGTGAACGACGCGCTGCAGTGGCTGCTGTCTATGCCTTGTTCACAGTTGTTGTGCAGCTCCTCTGCAGCCTTCCATCCAAACTGGACAGCACCATGTGCACATCTCAAGCCAAAGGTATAAAGCAAAAGCACACACGCGCACACAGAGACGCACACGGAGGAGACACGCGCAGCGGCGCGATTCATTCTGCACAGCAAAACGCGCACAGGCTGCTCCGGCGAGGCATCCAAGCTCCAGCGCTGTGGAGATCAGCGCGGCATCTGTTACTAACGAAATGCACAACCTGCTTAACAGTCCGCCGGTTCAATCCCGACAGCGCACGGCAGCGTGCTCGTAAATAAACCGCCGCCGTGTGTTTGTTTATTACATGCCTCCGCCGTGCGCCCCGGTGCCACTCCAAGTGCTCACTCTATTGTTGAGAAACAATCTGAGCCAAAGTGGAAACAAAAAAAAGCGTTTCACCCCAAACAAGAGGCTCGCAGCGCCACACTGGGGAAACAAGCAGCGTTTTTAAGTTTGCAGCCACTCACCGGGTTCTGAAGCAGAGAAAGTCCTCGGTAATTTTCGCCTCTTGTTTTTTAAATATCTACCTCCTCGTTGAGCCACTGAGAACAGGCTCAACGTCAGTGGGTGAGTAACTGAATAGACTCGGAGAGAGCGCAGTAAGTTGAAGTGTCAAATTACATTGGCTATTCTATTACCAAAGGGACCCATGAACGGTGGCTGCTCACAAAACGCGTCGCGGATTTTACGCACAGGAGAAGCAGCGAGGGGGGAGGGGGGGAGAGAGCAGGAGCTCAGCTCCGCGGCCATCTGCTCCACTGGGTCTGCTGTGGCATAATCCTGGTTTATTCGGGGGAGTTAACATCATTGACGAGTAGTTTTACACGCCACAATTGAAGCTGAGCATGCTGGGTACTTACCTTCATATATAACTAATATTGATTTGGACTAATTAACATAATAACCATGCTTGCTTATCTTGTTTATTGGCATTTAAAACGAAATGTATTACTAATTAATAGGCTTGGCACTGGCACAAACAACAACACTATCAAATAACAATCATAATAAATGAGGCAGAAACCTATATACATTAAAAAAATAATGAATTCAAAAATAATCACACCATAATAGCATGAACAACATAATATTTATATGACTGCACTGTTATAATGATATCATAGCTGTAGGGTACATGTGGTAAACAACAATAAAAACAACAATAACAGTAATATTAATGCATCACTACAATTTTTAAATATAAATTATGATAATTTTATTTTGTAACACATTAATGTATATATTGATAATTACATCATAATTGCATAAAACAAAGTAATATTGATATGGATGCCTTGATATAGGTTTCATATAGTAAATACTAATCATAAATTCATGATTCAGTCATCATGAATCCTGATTCAGAACATTTACGTCAGTCTAAATGTGTGCAACATGTCAATGTATTATCATAAAACCACAACAAGCTGCTTAAAATACCCAAAGTGCAACACACGCACGCACAATCGCGTGCGTACTGACGCACACGTGCCATTTGTACAGTCCTCCCCTGATCCTCCGCGGCCGCAGCTGAGACGCCACCCTCCGTGTTTTGCAGGTCGCCGCTCTCTGATGGAAAGCTCTGAATAACAAAGACATGTTTGAGAGCAGCAGCGGCGGCAGCAGCAGCAGCAGCAGCAGCAGAAGGCTGGGCTGAGCGCTGACGTCAAGGAGCCATGAGTGTGCCAAGCAGCATCCAGACATCGGTCCTACACACACGCACACGCGCGCACACACGCTGACCTGTCACTGTGACCTGTTTGGAAGCATCCTGAGTCAAAAGTTATAAACACACGCAGCAGCCTGCAGGCTGTGACTGACTCTCCTCCAAGGTTGGAATCAGATGATGCTCTGATACCTGCCACCTAAACTGATCCACCCAGCTGGGGTGTTTGGACTCCTCAGAGCCCCCTGCTCTCTGGCCTGTGCATCCACCCCAGCTGTCTAAGTTAGGGGGAGGGATGGGCTGCAACAATAGACACCATTTGTCCTGCTAAAAGGTGACAGGAAGCATTGATTTCAGCCTGTTCCAGGTTTGTAAGCCATCCCCAAAATGGCTAATGTGATTTTTTTTTTTTTTTTTCTGGGTAATTGTGATTGGAAGCAATTGCATCAGGATGCTGGACTATAGTGTACATTTGATCTCAGACACCTAAGTCTATAATTTGTATTGAGTTGTATTAGGATCATTAGTAAAATTGTTGATATTTGAGTCAGGTTGTAAAATAAAATTAAAAAAACACACTTTGATGTGTTGGCTCTCTGTCGTGAGCAGAGTGTGGACAAACACATGTGCTTCATCCATGACATATGATCCGAGTCAATGACCCCATTCAGATAAGGTATTAATGTCCTGGCTGATCCGACCACAGGCAGATCGCGGTAAGTAGGTACAGGTCTGAACACTTCCAATCTGTCCTGAATATGTTCTCAATTCTGATCACAAAAGCACATTCAACGCTGTACATTTACTTGCAGCCCCTGCCACAATATTAACACTAAAAAGCACATTATTTATTGTTTTTCTCATCGTTAAAATGTATTATGTTATCATGTTATAGCAGTGACAGCAGAACACATCTCTACAGTCAGACAAACATCATTGTGTTCCTGCAGAGGTTAGAGGAGGTCCAGAGTTAAATTATGCTGAAAGGTCATCATGAAATGATTGTTGTTGCCTACACCAGCTTTAATTGTGTGTAAAAATGTCAAAACTGCATTCATATTCAAATGAACCCTCGAGTGGTTAAGATTTATATTTATTACCTCACATAAATTACAATGCAACAAGGCTGTCGTTTGTGTCTTCAAGTTGCCTATTAGAGAGCTTATTTATCTCCGGCCACTTGAGCTTGTCACTCACATATGAAAGAATTCATTCTGTGATACAGTTATTTATAGTTCATTGAGTCACTGAAGGAGCTTCAAAAGTAAAAATTCTGTCTCGTCAGATCCCAGATAATAATTGACCTTCATGAACCAAAGTCTCCCTGTTTGTTGCACTGAGATATCTGATAATAGATTGGCCTGTAAGACCCTGTGATCAAGGTATCCTGACCCGTCTTTCTCTCTTTCACTCTTGAGGTGATGAGACGTCTGTCTCCAGATGATGTGCGCCAGTGAAGGACAGACACACTGATCCAAATATAGAGGAGAATTGTCCTTATCATAACTGGGTCAAGGAGACTGAGTCAAAACAGTCTGTCAGTGAAATTCTTTACCAATGATATGCACTGTTTAGCAGTGCAGCCTCAGCAGGCTCACGGGCAGAGACTCAGTGGGACGTCGGAATTACCCAACATGCTCTCCTGGCAGGGGTGTGCTGGGCTGGTTAACACTGTTGCCCCCAATGTGAAGTTGGCAGGTTTGAAAGGCAGGCCTTTTTTTTGAAGGGAGTGGTTGACCTTAAGTTCATTTTTTTCTCTCTGTAGCTGTCTTCAACTCTTATTGCTTTTGGACTTTTAGACTTATTTTAACCATAAAAGGGCCAAAAAATGTCCTGTGACCAAGTATTTTTGCCCATTTTTCCAGAATATCTTTCAATATCTGGCAGTTATTGACAATTTACTTCATGTTAAAACACTGTATTAACAGTAAGGAAACGTTTTATTTAGAAAAAACACTGTCGTTGTACATACATTGTACAGATTTTGCGTGTAAAATTTGAAATTTGAACAATATAAATGTCCAAAAACAGGCCAAAAAATAGAAACTATGTACAGGCGTTTTGCCAACTCTCTCCTCTCTGGTGACAAAGACGCTGATTCGCCGACTTCCTGCAACAGTGCGAGTGACATTTACCATAATAAACACATGTTGGCTTTGACAACTTCTCCGCTTTCAGAAACCGCTAGAATTTTTCCAATAGCGCAAATTATCGTGTAATTTACGGTAATGCAAAGTGTCGTCTTTGATACGCTCTGTGTTAAAGGGTCAAATTATGAGGATGCAAAGACCCAAAAATCAACACTATTACATATTCATATAGCACCTCTGTCTTTGGACAATTTGCCTACGCACACATAACAGATGCAAGAGAATATTGTCATGGACAAATGCATTCACAAAAGCAGGAACATTTCCAGATCATTCAGGCACGAGTTCTGCTCGCTGTGAATCTTCCATGACATTTTCCCGCTGTATCCTCACATGGGCTCACGTCTGGAGAATGTCTGCCGTCCTGCACACCCTCTGCTCGCTGTATGTCCCTTAAAAGTCATGAATATTAATGATGTGTTTGCACCGTGTTGCACAGTCAACACAAAGCAAAAACGAACCCAAAAAAACAAAACCAGCCAGCTGAAGTTGAGGAGATTACATCACTGTTCTTAACATCACAACATCACGACGTCTGATTTTCATTACGTTCAATCTGTTGCTGGTTCCAACTGTTTTGTTCCGTCTGGTGCAAAAGTAGATTTATATAAACACTGTTCCAAGGGCTAATATCCATGCGGACACCTGTGCTGTGTTACCACGTCACGTGTTTCATTAGCTATGGTTTGGCATCGTCGTATGACTCAGGCCTCAGCTATCGGTTGTGATTTAACTCAGTCGCTTCGACGCAAAAAAGAAAAGCTGGACTGGGAGCGTTTGAAACACACTGTGCAGCCTGACAATTTGTTGTTAAAGATTTATTTGTTCATGTGGTAAAAACACATCCAACAGCCACTTCTAAATCACCAAAAACAGCCACTGCCAAATGCAATTACTGCAGAGCATTAAACGCACTTATTTCCGTCTCTCTAACTAACTATATGCTGTGCACTCAGCACACTTACCCTAACCCATATTGGGCAATGAGCTTTTTAATAAGCCCATCTGTGTCTTTAATTCTTCATTATTGATGATGTCTTGTTCATGATGTTTGTCCTCAGTCGGCTCAATCTGCGTCGACAATGTTCACGCTGAACTTATTTCCAAAGCCGTAAAATGTTCACACACAGTGTGCTTTCAGTGTAATACCAGTGTGTGTGGCAACTGGGGCATGACTGCACAAGTCCAATCACTTGTTGCACCGGCACGTGTGCTGTACTGTACTGTAGAGGGGAGGGCTGTTGTTTTGGTGGAAAGAAAAGGAAACGTCTCCTTTCATGTTTCAGGATATAAAACAAACCAGAGTCTTTGGCCAGAATGAATGTGATGTTGTATGTTAATGTCATTTATAGGGCTGATGTAAGACCAGAGCATAGTGGGTGATAACATTATAAGAAATGCGTTTAACCTTTCTTCTGACAGTGTTGCATTTCATTAGACATGCAGGTTTACCTGGTGTTACACCCTATAAAAGCCCAGTCTGTCGCCAGATGGCTGTCATAAAGAAGAATGAGTTCAGCTGGTCTGTTTATCTAAATTAATGTGGATTTTCATTTTTAAATGTTTGATTATATTTTTCATCTAAGTTCTCTGTGATAAGTTTGATCAATCACATCCCAGACGTTGGACTCCCTTGCATCACGCTGCCCCCTCTTACGTAAAAACAGCACAATGTGATCTTTCAAAGTGCAGGCAGGGAGCAATGTCTGTGTTTTCGTTTACCGTTTCCACCTGGTTTATGAATGAACAACCGCCAGGCTCCAGAGACCAGCCCACATCCTCTGCAACCAACCAGCCACTGGCTGTCTTCCAGTCCAAATGTGTTCACAGCACATACTCTGCTCAGCTGTGGACAGAGAGTCTGTAAATAAGGAGACTGATAGTGTCAGAGTTAAACATTCCCTAGTGCCTGCATACTATGATGTTTAAACACTGTTGGCATACTTAGCTTCTCCTACCGAGTTAAGTTGTGTGTGTTGCTGTGTTTTCATTTTACCAAGTCCCTTTTGTTCATGTGTGTCCTTCCCCGAGCAGTTTATGTTATTGGGGCTCTGTTGTGTTAGGAGATTGTGTGTGAGCACTGGAGTCTGGGCTACAAATAAGATTACAAAGGATGGAGGGAATCAGCAGGGCAGTGAGGAGGAGGAGGAGGAGGAGGAGGAGGAGGAGGAGGAGAAGAAGGACATGTCTCTGCAAACAGAGGAAATGGCTATTGCAAAGGGAAATGTGTTAAAGCCCATTGATTTTCGTTACAGCAGGAGAGGCAGAAAGAAAGAGAAGAGACATACCTAGACAGGTTGTGGTGAAGCCTCCTGATGATTTCCTCCCATTGCTTTTCTCTCAGACCTTTTTTTTCTCCACCTTTTTGAGCAGCAACAGAAGAACGCTGGCTGCAGGAATCCCATGCTGCTCTCTGCTTTTAGGGGAATGAAGAGCCAATCAATGTGTGCTCATAAAGGGGGGGGGGGGGAGCATTCAGAAAACCAACCATTCCCTGAGGCCATGGGTGATGAAGAAGTGGGAGAGACAGAGAGAGACAGAGGGGAGGGGGTTGACAACATGTTTCCTTTTCTCCGATATACTGGGGGGGGGGGATGACGATATGATCACTGCAGCAAATGTGTCACTGACAGTTCACAACAGTGCACGAATACAGCGATGCTTGTTTTAACAACACCACAGACGAGATGGAGTTAATGGTTCCTTTCAATATTAATTAAGATTTCTGTGCAGTGTGTAAAAAAAATAATTAAATGCCCATAATTAATTTTGAGCACCAAGCTCATAGACACACACACACACACAAACACGCACACAAGCAAAAATGCAGGACTTGAAATGTAATATTTTTTCAGTAAATGAAAATGTATATGTATAATATACCACTGGAGAAGCAATGTTAATTAATAACTATTGTTATTGTTTTATTTTTGTTGTTTGTTGGTTTTGGGGGTGTAGGCTCAGTCATTAATGAATAAAATAAGACAAATCTATATACACTATACACTAAGAAGGATTAAAAGTAATTTTCAGTAACCGCACAATATAACATTTTATTCAATACATTTAAAAGCCATTCGCCCTTCGTTACACGCTCAGTAGTAGTGAAAACAAAGTGTAGAGAAAAGCAACTATAACACTATTTATTATAAATACTATATTCACTAGGCGATATAAAAAAATCTAACTATAATTTGATTTCACATTTTTAATTCAATGGTTTTAAAATGAACTCCAATCTCTTCACTTTTCTAATAAAGCTTCCTTTTAATGATGATGAGTCAATTATTCCTTTTTACCTCACACTCAGCGCAAACAATCACAGTAGAGTATCATTATTTTCGGTACAGGTGCCGTTCAGTTGCTTGTTGTGTTTATGGCGCGAGCGCTGCACTCTTCGGCTGCACTGTATGTGTTGTGTTGAGATGTTTTGTCGCGTACGTGTGTGGAATTCTGCATAATTTGTGTCAAACAATCATGGCTGGCAGATTGGGCTCACAGTGGGTGTTCCACTTAATAAAATGACTTTGTGTAACAATTCCCACCTTGACATCCCCCCGTGTTTGCACGCACAGGGAAAGGTTTAGGTGTATTGCGGTGCTGTGAAAACGTGTGTGTTTTTCTTTTATGTATTACCTGACATAAGGTTAACTACCTATTTTCAGGCCCATTATTCTCCTGTAACTTCAGGGCAGAGTGAAAAGTCAATTACAGTCAAAGCGCAGCACTGTGTTTGTCAGAATCGCAGTGTTGTACTCTGCCGAGTCATTTTCTGCTAAATGTTATGGTTTAATTATGAGCTTGGCATTATAGGGCTTAATGAAACACCACATTAAATTACACTGCAGGATACACACTAAAAAAAAAAAAAAAGAAGAAGAAAGAAGCATTTCCCCAAGATGGCACTTCCTCAACAATATCAGAGCGATTCTGTCCAGTGCTGTGACATTTAAGTAAGACACACTCCTCATCGTAGAAGATGGGTTCCTGCTCTACAACTGGGAAATGTCACATGTTTTTAAGGTCAGGTTGAAGCTCTTCAGTTATTTATTTATTTTTTTTTATCAAAGAAGCTCGAGTGATTCCCTCTTCTTATGATAATTTGCTTCCACAAAAGGTATCGGCGTCTCGACATATAGCACACAACCGGAGAAATCCTGTGCAGTGAAATTCACAAATGGTTCTAAATCACCAGGATGAGGTTGTTTTTTTTTTCTTGCATTTTATTGGCGCTCCTCTTCTCACTTCAACGATTTCTTACTTTTCATCGGATAACTCGCCATCAAAGCCTCACGGAGCAGGTGTGAACCTGTGAACTCGCAGCACGTCTCGCTTCCAGGTAATGGTGCAACACTGATAGTGGAAAAAGAGAATTGATCTTTACCGGAAACACATCAGGTCTTTTTGGAGAAACTGGTAGATAGACACAATGAAGCAAACAACAAAAAAGGGTTATAAGTGGAAAATCCAAGATATTATGGAATGGCGTCTTGCTCTCTTTGCAGCGGAGCTCTCAACGTCAATCAGTGGCTGACACTAATGATATTTCTTTGAAACACATGAGTAAAATCTTTAACTGTATCCTACTCTGCGCGTCTGAAAACGATGTGACAGAACGGAACAGAAGGGAGGCTAATCAGCTGGTGACAACGTGTTATGCATCCGCGATGCCTAAGAAGTCATCAACACTTGCATGTAAGTGTATACAATGTACTCTCTATACACTGTGTGTTCACACCACACGGTGAGGCTGACACTTTTTGTAGACTACAAAGTAGCAGACCCCTTTTTCAGGTGCAGGAGAAATAAGAAATATGAAATAAGAATACATGTAAAGGCAACATTTACATTTACAGTAATACTTTATTCTATGTTTCACAAAAAACCTTGAGATCTGTTTTTTTTACAGGCTCGGGTTGGGGATCTTTGCTCTACAGCAAATGCAATTACAACAAGTCGTGCTACGGAGATTGAGTAATTACATTACAGTCAATAAATACCTTCAAACAATAGGCCTTTCTGTGGTGAGAGGGGAACTCCGCCTCCACCAAGTGACATCACTGCATGGCGCTGTGGCAGGAAGGAATAAAACAGAAATAAAAGCATCTGGTTCATAAATTGCATGAGCAGCTAAACTGCTGCCTTAACTGTCTGTGGTCAAGTTGCATTATGGGCAATGTAGTTCTGATCAACTAAAGGGAACAGTATTGAAAAACAGCTTTTGGTTCACCTGCATCTGTTGAGATGTTCATATCTATTTATCTGGGTGTGTGTAAATAAACACAGAGCCTCTGCACAGGTTGATGTAACAGGAGTACATACACATAATAATACGCTAATAATACATGTATTGTCACATGTACATGGTGCAGCCACAAATAGACATCAAACAACCATCAGTGACAGTGAGAATTGTACAGTGCCCGATACAGACCTTTGTAAATTGTCTGTTATTGCACTCTGTCTATTTATAGTGTCTAAACTGCATAAAACGTACATATTATCCATCCATGAAGAGAGTGTTGTTCTAAACCACACTGTGATATAACGTGCGAGTGTGGAGGTGTTTGTTTAAAACCATCCTGATGTGGCTGCACGAAATAACAGCAATGTTATACCACAGCTCTAACTGTACAACATGATTAGCTTTTCAATCAGTAAAACAGGATCACCACAATTTATCATAGATCAACAGACGTGAACAATAAAACACTAAGGGTGATGTCATGTCTGTATTCCTTTACTCTGAGTGCATGCATGTCTGCAAATGTAGAGATAATCGTGCGCGTATTATTCATCGCCACATGAGTAATGAATGAATCTGGTTAAGGGCTCAGAGAAGCAGGAAGTCAATGATCTGACCTTTTTTTTGTTGGCAGCGATATCACCCATTCTATTTATTCCAGAAATAATTTGCCTGAGCATTGTTTTACAAGAGCCAATACAAATGTAAGCAAATCTTTTGACCTTTCGATAACCCTCCCTCCATTATGAGTCTTACTAAACTCATCTGAATCAGTCAGCGCCTCATTAGTCGTGGGAGGCGCAAAAGGTGCAGCCACTTGTTCAGCCCCATGGAGGGCAGCAGCAGTACCTGCTTGCAGAAGCTCTCACACACACACACACACACACACACACACACACGGTAACAGACTTGTACAGACACCCCCATGACAACATCTCCTTCTGCTGCTGCACAGATTAACCTCGTCCGCCAGTGTGTTTGGCCGGAGTTGCCGGGCAACAGGCTGCATAAACACAACACCTGACATGTCGAAAAAGAGAGCAAGCAGGCACTCAGGCACTTGTGTGCATAGCTCTGTCGACTCCATTTACGAGCATGCACTTATGCAGAAAATAAAAGCATACTCCGACATGTGGACACGGCTGAATTCTTTTAAGGATACAAGCACATCTCTGAGTTTCCACACTTGATTCTTTTTTTTAAGCATCACATGCAGGCCTTGTTTGGAATGCCACATGTCAGGGTAGAGGGAATAACATAATAGCGTCACAGAATAAGTAGGTCTCTGAAAGTGAGACCCTATCAAGAGGGCACCAGAAACACAATGGTTTGATTTGATTATGGTAGCAAATGATAAATAAACACTGAAAACATAATCTCCAGAAGATCAAAGATTATAAATAACTGCATTTTTGTACAAATTTACTAACATAATAATCTGCGTGCGTGGCTTTATCCTCATAAATACCTCCAATAAGTGCAGAGTCATTCACAGTTGCATTCCCTCCACCTTCTTTTATGAGGCCTGTCAAGGTCAAGGTCAAGTGTGGTTTTATTATCATATAAACATGACAGGAGGAAGCTACAAAATGCAGAGGAAGCCTCCACGTGTACTGCAAACTGTATTTAAGCAAGAAAAGGGTATAAGGAATAAAGCAGGGAGCAGATAAATCATAAAAAAAACAAATGTAATAAATCTGAAAATCTACATACGTGCCTGAAACGACAATAATGGACACTCGACAATGCAGCTGCAATGTGGCGAATGAATATGACAATATCACCTAAAATGCATATTTGTTGGAGGTACAGTAGATGAGAGAAGGGATGCGCGAGTCTAAGTGTTTATTTGTATTGTTGTGAAGGATTGGAAATATTGCTTCAGTGTCTCATCGCCTGAGGGGGAAAAGCTCAACAGCAGCAGATACTTTTGTATTCCTCAGCAGAGTGAAGACGCTGCAGGCTGTTTGCTGTCCACTGTGTAATTTTGTGATTTTATATTTGTGAAATTCAGCTTGTAACAAAAAAAAAAAAACCAGAGTCATGGTGGATGTTTTCGCTCTTGAGAATTGCGACGCCGTTTGAATATTGGCAGACTGAAATAACTGGATGGATTGCCAAGAAAGAAGACACAAAAGCCCTTTTCCCTTTTGTTGATTACTGACTCTTTTCCCCCAGGTTTTGAGTAAAATATCAATTGGATTCATTTGCCGCAAATTTTTACACAAATATTTATTGATCCCAGAGGATTAATCTCCATATGTTTTGAGAAGTTTCATCCCGAGCTCCGACTGAAGGAAAAAAATAAACTGGAAAGAGCTGTAGTGAGCTGAGCTATCCCATAAACACACACATACTGTAGTGGTGAGTGTGCATGTTGCTACTACGCCACAGTAAATTAATCTAGTGCTGAGTTCAGTCAAGTGCTTGCTACTACGCTTTCATTTAAAAACAGCAAAATAGGAACATTTTGGCTCCCTTTCTGAAGCAATCTGCGTCCATCATGTGACAGAAAGTTGATTCTTTCCTCTGCTGAGTCCTCTAGAGTATTAAACAGCAATGTTAAACAATAAGGAAAAAGGAATTATTGTTACACTTTAAAATTCAGTTTGTGGGTCAGGTATATCCAGAGCAGAATTTATGCATTTCTAAATAAAAAGTGTGGATGTAGCCTAAAGTGGGCAAAGCAAACAATTACCTGTGATTGGCCATATACTGTAGAGGAGACTACAATGACACTCATGTTTGGAATCCTCCCGAAGGCCTCTTTATTTTTTGCATTCCATTCTTTTCACATTAAAATAAGCTAAGCTTGGCCAATGGCCTCAGCTGGGCCAAATCCTCTATCTTGCTTTGGTTTAATTTGATATAGGCCCCCTCCCCCCCAAGGTTCCTTTTGCTTGGGTCCCCAAAGTTAGTTAAAACACCCTTGGAGGTGGTGGTCAGTGTAAATAATCAAATCCTGCAGTGTTTTTAAGAACTGAATACTGATATAGATGTATATGTTTTAATCAATATTGGGTTGAATTCTGTGACTTAATTGTATTAAATCCACATATTTTTACATCCATGACCCACCCTGCTTGATCTTGCCTGGATTTGTTCCACAATGTTGTGTTTCACAAAGTCAGCTTCTCCTTTTCTACTGATTTTTGTGTCACTGTGGACAATTCAAGGAGAGGCTTTCCCATTGATCTGTTTCCTACAGAGGACAGAGTTCAGAAACAAGATGGATTTCATATATCTATTATCTGATGTGACTCCTTCTCTTTAAGAGGATATAGATTTTCTGCCACTGATTCCAGGAGTTAGGTAGGGCTAAGGATCCCCTGCTTCTAAAGGTTGCATCCAGTGGATTTTCTCTGCTTAGTATGATCACAGACTAAAAGGTTGCACTGTACTGTATAAACCTTAAGCTGACATTTATCATCAGGGAAGCCATGAAATCCTCTTTTCCAACAGTAAAACATCGTGATAATGATTTGTTTTGTCTTCAGGGTGAGCCAGTGTTGCAGCAGAGGAATCATTGAAATATCCTGCAGTATTTTGTCCTCCGTGTTTTTCATTTTAGCCTGATCAAATAGGGGGCGGAGCCTACCATCCTATTCCAACGGTGTATTCTGAAAGCCACAATGTGGGCAGTGTGCAGCTAGACTGTCCACAAATCATCTCCTTAGTCCTTCTATCAGGCTCCCTGCATTTGGCCGGCACTGATAAGGCTCCACCGAAATGACCAGGGGTCACAATTTCACCTCTGAAGTCAGTGGTAGATAGAGATACAGCGCTGTGTCCATCAAAGTGTAACTTCAGGCTGTCTCCGCAGTGATGTCGTCTGTCAGGCAGCGGGAGTCTTTGAATTAATCTGAAAAACACGCAGCGAGAGTTATGGCTTAGCCAGGCTCTCCATTCACGTCTCCACACAGTAACAGATTATTCTGTTTTCTTCAAACATTACATACATGTGATCTCTGTTTACAGCACGAGCTACATACACTATGTAACAGCATGTGCTCCAAATGTGACTATTTGTGTGTATGACTTTATTAAGAACAGCAGTAATTCAAAGGGTGAGAAAATATAATGAATCAACATGATGTCTTTTGATTACGACATTCAAACTATTGTCATAGGAGTTCACACAATCCAGATTAAGCCTATTTCTCTGTGTTTCTCAGGACGGGCAGAGGTAACAGCAACATTGTGCTTGTAAAGCAAAATGGGAAATTCTATTTCTTACATAACCTTGTTGTTCTGCTGCTGCTGCTGCTGTATACACACAGACACTCCCTCAGTCAGGTCATTCACAACGTCAACAAGATCCACACACTACAGCTTTAAACAGATTTTAATTAAATTTTTGTAATTGACCAGCTGCAAACTGACTGCAAACAAACACGCTCATGACCCTCTCTGTAGAAACAAAGGTCATGTGACATACATTTATGAGTCAGGAACAAACGTGAAAAATAGCTATTTTAAAACAAAACAGCATTTTGTGTAATCACAAATTCTCTTAATCTGCTAAATATGGTTCTATATTTGTTCATCGGATGATAATCTACATGCGTATGTTTGCAATTGTAATAATATAATTGGATCAAAGGAGATTAATAACATGTCAAAGACACAAAAACAAAGAGAACTACGACTGAGTAAAGGATAAATGAATTGTCCATTATGTCATTTAAGTTTTCAATTCTCAACTGCATCATACTGTTTGACTGAATTCACACTTATTGTAACATAATGTATTGCACTAACTTGCACTAACTTGCCCTCCCAGAGTGAAACATTATGCTGCAATACCATTTCCTGCCAAGCACTTAATCATTTTTCCTTTAAAAGGGAAGTAAATGTAGTGTTTTTGCAATAACACCTCAAAAGTGTTTTTCTGCATTTTTTTTTTTTTTACTGTAAACACCAACAGATGTACTGAGTGACTTGTGAAATACTGTATGACACCACTAAAGAACATGAGGTCACTGACCATAAACCAAGTTAGTGATAAGATATATTTATCAAAACATGACTGCGTCATCTGGCGGGAAATGGCTGCAGTGAGTTTGCAGAGGTTGCAGCAGTCACAGAGGATTTAACTGTATTAGAGTGCTCTGTGTGTGAGTTATCATGGACGAGATCTTGTGTGTGTGCAGAATAGATTTGTGGAATAAATTCTTGACAATTCCTTTTAAATCCTGATCAGGCCAACAAGCTGCTGGCTCACACTTTTGTTTGTCCGTGACTAAACAAACAGAAGCTGGAGCACTGAATTAGCCTCTGTGTGGTGCAAGAACCTTAACACGCGCACTGTAAAATGCAACTGTTGCCTTTATGTGAACAACTCATACCTCGGCTTGGAAGGAATCTTTTTTATAGTGTCTTTGAGTGGTGAAAAAGAACATTCTGCCTGAGATTATGTCCCACCACCTCATTCCTGACTATAAATTAAGATGGAGCACCAGACTAAACACAAGCAAATAAAGACTTCACCAAGACGAGACTAAAAAGCATCACAGAGGTGATTCATACACTGCACTGTATATATTAAGCAATGCTACCTTTATTTATTGTTACAATGTCACGTCATAATGTGATTCACGATAATGATGACGAATGATTCTTTCGTTATAAAAGTAAATATATTATTACACTGTAGTGAAAGGTCAACAATTATCCTTAATCATAACCATAACCAGTTAATGCCTCACCCTAACCTTAACCACAATTAAAATCCTAGTCCTCAAGTTAACCAGTTCTTTAAAAATGAGGTTCTGCATGCTTTTTTAGGACCAGGTTTTGGTCTACTGGTCCTGACAAGGTCAGTGTTTATTTTAGAAAAGGCCCCAAAAGAGGTAACGAATACAAGTACACACACACAGACACACACACACAGACACACACACACACACACACAAACAGGACTGATGTAGTGCAGCCCAGAGTCCCTAACCCGAACCTTAACCATCCCATAATTAAATGCATAACCCGAAAACAAGTTCTAAAACGTGAAAAAGTCCTTGAAAGTTGTGAGGACTCTTCCCATGGTTTTTTTTTTTGATGGTCCCCAAAAAGGGAAACATACAAGTATACAAACAAACACACATACTTGTTTTTATATCTTAGTGAGGACACATCATTGACACATAATGCAACCCCTTACCCTACCCTTAACCCTTACCCTTTCCCTAACCCCAATCGAAATCCAATTCTAACCCTAAAAGTAGGTCTTAACTCTGAAAATCCCTAATCCCAAAGATAGGTTTATACATTTTTTTGGACCTCACAAAGATATCAATCAAGTACACACACACACACACACACACTCAGAGAGAGAAAGAGAGAGAGAGAAAGAGAGAGAGAGAGAGAGAGAGAGAGAGAAAGAGAGAGGGGGAGGTGTAAACAATACCCTGCTTGCTTGGCTATGTAATTATGCTGGGTAATCAAACAACAAAAAGATGCAAAATGCTGCAAACTAATAAAACACAGTTTCATTTGACAATGTACTAAATTATTGGGCTACAAAGATCGAATATAAAAGCCGTTACAGACTCCAGCACTCAGGCCAGGCTGATCCTGAAGACGAGTTGTCCGCACATATCAAGCAAAAAATGTCCTGAATGGAAACGAGTGGAGTAAAAGTGTCTGCTGGAAGGCTTTCATAATTGCAAACAGGACAAGTCACAGAAATGGCTGTGCAACAAACAAGCAAACAAAACTGTTACAGCCATCTGTAGTTTTTATGACAAACAAAAATATCTAAACTAGTGCACAGGCAACGACACTGACTGATCATGTAAAAGAGAAAAAGGAAAAAAAGACAATTAGTTTGATGATGAAGTGTCTAAATAACAACAGTGAACAGCAGACAGCCAGTCATGCTTGGCTCCAGGAGGACACTGGATTCTACACAAGGACATCCTAAGGGCACTGCGACAACCCAAACACACACACACACACACACATGCACCAGCACGCACGCGCACATACACACATCAATGCTCGGAACCTTAAGACCTTGGAAAAGCTAAACCATCCTCATTTCAGTATTATGTCGGTGCCAACTGTCAGAGGTGCCTCTTGTTGTCCCATAATGATGATCAAGCATTTCAATCCACAGGGCTTTTCTCTGGGAGCCCTGTTTGCCAAAAGATAAAGCGCTTTTTATGATCCTACTCTTCTCTACCTATATGTATTGTTGACATATGTTGTCCCCTATATTTCCCCTGACCCCTCCTTGAACCCAGCGCATCCATTTAATGCCGTGAATAAATGGCGGGGAACTGGTCTCTGCTCTGGGACCTCTTGGCACTCGGCTCGGTGCTGAAAGAACACTTATCCCCACTCACCCCCCATCAAATTCATTTTCTGGCATTGATGCGGAGCAGCACCGTGGTCAGATCATTTCGAGTCAAGGTAAACTGCCAATAGTACACGCCATGAAACAAGATGAAACATGAAATATGTTGGCACACGCTGCACAGTGCGTGTCTCCTCTGCAATCTTCCCCCCTAACTTCCTCTCATTTTCCCTCACTCTCAGTCACTTGAGCTTTAGTGGCGCCATAACCCCTGAAAGGCAATTACCATGACAACAGCAGTCAGGATTTGCACGACAGTAATTAGTGTGGTTGCGAAAAAAAAAAAAAGGGGGGGGGGAAGGGAATTATGCATTTTTTTGTCTGAGCATTGATATGACACGCCTCAGAGCGTCATGCGAAGCCCTGTGTGTGAACCTGTGGGCAAATACGAGGTGGTGACAAATATGTGACTTCCAGTGGCACACAAAGAGAGACGCAGGGAGCTGTATCAGTTCAGTGTATTAACATCTCCGTTAATCACTGCGATACAGAGAGGAACCAAGGAACTGAGCAGCCCATCTCTGCGTAAGTGATGTCATGCTCTCGTCCACAATGCAATAATGATTGTGCATTGCTCCGATTCTCTGCAGACACACTGCAAGAAAACATAATCAGACATCATGTGATGAAGAGACCCTTTCTTCAAGCGTGTAAACAGCGACGATGGCCCATAATTCCTCAGTGGAGTGGGAAAGTGGGAGGGTCATTTGTTTTCTTTTTCTCCCTCTTGTTGAAATTCCCCGTGTAGTGAATGCTGAATCTCATTACCCTGGATAGCAGTTTTGTACAAGGTGTGCGCAGCCTCACCTCCAGCCTTGCTCAGCTGCTTTAATAGATGTGTTTGTTGCTAAGTGGCGGTTGTAATGGGATGCTTGTTTGCCTTGCTCGGTGCACTTTCATCCTTCACTGTAGTGCTAATGCCAGGCACCAATTTGTCTCACGACTGCGGAGCTCTCTGGTATAGGCGAGGAAAACAAAGACGCACGGGGAGTCGGGCGACATCTTACACTCCCGTTGCACATCTAATGTGCGTTGTTTGTTGTGATTTGCCACCACTGGAGGGGTTGGAAAAAGCCACATCCCTCTTGTGCCTAAACATCATTTCATGCTGCTTGTGTGCAGACACAGTGCAGGTTGTTCCGTTGGAGAACGGGTGAAAGGTCCCACTGTGGGCTGCAGTCCAGTATGAAACTGCCATATATGCTGCAGTGTTCCATAAATAGCGAGAGAGTGAGAGATAAAGATAGCACCAGGTCTCATCCCACACGCTCAGACTGTCACTGGTCTCAGTGAAACATCCAATCATAGATGATCGTCATTGCCTGTGGATGTTTCTCCCTAATAACCACCAAATGTTAGTTTGTACTTCCTGTATTGCTATTGTAAGTGCGTCATGTATGTGTGTCTGAGTATTTTGAGTATTTCGGCCTCTGGGTGACCCAAAGTCTCCCTGTGGCGTCATGAAATATTTAGCATCACTCAAAGCACAGACAGCACAGTCTCGTTGTCTATGTTCCGGTTTGACGAAGTGGAATCCTCTTTGTTTCAGTGTCATTATAGACACATTCTACTAGTTTTAGTTCTATTGCTATGCTGGTGCAGTCAGTGCAGTGTGTGTGTGTGTGTGAGTGTGTGTTTGTGGTGGAAACACTCCACATTGCCTTTAAGTGCCATTTAATGTAATTACACATAATCTTAGGATGGCGCATTCTTGTGAGTCGCAGCCACGACCTGGATATTCTGGATTTGTGTAAAGAAATCCAGAGAATTACAAAAGCTGTACCCTTGTTTGTTCACGAGATGTGACGTTGGAGTCTTGTGTAATACGTCTCCCGATCGCGAGGGAGATATCTTTAGTGTTTGCACATGTTTTCAGTGGCGTTCAGTTTGTCACTTGGACATTTCATGGATCCAGACTTAACACATACAAGTAGTAGTACCACTAGATATTATAAGGGGCAGTCTAGCCAATCTAGATACAATACAATACAATATGATACAATAGGTTTTTTTCTGATTCTTGGAATAATTAATGGTTGATGATTAAACGTGACTTGATTAACAGCCAAGATTGTTTTAAATAATTAACCAATGTCTGTATTTGTGTAATTTCTCTGGACCTTATAGGCTGTTTAATTGAGATTTTATACCAGCAGAGGATGCACCGTACATCAGCCTGAGTACTAACATTAGCTGTGTCACAATAGTCAAGGCTGCATCCTCCAAGGAGACAGAAATGAGACGGTCTAGCCTGCTCTACAACCAATTATCCTTCTTCTCCTTCTTCTTCTTCTTCTTCTTCTTCTTCTTCTTCTAATACATGTACAGGCTGTACGTCGAGAGGTTAAACGCTGCCCTCTACAGTTTGAAGTTCTGAATCACAGTTCTTCCTGCCAGTTTAACCCTTAATCAGCCAAAACATCCTAAAAGAAGTAGAACAAACACAGGTTTGACCAGGTAAAATAAATTCTTAATAATAATAATAATAATAATAATAATAATAACTAAACCCTCTTTAAATAATAGTTGAAATTACTTCTTAAGTCCTTATCAATATTGAATGATAAAAAAAGAAGCTAATTATACCATAGTTACATCTTCTTTAGTTTAGTTAGGGTTTATTTATTTATTTCCTTATGTGCAACTCAGGTAAACTGAGGGGAAAATGTGCTTCTATTATTTATTGCTAACAATTAACCATTTATTGCTTACTAACTGCTTCAGTGTGTAACTTCTGGTGCAGCGCACAAAAGGAGCAGAGCAGTCAATCAAAGACACTAAAGGTATTTTTCTTATGCTGTTTTCAGCAGTAATGATGTAAAACTCAACAACAAGATGATGGTAAAGTAAAAAAGACATTAACTAAGAGTGTCAGAGACGCTGCTAAAAGGAAGACTTGTAGGAATGTCGCCACAGACACTCCCCCTGGTAGGTTTTGCATAATAACCATGCAGACACATGTAAGTGCATGAACAGTGATAGTTACACCGTTTCAAACTGACAGATCACATTCTTTACATAGGGCAGCATATACAGTATAAGTCTTTAGTTCACTTTTTTTTGCAGTGGTGCATAAAAGCCAGTCCCCACAGCAGGCTTCCCTGCCAATTCACTCCACACGGCACTGCCAAGCCATTTAGGAGGAAACAGACTCAGTATCGGAGGTTCACTTGGCAACACATGGAACTGACCGCTCATCTCCAGGCTGAAGCAGGCAAGACAAGGTCACAGCCTGGTGTGGTCATTAATTTTGGCAGCAGCGGGCTGTGTTATGACCAAGGTTTGGCTTGACCATCCCACAGGGCTCTCATGTGTGGTCAGATTCTCCAAGACAACAACACAGCTGCTCAAGGCTACAGCACTCTACAGCCTCAGTATACATGGTGTGGTTGTACTTATGCAAAGAGAGGGTGACAATAGTAGAAGATGGAATACATTTACTGGACTAGCCCCGGTAAAAAGTTAAACAAATTTGTCAAGGTACAGTTCAACTTGGTGGTTTGCATGATAATGTGACAAAGAATTTCAAAAGACATGGAGTTCATTTTCCCTCTAAAGTCGTGAATTCATCATTACAAAGTGAGTACGGGATGAACTCCCTTCCTGGACGTGCGCTTAAGGGCAGAAGGCAGGATTCAGTGGGAGGGAAGTGTAATCTTCCAGCTTCAACACTGAGCACTGACCCACGACCAAGGTCTGATGGGATACAATTTCAATCGACAGGCTCAGTCATTGGTAGGTACAGATCTGGAGCAGTTCAGGTCATATTTCTTTGGCCTTCATTAATTGGTATTTTGACTACAGTCCTCTCTCTTGTGGTAGACCACCCGTCCACCCACATGAAGTCCTTGAAGTGTGACATTGCAATTACACTCACTGTGACACATGGGACAAAATCCCAGTCTGCTAATAGAGATCTGCCCCCCCCACCACCACCCCCCCTCCTCCTGCACTGAGAGGAAAAAGGAATTTTCAATAACATGGCCATTTATAGCCACTATGGCAGAGTGAAGCAGGGAAACGAAGGGGAGCTACTTTTCACTACTGATGGTCGCATGAATGCTAATGGTTTGCCAATCAATACAACATTACAGTGCCCCTGGTAAATACAATTATGATCTGGAAAACACAATATAAATGATCACATGATTGATGCGTTAAAATACAAAAGCAGCACATAACAGCCTGACCGTAAATTCAGCACAAAGAAAAGGTCAGTGGAATGGAAAGGAAATAATCAGACGAGGTCAATAATCCCGGTGTAACCTGGTGTAATTCTATTTGTCAATATATATACGTCAAGCTTGTTTTTAACCTGTCGCATTATTCATTAATTGGCAAAGTGTCTCATTTGCATTGGATGGGAGCCTCTGTGATTGCCTGTAATGAAAACACACTTCTTCCTCCATCAGCGAAGGGAATGCCAAGCAGCTTAATGCAAATGCTGCGGCCATTATTCCAACATTATGCCGCCATACATACGATGGGACGAGCCGGAATACACTGCAGACATAGTGATTGTATACATTATTATTTCTTATACCATATTTTATACACACACATGCATGTGGGTGGTGAGTATGTGGCCAAGGTATTGCCAGTATTGTAGAGACATGCCGTTAATCTCTTTACATCAGTCAGATTATGGGGACTAATTGCCTTTATTTTCACAAATAACCAGTCTCCATAATGTAGATGATCACATAGACATGGAGACAGGTTTTAAGCGTAAGTTAAGGTTTGGTTAAAACCCATTATTGCGAGGACACTTTGGGCTCGTGAGGACATTTTATTTGGTCCTCATGACTGAGACTAGTGTTAGGCTTACAATGGAGTGTCCTCACAACCAGAGAAAGACAAGAATGTGTGCGCGTTTGCGTGTGTTCTTGTATTTGTCGCTTTGTGAAGCACAAAAGTCATATAATCCATACAGAGTGAGGACATTTTGGCTGGTCCTCGCATCTTTAAAGGGCTTTTTGAGGGGTAAAGACCTGGTTTTAGGGTTAGGGTTAAAATTGGGTTTAGTTTAGGGTTCGGTTCAAGGTTAGGGTTAGGCATTTAGTTGGGAGGGTTATGGTCTGGGTAAGGTGCTAGGGAATGCATTATGTCTGTGAGTGTCCTCACTATAAATGAAGCACAAACGTGTGTGTGTGTGTGTGTGTGTGTGTGTGTAAGAGAGAGAGGAGAACTTTGGCTTGGAGGCACAGCTTGAATTGCATGACTAATAATATTTAATGAGTGAAAAGATTCTCTCTTGTTCAAACTCAGAATAATTTATTATTTTATAATTAAGGAGGGAAGTGCAGTTCACATACATGAAGTCTCTCACACTGTGTGTGTCCATAGATTCCAGCGATTAAATGATGTGTTACTCATTATAACGTGTTTCCAGTGTGCACTCTGACATTCGGTATCTTTACTGGAAGAGTTAAAGTCTGCTTCTGCTTCCACTGGATTTAACTCGAGTGGTTTTATAGACCATGCTATTTTAGAACTGTTCAGGTGGGTGTAAATATATGGTTAAGGTCTTTTCTTAGCTATCAAAACTATCTACACTAATGATCGCTTAAACTACACAGTCCCTCCCACCACTTTCTGGAGTTATGATTCGGATACATTTTCTAACATTCTCTTCTTTCTTTCTTTCTTTCCTTCACAAGACAGTTTAGGACAGACCTTCAGGAAAGCCGCTAATCTACACATGTCACTCAAGGCTCCACACATCATGTGGAAACCCTTTTAAAAGCCAAAGCTGAACCATGTGCCACAAAGAGGTGGGAGGAGAATGTTACCCAAACATCAATAACAAAAAAAAAACAACAACAGCACCTCACTGACAAAGGTAGTGAAGCTCAGAAGTGAGCGGAATGAGGTTTCTGAGCAGCCAAGTCTGTAACAGGAACGTCATTAATGAGCTGTAAAATATGAGGTAAGCATTCAAAGTCGAGATGTTTGTGGTTTTTATCCAACAATTCATTAATATTAAGTTTCCCCTCCCCCCAAAGAATTAACATCTGCCATTTATTTCATAAATCAGTGTACACAAAGATAAGCTCTGTCTGTTAGAATGTTGTTGTGTGAAGCAAATGGTACTATAATAAATAAATGGTCAATTCTGCCTCTAAAGTAATACTCTTGCACCTATGTTACATCATTGGGACATTTTGGGTTGAGGATGTATGTTGACTAGAGCACGGTTACCAAACTCCCGCCTCCACCCATGGCCCCACATTCAGACAAATATTTTAAAATCCCATTTTCTATTTACTGAGCTGTCAAACTCCTCAAGAGTGACATTGAAACTTCTCTTTAAGCATCAATATGTAATGAAAAATAACAAACTATTTGAATCTGCTGTCCACTCAGCTGAAAGGATGTATCACCTGACAATTTATCGGACAAATTGTGAACCATTTGTAGTTTTTTTTTTACTCTTCGAAAATGGCCACAGTGGTTGTAAAAGAGTCTCTCGTGCATATAGAAGCAAATCGTCAGCATATAACGACATATTGTTTTACTGTTTCCAGTCATACCCTCGCAATTCTCCTTGGAAAGTAACAAAATATATAGGAGTTCAAGGACAACAGCAAAACTCAGGAGAGACAAGAGGCATCCCTCCACTGAGCCACCAAAGTAGTATAAGATTATAACCAGCACTTTGTTTGTTTGAAGCACTTTGTAGTCATATCATTCCATGGAAAAAGATTTTTCTACCACATGTCACTAAAGGCCACACTTCCAGAGTGTTGCTCATTTAATGCTCAAATTGAAAATGTGCATAAAAACACATGGACATATACTGGATATACATCTTTGATTCATCTTTTTAACATTCACTCGTTGCCTACTTGAAGTTTCCGGATCTTGAATGTTTTACAAACTCAAAAAGTATACACTATCTCTCTTTTAATTATGGTTATTTCTGTGCGGGTGCTTTTATATCTGTGTGAAAAGATTTAGATTGCACATTTGCATGGTTTTCACACTTCTAGACCTATTGGACTCCAGTGTGTCGCACACTGACAATCTCTCAATGCACTCTCATCCCACACAATTTCCCTTTCCTTTTTCCTCACAAGAGTCATTCTGTCCTGCGTCTTGTAAGCTCCTTTTTTCCCCCTGAGTGGGGTATAGGATGGGACCCCATTTATTTCCACCTCTTTATCCCTAAATCCAAGCTGGTTTCCATGAGAAACTTGGAGGAATGTGTTTCATTAACATTCTTTGTGGAATGCATATGCACGTCTTGTTCATCAAATCTAAAGCAGCCCACAGGCTCTCTAATCGAAAGCAGCCCATGACGCCTTTTAAGTGGGGCTCAAGTGTCTTCTAAGGAGCAGCATGTCCATATGAATGCCACAAATGACCACATGTTTGAGGGTGTTGATCCACAACCAGTTTTGTGTGATCCCCAAACTAGAAAGGAAGGATACAAATCATTTTTGGCAAGATTATGGGACAGAAATGATGATGGTGTGGACATGTGCTGCACTGTCAGCCTTTTAGAGATGATTAACTGATTGTGTCTTTTTTTTGGGGGGGGGGGGGGTTTGCGTTCCCTTGGTGTCATAGTTTACTTGATGTTTTAAGTTTTATTCCCAGTCTCATTGTCAAATCTCAACCAAGGGACCCTTTTGTCAGACGCACACACACACACACACACACACAAAGGAAATACAGCTGTCTGTCATCCAATCACTTCACATTCTCCGAGAAGTGACATGTAGCTCAACAAACATGGATACTTCAGTGACAGGAGAAGGATGAAGCCGTTATAGCAGTTGATTTTTTTACCCCCAAATCCACCTGGCTCATGGGAAATCTCTGCAGTGTGATGGGGTAGGAAGTCATGTCTTGTTACTGGTGTTGTTTTCTCCTGTGATGTGATATCCTTCTGAAGAATTTCCTTCCTCTCTCATAATGTATTTTAAGGTGCAGTGCATTCAAAGTGGAGAAAACATGCTGCCTGGCTGCACTTAGGCAATGGATGGATATCTTACTGAGTATATTGAGACATCCAAAAGCCTAGATACCACCAGAGTGATGAGTGGGAAAGTACTTGTGCATACACTCACAGCCACTTTATTACAACTGCTTGTTAAAGCACACATCCATTGCACACACTGCATTTTGGCATGTAGACTTGGCCACGACAACATGCTTAAGGTTGAACCGAGCACCAGAATGGGCGCAAAAGGTGATTTAAGCGACTTGGAGCGTACTGTCGTTGTTAGTGCCAGATGGGCTAGTCTGAGTATTTAAGAAACTGCTGATCTACGGTTTTCTATTTTCAGATGTCATGCACAACCAGGTCACATTTGTACAGAAAATGGTCCAAGAAAGAGAAAATATCCACTGAGCAGCAGTTGTCTGGGTGAAAATACTTTGTTGATGCCAGAGGTCAGTGGAGAATGGTCAAACTGGTTTAGAATGATAGAAAGGGAACAGTCACTAAAGTAACCACTCATTACGCCATTTCTGAACACACAACACTTCAAACCCTGAAGCAGACGGGCTGCAGCAGCAAAAGACCACATTGGGTACCTGTCCTGCCACTATATTTGATGTCTTGTGAATTTAATATAGTGGCCGGCGAGTGTATATACAGTCAGTATTGGAGGAGTTGCCATTGACACCGTGACTCGAAGACACTTGCAGGAAACAAAGCAGATCAAAACAAGCTCTGGTTCCTCTGTGTGGTCTCTTTGTGGAGCGGCAGACGTGGAGAGACAGCAGGGAGCGCGGGGGAGGCCGCTGTGTTTCACCTCCTTGAAAATCAGACAGAAAGTCATTGATTTTCTCATGACATGCCCAGCCCCCTAAAACACACCCCTTCCGAGTCAGACGGCTGGGGTGGTGATCATGCACACCATCTCACATACAAACACGCTCCTCAAAACCAGGAGCCCTACCCCCCAACTTGGCCTGGTGACCACCCCCCTCTTCCCCCTATCTTTTCCTGGCTGTCTCTCTCTGCATCTCTCTCTCTCTCTCTCTCTCCCCCTGTCTCATTTATGCCTGTGTGGAGCAGCTGCTGCCCAGAGAACTGAGGGAGCAGCATTCACATCTGAGCACATTAGTCACCAGATGTCACCTTTTGCTGCCAGCCCATCGAACATCCAGGCAGACAATGCCCCATGCATTCTGAACATCTGACTTATGACGTCTCATACAAAAAGGGGGCTGGGTGGTGCACTGGACTCCAACACTGGCGCTTAAATCCATGTCGACAGTGACACCTACAGTTTGTCCACACACACCCACTTGAAGTGGAAAGCTGTTCTCGAGGCATCAATATCAAAGCATGCCTTGAGACGCACGAGCTGAAAAGGGATTGGATTTCTCTGCAGTGTGGATGAAAGCCAGTAGGTTTTACACACAAAACTGTTTTTTTTATTAAATCTTCCACAAACATTTTATTCCGAAATGTTGAGGGAATTTTGAGTGTTTACCTGTTTTTCTGCATGGTAAAGATGTGTGACTTGCTCATAGAGCTCAGTGCCGTGATGCTTCCTGACAACCCATGTTTATTTTTTTTTGCCTTTGACACCTGCAACAGATCTGCTGCTGTCACCTTCAGGGTATCAAATCGTTATTCAGACTCGGAGACAGCAGATCTGTTTAGCTCTGCACTGCAGACATAAGGAGACGGTTTGCATGCAAGTCAAAGACGGTCTAATTCAGAGAAGTAAACAGCTGTAGAGGTACACAGAATAACAACGACAACAAAAGATAAATAAAACAAAAAGAGGTCCAGAGGCTTCTTATAAACAAATTTTGACTTGAAAATGTTGATTTACGTAACATTTCTGCGGTAAACCTTGACTCTTGACTTAAAACCACACTGTCTGATGGCAATATTCAGTGTATGTCAGCTTCAATTTGACCAATTTTAGCAGTTCAACTTACCTAAAATGTACCTTTAATGTCCAGTGTATAACAAATTAAGGAGGATATTGGTAGAAAATGAAAATATACAAGCCATAAAAGCCTTATAATAAGCCATGGATATGTACCTTGCTTTAAGAAGGCTATTATCTGGTGCTGCCATTTTTTCTACTGCAGCCAGAACGGACAAACCAGAGCATACGGTTCATGTTTTTAAGTGGAAGTTTATTATACAACTAAAAAACAACATCTTTTCTGGTATAAACAGACCTCTGTTGTTCCCGTAGGAAAACAGAGTTGAGTAGAAGTGTCCTCAGTTCATTGCAATCTGTAGTCTCACCATTAGATGTCACTAATTCATACACGCTGGACATACGTCTACATGTACAAAGCAAACATTTTGTTGTTGTTTCATTTGATGCAATTAAGGATTATTAACGTTATTCAAGACTCTTTTTTTTTTTTACTTTTGGTCACACCTTTACATTAAATAAGGTGGGTAATTGACCTAAAATTTATTTTGTAATAAATTAATGCCATTGTGTTTCCACATCTCAGCAAAAACAATATCATGACAAATGACAGCCATCACAAGTTAGTAATAAGTGATAAGTAAAATGCATTCATGCTTTGTTAAAGAAAAAACATATATACATTGTGCACTTGAGTGAATACACCTCCAGAAATCGTTGTGGAACACCATTCATTTGATAATGTCACTGACTCCTGCACGACAGTATGAGCAGTTTATGATGCACATAGTTGAATGAGGCATGTATGACCAAGCATTTCAAACACAGTTGACTCTTCTCTATATGGCAGTCACACAGCCACAAATCAGTGCCCTGAATCAGACAAAGTGACAATTTAAGTGCTCTTTTACTCTCATTGTTTATCCTTGTAATGCCTTATCAGTGGCGTGATGCTCCCTCCTCCATTCACCCTGCCTCTCGCTCCTGCCTTCTCTCCATATATTAAACGATGGGTGGCACTTTCCCCCTCACAGTGCTATCTGCTGCGTCGAGTCACCTCCAGACACATTAGCATATTTATCATCAGCCTCACAGACTTCAAAGTCAGTGCTTGCTTCTCACAGAGATGGGGAAGCGCCACCAGGAAGCCGACACAGATTGCAAAGCACTAGGTGTTCCCCGGGGATTGAATATCCATTTAGGTAAGAGGAAAGGGGGAGGCTATAAGCAAAATTCAATTCATTTATTTGCAGAGGTGATGATGTCTTTAGCAGTGACTTTAAATATTTGTTCAGTGCTAACCATAGCTTTATCCACAGTTTGATTACATTAATGTGCAGCAATGGGGGTTTTTTAGGGTTTAACTGGATGTGTAAAGAAGGATGCTGTCTACACAAACATTTACATGTCACACAATGCATCTAATAAAACAAATAGAATGTGAGTCAATTACCATCAAAAGACGTCATATCACATAGGAAATAATCACCCTTAAAGTGTACTCTTTTTTGCTTCTATGTCTTAGTAAATCTACAAATCTTTAAATCTGTGCTGGATGTGGTGGATAAACAACGCACTGCGATCGGTAAACAATGTCAGTCTCACATGCACTTTGTCCGCTCATGAAGACACCACGGGTCAGACTGCGTGTGTCCTCTCTGAGCGCACACTTGATAGACACCTTGTCCAAGTGTGAGACTGGTGAAACTGCCACTTAGGTTAAAGAGGGGTCAGTGAGCAGTGGATGTTCCACTGAATGACTGTGTGTGTAAATGACAGCCCTTTGATTCCAACAGTAATTTTAAACCCTAACCCTCAATAATTAAGCTCCTGCTGTCCATCCTGCACCGTGCAGTGCTCTCCTCTGTCTCATTTTGAATCTTTTTTTCATATGAATTGTATTTGTTCAGATAAACATTTTATCAACCAATTGCAATACAATAATAATATAGTAACACAACAATGAACACTTCAGTGGATACAGTAGTTAATGTAAACAATGTCTAAATAGTAATGTCTCTTGGAAGTTCACAAAACCCTCAATCAGTCATAAACAACAGTTTAATCTATGCAAATTAAGCAAGATTGTTTACCTAAGTCACCTGTAGATGTCCAGTTCCACCATACGTACTGTCATATGTGTGTATCACAATGACAGTGTGCCAGTATACAGCATGAGACACCAGTATTTAAGTGAATTTGTGTCGAGATCTACTCATTTCAATGTCATACAATGAATTAGTGGATTCATGAAAGGGGTCTTTCTGCTTTGGTGAACTTTGACAAGCGAATGTGACAATGGCAAATTGACTTGACAGCTCTGACCTTTGAGGACACCGAGCCACTTGGTCCAAAAAGGAGTCCTTCCATTGTCAAAGCATAAAGTACGAAATTGTCTGGAAGTGATGTGATCATTAAAGACTGTATATAAGACCGCTGAGGCTTATCAGAAAGAAATAATATATTGAATAGCCACCAGGGCACGACTCTGCTGGTTATGAAAGAAAAGCATTTGAATGTTTATGGGAAAATAAGTCTACTTCCCATGTCAGTAAATGTTTTCATGAGTTTTTCCTATCTTCCTCACCCAAACATGAGGTAAATTACATAAATAATGTTACAATTTAGAGGAAAATAGAAGATAATGCTTGGTAAATATGAGTGGACACCAGTTTGATTGACGGCTGGTATTGTCCAACAGGTGCCTGAATTTCCATTGTGCGAAATCGTGAATATTAAAACGGGGGTTCATATTCCTGTGAGCGACGTCATGGCCGGTTGCCACTTGACCTAGTTTTCCAGCGTGTTGGGGGTGCACGTTTACACGCAAAAACTCCCCGCACCAATTCACGGCACATCACCCCGGCCAACACTGCCAGTATGTCACATGACACTGGCAGCTCAAGGTTTTCTCTTGTTTTGATTCCTTTTAATTTGCTCTGACACTGACTCTGTGACCCACCGCCGTCTGAAATCCATCTTCTCCTCTCACACACACACTCACACTGTCTTGATATTTAAACATACATGCTCTGTTAATAGTGTGATTTGAATCATTAATACACTACATTGTAGGCACCCATTATAATTGGAAAATTAGTTACAGCGCAGTGTCTAACAGCTTTCTACAACGCTAATGCCAGCCCCTCTCCCTGTGTCATCTAAACCCTATGCTAATGAAGCCTGGGCCCACAACATGCAGGAGGTTGAATATCAATTTAATCAGGCCCTCCCTGCAGGGGCTTTCAGAGAGAAATGACAGCCAAAGTGCATTAGTAATTCTACTGCTGTCACTTCTCATAGCTGCTTACCTTGCAAACAAACTGCTCTAATGGCACCTGCCTGCTGGGCAATTTAGGCACTGTAGAGGCAACAGAACATGAAATGGACTGAAGACCACTGACCTAAATAGGTAAAGGCCAACTCTAAACAAGTAATGGCTGTTTTATTGTCTGAGAACAAAACATGTGTGCAGTGTGAGTGTCCGATAAAAACGCGCCGTTTGTAAGTGCATCTCCGTTTTTGATTTTCATCTGCAGATAGCAGACGACTATCTGCAAATAAATACTTTAATACGCAAATGAATAGATAAAAGGAGGAGTTCATTACCTCCACTCAAATGCTACAATTGAATTGCTTTGACATAATCCCCCATTATTTCTCAAGGGGCTGGGGGATGGAGAGAGCCTGATGGGATTGGTGGTAATGTGTGTATGCATACTGTATTTCTGTGTGTGTCTCCTTCTAGTGTCTCTGTGCTCGAGCAAAGGAAAAAACATGTCTTTTCTCACTACAGCCAGTGTAGCAGCCCATGTTTGCCCATGTTTTCATTCATTCTTTGTCATGAAAACACACGCTGCTGCTGCTGCTGCTGCTGCTGCTGCTGCTCCTTGCCATGTCAGATTTAGGAACTGATTTGATGACTGAAGAACCAGCGCCACCTGTTGTTTACACTCACACACTGACGAAACTAAAGTAGTTCAAGTACTGTATTTTTCATTGTTTAAGCCAGAAGGGGATTCATCGTGCTGGTTCTATTTTATACATTTTCTATCACCGTCCTCTCCTCTGTCCAACTGCTCTGCTCAATACTCTGCGGCTTAATGCCTCTTAGCTCTTAGCCAGGCCCTTCCACATCAATATATCAGGTCAATAGCGTTGGGTGGTATTGAATGTGTCAGAGAAAAGAACTTCACTCGAGGAGGAGGGGTGGTGATGATGATGATGATGATGATGATGGGGAAGACAAGATGAGTTCCAGGTCTCCTCCAGGCAATACGATCCATTCCAGGAGTACAGAAGCAAACAAAACATCAAAGGCCAGGACACAGTGTGAATTTGTCAAGATTACAGATTCAGAGTGTTCAATCTATAGAGTTACAACGTAGAGGGAAGTCTACACTGTGATTTGTAGCACAGTATTCTTTTCAAGACCTTGTTGCAAAAAAAAGATGAACATCAAATGCATGAGTTGCCATGACATGACAGTATGTATCAGGGGTTCCAAACCTTTTTGACCACAAGAACCGGTCAGCAGTAACCTGTGAGACAGAGGGGTTACAACAGAGCTGATAGTAATCTAATGTTATGTTAAGATATTCTATATAAAGGGCAGTAAAAACATACTTCTTAAACCTTGTACAAAACACACAAAACTCAATACTTTAACTCAACATCAAGTCTGGAATTTGGAGAAAATGTGATCATAGCTTGTTTTTCAACTCTGCTGCAGTCTTGTTTTCAATGAATATACACTCATTGACAGGATTCACGCGATGATGCTGTGGCTAGCATTGTTGCCTCACAGCAAGAAGGTCACGGGTTGGGGTCCTGGTTCGACCGAGGTTTGGAGTTTGCATGTTTTCCCCATGTGCACAATCCGGCTTCCTCCCACAGCTCAACATCATTATTATGATCGACTGTAATGTGTGAGTATGAGAGTGAATGCTTGTTTGATTCCGTTGGTCCTGCAATGGACAGGCTTCCTTTCCAGGGTATATATACACCCTGCCTTTCACCCTATGTCAGGTGGGATTGGCTCCAGGTCCGCCTGTGACCCTCATGTAGAGGATAAAGTGGTAGAAAATGAAAACACTGTGTAGTCTTCTGCTGCTGTAGTCGATCTGCTTCAAGGTTTGACATGTTGTGTGTTCAGAGGTGGTATTCTGCATACCTTAGTTTGAACACAGTATGTTTTATTT
This sequence comes from Solea solea, assembly GCF_958295425.1. Classification (NCBI taxonomy): domain Eukaryota; kingdom Metazoa; phylum Chordata; class Actinopteri; order Pleuronectiformes; family Soleidae; genus Solea; species Solea solea. The sequence goes on along the minus strand of NC_081154.1, from coordinate 13,216,258 downwards.
TAGTTATTGTTAATGTTCTATTATTTCAAAGCAGTTTGGCCATTCTCCTCTGTCCTCAACGAGGCATTTTTGTCAAGAGAACCGGCCTCAGTGGATTTTCTTTTCGGACTTTTCTCTGTAAACACTAGAGATGGCTGTGTGGGAAACTCCCACGAGGTCAGCCGTTTCAGAAGCAATCAAGCCATCCCGTGTGGCACCAACAATGCCACATTCAAAGTCACTCAAATCACCTTTCTTCCTCATTCTGATGCTCGGCTTGAACATGAACCTCACTGCGTCCACATGCCTCAATGCATTGAATCGCGGCTGATTAGCTATTTGCATTAACAACAGGTCAATTCCCTGGTGATGTGTAATAAATTAAAGTTTGGAAAAGGAAATATCCAGTCCAAAGACCAGGCCTGGGGGGGGGTGGTGAGAACCCTTTGGTATAAATGATGCACCACAAAAGTTGTATTCCCTGCTGCCACATGACAGGAGTCTGGCTTTGCACACTGATGCACCCCTTTGCACATTCGCTTGCACAGACATGATGTTATGTGTGATGTTCTCTGTTCTTCAACATGGCAGAAACACGGCACTGTGGCTTCTCTTACAGACATTACGTAAACCCTGTAATGAGCGGCAGCCTGGTGTGATTAGTATTGTCTTGGGCACATATTAAACCCTGATTGGCTGACACAGAGCAAGACTAAACATTTCCCATCCAGTCACGGCGACTGCTCATTTAACCGTGGCAGATACTGAGTCAGAGGGGCGTTTGTTTGAGCACAGTGGCTGCTGGTTTTATTTCCTCCCTTAAGCATACATGAATATTTAAGATGTAGTCGATGAGACTACCTGATGGCCTGTTTAACCAAGGACGGCTGCCTTTTTCAGTAGACTCCCTCTCGTCTTTAACTACTACAGTGCCCCAGTGAGAGTCCCCTTGAACACAATTGATTCATAGTCATCTATCTCATAGCCGAGGGCTTGGTAATCACAGCCAGAGAATCGAATCTACCACACTCTTGCTCCACCAGGGAGACGAGTGTGTAATGAAATAACCCTCCTCTCTGGCTTAATTGTCTTTTTGGCCAATGGCATACGAAATCACACTGTTGTTGTTTTTTTTTCTTTCATTGGTAGGATTAGAGGAAAAGATTTAATTAGAGTGTATATTGTCATGCTTCTGCTGAATTGAGCTAAAGATGCAGGTCCATGTGCTAGGGAGCTCTCCAAAACCAGACTGGGAAAACTGGAAAAGACAGACTTACCATTAATAAACTGACCATCATTATTTAAAGGCTCAGTGCACCCAAAATGTAGCTCATGTTACTTGTTTACATGTTTACAGACCTGAATAACAATGTGACACAATATATAAAGTTGTCATCATATTACTGGACAGTGGACAATACGGTGAGAATGTTGCCTCACTCACTAAGAAATCAAAGAACTTTGTCACTTTACAAATGTTTATATAATACATATGAAACAATTTGACAAACATCTTTTTAAAAAAATCATTTTTTTCTGGTCCGATTGCACAGATATAATGTTTCCTATGGATTGCAGTTAGTTAAATTGCAGTGGGAGTTTTTCTGTCACTGTCTTCGATGTCAACTGTTTTGATGAGGCCTCTTTCTTTTCCATCCGTCCATCGTCTACCGCTTCATCCTCCACAGGAGGGTCGCGGGGGGTGCCGTGCCAATCTCAGCTGACATAGGGTGATTGCCAGCCATTCACACCTATTGTCAATTAAGAGTGTCCAATTATATTGCATGTTTTTGGACTGTGGGAAGCCGGAGAACCCGGAGAAAAACCCACACACACATGCAAACCCCATGCAGAAAGGTGTGCTAACCACTACACCAACCGTGTGGCCTCGACTGTTTCTCTTGCAGAAACTGATTTCTAGTTTCGATGAAAGCTCACAATGACAAAGCTAAGAAGACAAATATGTGTCGGTGCAATTTTGGTCCTGAAATGATCTGATTGTTTATGGAAAATGAAAATCACACCCCCTTAAAATAGTAAATGATAGTGGAGAGGAGGAGGAGAGATGAACATTGACACACATTGACACACTCAATGAACACACACTTTTCACACTGCTCTGATCACTCAGATTGTGCCGTATGCAAATGTTTGCCGTCAAGTCAGCCTCGCGGGGAATGACAGGAACATTTGATGTGGCGCCGCTTTTTTAGTGGAGTCCCCGCAGAAAGCTATTTTCACAGGATGTTATGTATGCATTTTTCAGACAGATTGCTGCAGGAGACAGGAGCTCTGGTGGGAGAGGCAAACACAACTGGAATGAAACGCAAGCCATCATCTGCTGAGTGAAGCCGACCACAATGCAGGCCTTAAAAAAAAAAAAAGGAAAAGAAAAAAAATAGCCACATTCATCTCACAGTTTTGCACAACCAAAATAACAGGTTCAGTAAATCTTTAAAATCTTTCCATAAAGCGACACAGGCAGTCATGGAAGAACATTTCAATAAGCATATCTCATTTAGGTTGTTTTTCTTAAATGAACATGCAATACTTGTTCATTTATTGCATCATTATTCTACCAATTATACAATAAGCTGTGAATTACTATGCACCTCTGACTCCCTAATCTGCCGCTGCAGTTTATTTGGATGGTATGAATGCAAAACCATTGCAGTCAGCGAGTGTCACACTATTCCACACGGGATTACACGGTAGGACACGTTTATGAAACATTAGTTAATGTATAACCACTGTCTCCTGCACTGGGGAATGAACAGTGTATACTGCTTGCAACAATCACTATAAGAGCAAACAAATCACATTCACTGCAATTTGACCTGCACTACTGTCTATTGAAAACTCTAAATCTATTTTTATTTTTCCAACATCACATACTGAATACGGAGTAGGGATGTGTGAGGTTTGCATGTTTGTTCTCTTCAGATACTCCAGCTACCTCTCACCGTCCAAAGACATGCAGATTTAAGGGAAATGAAAGACTCTTAAGTGACTCTTGATTTAAAACTAAGTGTAAATCATTGTTCACACCCCTCTGATCGGCAGGTGACCTGTTCAGCGTGTTCCCTGCCTCTCACCCACAACCTTCAGAGCAAGTGGGATGGATGGATGAATGGATTAATTTGGCTGCGTTATCATCGTCCTTACAAAGCAACATATTTGGCCCATGGTGGCAATAAAAAGGGCCATCAACCCCCGTTTTATCCCCTGTTATTGCTTAAGGTTCAATTTGTAAGAATTAGTGATTTCCAGTGGTGAGACTGCGGATTGGAGCAAAGTGCTCCTCCGCTCTCCCCTCCCTTTTCCGACGGCTTCGGGGAACTATGTGGTCTTTGCATAGCAGAAAGGATGTAAACACGGTTTCACCACTCTCTCCCACTCTCTGATCAGGTTTATGTGGGCGTAATACATTCTTCTTTGTTTTTGTAGTAAGCTTCTACATCTAAACACCAAATTCAGAGAGAGTGGGCCCTTCACTTAAGTACACTGACAAAGGCTTATGAGAAAGGCTACAAACACTAAACTTTACATTTTCCAAAGCAATTGTACATTTATTTCTGTAAGCATAACACACTATACTCTTACATTCCACCTGAAATAGCATTCCTATTGTATTAGTCTGCGATCTCTGTGGTCATTTAAAAGCAACGCATAATCCTTGGCTTTTTTGCATTCTCTCCCTCCAGAGAGGTCCAGATCCAACCCTGCCATCTGCTCGCTCCATCCAGGTGAACAAAAACTGCAAAGCACCTCCGTGTTTCTACTGCGATGAACAGAGGTCAGACATGCTTTCCCCGCCGCAGCTTGGCCTCTTGTTTTCATGTGTTTGATTGTTTGATCAAAATAGGAAAAAAAAAAAAATCATGACACTTGTATGAGCAATGTCAAGCACACTTAAATAATCTTGGCCAAAAAAAAGGTTCATTTACAGAGGGAAGAGAAAGAGCAGGAGGGGAAAACGGAGTGTGTGGAGGAGAGAGAGAGAGAAAGAAGTGTGGGGAGGGTCGTTGGAGGGGGTTTCAATGCTTCAGAGAGGTGCCTCATTTTCCAGCACCATCTGTTCCTGCTTCTGCAAGCTGGAAGCCTTGTTTGCGTCAAATACCTCCCACACGCTCCGAGCAGCTAGACTCCAACAGCAAGGACTCGTCACCTGTTTCAAACAACTGCACAATGTGACCCGCTGCATCCGTTAACTACTAATCACACCATGTTTGATTATGTTGTTAACCCGCTCCATGAGAGGTTCCTTCCCTCAGGCTCCTCAGCAAAGTTCTAACCAGCCCCGAGCCACTGATAATCTGTGCTTTGGTGGTGGGTGACAATGAAAAGGTTGATGGAGGGAGAGAGGACCTGCAGGCTGGAGTCAGACAGAGGCACGTGAACAAGTCCATGCTCCTCCATTTCAATCAGCTGCTGCCGTCTCACATGGCAGCAGAGCATCCGAAGGGGAGGCGCCGCCATGAATCCTAATTGCACCCATTTCACCACATTGCAGGGTGTTTCTATGCAAATCTGTCCAGAGAGGTATCTAGTTTATGCAAGGCCAACTGTAACAACTGATATGTGAGCAGGAATCTCGCTCAGACAAAAGCCTTGGTGAAGGAGATGCAGTTATTATAATTCACTTGCATAAATTATTCATTTTGCACATGGCTCTCCTGAGTGCAGGACAGAGCGAGGTTTCACACACATAATCCAATGTTTTGACACGCATGTTATTCACCACGTCGATGGGCACTGGCCTTAAGATATATGGCTTTAATAAGAGTGACAAAGATGCAAAATAATGAAATGTCTGCAGGAGGAGAACGCATGAGTGTCCGTGGAGAAAAACAAAAACATCATTCTTCAGCACTCCTGGCCTTTACACACATTTCTCCTTTCACAGTCTTTCTTTATTCACCCAGCCACGCACACGTGCAACTCCTACACATTCTGTACAGTTTACTCTCTTCACATGGACACTGCATTAGCACAATCTGTAAATCTTCAACATCGACCAATAAAGAATCTGTGCTGACATTAGGGAAATAAATCATTTATATGTTTAATATACTTCTTTTTTTTTTACTATTTCACTCTATTGCTCTCAGGGTTCTTTGCACTGTACAATAATTTTCCAACTGTCATGTACATTTCCTGATTATTACGGCACATATTTCAGTAACAATGCAATTTGGCAGCCATGTGTGACAACTCATGAAGGATGTCGGATCATAAGTCAAGTAAAGTGTTTCATTCTTCAGTTCTTTTATGCTGCCAGTTGCAGTGTTGACAAAATGTGGTCCTGGATCACGCTTGGGTGGGTTATATGTTCCAAAATGATAATCATAAAAAGGAAACAACTAAAGAATTATTAAATACAAGTATTTGTTTCATGTATTATTCGATTATATAGTTTTATTTCCATATGCTGTGTCAAACAGTGCATATATATAGCTCACAGTCCTAACAAGGAGAAACAAGACTTCAAGTGTGGCAGTGGACAGGTGATATCTCATAAATGAAGTGTTGTTGTTGCTGTTTATTGTTTATTTCTAACATGTGAAAACAAAACAGACAAAAGAAAAGAAATGCAGATGGGAAATCCACCACAGGCAGTCATTGGCACACAAATGGATCAATATGTACAGTATGTTTGAAAAGGAGTGGGAGGAAGTATAAACATATTTATTCTCACCCCCTTTTCCACAACTCAACATAATTTACTTTTTTTTTATTTTTAGCTCCTCGCTTACCAATCCATTTATTATTATTATTTTTTATATACTATACCCATTTTCTATAAAAATGTATATCTGTAATGTATATGTATAAAATGTATATGTATATATTTTTTTTTACAAAATATCTGCAAAAAAATAACTCAACTTAAATATAATAGTATTTAATGTAGGTATATAAATCCAACGAAGGAAACATGGTAGACCAGTGAAAAGATATTTACACACGTTCTTCATTGTATACATTCTTTTAACTCCACATTTAAACTGTTCCATAGTTTGACTCCACAGAAAGACTTTTTGTTGTACGCACATTCAAATAATTCCAATTACATTTTCACCTTAAGTCCACACACATCGTCCTGGCTGCACTTTAATTTCTACATTTTGACCACAGCTGCAGTTATTATCAAAGCTTTGGGTTGTATTTTATTTCTAAAGCACCTTGTAATGTACATTGATCGCCACCAATTAAAAAAAGTATGTGTGGGGACAAAAAAGGGAAAATAATGAACTTCCCGCAGCTCAATCATTTTTATTCTGACTGAATGGATTGGTTTGCTGTCATTGCAGTTGACCCGCTTTCCTGCACCTTTCATTATGATAATGTTTAGTTTTCTTACAGGTGATTCACACATGATTTAGTCAGTTTTACTGATGTGCACTTGCAGCTCTCTCCCCTCCACTCGACTTAAGGCAGTTTTCGGTCAGTGAGCGTTGTGTATTTTGAGGGCGGAGCCAGGATGTATGCGATTCATCAGTTGTGGTGTAGCCCATTGTTGCAACCTTTTCCTCACTATTAGATTCATATCTTATTTTTTTTCCCCCCAGACCACTTCATTTATTTATGGTTATCGAAACATGAAGAGGATTTTAACAAAAGAATATAATAAAGTGTTTCAGAAACAAGTTACAGACTCAAGCTTTGAATGGTTTTGACACACTTTCTGTCACTTTCTGACTGAAGTTGAAAATCAGAGGATTAAAGTCAGAAAGTAAGATATTAAAGTCAGTATTCTGAGATTAAAGTCAGATAATTTGCGTAATTTCTATTTTTTTTTTTTTAAATTTGACCCTAATACTCTTCCGTACTTGTGAGTAAAGAAGAGACACCTGCACTCATTTAGTTTCACAATAACTCCTGAGCATATTGTGTTGTGATTCTGGACCAACACTTTATAACCCTTTGTTAATATGGCACCTAAAGAAAAAAAAAGAAAAAAAAAAGAACAGTAATTTCTAGGATTTTCAGTTCGGTAATTCATGGTTGTGTTTTTATTTTCATATATTCCCTTGTGCACGGTTACTCACTGTTTTGTGTCTGTTGAGTTTTACCTCCTGCCCTTTTGTTTTTCCCTAATTATCCACACCTGCTCCTAATTGTTTTCAACTGTGTCTCGTTATCTCACCTGCCCTTGGGTGTTTCCCTTTGTTTCCTGCCATTTTGTCGTCTCTGTAGCAATCCTGCGTTTGACCTTGCTTTTTTACTCTTTTGTTTTTTTTGGAAACCTATTCTTTGCCAACAATGAACCAAATCTGTTTTTGTCTCCATCCTGACTCAACTCCTGCTTCTGGGTCACAGCAATATTTCAGTGTCATTAGAAACCAGAGTGTGGGTGAATGTCTTTGTCTAAATTCATGGCAATCTGTGGAATCATTTTCGAGAAATGTCACTTACATCAACATCATGGTAGCTCAAGAGGCAGAGGGAAGGTCACTGAAATGAAATGTATTGTTGGCACAAACATTTGTGCTAATAATGGATCTTAAAACTGCAGTGTTACAGTTTTGTTTTGATTTTTGCTGTTATTGCTATTATTATGCTATTATTCAGAAGACATGATGACTGAGGGAGCGTTCGTGTGTATTCACCAATGTGCTGGGGCGGGTGGGGACAAGACGTGTTTTCTGTCAAACTGCTGAAAGACTGTGTTTTTGAGCAGTAGAACTCACTGACTGTATGATACTTTTTCGTGGGCAATGCTCAGTTTTTCATACTCCAACGTGTCACAGGGAGATTTGTGTGGACTCCATTGGCTTAATCAGCATTGTGGGAACTTATTTGACAGCGTAACTGTGTTGCTTTTCAAGCCCAACACTATCTGTTCATGAAATGATTATTAGTGTCTTCCCTTTGGTGTTTCGTGTGATTAATTTCATCCGCTGACAGCCTCACAAACAGGCCACGTTGCCTGGTGACTAACCACAGCTCATCCATTAAGCACGACTGCCTTGTAAATCCAAGGGTATACAGCTCCATGTGCATTGTGCTGATCAATACAAGTTGTGCAACGAATACAATGAAGCCCATCTTCATCCCCCGCCCGCAATACATAGACCGCATACATACAGATACACTATATCCATAAATGCTCTCAGACATGGGGCTCTTATTACCAACCATTCTGTCACAAATGACCATAATCTATATTGTGCTCCCAATGGCTCTCCAGGGAAGCTCAGCTCATTTGATTTTTCATCTCATCCTCTTATCCTCCGTATTTCCAGTAATTCAAACCTACTAAATCCAAATATGAGGAGACACAGAGCCCTGCTGTTTTGACAAGTTAAACGACTGCAGGCAATGATGTGCCTCTCTGCCAGTCAGTAAGCAACACACGTCGCCGGCCACCGCCTTGCTGTGTCTCCAATGGAAACGTGTGCACGCGTGTGAGTGTGTGTGTGTGTGTTGGCGTGCATGCCTTCCCCACACGCACTTGTGCTCCTTCCTCCCCGCAGCCGTGTGACCCTCTGTCGCGTCTTTCTTTTTTTTGAGGTGAAATTGAAATGGATTGTGTAGCTCAATATTTTATTGACATCAACTTCACAGAATGTTGCTACAGTGACACCGGGGATAATTATTTCACCACAGATTTCTTCCTCTCCACATTTTGCCCTCCCCTCCCTCTCTGTCGCCCCGCTCCTCTCCCCTCCCTTCTTTCTGCCTTCCTCCAAGCCCTTCCATTCCTGTAGAGAATTAGTTCTGCATAAATTACCCAGTGGAACATTGAATCAGTCTCTAGCCACCAAAGGCGAGTCTGTGTGGCTGATTACCAAGCAGTGTGCACAACATGCATGCACACTGACGCGCACGGTGCAAAAGGAAGCAGGGCCTCTAAGCAAGGAGCTGGATGGGGGGGGGGGGGCAAAGTCGGATCGACTAATGTGTATATGGAGAGCTAAGGCTGTATTAGCCACCTTAGCTGTCCACATTGCTCATTACTTAGTCATTAGCAAGGGCATGGTTTTAAAGGAGGGAGGGATCAATCAATTGTCATGGGTCAATGTTTTGCAGGCCCATTATGAACCTTGGGTGGCTCTGTAAATTAAGCACAGTAATTACTCATGTTAATTACACAAAGATGGCGGCCACATTGCTGAGCAAATATGTTTAGCATGTAAATAGTGTGATGGGTAAACACCGTAGTTTGCTCTCGAGTGTTCAAAGGGAGCCTCTCCGCTCGACTCTGAGTGGTGTCGTTGACGCGCATTTATACAGCAGTTTATACAGGGCTGAAAAAGTCAATTCACTCAGCAATTATTTTACGGGGGGAAAAAAAAGATTAATTGAGTCGTTTCTCAAGCAGGAACGAGTAAACCCTTTAGAGTTCTAGATTTTGACGTGTGAGTGAAGCCAAACAAGGGTGAATAAATTATGTGTATGGGAACTTGTGATGGGGATTGTATTTGGCTTAAGTTCAGAGTATGTTTTCAGTTTTGCAACATTTATCGATGAAGATGTTGCAGCTGAATATGTGTTGGAGAACCTATGCAGCCTTCAGTTGGTATCAAAACTCAGAAGACGTTTGGTTTGTCCATTGTGGGCTACTGTAAAAACACGGTGGAAATAAGCAGCCTCCTTAGAACTGACTCCAGACTATAATATATATATGTTTTATATAAATATAAAAGGCTCATTCTGAGGTACTGAAAAACATCAATTCATACAATCAGTTGATTGTATACTTAAAAAATAATTTTTGGCCAAATAATTTCACCAAAATTTTACACACTGGAACTTTGACAGACTAAACAATTCATTTATTGATTAAAAACATCTGGATAATGCAGGGATCATTGAATATTACAATTGGATAACCTCCATATTTGGTCTGCAAACTGAGGGCATTCTCTGGCCATTACATTCCCAAAGGGCCTCGACTACATGTGAGTAATGCAGATGACGCTTCATCTTCTTATGATTCAAATGAAATCTAAGACAGAAGCAAACAGGGATGTGCCCAAATCCCTGAAACCACAGTCACAGTAGATTTCTTCGATCTGAGCAGTTTCACATACTCAGTTCGTCCACTGGGAGCAGTGTGTGTGTGAATGCATGTGAGTGTGTTTGCTTATGAGTGCATAGTGTATGTATGATAGAGTTTTGTACACAGAGATGCTCAAGAGGCACTTTAAAGCAAGACCAGTGAGCTGCCTCTCATGCTGAAACACATTGTTAGCATTGCTCCCTCAAGTGCTTTTCAGGATCATTTCTTATGCTCTTTAGATGATGTATATTTGCACAGACTGATACATCTTTATATCCTTGAGTTATATGTCCCCAGATATAAAGATTTAGAGAGACCAAGCTCTTATGGTCCACAATCCTCCTGAGAGGCATATAGATCATGTTAAATAGAGTGTAAGAGTTTTAATTAGGCGTCTGTATGGATCCTGCTGGCAGCAGAATTAGACAAATGAAAAGTCTGATTTAGCTGGGCAATTTTCGCTGTTTGAGATTGTGATGTGTCAGTACAATTAATCAACTCAAGAATCCAGAGAAAGGAAATCCTCATCAGGAAGTCATCAGTCACCATCACACGCTTTCATGCTGTTGCATCAAACAACACAGGTGGGGCAGCAGGTTTATTTTCTCTTTGCGTCTCCCTTTGCTTTTTATCCACAGCTTTTGGAAATTCATTTGCTGCCATCTAGAGGTCAGACTATAGATTGCAGCAAATGTATTGAAAATGACTCACAAGGAGTCACTTCACCACTGAATTATATGGACGTGGATGTGACAACAAAAAAAGACAATTTTCCTGGACCGTTTCCTTTGAAACCTTATTTTTATTCTTTATGTAACAAACAACTATTGTGTTTGTTAAATAAAGTAATAAAGAATAAAATGTCTATATTTGCTGGACGTGATGTTGCTGCAGCAAATGCACCACAATGAAAGCAGATGTTTTAATCCTTTTGATTCAGGACTTTTGTTTGTAGTGGACTTTGTGTACATTATGTTATTTTAATCAAAGTAAAAGACCTGAAGCTACCTGTACCACCACTGCAGTCATGATAAAATGTGATAAAAAAAACACAAATATATTCTCATAGAATATTTTATTTGTTATTATTTTATTTATTCTATTGCTTTATATTTGATAATATATATTATTTAATCATGTCATATTTTGTGTTAACACTGTGACAACCACTAGGTGTCAGCACTCACATTATTGTGACTATCTCATGCTCCTATGATTTCTCTTGTTTCCTCTTGTTGAGCAGAGCAGTGGTGCATTCACGTACAACATTTTACGCGTACAAAAAACATTTTTCAAAGTTGCTTATAAATGTGTTCTTTATTCAAATACCAGCAAGTTCGCTATGATCCATAATGACTATACATGTATATTATAACACAAAGACGACCTGGTGAAAAACACTCATTCCTCTCTGCCCTCAAATTCCCCCATCGTGTCAACATTATGGCCACACTGGATTATGCTGCATAGATTACCGAGGGACCCTGAAAGCAACGCTACCGTAACTCACATGCAATCAACACGGTGCCGCTAGCATTTCCACAACATGGGGAAGCTCACTGACAGCATGCTCACTACACGTTAACATAAGAATGAGGACACTATAGCGGTTTATTTTATTTTTTTGTGTTGTATGTTAAGGTAAAGCTGCCAAAATGGTGAAAGAACAGTTCAGGGAGACAGATGTGGCCAAGAAAATGTGAGTATTACACAGTGAGGCGCAGCGCTAGCATGTTAGCTCGCTGATTAGCCACTGTCACTCACTTTGCAATGTGGCTACTTTTCACAAGTTGTTTAATACGTAAATATTTCTGAGAGCACGAGAGAATATTGTGGTATTACTAAAGTAACTCACTGTGCTTAATGTCAGCACGTTTGCATGTTACTTGTCATTAGCTGACCTGTAGAAAGATAAGCAGCCAGAAGAGAAATTCAGTCTTTTAAAGTCTGCAAAATTAGATTTTAGGATTAAGTTCCAGGTTGCTGTACAGTGAAGATGATAAATTGCATTCCTGTCTCAAAAAGAATCACCAAAACTAAGTGAATACTGTCAATCATTTCGGTCAGGGAAAGATGCTAATATTGCAAAAAACAGACAATGATTTTAGTTGATATGTGCTGTAATTGGAACATTTTAACATAGTAGCATATGCATATATATTAGTGATGCAATTTATGATAAGTCAGTCGGTTATTTCTCAATTAATCAATTAGTTGTTTGGGCTGTAAAATGTCAGAGACTATTTATTAGCGTTTCCCAAACCTCGAAATGATTATAATCTCAAATTATTGTTTTTTCCACAAAATGTTACGTGTGTTATTTAATATATGTAGCAAAGAAACCAGAAAAATTAAGAAGATTTAAGCCGAACAATTTCCAATTTCTAATTTCGAACAGCTTCAATTTATTATCAAAAAAGTTTTACTAAGTGAATAATCGTGATACAAATGATGATTTCATCCGAAAGTTAATTGATTAATCAAATAATTTTTTCAGCACTACATTTTCTATAAATTGATTACTAAATTAATTGGCAACTATGTTGATGAATATTGAATATTGTCTGGTTTCTATGCTCCATATATCAAATAAGTAATTAAAACTAATACCAATAATTTTGGTTTGTTGACAAAACAAGACATCGTCATTTCCAAGTTTGGTAAACACTGATCATAATTAGTCAAGATGACATTTTACAGACCCAACAAGTACTCAGTTAATTGAGAAAATAATCAACAGATTAATTGATTATGAAAGTAATCGTTAGTTGCAGCCCTAAATAAAACTATGCCCAGTAATTCCATTTATCAAACATAACCCTGATATGACTTTTTCCTTTGCTATCTTGTTTACAGAAGCCACATCTGCTTTGGAATGAAGTCTCCTGAGCAGATGCGTCAGCAGGCTCACATCCAGGTGGTCAGTAAAAATCTGTACAGCCAAGACACAAAACGCACTCCACTGCCCTATGGAGTGTTGGACCACCGTATGGTAAGACACAGACATACGCCTCCTGGCCACTAATCACCTAATACTTTCATTTTCTATACGTGTATTAGACACACACAAGGCAGTCATATTTTGTACAATAAATAAAATAAAATATCTGCTCTTTAATAATCCAGACATGTTGTTTGGAGAGCTCTGCTTTTGTGTTTTGGGGGGTTTTTTGGCCACCAAACAACTTTATTTACTTAGTCATTGAAAGGGCCTTGTTGTTTAGTCTTTTTACACTTGTTTGCTTTAGTCAAAAGAGATTGAATATTTGTCAGCAATGAAATATCCAACATTCAAGAACTTTGTCATATCATCATTTTTCAATCACAGCAGAATTACTGAAAGTGTCGTCCTCAAGAAATTGTGTCTGTTATGATCTAAAAAAAACACAAAAAGCAACTATGTAAAAGTACAACGTTATTCATTTAAATATGAGTGATAACTGACCGTTAATGCTCATAGTGCAATATTGTGTGTTATATAATGCATAAATATTGAATATGATGCAAATGTTAATAGTTTTGCACAGTGGAGAAGTGTTAAAACAGTTCTGCAGCTTTGTGTAAGCAACAGTATATAAGATGGGTGGAGCTCTAGTAGATGGTTTTATTTGGGGTATGTGGTGTCTTGCGATTTTTGCCGTCTCCGTACAGCAAACTTGATGAAGGTGGTCACTGCATCCAAACAAATGCAGTTATAACTCTGCAGGGAGACTGAGCAAACACCAGACAGTCAAATCTGCAGCTGTTTCAAAATCAAGGATTATACTGAAGATAGTGATGCAACTTTGAATGTGAGAGTGAATGGTTGTGTGTCTCTATATGTTGGCCCTGTGATGGACTGGTGATCTGTCCAGGGTGTACCCTGCCTTTATCCCTGTATCAGCTGGGATTGTGGTAGACAATGAGTGAGTGAGATTAAACAATGTAACCTTTGTCCACCCTCATACTTGAAAATTCTCCTTTATCTGCTGTGTGTCCTGCAGGGTACCAGTGAAAAAGACCGCCCATGTCTGACTTGTGGAAAGAATCTGGCAGATTGTTTGGGGCACTATGGCTACCTGGATCTTGAGCTGCCATGTTTTCATGTTGGCTATTTCAAAGCCATCATAGGAATTTTGCAGGCAAGAGTTTTCTGAAGTAACACAGACTAAAGATAATACTCATTAAACAATGAGATAGTATCCTGTATACTTTCAAATCAACAATGAAAAACATTGGATTGCGATGATAAAGTTCCTTGAGAAGGTTAACTCTATCTTAAATGGTGGAAGTGAAAATATACTGCACATTGTCCTGTAGATGTCACTGGAGTATCAACATTTGAAGAGGCATCATATGATTTTGAGAACTGTTTATCCTTTGACTCAATGTGCAAATCAATAAGTCTTGTGTAAACCAAGTTTTACATAAAATGTATAGTTTGTTAATTGTTTTTACTATTCTGTAGTTTTTTTTATTATTAATCACAGTTTAATCATTGATATCACAGTGTGTGAAATTGATTCATTTCCCTCAGTCTAATGCATTTTGTCATGAATCCAGATGATTTGCAAGACGTGTTCAAGCATAATGTTGACCAAAGACGAGAAGCTGCAGTTCATTGATTTCTTGAAGCGGCCTAGCCTGACCTATCTCCAGAAACGAGGTTTGAAGAAGAAGATCTCTGACAAATGCCGCAAAAGGACAATTTGTCTGAACTGTTCTGCTTTTAATGGTGAGAAAAGACATTGACACTGACTTTTTTGTATCAGTCATCCTGATGACACTGGAAAAGGTTAAGTCCTGTCTCCCTTTTCACATTTACAGGACCAGTGAAAAAGTGTGGCCTGCTTAAGATCATCCACGAGAAGTATAAAACGACCAAGAAGGTGGTGGATTCTTTTGTGTCAGAGTTCATGCAGTCATTTGATATCGCCATCGAACACAACAAAATCATGGAGCCTCTGCTGACCAGAGCACAGGTGAACTTTCGACGCTCTTTTACACTGTCACCAAGCTGTGGCATGGCAAATGAGAAAGTAATACAGAAAGTAGGGTTAGCTACTGATTTCTTTTTTACTTTAATTACTTAATTACGTATTTCGAACCTCATTTTTAGAAATAAGTAATTGAAGCTGGTTTAAAGCTGTTTTTTAAAAATAGTTTGGGAGCAGTAATAATCACAACAATCTTGTACAATGCATAATTATTGCAATTACAATAATGTTTTTATTAGTGCATGTAGAAGAAAATAATTATTATAATTATTGTTGCTCATTGAAATTATAATTAATTTAATCATAGTCATATTAATATTATTGTATTAAAATCTATTTAAAATTACTAGCTTTAAAAAAAACAAGAATAAGCCCTAGGTAGAAATGTTACTCAACCACATAATTTCCCTCATTTTGTAATGATTATTTGTGTCCAGGAAAACTTGAACCCTCTCGTGGCACTAAACCTCTTCAAAAGGATTCCCCAAGAAGACATTGCCTTGCTTCTGATGAATCCCGAGACTGGTAAACCTGCGGATCTCATCCTCACCCGCCTCCTGGTGCCGCCTCTGTGCATACGACCCTCTGTGGTCAGTGACCTGAAGTCGGGGACCAACGAGGACGACCTCACCATGAAGCTCACAGAGATAATCTTCCTCAACGATGTTATCAAAAAGGTTGGTATCTGTCACTCAGTGCCTTTACGTGCTTGTTTTCAGTCCCATTTTAGTTGGACTAAGGCAATCATTTGGTTTTCTTAATATCATGTAAACACATTAGTCTGACTAAAATCGACCTAGTCTTAGACTAACATACCTGGATAATGCGATTCATAGTCAGATTACTCCTGCATGTATGCGCGTCTTTCTTGAACAACTCGGCAACCACAAGGTTGGTTAAAAATGCACTAGATTATAGAGATCAGCTAATCTAAAACTTATAATGTGCTCTGAGGAAGCTGGCCAAAAGGTTCTGAAGGAAAACATATCATTGTATCAGAGTTCAGCAGCATCACACTTGAATAAATCAAATTTTACTTGCATAACACAGCTTAATTGTTAAGCTTTAGAACACTTCTTCTTAGCGTATCATTCGAAAACATTCAGACAAGCAAAATGCAGAGTAGTCAGTTGATGACTATGAGGTGAAACAGTCAAGTTTCAACCGTAAAATGTAATTTATACATCTAGATTTACATCTAGATGGCCCATATTAACAGACTGTGCTGTCATCCAGCATCGTATGACAGGGGCTAAGACTCAGATGATCATGGAGGACTGGGACTTCCTCCAGCTGCAGTGTGCTCTTTACATCAACAGCGAGCTTTCTGGCATCCCTCTCAACATGGCACCTAAGAAATGGACCAGAGGATTTGTGCAGAGACTCAAGGGGAAGCAAGGTATGGTTTTAATATAAAAACATAGATAACTTATTTTTTGTACATAATCATTTTAGTAAATTTTTCCTGTGATGTTGACACTTGACATAAATAACTATGTAGATTTAAAACATGCTGAACTGAGATTTTGCTATTCACTGTGTTTTTTCATGCAGTAGGCACAAATACTTACATTTTGCTTTTGTACAAAATGTACATTCTGAATTACAGACATTCTGATTAATTTTCTTTGTTAACTCAGGTCGGTTCAGAGGAAACCTCTCAGGTAAAAGAGTTGACTTCTCTGGCAGAACTGTAATTTCTCCTGACCCAAATCTGAGGATCGACGAAGTGGCTGTCCCAGTACATGTGGCTAAAATCCTGACGTATCCAGAGAGGGTGAGCTCTGCTCCATGGCAACAACACGCACACAAAAAACAAGCTACACGACATATCTTAATTGGTTAATTTGTTTAAAGGTGAACAAAGCTAATCTGGAACTATTGAGGAAACTCGTTCGCAACGGTCCTGATGTTCACCCCGGAGCCAACTTTATTCAGAATCGTCACACACAGATGAAAAGGTAAGTCTGGTGGCTTTTGGTTGAAATTAAATGTGGTTCATAGTTTAAGATGACTCTGTTTGTCTGTCAGGTTCCTGAAATATGGAAATCGTGAGAAGATTGCTCAAGAGCTGAGATTTGGTGATGTGGTTGAAAGGCACTTAATTGATGGAGACATCGTTCTCTTCAATCGACAACCCTCTTTGCATAAACTCAGCATCATGGCTCATATTGTAAGTTTTTCTTTTTTTGTCCACTGTTTAAAAACATTTAAAGAAAATGTTCTTTGTTTTTTTACAGTCTCTCTAAAGGGATACATTTGAACACTGATGAGTCACAGATACATTTTTGCACTTTAACTAATTGTATCTACTCCAGAAAAACAAAGAAACTTGAAATACATTTTTAGCTGGATTTCTGAGACCTAGTTTTTGCTACCCTCCCTCTACCGTCTCTCTCTGTCACACACAAACACACACACACACTTTGCTTAGTTATGTGTTGTATATCCGTCAAACATTACTTGTCCATGGCTGCACCCAGGAAACATAATTGGAGCTGCTTGTTGAATGATACAGCTACAACTGTGATTTAATGGGCAGGCACCTAATTAGGTTAATTAGGTAATTTCTTTTGGTTGAGCAAGGTATTTCATACAGTGTTCCCGAGACGCAATAATCATGATTAAGATATAATTGTGAACTCCTACTGATTTTTCAGGTAATTTCTTAGGTGAAGAATCCACTTCTGAAAGCTTTTATGGGCACCTCTTGGTGTTCTCAGCCATAATGCTGCTGTATAAAGCTGTGAGGCTTCATTTTGTTGCTTTCTTTATGTATGCCATTGATTTTCACTCTTCCCAAATCACAGGCCAGGGTAAAACCTCACAGGACTTTTAGGTTCAATGAGTGTGTATGCACGCCCTACAACGCTGACTTTGATGGAGATGAAATGAACCTCCATCTGCCTCAGACTGAGGAAGCTAAAGCTGAGGCCCTGGTCCTGATGGGGGTATGAATGCTCATAACACATCATGTTATCCATATTGTATTTGTGTACCCGTGATTGTGGAGGTATAGCAATGAAAAGCTCCCACCAGGAGCAGTATTGCAGAGAGAGTATTGACTGTAGCTTGACACAAAATATTATCTTTTCTTTCAGACAAAAGCAAATCTTGTTACGCCACGAAATGGGGAACCTCTGATTGCTGCTATTCAGGACTTTCTAACGGGTGAGTGTTATAACACAGACATGGCAGCCAAATATCTGCGAGACACCTGTTGTGTTTTGTTCATTTCTGAGAACAGTTTATAAGTGATGGAACACAAAAACAAATTTCCAGTGTACTTGGAAATATACCCGGAAAAACTTATATGATGTCAAATGTGGAGAAGAGTGATCTCACATCATCATTAAGCACATTAATGACTATTCAGCTTAAAATATTTGAATATAGACCAGCGTTGTTCTTTTCTTTTTTCCTGATGGGTGAGCAGGTGTTAAAAATTATTATATCCATTACAATCAATGTTGTACCACATTTGTCTCCTCGCAGGGGCCTACCTCTTAACTCTGAAGGACACCTTCTTTGACAGAGCAAAGGCTTGTCAGATAGTGGCATCAATCCTGGTGGGAAAAGATGAAAAAGTCAGAGTCTCTCTCCCACACCCGGCCATAATGAAGGTACTCCACTCCACTGCACTGTCTAACCTGGTTGAATAACTGTATTTGTGACATGCCACTTATATTTGTCTATAGGGATGGGTATCACAGCTGATTGGCTAAAGTCATTCATTTCAAATCCACAAGGTTACAATTCTGATTCTCAAAACTGATTTGATTTGATTCAATATTAGTTCATTGAGTAATATTTCAGTTTCCACATGTTCAACTTTGCATCGTACATGGAAGAGATTTTCACTGAACTAGTATTGCAAATTGTATAAAATTTGGATCTCTCTCTATCCTGGTACACCATTGAAAATATTAATGTTTACTAGATTGACATGAATACATGCTTTATTCCCACAGTGCAACTCTACAGTGGTGATAATTCAAACTCAAACCTTAAAAGTTCAAAATATCCAGCTTAGAAACACATCAGACATTTAAAGTAATAAACAAGTTGTCCAGTGTGTGCTGTGTGCGCATCTTGGCCTACATCTATACTCCCAGTGACACAACAATCATGACACCAACGCACCTGTAAAGCAGTGAGTGGAGGTATTTCTGCTGCTACACCGTAGATGACAAAACAATGTAAAATCTGCAGATTTAGCTTAGCTGTTAGCCTCACTGGAGATAACGGCTCACTGTCACGCAAGAGTATTATGCTCACACAAGACTAACACAGTCAAGTGCAAGGCTTGTGCAGAGGATACATGAAGTGGCATTACACTGAAAGATCAAAGATTGTCCAAGTAAATATCTGCATCAGTTGGAAAAAAAACATATTTTTTTTTTAACCCAGCCCTATTTATCTGTGTGTTCATCAGCCCATGGCTCTGTGGACAGGCAAGCAAATCTTCAGCCTCATTCTGAAGCCAAGTAAAGAATGTCCAGTCATGGCCAACCTGCGAACCAAGGGCAAACAGTACTGTGGCAAGGGGGAGGATCTCTGTCACAACGACTCATGTGAGTAGAAATGTCCGTGAAGAACAGATATGTAAAGCTTTTGTTGCACTGAAGAAGGTGTTAAAAGTAATTGTCTGGTTTTTGATGTACCTTTTACAATAGACACAAGGAAAGAAAAAGACAATACAATGATAAATACACACATATATACAAGATTTATTGCAATATATATTTGGATACTATCACACTTTTAAATGATGTCTGGACAGACATGGATTTAAACTGCAACTTGACTGCTTGAGTCCTACAACCTTGAGGCAATAATTACAGATTCCTGTTTTATTATGGGTTCAAATGGCATCAATTCCTTTCATATTCCTTTGTCATCTCCCCAGTTGTGGTGATCCACAACAGTGAGCTGATGTGCGGCAGCATGGACAAGGGCACCTTGGGATCTGGCTCCAAAAACAACATCTTCTACATCCTGCTGAGAGACTGGGGACAGCTGGAGGCTGCCAATGCCATGTCCCGTCTGGCTAGACTCGCGCCGGTGTATCTGTGTACGTTGTTTTCATGGCCTAAACTGCATACAATGCTGTTTAAATTGACTGAATTCTGTTAATCTCCGAATAAATAATTCTGGATAGTTATTGTAGATCAGCATAAGGCTGCAATTAATCAGCAAGTTGAACATTTATTAATTTTTTGGACAATAAAATGTAAAAAAATGTTACTTAATTTTCCCTTTTGGTTTAACAAGGCATTTCCACACACTGACAGTAATAAGCATTAAACCACAGCACTTCCATTAATATTCATATTTTGCACTGCATTTGCTCACCAGACCTCTGAATGTTAAATTCCTCAAATGTCAACGAACCAAAGTTATTCAGTTTATTGTCGTAGCAGAGCCAAGGAACAAGGAAACGTTCACATCTTAGCCTCAGCTCAGTACTAGACTTTAGCAGTTAAGCGTGAAAGTAGTTTGTAATGACAGTAAACAGTACAGAGATACAAGTTAACATTTTTAATTTTTTTTTTTCAAACCCTTTAATTTCAGCCAACCGGGGCTTTTCCATTGGCATTGGTGATGTAACACCTGGCCAGGGTCTGCTGAAGGCCAAGCAGGACTTGCTGGATGATGGTTACAAGAAGTGTGATGAATATATCGAAGCCTTAGATACGGGCAAGTTGCAGCAGCAGCCAGGTTGCTCGGCAGAAGAGACCCTGGAGGTACGTGTGATTTCGTACATTTCATACAAGCACATTTGAAAGATATTCATAACCAGGTGAATTCACACACATCGCCTGGATCCTTCCTGCTGTCTCTCACTTAATCAACCACCTTCACACTGCACCGAACTCAGTAGTATATCTATATCCTCATTACATTACATTACATTACATGTCATTTAGCAGACGCTTTTATCCAAAGCGACTTACAATGGAATTGAGTACAATCAGCGAGGGGTGGAATCGAACCTGCGACCATGATGTTTTTCGCACATAGGGTACCGGTCTTAACCACTGAGCTCCACTGAGTGGAGAGCCACTGAGCCACTCCACCCCCTAATTACTAATAATCACACTCCTGCTGAGTGTGTAAACATTTCAAAGAGGCTCACATTTGTGATATAGAAATGATCCTGTAGAAGAAGAGCAATTCAATGATTTTGAGACGAC
Organism: Solea solea; assembly: GCF_958295425.1. Lineage (NCBI taxonomy): Eukaryota > Metazoa > Chordata > Actinopteri > Pleuronectiformes > Soleidae > Solea > Solea solea. The sequence goes on along the minus strand of NC_081154.1, from coordinate 13,195,097 downwards.
CGTAGTTACAATTATTTGTAAGTGTTTACTCAGCAGTAGCTAAGTGGAGCAGCGCTGCTGAAAACACCACAGGCTCAATGATTTTTCACTTGTATGAAAAAGTCGCACTGCCACTGAATCCTGTGCTCATTTAAAACATGTGCACACAATTATTGGCCATTAAGAAATGATTCTGTTTTTTAAAGTCTCTAAAAACCAGAATGGGTCAAATGACTGGCTGCATCTCAGAAATATTTAGACCATTGTTGTAAATCTTACCAAAAATAATCTCACTCTCACACCTACAGTCAGTATGCTTACATGACATGTACATGTGAACATGTTAGTCTGACCAAAATGGTCCTCAATATAATTTCTCTGATTCAGACTAACACACCCAGATAATGCAATTGGTAGTTCAGTCACCAGTGTTCCGTTTTCCAGTTTAAACAAGGAAATAATAGAAGCTGGGACACAGAAGAGCAACAAAAACATGGTGAAATCTAGGCCGGTACATTTGATGGAGGAGAACCGTTTTTAATCTTTACTTTTGTTTGTATTATCTGTCTGGATTTGTCCTATTTGCACGTCAGCACCAACGATTGTGTTCATGTTTTGTGTGTGTGTTTTTTTTTATTTTTATATTAGGCTCTCATTTTGAGAGAGCTGTCTGTCATTAGAGACCGAGCTGGCAGCGCCTGCCTCAGGGAGCTCGACAAGAGCAACAGCCCTCTGATCATGGCTCTTTGTGGCTCAAAAGGTAAACATGACTCTGTTGAAAACAGCAGGGGATTTTTCTGCTGCTTTCTTTCGTGTTTTACTGTTCAACCAAGCCTAACATGAATTACAAAACCGTACAACACAACCATTGTATGGGTTTAGGATTATTTTTAGATTATCGCCACATCAGCTTGTCAGGTTTACTAACAAACTGTCTGTCTGAGAAGGAGAAGTTCTGAGTTGAATTGAAATTGACAAACCAGGCAAGACTCTAGGTTTCAATTTGGATAAACTACGTAAAAGGACACTGGTGCCCTGTCTCAAGAAGGCTCAGACAAGATTATTCTTCCAAGGAAAACTCTGCTTCTTAATCTCCCTCTCACCTTTTATCAGGGAATTATGGCTGTTTATATGTCATGCTTTGCTCTGCTGGTGGGACAGCATCACTGTGGAGGACAGGAACAGAATTAATAATTAGACGGCTTCAGAATCTCACATTCTGCACAGTCTTTGATGCATCAGACTCAAAGGGCTTTTGTAAACAAAAATTTGTTTTATTTTTGTTATTTATCTGATTTGCCCTATGCATGTGTGTGTGTGTGTGTGTCATTAAGGCTGCATTTTAAGATTATTTTCATCACCAATTAATTATTTTTTTGTTGTTCAATGTTGAAAAATGTCAATCTGTGTTTCCCAAACCTTGACATGATGTGCTCTCAGTGTTCTTTTTGTCTTAAACTTTTTTTGTCTCACTTTGGGGACCAGAGAACTGAGTTAACATAAGAAAATATGTTGGTTTGCAGATGGCTAGGTCTCGCTTGTGAAAGATAACGTATGAATATCAATGCGAGTTCCTTTTACTCCACGTGTTGGAGAGGGAGTTCATCCTTTATCAATTTCAGTGTTGACATATGATTGTGGTCATACTACCCATCCATCTTCTACCGGTTTATCCTCCACATGAGGGTTGCAGGCAGTGCTGTGCCAATCTCAGCCACAACAAATATAATTCACTATTTGCCTGACTTTCTCAATCAGGCTTTTGATCTTTGATAACATGATCAATTCTTAATGTTAGATGCAGAAAGAAATGAATAAATCAAAGTGTACTTTAGCCTCTATTCCAAACCGGGTCATCTTTTGAAACATCACATTGTCTTAAAGTTGTTACATGATAATCTCACACCATGTCGCAGTTTCACAGCATTCACAGCATTCACAGCTGCAAATAATTATTTTCTTTGTTGATTGTCTTTTTTTATGCATTAATCCATAATTTGGTGACCAAACTATTGGAAATTAAAAAAAACAAACATCTTTCTACCCCCAAAAAAACTGTTTACTCAAGTGAAGGTTATGTCTTAATTAGTTGGTGATTATTCACTCAAAAGAGTTACCTATGAAAAAAAAATAGCACTAAGAAAGTGTGAATTCAACTGAGACACAAAATGCCCAACCCTCACCCATTTATGACACCAAGGTTATAGTTGCCGCAATTCATCCACTGTTTCATACCTTACTAATTTTACAGCTTGATTTGAACTTTTAGCCTTCTCTGCCAGGCCTGGCAAATCAAATCTATTACAGCAAATGTTACTTTTCTGAAGCACAACACAAGGTTGTCAAAACACACTCCAGAAATCAGCACACTTGAAATTACACGTCATTACAAAGCTCCTCAAAAACAGTACAATACAAAATCACAAAATGAATTTTATTCTCAATTTCTCTGAGCTCACACATACATCATTATTATTATTATTTTTGTTGATTATTATTTTGGTGAAAGAGATACATCAACGCAGTCCTCCAAATAAAAGTAAAGAAAGAAAACATCTGTAAACTGTGCTTTTATTTTAATTACAACTCATCCATGTCTCTTCTTTTGTATCTCTTCCTCTCACACAGGGTCGTTCATTAATATCTCTCAGATGATTGCCTGTGTGGGACAGCAGGCCATAAGTGGCTCTCGTGTACCTAATGGTTTTGAGAATCGCTCCCTGCCTCATTTTGAGAAGCACTCGAAGGTAAGATCCACTGCATTCATCTATTCTGATAATATATGTTAACATATTGTCTAGATACGGTTGTTTGGGCTAAACAATGGCTAAATTGAAAATAAACATATGTCCTGTTATTATTGAAGTATTTGACCTTTAGTCTTTAACATGTAGCATGTAGATCCAGGTCCCAAAATTAAAGGGTTAAGTTAACGATAATCAGTTGTCATTATATGCTAATTCTCCAAAGTAAATGGTTCTTGTATAAGATTTTGCAGAATAACATTGAAAAGAGACAATGGTAAATGTCTTTTACAGCTGCCTGCAGCTAAAGGCTTTGTGGCCGACAGCTTCTATTCAGGCCTGACCCCTACAGAGTTCTTCTTCCACACTATGGCTGGTCGAGAGGGTTTAGTGGACACTGCTGTGAAAACTGCAGAGACTGGATATATGCAGGTAATGTCAGAATGATATCACATTCATGTCTTGGAATAGCTACAAATATTTTTCTTGAAAAAACCTCCCAGAGTGGGAAAATCTCAGTATTTAAGTAGACAGTGAATATGCTACTTTAGGAAAACGATGACGCCATATTCCCAGCTCTCTCTTGTGGTGTCATTCATTGTCTTGTGTTTGGAGATTGTCTGTGTCCGTGTCCCTGGCTCTCCACCCGGGAGAAAGCCCTTTTGAAGGTTTTCTGCGAATGCTTCCAAGAAACGTCCACATCATAAGCACATCACCAATTGTCCAAGTCCAAAGTAACCACAGTCCAATAATAAATGACTAAAAGGTGAAAGAGTTCAACTTGTCATTGTGAGCTTCCTTAGGTAGCTCAAGGAGACTGAGTCCAGTTTATGAGTAGGACCTTGTTGACTGAGAATCTTCACAGACTTGTCACACAGTGTAATGGCAATAGAAAGCAGCATGTCCACATCTATTTTAATCGGAACAAATCTTTTTTCGGAATGAAGACATTTTGCACATTCAAACACAGCTAGTGTCCCTCTCTCTCACACACACACACACACACACACACACACATACATACATACATTCGTGTGTCAGTGTATCCTCTCTTCCACCAGCACCTTCTTTTTTTTTTTTTTACTGTTTTTAGTCACACTTCACCACAGCAGCAATATGTTGTCACATGCATATATTTCATGGATTTTTATTCACACCACATGGATTTGTGTCACATCTGTCACTGTAACACATTTGATTTATTTGACTTTACAGAGGCGATTGGTGAAGTCCCTGGAGGATTTGTGCTCACAGTATGACTTGACAGTACGCAGCTCCACGGGCGACATCATTCAGTTTATTTATGGCGGGGATGGTCTGGACCCGGCTGTGATGGAGGGAAAGGATGAGCCACTGGAGTTTAAGAGAGTTTTGGACAACATACGAGTGAGTTAAATCAAGACCATTAGTTATATAGTCATTCTTTTTCAGTGACTCATTCACACAGACATACCCCCCTCCTTCCTTCATACACCCACCCACGCACACACGGTCAAATACATTGTTTTCATGTTGGTGCCTTAATTGTCTTTCATTTTTATCTTGTTTGGTCTCGCAGAAGTGTCTCAACTTTCTTGGACGATGAATGCACATTACATTCTTCCGAGTGTTTGTTTAGTCTGTTGTCGATCAGTTTTTTTTTTTTTTTTAAAGGACGTTGCTCCTCACCAGACATTCATTGCTTTCATTGCTTTCATTCTTTCTTCTTTCCTTTTCATCCATTCTACTCTAGTTAAATAAAATTTAAGAAATTAAATCAAGCTTGGTTTGCCTGGAAGGCAAATGGTAAGTATAAGCAGGGTTTCAAGCATAAGTGCTGCAGTAGTTTGGGTGTTGGAGTGTGCAAATTGTGAAAAAAGTGAATTTTCGCAAAGCTTTGGAACACATCATAAGACGGCACGCTGTACTGCAGTGGGAAACATTATTATGATAACTCAGAATTATTATTTTTTTGGTTGTATAAGCAGTACTGGAAAATGCTTTGTAACCTTTTAGTTGTCTTGAAATCTGAGAAATGTGGCATGATATTTATTCTTATTCTTATTAAATGTCTAGTTGTATAATTTTACAATTAGGCAATGATTATCTCTCTAATGTCACCCTAGGCAGTCTACTCATGTCCAGAGGAGCCTTCACTCAGTCAGAACGAGCTGGTCCTCACCGCCGATGCTGTTATGAAGAGAGAGGACTTCTTGTGCTGCAGGAAAAGCTTCTTGGAGGTAACCTCATTACAGCCTTGTGCCATTTATCCAAGTCCTATAGTTATTTATTTGTTTATTGGTGAAAAATTGGGTGTGGTGCTCGGAAGTTTTGAACTATGCTGAAATAAAATCCCTGTATTTTGACCAAAATCTCTTTCTTGGAGATTTCTGCTACTCTCAAATCATATCCAAAGACACAATTCAACAACACCTCTCCCCAAAATGTTTCGATTTCATAAAGAGCCATTCAAACATGGCATACAGGCATGAATGAACATCAAAAACACCCAGAAGAGCACCAGAGGTGTTAAATTTCATCCCGTTACTAAGCAACAGTAACCTGGGAGCTGCTGACATGACCAGCCTCACGGAATTAACTCATGAAACTAAGAAAAGTTATCAAATCAGAGACGATGGATAATTATCACCATGTGTCACCCCACTCCCCCACGAGCTGCTCAAAGCACAAAAAAAAAAAAAAAGTGATAACTCTGAGTGTCCTCTCTTTCACCAACTGATTCAGGAGCTTCACCTGGATGAAGGTCAACACTTATTTCAGAGAGAACAAAGACCAGTTAGACCAACTTCGCTGCGTTCCAAAAAGCTGAGGTATTTAGATTTCGGTGTGATGCGGACACGCCGGGAAAAACAGACATGTCTCAACGGATTACATCATGCTCACTACACTCTCAGATGTGCAGTTTCCCAGAAAATATATTGGTGTGGGCAAAAGACACTCCATGTGAACGGCCCCGACTCCTGTTGGGGCTCCTGTTACAGCTTGAAGATTACATTTAAAATACAGTAGCCCTGGCATGTTCGCCGAAGAAAGGCACATCTCACCCGGGATGTGTAGTTTCTGGTTACCGGGTCTGTGTGGCACAGCTGGGGCTTCACAGGCCGTGTTTTGGAAAATAAATAAAAAAAAAAAAAAGGTAACTTCCTTATTGCTTTTGGAGTTTTGTAGGGTTTTGTTGACAGAAATAAGGGCCAACTTAATCCTTTAAAGTCTGCGATGAAATATTCATATTCATATTAATTGGCAACATTAATTATATATATAAAGAATACCATCAAACAAACTGAATGATACAATGTGCTGTGTTAAAAGCGAACGGATGATTTTGTCTGAACATTTGTGTACATGTTAAATGATAAAAGCACTTTTATTGTTGATGTTGAGGCGGATGTGGCCTATTCAAGGGCAGAAAACAACTCATCGGTTTGTTTTGTGTGATTTTGTAGAGACAAATCATGGTTGTACAGCTGTCATCTTTTTAAGCTTTGTCATTTGCTTTTGACGGTATGCTAATGAGATATGCAATTAAAATGATTATGTGTTCTGCTTCCTTAAACCACACAGCTGTCTTGCAAGTAATTATCATAGGGCATACAAATACTGTCATTTATTAAACTCAAAGCCAGTCAGAATGTTGGCACTAATGTATGTGAACTTCCCCCCCTCTTGTTAAGGAGTTCACTGAAACAGGCTCAGAGAAGTACCTGCAGGTATAGTGACTGAGCATGTTGGATTGTGCTTTAACCAAGTGGAGAATGGTGTGTCAGCAGACGTGGAACAGATTAATCATTTATTTCATAATCTATATTTGTCTTTGACCATAAAACAGCCTTCATCAGTGTGCTGACAGCTAAACTTTAAAGAGGTTATTGCTCGGTGGCGACTATATGGTAGTTTCTAACAACTGCATGACAGTGTCATGTTTCAAACTGCATAGTTTGGTCACATTTCATTGTTTGGTCTTATGTTTTTACGATGTGAAAGAGCCTTTGCTTTATTATTTTGTGCCCTCAATTGTAGGAGATAAAAAAGTTCATTAAGAGCATCTCGGAAAGGATAAAGAAGACCAGAGACAAGTACGGCATCAACGACAACGGCACCAGCGAGGTAGACCACCACAATTGATATCCAAAAAAAATCAGAAATAAATTGAAACTCTGCTCAATCTGAAACTTTAATATCCGTCTCTCTCTCACTTGTGTATTGCAGCCAAAGGTTCTCTATCAGCTGGACCGCATTACTCCCACTCAGCTGGAGAAGTTCCTTCAAACCTGCAGAGACAAGTACATGAGGTAAAAGGATTATCAACTCAAACCTTTTCTTAAGATGTTCATCATTTTTTTGGGGTGGGGTTAAGGGAAGATATTTGTTTTAGTTTCAGCTTCTCTCTTTAGGGATCAACACAGCAGATCATCTTTCTCCATCTTGCCCTATTGCCTTTGTCCTTTTCTGTTCCACCAATGTCTTCACAACAACTTCACAACATCCATGATCCTTCTCTGTGGTTTTCCTCTTTGCCTCCTGCCCAGCAGCTGCATATTCCACATTCTTTGTCCAATATAATCACTATCCTTCCTCTGCACGTGACTGTTCAACCTAAAATATGCTCATTTCCAATGGTCACTCCCAACGAAAAAACAAGTCTTATCGCAAAAATCTCAAGTGAAGAGATTTGCTTGAAAAATTTAAATCTGTTGAGGCCTGAAATGTTTTTATTTTTTCACCTGTTTATCTTAATGTTCTACTGTTTATTCCACCATGTGACGTCATGCTAAAGGCTGAGTAACCCCAATGCCCATAGCTTTGAACGGTTGGAGGAAGCCAGTGTACCAGAGAAAACACACATAGACAAGGGATGGGCTTTTCAGGAACCAAGAATGCTAAATTATTGACATTGCGCTTCATCCAACAAATATTCTTATTCCCGAGTTTAGAAGAGCTTCAAGGTGCATTCAGGGACAACTCGTAAATGTCGTCTCTCCAAATACACATGCAGCTCACTGTGTGTGGTTGCTGCTGCTGCCGCCTTGTGGAAATAGATAATTTAGGTAGTCAATAGGTTTCGGTACTAATGGTTGTATTCACTGATCAACATTTTATAAGACTCCAGGAACATTGCTCACCACCACTTTACGATGTGGCCTCAAGCATTTTGTCTTATAATAAAAAAACCTCAGCGAGACTGTTTCTCATCAAATGTTGTTCCTCATGCAGAGCACAGATGGAGCCAGGCTCAGCAGTGGGTGCCTTGTGTGCCCAGAGTATTGGAGAGCCTGGCACCCAGATGACCCTAAAAACCTTCCACTTTGCCGGAGTAGCGTCCATGAACATCACATTGGGAGTGCCTCGCATCAAGGAGATCATCAACGCCTCCAGGAACATTAGGTATCACTGAGGGGTTTTCTTTTGGTCCCTTTGTCAAATTGGAACAAAACCCATTAACACTCGATTCTTTTTTTTGTCCTCGTACATGTACTTGATTTAAGCATTGCAGCTCACAGGGAACTGAAGTGCTTTCACCACAGTTTATTATCGTCTATTACTGTCACTGAACACATGAGTTTTCGCATTTTTTTCTACTCTGCTCGGCCACAGAAACTTTCTTTCAGTAACATTCAAAGGTTCTCACCTGGACTCAAAGAAGACTTTAGTTAATAAATATTTATGGCCAGTTCTCAAGGTCACTGTCACAGAAACATATTTTTGGTCGCAATGCAACAACTTAAATGCAAGTTATAACACAATGCACCCATCACCTATATAATATAATATAATATAATATAATATAATATAATATAATATAATATAATATAATACCCTCCGAGCAACATTCAACTACCAGTGATTCACTGCAGTGATTGTAGTGGTGTGGCAGTAATAAATGCACGTGTTTTACTCACAACTCAGCACTCCGATTATCACGGCAAATTTGGATGTGGAAGACGACGCCGACTTTGCCCGACTCGTGAAGGGAAGGATCGAGAAAACTCTTCTCGGGGAGGTATTCCAACCCTCGTCAATTTCGCTGTAATTATTTTGTCGATGTCTTGAACAGTAAATCTGACATTTGTGCTGTTGTTGACAGATTTCGGAGTACATCGAAGAGGTTTTTCTACCGGATGACTGTTTCATCCTGGTCAAATTATCGCTGGAGAGGATAAGGCTGCTGCGACTGGAGGTATTACGCCATTCATTTATTTTTTTTGTGTGTGTGAAAAAAGTGTTTTGCTCTCTATTGCTATCTCTATATTTGGACACATCCATGTTTTCCAAGACTTTTTAGCATGAAAGATATTTTATAAATGGTAGAAACTATGATAAATGTAAAAGGAGATGGAATCTGGAAGTAATGACACAAGAATCATCCAGTCTTGCTTTTAGAACAAGTCAAGATAAATGACTTATGTTTCTTCTTTGTACTTCACTCTTTTAATTATGTATGCCATTTAATTATATCCTAAAACTTCTTTTTTTGCAATTGAACCCCTTCAAATGGTAATGTATATTTGATGATCAGTTAGATCTGACCTCGAGCATGTCATTTGAAGTGATCTTCGTTCTATTTTATATTTATTTTATAAAAACTCAATTATTGAAACTAAAGGTTACAATAACAAGTGATAAAGCAAACCTTTGATGAAATCAAAGCACTCTGGCATTTCTCTTCATATCATTATTTTTTGACCTAAGGACTTTTCCTGTTACGTTGGGGAAACGTTGCATCTTTGCTTTATCGTCATGAGTATGTTCAGTATTAACGGGCTAACTCGGGTCTGTACGGAAACAAGAAATGAGGAAACCGCTCGCCTGGCTCTCTGTTAAGGATAATAAAATCTCTCAGCCTTTATTTGACATTTTGTTGTTATCCATAAAAGAACAGTGTGTTGTGGGTTTTTTTGTTTCCCTTGACAGCACTAGGCTTACCGTCACCCCTAATCAAAAAAGCATAAAAGCAGGTTAGGAGCTGGACTGAGAATCATCAAAAATAAATGCAGGGAGACGAAAGAAAACGTCCTGTGGAGGCAAGATTGAAACTTGTTCACATGCACACAGGTGAATAGGGATTTATGTTATTTTGATGCCATGGTTACAAATGACTCCCCAAAGCACTTAGCTCAAACCGAACAAAAATATCCCTCATCACGGACTGTGGAGTTGATATAACCTGTCAAAAACTCCTGAACCCTTTGTCGTCTACACAACGCAATATTTTGAGTTTTTATTCTGTTGTTTTACCAGCAGCTGTGCGACCTGACATCTGTTGTCTGAAAATGATGAAGTGCTGAGCGCCTTGCAGATGTAACAGTGTGTTGCGTGCTTAGAATCACAGTGGGGAGCGTGGGTTTATTTATTTTCTTCCTCAGGTAAATGCAGAGACGGTGCGGTACTCCATCTGCATGTCGAAGCTGCGAGTGAAGCCAGGAGACATTGCAGTGCACGGGGAGGCAGTGGTGTGTGTGTCCCCGAGAGAAAACAACAAAAGCTCCATGTATTATGTGCTGCAGTCATTAAAAGGGGAGCTTCCTAAGGTGAAGATCTTTGCTTTATACTTTACACACTTTAAAACTAATAGGGTAACAGATGTGTGTGTGTGATACAGTGGATTGTACATCCTTTGTTTCCACTCTGCACATGATTTATTAAAGAGAGACCATAAATAAAGTCTCTCCTCAGAAGTTAATTTCTGCTTCTTGGTTCCATATTAGAGAAGAGTCTCTCAGAATGTGCCCTGGCTGTTTAATGCCTGAGCCACACTGACTGTGTGACACCACATGTCTATGTATTTCATGCATACCTGGATTTGTTTTTAAAAATGTTTGATGAATTAGAGTGTTTTAAATGAACAGGTAAAGAATATTTTTGTGTGTGGCATTTTTATCAAATGGAGACACTGACATTTTAGCAGCTCTATTTTGTTTGGTTTCTGCCCACTTCTGATTAAATATTTGTCTTTACTTACTAAGTTATTATTTGTTTTATTATTGTTGTGACAAAATCCTTTGCCAAACAAGCCAGACGCAGAAAAATATATGAAAAAATAATATATCTTATTGTGGCACAAAGCTCATGCAGCTTTAACAGCTCTCCTGTTCTGCCTCCTTAAATCCCCCCAGCAGTCCTCTAAGGACATGCTTTGATACATGATACATTTAATGTTAAGATTTAGTGTGAAATTAAATAAAAATGGAAATACTGACACTATTAACGTGTTGTGCGTTATTTTCTATGGGTTGTAATTAAACTAGCAACAGTTTTATGAGATAATCTGCTGTCTTTTTTGCTCTTGGCAGGTGGTGGTTCAGGGAATACCAGAGGTATCCCGAGCTGTCATTCACATTGACGAGCAGAGCAGCAAGAACAAGTATAAACTCCTTGTGGAGGGAGACAACCTGAGAGCTGTCATGGCAACACATGGCGTGAATGGAAGCAGGACCACTTCGAACAATACATTCGAGGTAGATTTCAAGAGGGATTTATAGGGAGTATAGCTTGACTCATACCTCTAAACCCTTTACGTCAAAGAGAGGAAGCCGGTGCCTGAGGCAGGTTGTGTTCTGCAGATTTACATACTCTATGGATCTTCTAAAACCTAAAAAAGATGAATGAAATAAGGCAAAGTCTCTTCCTGTGCGTTGAGTCAGTGGCATACGTTTCATTCAGTGATGTGTTTTATTTATTTACACTTCTCATTAAAGGCCTGCAACGATTCGTCTATTGCTAAATGAATCACCAACCAACGAATAATGGATTATTCAATTTCACTGTTTTATTTAGAGAATTTATCAGATTTAGTTAATATTTTTGTGTTTCTTTGCTCTTTATAAGCAAAGAAATGTGAAAAACTGAAAAGCTCTGAGGGAACATTGCTCTTTTCCACTATTTTCTGGTATTTTTTTATCGACCTAACTACTAATTGAGGTCCCTCCATCTATCTTCTGCTTATCCAGGTCAACGGTGTGTTCATTATTTTCTTGAACTGCTGCTTCTGTGTCTTGCTCTCTTTTGTTTTTTTTTTCTCCTCAAAGAAGCTTTCGTGTTTTTGGGTTTCTCCAGGTTGAGAAGACCTTGGGCATTGAGGCTGCTCGATCCACAATCATTAATGAGATTCAGTACACCATGGTGAATCATGGAATGAGCATTGACCGACGACACGTCATGCTCCTCGCAGATCTCATGTCTTACAAGGTAAGAAATGTCGACCTGTCCTTGTAGGTAATGGGCAATTTAATGTTCAGTGACACGGTTTACTCTTTTCAGAACTCAGCAGCCAGGCTTCTCACCGGTTTTAAATTGTGATTATGTGATGCCGTCCTTTCATCTCATTGCTTTTCTTCCTTATCTGTATATTTTTTATTGATGTATTTGAAAGCAATTTGTAAATGCTGTTTTTAAAGGTGCTATACTTATTTACTGTTTGAATAATGTAGGGTGTTCATATCAAACGCTTTCACTGAGGCAGTGAAGAGAGTACAGAAAGAGGAACTTCACTGCTAGTGAGTGACACCACAGAGATAATTGCAAAGCCAACAGAAGCCCCTGTAGATACTGAAGCTGTGGTTTGGAAACTAATCATGATCTTTGTGAGACTGTGACATCACCCATAAGAATGTGAACTCCTTTGAAACCTCCATAAACACATGATTTGTCTGGTGCCAAGATTGAGGTTTTCCAACCTGCAACCAGGTTCCTATTGAACGATAGCAGCCGTCAGTCACACTGCTGTTCACTCTTCTCTGTGCTGAATTGTCTTATTTTCTTCTGAATGGGAACATTATTTACAAAATTGACATCGTGTTCAGATGAAACTAGAGACCAGGAACTCCTCAGGAAAATGTTTTCTCACATCAATCATGTGGGAAGTAGCCGTTGGCTCTTTTCCCATAGACTTATGGTGCTTTTCCACTGCACAGTTCTAGTAAGACTCGGCTCAACTCCAGTCTGTCTTTTGATTTGTTTTTTTGCTTTTCCATCATATTAACTGGTGCTTTTTTATTTAATACCTGCTCTGGCGTCGACACACCGCCGGCCACTGATCGGCAGTGATTGTCGACTCTGGATGCATGAGCCTGACGTCCAACACAGGAATTAAACCAAACAATGCCGAACTGTAGATTATTTAAAAAGACTTAAGAATCCAGAAAACATGTGTTAGTCTCCAACAAATCTCAATATTGAACAGAGGAGTCTGGTGTAGAGTGACTGTGTCTGGTCATGCAAGAAGGACTGAAATAATCTTTTTAATTAACTGATTCTAATGATTCAGTTACACTGAAAACAACTGCTTTGCTCATCACTAGTTTGTGTGTTGCATATAAAACCACGCCATGCCAGTTTTGAGTAGAGTAGAGTAGAGTAGAGTAGAGTAGAGTAGAGTAGAGTAGAGTAGAGTAGAGTAGAGTAGAGTAGAGTAGAGTAGAGTAGAGTAGAGTAGAGTAGAGTAGAGTAGAGTAGAGTAGAGTAGAGTAGAGTAGAGTAGAGTAGAGTAGAGTAGAGTAGAGTAGAGTAGAGTAGAGTAGAGTAGAGTAGAGTAGAGTAGAGTAGTAGCATTATTTTCTGACTTCCTTTACTGAGGAAATAGTAAGACTCTGTCCGTTTGTAATGTACAGTCCATAGTCAGAACAAATAAAAACATCAGGCTGCTACAGTCAGGGTGACTTACAGGAAACAAAGCACACAATAGAACAACGGTAACATGAAGGAGATTCAGGTTGTGCTGCTGTAAAGCTTTATTAACAAAGCCAGGTCAAAACTGATTAACTGCTAGGTTTTTAATGCGAGGAGATTTTATGAACTGTTGTGGAGAACCATGACTTGTAATACCCTGAGCAGGGCCATTTTGGGGCCGAGAAACTACTTGCATTTCCTACCTAGTTTCTGCAATGGAAATGCACATCAGTGCACCTTATGTTTGTGTCTTTAGAGATGTTAAACTGTCTTCTCACCATAAAGGGGGAGATACTGGGAATCACCAGGTTCGGTTTAGCCAAAATGAAGGAGAGCGTGCTCATGCTGGCCTCCTTTGAGAAAACAGCCGATCATCTCTTTGACGCCGCCTACTTTGGACAAAAGGACTCAGTTTGTGGTAAATGGATGCATCCTCGCTTTGGTAAAATTAACGTCTTACTCTCCATGTCGTCAAGAGATCTCACTTGGCCTTCTGTGTGCGTTTGTTTTTCAGGTGTGTCTGAGTGCATCATCATGGGGATTCCAATGAACATTGGAACAGGACTGTTTAAACTCCTGCACAAGGCTGACAAGGATCCTTCTCCTGTCAAACGGCCTCTGCTGTTTGACAACACAGACTTCCATATACCTCTGCTCACGTAGCACAGAGCCGCATGAATGTTTGAAGTGGCTTCTCTCTTTCTTTTCTTCTTGGTGCCTGCAGGTGGATTATTATGGGATTGTTTTCAGATAGAGGAGATACTGAAGTACCTGCCAAATGTTATCTACAAAATGGGAAAATGTGTTGGTTTGTTTTTTTGCTATCACAGACTGAGAGAACTGCATGTCATTCGAGTTAAATAATTTATTCTTGTTTGAAAATCCAGAAGAATACATGTCATTTAAGATCCTCCGCTGCTTTTCAGCAATTTAGCTCTTTCCTTTTGTTATGAGGATATTACATAATCAATGTAAGGATACTGAACACTGTGTGAAGGAAGATTATTCCTTAATTAATCATGAGGTAGAGGTGATGCAGTGCAGCTTTCATTTGTTCAAAGGTTTCATTCACACGGTGAAAACCACCCTTCAGGTACACAATTCGCTCTGTCAGTCTTTTTATCTAACATTAACTTTAAGTTGAAAGCTTCCTCTTTGTGTTTGTGTTGGTTTATCGTTGTAAATTATGTAATAAATGAATCACAGAGGAAATAGTTTTTAATCTTCCGTTGTAAAATGAAAACATTCAAGCAACACCGAAGCTGCATTTAGACCTCAACGATACAAAAATATTTCACAACAATACAAAAGTATGCCACAGCATCATGAGCACATTCATGTTTGTCCCGCGTGTGTGTGTGTCTGTGCGTGTCTGTGCGTGTGCAACATCACATTTAACACTTTAGACCAACAAATTGCTGTAAGTAAAAAATAGATTCATTTTGTCATTAGTATCTGACGGAGTGAAACTGTTTCTTCATGCTTCACATCACAAAGGTTCACGTGTTTGTGGCACATGGAAATTAAGCAGGTTTTGTTTTTATGTAAGATTTAAAACATTTAAACGATGAAAGGCTCATCATTGCCTCCATTTATTTTTACCTTTACCTTTAAAAATGCACTAGAGGTGCGCTTGCAAGGCCACCTGCTGAACTACATGTCCCTGTACTTTGGCAGTGTAACTGTAAATTGTTTTCCATATATGATATGAAATATAAAATAATAAAAATCTTAGCAGACAGAAAATAGAATCAGATTTCATGCCTAGCTCCTCCACATAAAAAAAGATCCTTGGGCAAGACACAGAACTGATCTTGATGATTCACAGTACTAGAACAGTGCTGTCTGTCTCTCTCTAAATATATATATAAATAAAAACTGTACTGTAATTTCCATATTTTTTACATTTGCGTGCGTCTGTGTGTCACGTCCGCACAGTTTTCACAGTGTGACTGCAGTGTTCACAGTTGCGTTGCGTCCTGAGTCCTAACGACACAATGTGCTCGCTGAGCGATGAAGGGGCTGAACCTCGTGCAGGTATCAGACATCTCTTCACAAATGAATGCTGGCATTTCAGTGCGTGACCCCTGACCCCTGACAGTCTGTTCCCAGAGCATGTTTTATAATCACATTTTTATATTTGGATGAATTCCTTCATTCCGCTTTCCCTGACGAAAAAAACCAAAAACTCATTGCAGTGAGGTTGTTGTTGTCTTGTTGAGCTTTTTAACCACTAATTTGACAGATTGAACCCTCTCATAGCTTCTTCTCCAAGTGATTGTCATCTAAGACACTTCTCATTTGATCAGGGAGCTGGTTGCTGGGAGATCTGTTTGGATTGTGGAGATTTTCTCTACTTCTACTTCCAGAGAGCTCCTTCTGTGTGATGAGCCCGAAGGGCGCTTCTCGACGGCGTGCTTCGATGAGCCGTTGTTCTCGCCTGACTCTAGAAAGGCTTCCCTGCTCTGGGGTTTGATGAACTGTACGGTGAGTTTAGGTGTCACCACAGCGACGCACGGCGGGTTAGGTTTCCTGATGCAGTGGGAGAGCGTGGAGACGCAGCTCTTCTTGAAGTTCTCGTTCATGAAGGCATACACGATGGGATTGTTGAAGCTGTTGAAGAACCCGATGGCCTGAACGATGGCGATGATCATGTTAACGGTGACTGCATCGTATTTGTTCTCCAGGTCATCTGGGTTAATGGACACACACAGAAGATTGCACATTACCTTAAGGCTGCAGTTTCCATTCAATTCAAACCATAACAGACGGAGGCAATATATGTGCAAATAGGTTTGAGTTTGACTGAAAACACAGCAGAGGGGCCATTTAAAAGTTTTAGAAATACATTTACAGCTCAAAAATACTACCCCTATTCTAGTAATACAAAGCTAAATGCAAATCAGTGAAATATTCCTCTAAATACATAGTTTTCCTTCATGACCAAAAAGTGACACACTGCAGCATTTAAGCTGTCCCCATTTCACTGATGATACTCACAGTACTCGAACAGCATGTGGACCGTGTGGAACGGCGCCCAGCAAATGGTGAACAGCAGAACAATGGTGATCATCATTTTCACGGCCCGTTTCTTCTTCCTGTGGTAAGGTGGCGATGGAAGAAGGTAGAGGTAAATGAAAGACGATCTGAGTGTTTGTTAGAGCAGGAAAATGCACTGAATTAATGACGCCACTGCTTTTCACTGTCACACGTTTCCAGTGGAATGATTACTCTCGATGACACCACCACTTTTATCGAATTAATGACTCGCGCAGCTGAGTCAAATCATCTTTTGACTTAAAAAATTGGATTGAAAAATCCACAATCTTGGAACGTGTTAAGCCCAGGCTGTGCAGCGTGTCTCCTGGTTTCCTTGTTGCAGACTGAACAAGGTTGTATGTATGTGTGTTGTCATGTTGTACTGTATGTGTGTTTTAAACTGGAATTAAACAAATGGCCCATTTTTAAGTGGAAGGTGATTTTCTGTACAACACAGAGCGGTGAGCCATTTGATACGTCCAAGTGGCCCAAACCTGATCATTTTAAGGGCTGTTGGTCATAAACCAAATGTACAGATGTCAAATATTGTATGCTCTACAATTTGTTCACAAATCTATCCACTCCTTTCTCCGAGTGGATAGATTTGAAGGGCCTTTCTGCATGGAGTTTGCATGTTCTCATGGTCTGTGTGGGTTTTCTCTCTGGGTTTCTCTGGTTGTGTGTTGGCCCAGTGATGGACTGGCAACCTGTGATCTGTGACCCCATGAAGATGACAAAGCGGTAGACAACTGATGGATATCTTATTCTTAATATCATAATACTATGCATTGCCATGAACACCAGTGGTAGGGGAGGGAAGGCAGCAGGGACCTCTGCTTGCTATTTAGGGTCGGCTTTGGTTGCCAGCGACAACATGATCCATCTCTGGTTTCCCACCACAACCAGCAGCGTTCATACAACCATGCCACAAGGATATCATGCAGTTGAGATGCCTCTCAGCTCTGGTGCTTACCTTGAGATCTTTTTGATCTCTCTGAGGTTCATGGTGTTGAGGACGGATGAGTCACCCACCCTGTTCCGGATCCACAGTTCGATGCCAATGCGTGTGTAAATGAACAGCATGGCAGCCAGGGGGAGCAGGAAGAGAGCCACCATGATGAAGGTGGTGTAAGCCTGCCTGTGGGTCAGAGAGTGCCAGCTTTCCTGGCAGCACACGTGGTAGTGATCGTACAAGAAGTCGTACTTCACCTGCGAGAGGCGGGAAGGGGCGTGGTTAGTCGTCAAAGATGAAGTGACAGCAGTGGAGTCACTGTTGCTGTGATGGAATTCACGAAGAGGGCAAACGTACAGCACATGTAACATTTTTGTTTACGTTATTCTTGATTTTTTTTCACTAGTCTTTGAATAGGTGTCCTCATAAAAAGTACGAATGACTAAAACTTCTTCTGTTCTTAGAAACACTGCAGCCTTTTTTTTACTTTTCCAAAGACCGTAGCCTTGGTGCAGTGCCCCACTAATACAATAAATACATTGAATTTCACCAACAAAAAAAAAATATTCCCATGGAAAAAAACTCTTTGCAAAGTTGTGTTTCTCAGGGACATTTTGAGGACAGAATATAATATTGAACAATAAACTCTCTGAATCTCTCAAACTTTCTCTTAACTTTCTCTGGCAATTATTTCCCCCTGGGCGAAAACTTTGAAACACACTCCTGCCTTTGCAGCAAGAAGGCCCGGGTACGAAATCCCGGTTGGAACAAGGGCCTTTGTGCATGGAGTTTGCATGTTCTCCCTGTGTGTGCGAGGGTTTTCTCCGGATTCTCCGGCTTCCTCCCACAGTCCAAAAACATGCAATATGGGGAAATTGAACGCTCTAAATTGCCCATAGGTATAAGAGTGAGAGTGAATGGTTGTTTGTCTCTATATGTGTTCCTGCGATGGAGTGTCCAGGGTGTCGCCCAGCCTATCGCCCTATGTCTGCTGAGATTGGCACCGACCCACCTGTGGAGCATAAAGTGGTAGAGGACGAGTTTGATGGACTTTGAAACACAAACACGTACCTCTAGCTGCTGCACAAACAACATGGGTGAGCCAACTATCATCGAGGCGATCCATACAAGTCCTGTAGGGTGAAGACATATATCAGCTGTCAGCATTTCTGGTGGTAACACTGGCCTTAATTGGTTTTGGTTGAGGTTAGGAACATGGTTTGAACGAGGCTGTACAAACAAGTGAAAGGCAAATCAACAGTCCAAACAATGCTATGTGTCAAAGCTTAATTAACCATTGAGGATAGATAATACCTAGCATCTTGTAAGCTCTCTTGGATGAGTACTGCCTCCTCATTTTCAGGGGGAAAACAATGCCCTGGTATCTTTCAATGGCAATGCAGGTCATTGTGAGAATGCCTGTCACTATGGCTGTGGTCTGTACAAAGGGAACAGTCTTGCAAACCAGAACTCCTATGGAAACAGGGATGAATAAGGTATACTGTGAAACATATTAAAATTCACATCAGTGCCTTTTGTTTGAGTGAAAGAGCAAGGGGGTCCTTTTCATCTTCCTGTGCACAAAATTCATGTCCTAATTGAAATGGAACAACAACAAAAAAAAACCCACGACCATCCATACTTGACTACTAATGGCGCACCGTGCTGAAACCAGAGTCCACCGTGAACTAATTATTGACTTAAATGGCAGCGCAGGCTTTCAGGCTGCCTCCTATTGCTATGATACGCAGAGTGTCACCGCCAGCTGCGCGTCTGGGACATTTACTGACAGTGTCGGCCAACTGTGATGAATGTCGTGAGATCCTCTTAAAAATGACATTTGAAAGAAGTCAGCATTTACGAGCACACTCGTGCTCGGTGTCTCGCGTTTCAGCTCTTTATTGCTGTTTCACAGGCGACTGTAGAGTTGTTGTACATTGTCAAGTCAGAGGCTCAAATAGGTTTATCAACAATGTCAACATATTCTTGTTTTAGGGAAAATAAAATAGTACATTTCACTTTTAAACCACCTTTAATACACCAGGGGTGAACAAATTATAAGCCCAGTATAAGCCCCCGTCCACTTGACCATGTTTTCTTCAACAGGCAAACTGCAAAATGACTAAATGTGTCTATGGCACACTTTTAAGCCATGCTCACGCTTGCCTCTCTCTTCCCTTCTCTGCTTGCTGATAAACAGGAAACAGCAGCATGTTGTGTCTTGAGACTGCTGGATTGTGATCCTGATTAAATGAGTCTCCCCCAGAGGCAGCACCAATAGATGTGCCTTTTGTTCCTTCTGTTACTCTTATTCTTCAATAAAGAAAGACACGTTTTTAAATAAGTGATAGTTGTACAAGTCACTTGCAACCGTGCCTGTTTCTAATCCACAACAACAGTTTGTGTTGGATGGATCTGTGCTGTACATGTGTATTGTGCGGCGTACAATGGACTTTACATTGCAATCTATACACGTGACGCTCATCAGTCCATTCATCGATCGTCGTCGTCTGTTCTCACACCAGACTCCTCAGACCGGGACGAGACGATCGGAGGCGATCAGCTGGAAGGACATGAAGCTACGAGCAGATGTTGTAGGTTTTATGATCACTCGTATTCTCACGCCTCTGTCCTGTGATATCTCCAGATCAGTGGTTTCTGTTTTGGTTTTGTTTTGCTGACATCATCAGCTCAGGTTACTTACTTCTGACCTGCAGTGTCACCTGACCTTTACTCCCCCATTGTCTCACACATACAGTAATTATGGGAGATGTCTGTCTTCTTTTTTTAAGGGTTCACTTGTTTAGATTATGTATGTTACATGCAGCTGTTGTTTAAATCAGACACAGATAGATAGATAGATAGATAGATAGATAGATAGATAGATAGATAATACACTTTTAAACCGATCAATGAGTAAAAGGTTAATATGTACATTTGTGTACAAATACAATAATATTCATCATTATTTAAGCAGTTAAACTAATCCACTTTCTAATGTTTCTTATCTTCTGCAGAGAATGGAGCTGAAGTCTATAGTTTCTACAGAAATCTTTCTAAAGATTCATATTCTTTAAAAAAAAAAATAAGCAGCACATACACAGTCCACAGAGTATATATATATATATATATATATATATATATATATATATATATATATATATATGATTTTGTTTTTGTTTGTTTGTTCTTTCAGAACTCACCTCCGAACCACTCAGACGAGATGTTCTGCAGCAAAGTGAAAGGGATGCAGAAGAAAGTGATGAGGAGGTCGCTGACCGCCAGCGAGCAGATGAAGATGTCCGTGGCCGTCTGTATCGCCCGTTTCTTCACAACTATGTAGATGACCAAACTGTTTCCGGTCAGCGCCAGCACGAAGATGACCACGTACATGACCACGAACGTGGTCTTGGCGCTGTACGGCAACTCGGGGACGTAGACGAGCGGCTGGATGTTGTAGGTGTTGATGAACTGCTGGCGGCTCAGGTTGTAGTAGTGGAGCATCTCCTGCAGCGCTTCAGGAGTTATTTTGCTGCTTCCCTGTCCCGAGGATGCTGAAGCTGCTGCCATCCTGGTGTCTGAAACTCAGAGAGAAGAGGGAAAGAAAAAAGCCTCCACACCTGGAGGATGTCAACTCCAACAAGACTGAACTGTTGGTGATGCTGTACTACTGCTCTCTCTCTCTCTCTCTCTCTCTCTCTCTCTCTCTCTCTCTCTCTCTCTCTCTCTCTCTCCCCCCCCCCCCCCCCTCTCTCTCTCTCTCTCCCCTCTCTTCTCTCTCTCTCTCTCTCTCTCTCTCTCTCCCCCCCCCCTCTCTCTCTCTCTGTCTGTGCATTATTCTGAAAACGAATTTGACAACAAAGCTGTGGAACATGGACACAAACTAAAAAAAAAACTAAATATATATCACTACATATGTGCATATGTATATATATATGTATATATATATATATATGTATATATATATATATATATATATATATATACATATCATGAGTAATTTCAATTAAAATATATGAACCATGGCTTTTTCAGTGTACAGAATCAGATGTATCTGACAGCCGAGCAGAGAACTAATAATAGTAATAAAAAAACTACTACTATTAGTACTACTATCGGACACTCTAAATTGACCGTATGTGTGAATGTGAGAGCAGTTGTTTGTTTGTCTCTTTGTGTCCCCTTTGTCAGCTGGGGTTGGCACCATGACCCTCATGTGGAGGATAAAGCAGTAGAAAAGAATGAATGAATAAATGAATGAATAGATGAATAGATGGATGATAAATTAAATATGAAAAAGATCAGAGCTTTCTGACTGTACAGAATCAGATGGATTTGACAGCCGAGCAAAGACGACGACCACTGCTACTCCTAGTACCACTACTACTACTACTACTACTACTACTACTAATACTACTGATACTAATAATGATTTTAACAGAGCCTCGACTTGGTTACATACAGCAAGGCCCAAACTGTGGATCTTAGGCTGCAAGTTGGCTTGTATGGCAAACTGGAAGACCTTTATTCTAATATATAAAGGGTATAAAGTAAATGGTTAAAACCAGAAAGAAGCTGAGCCACAGAATCAAAGAAGTGCACGTTTTCATTCCACAACATCCACAACATCAAATCTTCTGCAATCATCGTGTCAGAATGACCATTAACGCAGCTGGACAATTACAGTGACAATGATGAACGCCAGTCGTAAGGGAAACTTAGGGATTTTAGCAGCAAAACACACATTAGCAATGATCCTCAGCACTTACCAGCAACACAGACGCATTTAAAATGGTGCCTTTTGCCTGCTGTCAATGTCCTGCTCCACAGAAAGACTGAGGAGATCATTCCTCCCCCATGCCATCAGACTCTTCAACCTGCATCATACATGACACATACCGTACACGCAAGCACACATGTACATCTCATTCTACAACGCCTTTATATTTTTTATATATTTTTTCTTTTTTCCTTTTTATACATATGTTTCAGTTTATATTTAGACTGTACATAGACCTGCATGCCTCTTATGTTTCTATCGTGTAACATATTCTGGAGCTGCTGAACTGTGAATTTCTCTGTGAGATGAATAAAGTATCTATCTATCTATCTATCTATCTTTTATAGTGATTGTCAGCTCTGGATCTACCATTTGCAGGTGACCCAACAACAACAACAACAACAACACGTTTATGTGTCTTTTGTCCAGGTTACACCAGATTCCTCCCACAGTGAACGTTTGTTTGTCTCTGTGTGTGTTTGCCCTGCGATGGTCTGGCGACCTGTCCAGGCTGTGACCCACCGTCCGCCCTGATTGGCTCCAGTGCGCCCCACAACCCTCATGTGGAGGATAAAGTGGCTTGCCCTTGGGGACTCTTTTACTCGAACGCCATGTTACGAAGATGGCGAGTGTCTTGACTTCAGTCATACAGTACATTGATTTGCAAACACTTTTTATTGCATGTTCTAATTCTCCTTTATTTCCAGGAGGAGCTGAGCGGCCCCAAGACAAACAATCATGATGCAAGAAATGTCATCCAATCAATTCAAACATTCAGTCAATACAATTATTAACATGTTGTGCAAATTTGCAATGTGCAAATGTTCTGTTGCAAACCTGCAATAGAGTGCCATTTTTTATGTTCAGTGGTAAACAAAATGTTAAAAATGCAATGAACCAAAACCCAAATAGTAAAAAATCACCAGTAATGAAGTTCCCTTGGTTACACACAGATTAGATTTATATAAATAACGGATAAGCTCTGGGTCTGTAGTTGACTGTGGTTGGTTTATCACAGTTATTGCTCTGGGACACAACAAATGTCAGGGGGATTCTACAGTAGGAGTGGGTGCGTTATGTCGTGTCATGTGTGACTGAAAGGACTTCCCTGTTGTAAAGGTCATCGTGTTGCTTCTGATGGCGGCTCATGCTGCGTTCATGGTCCCTGTCAGCTTGATCCTGTTAATTAAATTTGGGTGTCCATACCAAAGCGATGTGAAAACAAGTACACTGTCAATCAAACTAATATACACCTGGTTCAGTGCGATGAGTCTGACTCCAAACCCCTCTGGCTCACTTTATCGCACGTAAAATCAATATTGTCTGTGTAGCTTATTTTATATAGTTTGTCATCTCTATGCGTCCCTGTGTACTTAAAAAACAATTTACAGTTTCCACAGTCTGACCGTAGACAGCAGTGTAAGAGGGTTCAAGTATCTAACCTGGGAATAAATGAAAATACTTCCCTCACCACTAAGCAATTGCTGGGCCATAGCTGAAGCCGCTGTTAGTCTAGTATTATTGTTATTCTTTTATTGTAAAAAAATAGAAGGGAAGGAAAGGATCTTTATTCTCATTACACAACCGATATTGCACGGAAAGCATCTGGCCCAGATAACATCCCAGGACGGCTGATCAAGGAGTGCGCAGACCAGCTGGCCTGTGTGCTCACAGACATCTTCAACACGTCACTGATCCAGGCTGTTGTCCCCCCGTGCTTTAAGTCTGCCACGATCATCCCAGTGCCCAAGAAACCAACCATCACATGCCTTAACGACTTTCGCCCTGTTGCACTAACAACGACCATCATGAAGTGCTTCGAGCGGGTGGTTAAGGACCACATCATTTCCATACTGCCTCCATCATACGACCCGCTCCAGTTTGCGTACCAACCTAACCGCTCCACTGAGGACGCCATCTCCACTGCTCTCCATCTGAGCCTGGAGCACCTGGAGGACAAGAACACCCACGTGCGGATGCTGTTTCTGGACTTCAGCTCAGCATTCAACACGATCATCCCCCAGGAGCTGGTACACAAACTGGGCCCCCTAGGCCTCAACACCCCCCTGTGCAACTGGCTGCTTGACTTCCTCACCGACAGAACCCAGTCTGTCCGTGTGGGTAACAATACCTCAAGTGTCATCTCCCTGAGCACCGGTTCCCCACAGGGCTGCGTCCTGAGTCCCCTGCTGTTCACCCTGATGACCCACAACTGTCGTCCCAGGTACAACACCAACCACATCCTAAAATGTGCGGACGACACAACAGTTGTGGGCCTCATTCAGGACAACGACGAACTGGCCTACAGAGAGGAAGTGCGACATCTGGTGGACTGGTGCAGGGTGAACAACCTGCTTCTGAATGTTGACAAGACAAAAGAGATCATCGTCGACTTCAGAAGATCCCGACCCAGCCATACACCACCCCTCATCAATGGCACAACGGTGGAGGTCGTCAGCAGAACCAAGTTCCTGGGGGTCCACATCACAGACAACCTCAGCTGGACACTTCACCCTACCTCCCTGGTGAAGAAAGCCCAGCAGCGCCTACACTTCCTGCGACGGATGAGAAGGGTGTCTCTCCCCCCTCCCATCCTCTCCACCTTCTACAGAGGGACCATCGAGAGCCTGCTGACCAGTGGCATCTCCGTCTGGTCTGGGAGCTGCAAGGCCTCCGACTGGAAGTCTCTGCAGAGGGTGGTGAGAACAGCGGAGAAGATCATTGGGACACCACTCCCACCCATCAAAGACATTGCACACAGGCGCTGTCTAACCAGGGCTCACCAGATCCTCACTGACCACACCCACCCCCACCATGGACTGTTCTCCCTGCTGGCGTCTGGCAGGAGGTTCCGCAGCATCCGCTGCAGAACAAACCGACTCAAGAACAGTTACTTTCTGCTGGCCATCAGACTGCTAAATTCCAAATAACAATTTAGCAGTCCCCCCCCCCCCCCTCCCGACACTATCTGTGCAATATTGAACTGTTTTTTTTTTCCTTTCATATTGCTGCTACAGTTTTCATTCCAGTTCTCTTTTTGCACTATTTTTACTTATATTTATATACATAAAACACTTTATTTTTTTTTTTTATTAATCATAGTTAGTCAAAAAAGTTGGATACATGTATAGACATTTACAGTAAGATAAAAGACATTTCCCATCAAAAACTCATAAGTGACAAAAATTCAATGCTATGTGTTGGTTTCTTATCTGCTGCCAAGCAACGAAATTTCGTTGCCAGTTTTCACTGCTGTGTATTCTGTGCAATGACAATAAAAGGAAGTCTAAGTCTATTGCACAACAAAATTACGAGGTCAGTTGGAGGGTTGATCAGCCATGTGATGGCTTTTTCTTTTTAAATAATTGTTCATTTCACACTAGATATTAGTACATGAAACATTGCTGTCAAGAAGAATGTCGACACCTGACTTTATTAACCTGCCGACATCACTACTCACTCCACTATACATCAGTGGAAAACAGATGTAGAAGATCATGAGATAGCAGAGATATGGGATGTGATGTTCAGTTCAAGCACGACTGTGAAGAAAAGGTTAAATGCAGGTTGAGGTGAACACACGTCCGTGTGGAGCACAGAGAACCGTAACATCCAGCTTTATACAGAAAACAGCTCACCAACAAAACGTGATGCTGTAATTCATTCATTTCAAATACGATGACGTTTGGACTATAACGTCACCCACTGACTGACAAACAAACCAGTGCTTTATGACAGGTTATATATACAGACATTAATGTGCTGGTAGACTTGAAATATGCTAAAAATGAATAATAAGGCAATGTTACATTTTGCCTTATAATTATGGCTTATAAATATGTTTAAGTAAAGGAGGAGAAAAACATTTTATCTTGTCGCATTATGTTCAGAAAAGAAGTACATGATACCTACTGCATAACCTGGAGGCTGCTTTGTATTTGGCTTTATATGTTGAGGCTGTTTTGCCGTGTCTGTGAGTCACGATCTTCATCCTATTGAACGTCTATGAAAAGACTGAAAAATACAGTGGTGAGAAGCCGCCACTTGAGACAGCTTTGTGCAGGAGTTCCAGAATTCAGAATGTTCATGGAGTTCAACTGAAGACAGCATTTTTCCATCACACCATATTGTCTCATTAGATTCTTTTAAGGGCCATTTCTTCATATATTTACCTCATGAAACCTTACCTTTCATGTTTGTGAGAAAGAACTGGATAATCTGGCACTAAAATCAAAAACAGGGTCCAGTGGTTTTTACATACAATTATCTACCAATTAATGAAATTAATAATTAAAACATTTCAATATTGTTATCTGTGCACATGCGATAAACTTGACAAAACCACAATTAACAATCTATAATGAATAAAAACACATTATTTCTACACTAATTATAAACACATAGAACACAGAACAAGAATCCATTAACATGCAAGGATGCATGTGCAAATACAATAAGAAGAAAACACACTTAATTAAGTGCTCTTAATTTATGTACTTCGTTCTATGAGCAATGTGAAAAAGTAATTGCTTTTTGGTTTAATTCGAGCATCAGCTCACACCGCGCAACCATCAACACAGCAACAATGTCAAGAACACTTCATAGGTTAAACTTTTCGATTTCTATAACACAACAATGAAAACTACATCCCAGAATAAACTGTATCCTGTTAGGCAAAGACTCACAGGAATAAGTGCAGCCAGCAGGGTTGTTTCACACATCACTTGAATTTCACACATCTGTTGTCAAAGGAGACTATTCAACATTCCCCCGCCCGTCACTTTCATGCTAATGTTGCTTTTCATTTCAAACCACTTGACTGTTGACCAAGCGTGAAATAAGGGGGCATCTTCTTCAAGATGGCGCCTGTTTCTCTTCTCTCCTCTCCTCCTTATCTCCCTGTAACACTCAACTGAGTTTTCCTGCACCTGTCTGTATGCGTTTTGGTGTCCCAGACTTACATTAACTCATGAGGGAACCTGGTCCACAGCAACAGATAGCGCTGTCATGGTTACAAATGTGTGAGTCAGACAGTTGCCTTACGAGGTCGACGCAGATGGTCAACAGCAGAGCGGTGCAGGGGTTATCTGCTCACAATATCTATATATATATATATAAGTTTGCCCAGCAGCCATGTTGACATGTTTGATCACATTCATTCATTAATCAGCACCGTGTGACAGAGAACCAGCGGGCGCCACAGTGCAAACATCACAGAAACAAGAAACACTATTTTATTCTACTCTTTAATACATAAATATATTCATTTTTATCATCTACGCTTGGCAACATTGTCACAATAATAGTCGTTCTACTCCAGACCAACACAGGGGAAGTTATAAATGCCCTCTGTATGACAGCGTTGCTTTGTTGACGAAATACTTTAACAATAAAGTGGCTCCAAGTAATTTAGAATCAGCAGCAGTGCACGACAGACCAAGACCGTGGCAACTGTTCTATGTGGGAAGGCATTTGTATTTGTAAATCACATTTCAAAAGAAAAGAGAGGAATTGTTATGTACACAGACGCGGGGGAGGTCTATCTATCTATCTATCTATCTATCTATCTATCTATCTATCTATCTATCTATCTATCTACCTTCGATTTTTTTTTGTGTTTATTATTTTAATAAAGAAAACTCTCATAATTATGTAATGATTCACATCAGTTTGAGCCGACTTGCATCCTGTTGAGAGTCCGTGCCTGTGCACAGACTCCATTGTGTTTTCGTGCTTGAGGTCTCTTAGCAACAGAGGCAACACAGCAATTTAGGTAGGCTTTCTGCAGGGAGCTGTATTTAGAGGTAAAGTGGTGCTTCAAAGTTATAATTTCCTTGTCGATTTCTAACTTAACCCTGGAACTGGACTCACATATTTGAGCCACTGCATTCAGTGCTCTCTGCCTTGCTTCTTATTAGGTTTTAGTTTTTAGTGTGTGGTCACAACTTTGTGTATTTCTCTGACATCGCTTCATGAGGGACCTTGATTTTGAATTGAAATTTTTCAGCTACTATTTGAAGATACAGTATGTCAATAAGCCCACACTCCCGGGGGACGACAGGAGACAGTAGTCATAGTCAAATCATTCAGGTGCCACTTACCTCAGAATTGACCAGGACTCTGCCCAGGAGCAGCGGACGCTTCGGGACCTTGAGTCATCACTCGTTCTTCTCCCGACACAACCCTCATCCACACAGGATGAGACATATTCAAGGTAAGCTGTTCAAGCTGTATGATTTAAGTAAAACTGTCAGTCCGGTGTCAATCGACTCTTCGACTATATGCAAAATATGACATATTACGTGTCATTTTTCACACATAAAATGTGTGTTTAACTGTAAACAGTCAGGGGTAAGCTCTTATTGTGTGCTCTACTATCACCACTGCATTCATGTTTATAAAATCACCCATTACTATATATCATATATATTGTTAATCACTGATTTAAAACTGGTTACGGAACGTCAATGTCATTGAAATTCATTCAAAAACACAACTCTACAGCAGCACGTTAACCACGCACACTTCCCCAAGTAGTATTAAGATTGTCTTTAGATTGGAAAATTAGTAGTAAGAATCATTCAGACTGCAGGTAATCACTTGACAGAGCGTATTACATCGAGTGCATAATTTTACCATGGCAACATCAAGGACAAACCTCACAGTTTCAGGCCTGTTGTAGTTCCTGATATTGCAAATTATGCTTTACCGTCATATGAAATATTTAAGCATGAGCGCCCGGAAAAGCAATATGACACAGGTCAACCGCATGATTGACATAAATAAAAAAAGGAGGTTTCAAATTTTCTCACAGGGCAGGGATTATCCATCCATCCAATCATCATCTAAGCCACTTATTCTTGAAGATTCTCAGGTTCTTTTGATTGCCTCACACTTCCTACATATAACTATATGTGAATGTCGTGATATTCTCTTTTTGTTTTCTCCACAGGACTCAATGGCAGACCTGTCTGCATGGTGAGAGACGACTGGTTTGTCACCTCGTCCTTATTTCCTCACCCACTTCTCAAGAGCCGCGTCCTCAGGAAAGCGGCGGAGCCGTCCTTTGCGTTCCCACTTGTCAGTGGCCACAAAAACAAGTCAGGTATGGCCCCAGTATATCTCCTCATTATGTTTCTCTCATCCCTGTCCACAAACGATCTCACAGAAATGTCCATGCTTCCTTCACAGCCTCGTTCTCAGAGGCATGGAGGGACGAACTCAAAGAACTCGCTGCGAGAGTCACTTTGTCTTCTCGCGCACAGAAGGACAAGAAAGAGGTGCGTCGCACAAACACACTCAATTAATCACATGCGGCAGGTTCCAACTGGACACATTCAGGGACGTGGCGATTATGCGTCTTCCTAGGAGACGCAGTTTAGAGTAAAGTTTACCAATTACCAGATAGACATGACTTGAAAATTAAATGCCAAAAAACGTTCCTTCTTGCACTGTCTTGTTAAGCATGTTTGCAGGGCAATATCTGTATTCATTTTTATTATTGAAATTAGCATTAGTTACGGTTCCCCCAAACAGCAAGGTCACAAGGTCACAGAGCCAAAGTGTTCCTCAGGGAGTTATGAATACATAAAAAGTTTCTATCGTTTTTATGCTGAAATGAACACCTTTGTTAATGTTTTCCAGGAGCAACCAGAGGGAGACTTTGTCCGTCGGAAGACACAATATTCAGCTGAAACTGGGAGAATCATTCCTCTGCCCACCAAGTCTTACCAGCGCAGATTCCATTCACAACACCCAGCTTATCCTCAACCCTTTCATGATCAAGAACTCATGGTAATACTGTTCCTCCGCGCGTCACAAGGTCACTTTTGTGTCACTCAGTTGTGGCTATGTGGGCTGAGACACACAGTCATGCAGCCCATCCAAGGTTTTTCATAATATAATAAGAAAAAGATTTGCTCTCACCCCTGACCTCCATGCCTCTCCAACAGGCAAATAGAAAATCCCTAATAACATACAGAGTTCCTGTGCTTTGTATGTGCTACGAAGGTGTTGATGGTTGACTGTTTTCTTGTCAGGTGTTGGAGCTTTTGTGTCAGATCCTGCAGACCGATTCTTTGTCCACAGTCCAGCAGTGGCTGCTGCTCGCAGGTCAAAGGGGTGAGATGATGTTATACATGCAGTTCTTTCATCCACGGAAAACCGCTGAAAAGTACATGCGGAGAGCGTTTACATTCAAATGACAACTTCCCTGTTTACATGGACGTCAACAGAAGCAAATATGACCTGTGCTTATGGCTGAGTTGTTCCCCTGATGTTGTCAAGTCAACTTTGCAGATTGCAGATTTAAAGGTACAGCAACATAAAAGGTATAAAACATAAAGTCAATAAAAAATAGAAGTAAAATAGTTACACAATACAATCGCAAAATGGTAAAAACTACAAAGACGTGTCCGGGTTGACTATTCTTATCCTGAGGTGAAGGCCAAGGAGAAGAGGTGGGACCTTAAAAGATTCAATGGTGTTCAAACCGTTAAGAGCTTTAAAAACCAGCAATAACAGGGATGAGCGATGAGGAAGCAAGTGGAGAGAGCACAACAGGTGTGATGCGGTCTCTCTTCTTTTTTCCTGTTAAGAGGCGAGCGGCAGCGTTCTGGACCAGCTGGAGTCTACACCAACATACAGAGAATTACGATAATCCAGCCGAGATGTTGGATTAGTATCTTTAAGACCAGCCTAAATTGAAAAAAGCTTGACTTAACGACGGGCGGGATTTGTTTCATGTATTTGAAAGCACTGTCAAATTGAAGGCTTTGAGCAGAAGTGTGTACTTGTGTGTGATGTGTGGTCCCCTCAGAGAAAGACCTGGTGATGGGGATGATCAAACAAGCTCTGGACGGTGTCGACGTCGCAGGCCATCACCAGCCCACCTTCCAACACCAGGCTTTTAATCCTGGTGCGTCTCCACCGCTGAGCGGTCCGTCACTGGATCGGCCGTGGAGACAACCCCAGAGAACGTGGTCAGCATCATCTCTAACCCTCTCCCACATGTGTTTTTTCTAAGGCATTTAATGCAATAAATACTTTGATGTGCTTTCTGTAGCTCAAACGGAATGGGTCGAATGTCCGGTGACAACAAACCCGGTAAGTCAATGATGTGCTTTTCATGTTTCATTTTCTTGCTTGCGTTTGTCTTATTAGCTCATGTTTTCCATGGCTTTGCAGCATAATTGAAAAAGGTCCAGTGCCTATTCTATTATTATGGGGTGTTTTCTATCATGGAAAGCTATATTTGGATGTAATTATACATTTTCTTGTATGAGTCTGACTGAAGCATGTTTTTGCAGACAGGATTGGGGACGCAGAGGTCCTTGAAGTCCATACAGCTACAGCTCATCATCATCACGATAATGACTGTGACATGGTTTCCTTTCAATGAGAAAAGATTGGTTCTCCGTCGTCGTGCCTTTGTGATACCCTTTTGTCGATGAAGTACAAAGTACTCTCGCTGCATAGTACCTGCTGAAGTACTGTGTTTACAAAAGTTGGGGAAAAAATGTCAGGTTTTAGTTTTTTTGCGTCCTCACAAAATATGTAGCTGAAAATGCAAGTTTAAAGGCCTTGAGACCATTTTTTTTATGTTTCTATATCTCAAATAAAACCTATGAGAATTTTGTTGATTTAATGTATGAGGGTGAGATGCAAAAGTCATTTCTGTTTCACCTGTCGTGCCTGGTTAAGTCCCTTTATATTAATGATCAGATGAACTTTGTCTCATGGAAAACAGTTCATGACACCGGCGCTTCACAGCATCCTGGCATATAGATACTGTGTATGTGATGGTGTGAATAATGGGCTTGACTTCATAAATTATGCATGAGCTCCTTTACTACTGCATAAAATGTCCAAAGACTGAGTTGCACACCTTTTGTATTTATAACTCTGTCACGTTGCGGGTGACGGTAAAGATGATAAAATCTAATCAGTCTTTACCGCATCATGCAGCAGCAGCAGCAGCAGTAGCAGCAGCAGCAGCAGCAGAGGGGATCAGACACCGTATACACATTTAAATGCCACACCACAAAAGCAATCTGTAAAAAAATATATACTAAACAGTCATGGTGCCACTGTTTGTGGTTAATAACAGTGGTGTGGCCTGTTATAGGAATAAGATTCATTTAGAGCAACGCAATGTCGGATTTCAACCTTCAAATAATGTCCCCGAGATTATTTTGATGGTACATCATCTTGTAACAGGGTGAATGTGACCTTGTGCACGTCTGCATGTCCAGCATTGGTGCATTGACGTAAATTGGCATGCAAAGCATGCCAATTTTTAAGAAGCAAAAATACATGTGATTACAGCAGAGGAAATCAGGCAAGACAGACGGAAATGGACAATGGAAAATCATCTGTCGTGAACTATTTCTTATTTGACCTCATCTGGCCCTCGACTTGGACTCGGTTTTTAATTTCGGCCCCTTCTGTAATGGCGTATGACCCTCCTGATTTAGAGTGTCAATTGACCTAATCTCCACATTGCATGTTTTAGGACTGTGGGAGGAAAGTGGAGAAGCCGGAGAACATTCAAACTCCATGCAGGAAGGCCCAACCGGGTCGCGAACCTGGAGTGCTAACCACTACACCAACCGTGTGGCCACTTTGGAGCCATTAGAGCATTAAAAACTAAATTATGGTGCCTCAATACTCTGCAGCGCTGCAATGAACGTCTGTGTGTCTGCCCCTCCAGTTAGGCATTGAGAAGAAGTGAGGTTAGGGCCAAGATGACCTGGTAAGACCATAAAACAAGTAAAACAATGTCACAGTAAAGGCTATATTGTTCAGTCCTTGGTTACTACGACCCTCAGTACGTCACTTCCGGCAACACAGGGAGTGCACAATTATGACATCATGGAGAGACAATGTCTCTTTGCTTTTCTGTCAGTATTCATTTGATTCAATGGCCGTCGCTGCAGAGCTGCTTGTCTGATGTCAGTCCAGTTGTTGAACACAGGGTCCCGCCTCCTTCTTGTCGTCAGTGTGAGTGTTTGAGTCGGTCACAAACGCGTCATACAGTATAATAAATGGAGAAACTACTGGTGACTGGGTCATAATTACAAATTTGATACTTAGTTACTCATCTGTAATACGCTGTTACATTTGCACATGATGGAAAGTGTGGCTAAGTGTATATACTTTTTGAAAAATGTCCTTCACCTGTTGGTATATGTTATAATCCATCACTTTTATAAAGCACCAGTAGTATACTTGATACATTCACTCTATCCAGTGTTAATTTTTAAGGTTAATAGACATTCTATCAACATTTTACACTACTTCTCATCACGAGCATCCCACATTGTCCCACATAGAAATTCTCTTTGTCCCTTTGTGTACCCTGTGGTGAATTTGTCATGCTTTGAAATAGATTTTTTAGTTTGTTGATGAGTTTAACTTTTGACGTGTGTTCATGAACACAACCAGAACTTTGTGCTACTCAGAATTAAAAAAACAAAAAAAAACAACAAAAAAAAAACTCCTTGCCACGCCTCAGCACTGGTGGCGTGACTGCAGTTTGAGGTCAGCTGGCCTGGTCAGCAGGTGAAGTTCAGCATTCACGTCATGGATCCGTCTCACAAGGACACCTGTTGGCTCCGGGCGATAAGATGCAGCTGTCTTTTGAGACTCTATCAGTAATGAGGCAGCATTGAGAGGAGAGGGAGAGAGAGGGGAGGCACTGGGTCCTCAACCAAGATATCACAGTTACATGTCTTCACACACACACACAACGAGAGGAGGCCGTTCAGGAACAATCTAACTAAAGTAAAGAACAACAAGAATTAAATTATAAACCTTTTTATTAAATAAAAAGTAAGTGAACAAATTAGTTTACGGACCAAAAATAAAAGCACAATCTCCATAATTGAATCCATAATTGACCTAACATTTCTGACCGACCCAGGGCAGGGAGCGTGGTTGGAGGGCAGTGAATTCTGGGTAATTTAAAGACTTTATGCTTGTTCAAACTTCTTCAACCTTCTGCCCTATGTTGCAGATTCATGGCGTGAGCACAGCAGAGCCAATCAGCTTTATGTTTTCTCACAATTAGCATTTGAAGAGACGAGTTCCAGGTTGTTTGGAGCACTCGTGAATGAATAGACATTCATTTAATGTTATTTGTTATCTTCTATTATACTTTTAATTAGAGCTGCACTCATCCGTCGGCTGTAGACACAATACAGGCATGCGTGTGTGTGTGATGAGCGTTTGAAGACAAATTCATCTGAAACCACGTGAGCATTATGGGATTGAAAAAAAAAAAACCCAGATTCTAAGGAATTATAATCAAGAGGAATATATCATTTGTTCAAATCAAACATAAACAGACATAAGCTTTGGATTTAATATACCTCATTTAAACATTGTATGTGTTATTGTTGCAAAGACATTGAACAGGAACTGTGATTTTACCGTCACAGTATCACAGATCATTTTCTTGACTAACCTTATCTTACAGATTTTAAAGTGAGATGCCACTGCAGTTAAATTGACTTGTTTACTTCTGGGCCTCACTTGGACACCTGCATACTTCTGCCGCATTTACATTAGTGTTTTGATTGTTATTCTGCTGTGTATTGTGTATTGTTTTTGAGAAACCAGGTCCTGATTAGTCATTAGATATCCCAGATTCTGATTTAAATGTTTCATTTCATTTAGATTTAAATGTTAAGTCATGCTTATTGCACTTTGTAGAACTGTGGGCGTGTGTTAAATCAAAAAGGCCTGGATTTTTGAGAGTCTCTTCTCATTTATACACTCTTTTATTAATTGCTTTACATCTTCATCTGTTATTTTTTTAATATATATATATATATATATATATATATGTATATATATATATATAAATAAAGGAGAAGGATGAAGTACTGTACAGTTCTTACTGTGAGTGTTCCTGCACATCACCCTCTGCGTCTGTGATGAAACGTCCTGTCAAGTGTGACCTTCACAGCAGAATTCCGACCACTTCCTATCTTCTTCTCCGGCCCTTATCTCAATGTAACGTCCTTCGTGGACCATATAAAGCCCAGACCCGAGCTCTTTTACTTTGCCGTCACTGCCAAAGTCGACCGACATGCTGCCAGCTGTTGTGAAGCTCTGCTGTGGAATCTCCTATCCACACCTGAGGAGTACGACAGGTAAACACTCTCCTCCATCGGAAATGAGGATTTCCCCTTTTTTCATGTCTTCGCGCACAAAGGCTCCTCACCTGACTCCTCACCTGCTTGTCTTTCTCCTTTTGCATCGCTTGCTCTGCTCAATCTTCGCAGCACTTCAGCGCACAGCTGTGGCAGTGATGGGCCAGGAGATCACACACATGCAGCGATGGGGGCAAAGTCAGCACTGCATCAGAGCACATGCAGGTTTGAATTTCAGCGTTCTAATGGTTTTTATTTATCCATGTTGAAAATGACTCTTTTGATGGCTGCGTGGAATAAACCTGCCCAATTTTACAGCTTATATTATTAACTCTTAGGGTTCCACTCCAGTTTTAAGAGAGCCGGGGTTGTGCTTTTGTTTAAGTGTGGATGGGTAGATCACACTCAACACATGTCTCCTGTATGTTCCACTAAAGTGATTGAGACACAGTTACACTGCATACAATCATTATAGCTCCATATGCAATGGTCTCTGACTTTGGCTTTTTGCAGAGCCCATACCAGAAGACACAGAGCCAGCGTTGGCACAAAAGGATCAGCAGTCATATGTGCGACAAGGCCAGCAAGCAATGAGGAAGGCTCTCTGCATGTTGGAGGACAAAGACGGATGGAAGGTCGAAATCAAAGAGGTAGTGTCTGCATGCATGAGGGGTGGT
This sequence comes from Solea solea, assembly GCF_958295425.1. Lineage (NCBI taxonomy): Eukaryota > Metazoa > Chordata > Actinopteri > Pleuronectiformes > Soleidae > Solea > Solea solea. Next base: position 13,159,104 of record NC_081154.1, on the reverse strand, counting down.
CCTGTAGTGCTCTCTGAAATACTTATTAATGTATGTGGATTTTTTTTTTTTCCCAGAGCAATGGAGATGTGATCTGTAGCAAAGTGATTCCAGGGGCCAGGAAGGTCTTCAGGTTGGAGGCGGTTCTGGAGGCCAGTGTGGATGAGCTCTATGACCTCCTGTTTGCCAGAGTGGAGGAGATGCACGAGTGGAACTCGAGCATTCGGCACATCAACGTGAGCGTGCAGCCCTTTCGATACAGTGCAGCGGAGATGCTGTGTGATTGATCGATGATTGGATTTGATTGTGAATTTTGTGTAAAGGCTCAGACCATATACCCAGACACACTGGTGCTTTCTTAGACACACACGTTACAGTAGGTTGCCATTTGCGAACTGAATGCAGTTTCTCGTCGTAGGTCCTGGATCGCGTTGGACACGACACAATCATCACTCACGAGGTGTCAGCCGAGAGAGCGGGAAACCTGATCGGCCAAAGGGATTTCCTGAGCGTCAGACATAGTTTCAAACAAAAGTCCAGTGTTTATCTCGGAGGAGCAGCCATTCAGCTGGAGTCGTTCCCACCTCAGGCAGGTTTTGTGAGGTAGGACCATCATTTACACTCTGGGCAAGAAACCTTTTTCCCAACCGGGCATTAATCATAGTGTGCTCATTGATGTTTTGTGACGATTCTTTCTCAATCACTTTACTCAAATACATCCAGAAAATACAGATCAACATGTAAGACTGTATATTTCACTGATAGTAGGCTACAAACATTTGCAGCAATAAATATTGTGTTAAAAATAAGTTTGCACATTGTTGGGATTGACCTCTTTAATCGGATCCCATTTTATTAGACTGATATCAGAGGATTTCGAAGGATGCAAAGTAAGCAATATGGAGATGACGATGGCAAAATGTATTAAAATGTGCCGTTAAACCGGACTTAAAGTCCTTTGTCTTGGTAACGGCTCCAATGGGCACGGTGACAATTTGAGTTATGTGCTAAAATTAGCATGGTGTTGACATGTATGTGTCCTTGGAGTCATAATTCACGTATGGGCCAATGTGTTCGTATGGATTTTCTTCACGTTGATAACCACGTGGTGATGAAACGTAATGTATATTGTGGATAAACTCCTTTTTTTCCTGTTTACAGAGCTGAGGATGGACCGACATGCATTATCATACAGGCGCTAAATGGGGACAAGAGGAAATGCCATTTCACATGGCTCCTTAATATGGACATTAAGGTAAAAGCTTCTGCAGACTCCACTGTGTGCAATTATTCATTTACTTCCATAAGCATGCCTGTTTCATGTCATTAAGCATTAGAACTCTTCCACCAGTCTTTTAGCTGGTGAGTGAAAATTGTTATTCAGGAGTTTATTCAAAATTGTTTGAATGGCCATTTTCTGATGTGTAACCATCTAAAAACATAACGACACCCGGAGTCCGTCTGGTACAAAAGTGCTCGTTTCAATACGGAACGACGTGTACTTCAGTAACAATTACGTATTTATGATTAATAACATCTATGAATAAAAACAGAGAAATAAAGTCAAATAAAGTTTCTAGACTTAAAGGTAAAGTATTCCTTAAGTCTAGAAAACTCTCAAAGAATTAAGATATTTCTTAACTCAGGGGTAACTGAATTTGGGAAGCACCATTTTTCAAAAATGCTACCGCTATTCTGGTAATACAAAGCTAAATGCAAATCGGTGAAGTATTCCTTTAAGTTAGACCTTAAACTAGCCATCAAACTGTCTTCATTGCTTCAGTTCTGAGCACTTGTTGAACTGACTTATTGTCTTTATTATTATGTCTTTCATTTTTCTATTTGACATGTTTATTCTCAGTACTGCGTCTGTAAAAAAAGAAAAAACAAATGCTGTGGACATACAGCACACTATAATGTGCTCATGCGAAGACATACCGCATCTCTATAAGGAGGTCTATTTGCATATGAACAGTACGAACTGTAAAGTAGGATTGTGTAGGTAGCTTGTTGCCAAGTCCTTTCATCCACCAATGTCAGACCAGAGAACAATTTTGTGGACTAACAAGAGTACCTTTGTTCTCAGGGCTGGCTGCCAAAATCCATTGTCAATCAGGCTTTGCCCAAAGAACAGCTTGATTTCACCAGAAACCTCCGCAGACATCTCACAGCGAGCGCCACCCAGGGCTGAGTCTCTGTGACACACCAGACACAGCAGCAGCTCCCTGTCATCACTCAGAGGGGAAAACTGGCATATGGAGGCATGGTGACAGGCTGGCTGCTCCACAGAATCCTGTCCTTTTAGTGAGAGCTGAAGCGCTGCCTGCGGAAGAAACTGTGCTCCAAACGCTGTGCAGAACAGCATCAGCGGTAGGGGCCAGCCTAGCAGGAGAAAGTGGAGACTTATAATAGGAATTAAAGTCCAGTGTCAATCCTCGGTTGACACAGGACTAACTGCACACGGACACAGCTAATAAATTGCATTTTGTCACCCCCATGACTCAATTCACACTGAAAGTGCTCACGTGGCACAGATAATTGCCACAGGCAAATTGCCTTGGGAATAACACACAGCGGTGTCACATCTTCAGGCTTTACAAAGTCAAAGTTATGATTCATTTTATATCGCATATTATTTTTAAAAAGCGATGGTTGTGCAGAAGGCACAAAATAGACCACTTTTCTTTCATTTGCATTCATAAAAGCGAACTTTGAAATGTGACTACCAAATTAAACAAATTCAATTTTTTTACTTTCTGCTTTTGAAAATGTTGGAAAAAAGGTTTTAACACATTCATGGGAAAAGGCAGCCTCAATGCTCTGTTTTCTATGGGTTAATGGAGCTTTTACTGTTCCTGTCGTGCATATCCACCTCTTCATGGAAACCAAATTAAAAGAGGCGGGTCAACAGTAGGTCAAAGAGAACACAGAGAAATAACAACAATGGTCGTCCTTTCAAATGTCTTTTACTTTGTTCTCCGTAACACTTAAAAATTCAATAAATATTAACATTTAAAGCTTTCATCCACGTATGTATATACAAGAACTATACAATTAACATAATGATGTAACGAAACTGCAACGCAGGAATGGTGTGACAGTGTGAGCAACCACAGTCGTTAGACTCCTAGCATCACCTGTATTTCTCCAACTGCAAAACAAGTTGAAATTTACACTATATACATTATCTGAAAAATATATCAGTTACAAAACAAAAAATATCATATTGTGTGGTTTAAAAGAAAAAAAAAAAAAAAACGTTTTGATTTTCAGGTGTACGTAACTGACTGAGGGTTGTCCTCACTGGTGATCACCAATACATTGAATGTGAACAATAAAAAAACAAAACAAAGAGCACCAGGGAGAGAGAAGCCATGTTACTCACTGCCAAGTGTGAGGACAATGGAGTCTGAAGTGTGCCAATGAAATTAACATAGACTTAACAAACGTTCAATGATAATCGGTGTAAAATCAATTTGTTTTAGCTGGTTGCCTGGCAACATCACAGCAACAAGAGAAGGGTGAAAAAAAGAGTTGTATATATATTCACATCGCTTAACGCTACAGCTCGTAAGATTTGGTGATTTTCATTGATGTTCATGTTATTTTTCTGCCTGAACAGAAACTACAGTATGTAGAATTCACTTTTGTGGACGCTTCTTTGTGTTCTCAGTCATTCTGGTCAACCAGTTTGTAGACGTCCGTCTTTCCGGACGCAATGTTGCCTCTGCAGTGCAGGAATGTGTCACGAGATCTAAACACCGTTATACTGAGGAAAAACTAAGATTCATGTGGGGCAAGGTGGTTTGAATGAAATGGGCATTTGTTTATGTTTAAAAGTTAGGCACTACAATTCTAATGCATCCATGATGATGTTGTTGTTATTATTATTAACAGTAGTGGCAGGTTGGTCCAATCAAAACTTGAAGAAAATTGAGACCAATTGACCACAATAGTATCTTGAAAGATAGTTTTTGTCTGTTATGTAATGCACAGTCCTGTTTCCTTCAGTTATGACAAGAATATGTGAAAGAAATGGGTGTGACCCCGCCTATCGCCCTGTCAGCTGAGATTGGCACAGCCCCCCCATATGTGGACGATAAAGCCGTAGAAAATGGATGGATGGATGCTCTATATATATATTTTAGTGGCATACTACAGACTCCATAGATGGCACTGCACCTTCTAAAACCCATGGCCTTTGACTTCACGTCATTTTCACAATAGCAGTTCAATAGTAGTTCTAATGCACTTGGAAAAAAAAACATGCTTACACTACTGTACACAGATAAAAACATGAACGTAGCAATGCAGTCATCACATTTTGAAACATGTCTTGTAGTCGTTAGTTAGTTTACAGCACCTTCGTTTTGACAACCTTTTTTGTTTTTTCTTTTCTTCTTGCTCCCGAGTCATTTCTTCGAGCGCAGAGGGCAGAGCGACCTGCGGGCGGTGCCGCACGGTGCCGCCCGCAGGTCGCTCTGGAGATTTGATGAGGTAACCATCACTGGTCAGTTCACTGGCATGGACAAAAAACAAAAATAGAAAAGAAAGGAAAAAATATTTGCAGCAAGTCCATTCGATGCTGAGTTGATGTGTTTGACCGTGTCACTGAGCAGCATGTTCACAACATCGCTCAGTTTGCTATTTCTGAGCTGACAGGGTACTGTGACTGAAGTCCCTGTCGGATCCTAAATCGTCCCTTCTTGACTTGGCAGTGACTGGGCCTAAAGTGCTGTTTGGACTGTGTTCTTTCGAGGCACCCGTTTTGGACTCCACTGTCGGCCGTGGCGGCTCTGGAGGTAGAAGAGGCCCCGGGTCTGAGTCTCCCTTCCCAGCTATGAGTAAGGAGTTGCTGGTGGGAACCTGGGGCAGAGCAGCACCTGTGGATGATGAGGATTTAGCAGCGGTGGCAGTGGTTGGCACTGGGGCAGTGGACCACGGCCGTCTGCTCATGGGTTCAGTGGTTTGAAGTGGATTCTGTGTGGTGGCGGGTAGAGGAGCTTTGGATGATGGAGGTTGAGATGGAAACGAGGGCTCTGGTTCAGCCGAGACCACTGGAGTGTTTTGTATGTCTGGAACATGAGTGGCAAGGTTCTGCTTCTTGTTGCAAGACTCACAGCAAAGCTTATTATATCCAGGAATGGAACAATAACGAGCCAGGACCTCCATTTGACAGAAAATCGATTTATCACCGAGACATGGCTCGTCTTGCAATGAAAAGACAGATGACATTATTAGAGTGTGACTGACACAACCCTGTCCATTGTAGATTGTGCAGCTGGATCAGTGTGATTATTCCTGCGAGAATAAAAGACATAAATGACTTACTTGATGATATTTTGTGGACAGGGTTGTCAGAAACCCTTTGGTGATCTTTTAGTGAGGAGTTTACAATCGTCTCAACGCTGAGAGAAGACACGGGCTGTCCTGGAGTGTGAAGCAACAAAGACAGAAGAAGAAAAAAAGAAATTAAAGAACTCCTTTAAAAGAGATGACAGAGCAACATTGCTGCTGGAAGGAAAAAAAGAAAAAAGAGCCGTGTTATTTAGAAACATATAATAAAGTCTGGAGCTATTTACAGAACAAAGAGCACATCAGTTTGACGTCAGGCAGATCAACTTGTACTTTAACAAAACTTTTTTTTAGCACCTTTGGGTTTCAAAGGCACATTTTTGATCATTTCTCATAAAGTTTGCATGTATGAACGTACAGTATATACAGAATTAACTTCTTTAAGCCACTCCAGTTTCCAGGCACTGCCACACTGGGCACTGATTGGTAGTTTCAGCTCTTTGGCGTGGGAGTAAAAAGGTTTAAGTGCAGAAGTGTTTTGACAAAATAAGTTCAAACATCCGACATTTGAGCAAATAAACATGTATTTATATGTAAGCTGAACTCAGGCAAGTTCTAGCCATAAACTGTTTGTTTTATGAGGGCGTAGGTGAGTGGTTGACAGTATTGCAATTCTCGTCCATTCTTCATTTCATGAAATCCATTTCTGACACCGTGAGAGCCATGAGGCTTTGAAAAGCCACATTTCGAAATGTGGTTGCATGCATAATAGACAAGTCTGTGATGAAAGGAAGGGGTTGGGAGAAGCTGTCAGTAGCGGCTGAGATCAGCTGTGATCTCTATCAGCAGCAGTTGACAGGTGACGTGTCATGTCAGCGCTCCAGCACAGAACCTACGGTGTTGCACGTACCTTTGTTCATATTCAATAGTAAGACACTGCAACTGTAACCTCTAACGATGTCCACTGTGCTGGAACTAACAGGTTGTACAGTAACAATCTGATCAAATCTGAGTTTTAAACTCCTGAATATCAGGCATGTTATACACCCCGATGAGTCCAGAGCAAACACTGGTATCACTTAAGGTGTCTGGCCAGATTTCTTCTGACTGTCAGAACAAAGGAATTCATTTACCATGTGACCCTAAAAGAATTGGAGTGATGTATAACAGAAGAGAAATGTAGTCAATTTACATGATAATCAAGTGGTGACACACTGTGATGAACAATCTATTACACCATGCTGTGACAAATATGCTGTACTGCTGACATTATATTTAATGTCACCCGCAAGTTCTTTCAGAGAAACAAATGAAAATTCTTTCTCTTTTTCATTACACAGTGTAAATGATTTTTACATTAGTGTAAACACGACAGACGCCAAACGTGGTAAATGGAACACCTCATGTACTGTACGTGCATCTCACCTGGACAATAACTAAGTTTGCAAATGAGGATTGTTTCTGGCTTTTCCCCCTCACATTCGCCAATGGTGTTGTCGCTGCCCTTGCAAACCACCTGCCTTTGTTGGATTCCCTCGCCACAGGTCACAGAGCACTAACAAACATACAGACACACACTTATTAGAGACATAGACCACATGTCAACATGTTCATTACTGTATAGTCTGCATCGACGCCCGCTTTAAAGTCTCAACGTCTTCTATATTTGTAGGATTTGCCATAGACTGATTGCATTTGTTCACCTTAACTCTCCCCCCTTAACCCTCTTATGACCATCATGGTAATCAGGCCGCATGGATTTCCTTTGATTTTATAGCTCAATGTTCAATGAGTGAGTGATTCTGCCCTTTTCTGCTCCTTTTTCCAAGATAACTTTCACTTTCACTATCTGGCAGTCATTCAACTGTTTAGGAATACGGTACTGAGAAGCTGACGTCACAAACGTGTGACACGCTGGTGAACCTTGTCCGCGATTGGACGGTCGTTCCGCGGAAGTCCCGAGGGCCCGTCAGTGTACAGTTTTTGGTACAGTAATGAGTACGATGTACGCATGCCAAATCCCGGACGTCACTCACTTGTGACCATGCGCCTGTCCTCCACTGGGCTGGGCAGGTGGTATAGTTACAGGTTCTCCTCGTCTCTGGACGGTTCTGGGTGCAGTGTTTGCTGTGGACAGGCCTGTTGGTGCCATTGTGGAGCTCCTGCGTGCACTGTACCACCCTTGTCTGGTAGCTGAGCTTCCCACACGTCTTACTGCAGGGACTCCACTCCTCCACCGCCCACCTGCCAACAAAGCAGTTCTCTTTGACAATCTCTATAATGTGAACGTTATACTAACATCTATAGACCTTGGTCACTCTGAAGTAAAGCCAGTATGTCCATTATAGCTGCTATTGAATTATAATTGTGGCTGTGAGTCACTTACAGCGGCTGGCTGCACTCTTGCACATTGCAGCGTTTGCGAATAGGTTTGGGCTTTTTGCTGGTGTCACAAAAGTTTCGATGCACCAAGCGACTGTCACTCTTTCTCCGACAGCCATATTTTGTGTACTGTATGCCTGAAAGATAGAAAAAGAGACACCATTCATCAAGTAGGAAATCTTTTTTTTTTCTCTTTGTGTCACTGAAGTCTTGATACTATTACCAATGTCATCTCATTTTATACAGCCGATGATTTTAAATTTCAAGCTGCTGTTGGTGAAACACTTAAAGCTCTGTCTCCAAAATACTGCAAGCACAGCTCTTGTGCTTCCATCTTCCCTCCATCAGTTGTGACTTAAAATGCATAACTCTACATTTACGCCATTGTTCCATTCAAACATTGTCAAATAAATCCACACAATGCTGATAAGCCCATATGACTCTCTCTCTCTTTCTCTCAGTATAGCAGTATTTTGTTTTCGTGTCTGTGACTGAGCAGGCGAGGCAGAAGACACACACTGAGAGTAAAGCAATACAGCAGCGCTATGGCTGAAGACCTAATTTCCAAAGTGGATTCTACTTAAATCTAGACATTCAGAAGGACTTCACAATCATATTTTAATCACAATCTAGTTTTTAAGCTTCTTGCAAATGTGATTGTGATGTTAAAAATGCATGCTTTCGACTGCAACTGCTGCTGTTTCCTTCGTCACACAGCTTTAATTAATTCTCCTGGATGCAGTCTTGACAAGTGACATTATGTTTGTGCTTTTTGTTTATGTGTGTGAGAGCGGTTAGGGGTGGGGAAAGAAAAGTAGGTAATTAATCGCAGGGTCATATAAACGATAGACTGTTAAAGACTGATAAAGGTTCCACACTGGCACTTTAAAACGAGATACCACCAAATATTCTCTAAATACTAATCTAAGATTCTAAAATATCAAACATGCACAAATCTCTAAACCTGCAGCTTTAATCGACTTACTGACCTCCACCACAATGTTTGGAGCACTGAGACCAGCTCTTCAGTGCCCACTCATACGTATCCAGTTCAGCGAGAAGGACATTGTTGTTGGTAATAAGGGGCAACAGGTCCTCATGAATGATATATTTATATGTCAAACTCATTTTTGTATCTTCCGCCTGCGGAATGACCTGCAATAAAGAGACCAAAAGAATTTACATGAGGAGTGAACAAGCAAAGTGAAAGTGCTTGATCGAGTGCCACTCACCAGAACTATAATGCCTTCATGCAGAGGACCAGATGTTTTAAGGGTCTCCTTCTCACCATCAGTGGAATACTCCCACTGTAAGCCATTTTCGATGAATGTCTTTGATTCAGCGTCTTCACTTTTTGCGTTCAGTATGAAGTTCCCAGTTACTTGATTCTTCACAGCTGTCAGCAAAGAGGGAAAACAGAATTCATGCATGTGTGGTGTGAAAGAATGTGCACGCACCATGCACTCTCTTTGTTAATTACATTATAAATCTCTTTTAAAAATTGAACAGAAATTCTGAATCGACCCTCGCTCGCCAGACAACTGTGTGATTTTCCTTTAAGAAGAGAAACGTGTCAGTATGTATTTTGAGATGCTTGGCGTTGTGGTGAGCCAACGGTAATTCCTCCAAGTTGTGTGTCATCTCTTCTTCCCATGAGCTAATCAAAGCCAGAAAGGAAAACAGTGGAGAAAAGAGGAGAGGCAGGGTTTAGTGGAACACCACTGTGATCTGTTGACTCACTCTAGTCAGTCGTACAGAGAGCTGCTGTGAGCAGAGCAATATTAGAGTGTCATCACTACACCCACCTGAAGAACCTTTGACATAATGCTCAGTGCTTCAACTGCAAAGGCTGCAGTGACAAATTAACGCCAAATATTTCATCTTCCCATTTACAAACCCCAAACCTTTACTTAAGTTAAGTTAAGTTTGAAAACAATTCACCGTAGCACTAAGACATCAGCCAACACCACAGGAAAATATCCTTTTCACTACTTAGTTTATAAATGTTGGCAGTTTTTACCAACATTTATATACAAGGAGACACTTTTAAATGGCAAAGTATCTGACCCAATTAAAAAAAAACAGTAAATAATCCTTTCCATAACAGCAAATTAGTACATGCTATACAATTTCTGACTGTGTTTACACTGACCTTTAAGCTTAAGACTCAAAGCTATTTTTTCAGGACCTTTTGCATATTTCTTTCAGCTGTGAAAGTATATACATATATACAGTATACATATATGTATATATATATATATATATATATATATGTGTGTATGTCAATACAATGACAATCGCGCTACTACTAACTACTTCAACTTTAGGGCAGATGTATAGACGTGCTCCCACCAGTTTTACATTTCCTTCTGCTGCAACATAAGCTTCACCTGAAACTGTGGGATGGTATGTAAAAACAAACAGCACATGATTAAAATAGCACACTGACTGCCAGAGGAGAACTGTTTTTCCATCTCATACATATACAATCATGGAGTGTCAAGGAGACTGTGGCCGTCTGGTGCGAATTCATCAAAAGCGACCGAATATGTATTCCAATTTCTGTATGCGTTTGACTGCATATTTGAAACTAGAGAATGGCAGCAGACATCTGAGCAGGATAAAGATGAGACGTATATCCTGATCACTGTATTTTTGCTTTTTCTTTTCTGGAAGTTGTTGGCTCCATGATAGACGGGCACCCTCTTGCACCTTTATACCACTTGCCATAAATTATGGTGGGAGGGTGCTGATGTACTGGCGACCTGTGGGGGCTGTACCCCGCCCTTTCGCCCTATGTCAGCTGGGATTGGCAGCAGCAGCAGCCCTGCAACCCTTGTGTGGAGGAAGTGGTAGACGATGGGTGCTGATGTGGGGTGATGTGTGCTGATTACATGATTGGCTACAGGCTATAGGCACAACATGCAGTAAGTAACCTGGTAAAGCAGTGGACTCTTAACTTTTATTGTTAGGACTTCCCAGGACCTGATAAGATTGAACGTCAGCGCAACCCTCAAACACACTGAGATGAGACTGCAGATTTGAACAAATGGAAGTTTCTTCCATCACTGACACAGCAAGTCAGGGAATTATGGTGGTCTTTGCATACTAGAAAGGTTGTTGTTCTTGTCTAAAATACATATAAAAGGCTTATTATAAGACTATAAAAAAACAATTTACTTTTTTTCCTATCACAGCTACGCCGATGACACCCAACTCATTCTCTCTTTTCCCCGGAAATCATCACCCTCGACAACTCTGTGGTAGCTCCTTCTCATATCGCAAGGAACCTGGCTGTGACACTTGATGAGTCCAGGCTCTTGTCATCTCACGCTTGGATTACCGCAACTCCCTCCTGGTTGGTCTCCCTGCATGTGCCATACGACCTCTGCAGCTCATCCAGAATGCAGCAGCTCGACTGGTCTTCAACTTACCAAAGTTCTCCCACACTACACCACTCCTCCGCTCCCTTCACTGGCTTCCGCTTCAAGACTTTAGTGCTTGCGTTCCATGCTACAAACGGATCCGGTCCAGCCTACATCCAGGACATGATCAAAACCTACACCCCAGCCCGCCCTCTCCACTCTGCATCGGCAAACCGGCTTCCTGCCCCCTCACTGAGAGGATCGCAGAGGCATTCACAGAAGTCAAGACTGTCCGCTGTCCTAACGAGCTCCCCATCAACATTGGACAACAGAAAGCCTCCACATCTTCCGCCACCGACTAAAAACACATTTCTTTCAACTCTACCTCGACTAACACAACGACGACAAAAAAAAAAAAAAAAAGGGCAAGCATTTACTTGTACATCGCACTTACGACTAGCACTTTATAGTTTGGCTTACTTGAAGCACTTACTGTAATGTAATGTAACGTAAAAGCCATTTGGAACTCACCAATTATATGAGGCGATGTGTCATTCTCTTCAATAACAATGTGCCGAGCTCCTATTGGGATGTCGAACATTTTCAGCATTCCTGTTAAGACAAACAGAAACAGCGTGGTAAATCAACCACTCTTTCTTAACTTTGTTTGAAGATGCTGTGGCACAGTCTACGCTGTGGCGCATTACAGAAGACTGAGATGTTGCTGATTGAGCTCATAATTACCATTCTTTTTGGGTGTCTTGGTGAGTGTCAGCTTCACAGTGCGACAGTGTGAGTTGTCCCCCTCACACACGCCACATTTGTCTTCCTGTTTGTACGAGCCGACTTCCTTGTCACAGCCAACGTGCTATGTAAAGTGGGAAAGGACAAAGACTGTTAATCAAACCAGGGTAAAGCTACGTCTGTGTTTTATACAGACTTCACCTCAGGGAAACTGATGGCATGGGAAAATGCAGCACACATTTGGTTCGGTGCCTAGTTTAAGCGGATGGATATTGGAAACACACCCAGACATAACAGAGCGCAGCCAAAACATTGCGTGACTGGACGACAGCAAATGAAAATCCAAACTTTATGCCCAAGGTAAAAATTGAGACAAAATAACATCTGTATTTTTGTGATAAAGCAGAGTGAAGAAGTGAACACGATTTCCTTCATAAGAGTTTATGGTTAAGTAATCAAATATCTGTGTCACCATCTTCGTCATCAAAGTCCCCACGGAAGCTTATCATCCCATGCTAAGGGAAGACATTTTCTGCAAGTTTAAGCTTAAAGCTGACTCATTACAGAACATAACTGTTACACATTCGTTAAATTTTTTATACTGTCTATAAATCACATTAGAATCATTGCAATTATTTAATAATAATTAGTAATTATACAGTGTAATGTACTATATGTCTACAAATTTGTTGTGTATGTCAGTGCATAAAGTTTCCATAAAGACATACCAGACACTCTCCTCGGGCACATACACTGAAGGGCTCTGAGTAGCTGCAATGCGTCCCGTCGTGCATCACCTGGTTCATGAACACTATCTCTCCTGTTTCCTTGGACTTACAGCTCAGCTCACACTTGCGACTCTCTGAAAACACAATAAAAACACGCGCCGCGGTTCATCCAAAGATTGTCAAAATGTGATAAAGACATCAACACACGGGACACGGCGGACAGATCATCCATCCACTTTTAGGCTCACCTCAGAAAGCCGGAGCCAACCTTGCGTCACACTTCACAGACTTACCATCTGGGTGCTCATATGGTAGCCATGTGTGCTTGATGTTTTTGTGGTATTTGTTGCTCCTCTGGATGCACTGCTGTGCACGAAAGTCCTCGTATGGCCCAGCACACTCCTCAGTGTTGCACATCTGGTAGTCAAAAGTAGAGCCAGGGCAGTCTCGGCCTCCATACGCAGGCCTGATCGATGGCAAACACAAAACAATGCCTTTAAAGATATTTTCCATCAGGATAGTTTTTAAATCCTCAAAAGTGTGTCCTACCAGCACCACTGACTTTGGATAGCTCACGTCAAATTGAATGTTTTCACACAACGCAACATAAAGTACTTTGCAGAGTAAGAAGCAATGAAAACAATAAATAAAATTACAATTGTATTCAATAATCTATCTTACTTTTGAATATACGATAGATGATATATTATATCCTGAGATTATATATGATATTATATACTGCATACACAGACTCCTGGTCACTTAAAAGTTAAAGGAGATGTTAGTGATGATGCCTTCACTTCCCTCGTCCATACTTTGCCTCGTGAATATTCACCAAAAAGCCACAAGAATTATTTTTGCTCTGGGTCGAAAAGATTTCTGGGCGGCAACTTTTTGATATCCTTCATCCAATAACCAGCTACCACGTCTGGATCTGAGTGACTTAATCTATTTACATGACAAGCCGTTCCAGGCACAGTTCCATGGCGTGCACACAGCCAGTGTGAACCAGGTTTATTATCAGAGAAGAGAGGAGGGGCCAACTTTTCCTATGCTGTGTTTACAAATATCAGGCCACAAATCCTACACACAGCCTTGATACTCAAGCGTTTCACTGACAGCGGCTTTAAATGATCAAGTCTAGTACTGGATTAAAAACTGGCTCTACTGTTCAACAGATGACATAAACTATTTGGCCACTGAACAAGTATTCTATTTTGTTTTCATGGGTGTCTCTTTTCTTTTTGCCACCCAGAGGACAGCACGCTCCCCCACTCTCACACTACTCACGGAGGGTTGTTGCACTGTCTGCTGCGTGAGCGAACTCCACCTCCACAAGTTCTGGAGCAGGAGCCGAACTTTGACCAGGAGCCCCAGCTGCCATCGTGACCCTGAGGCTGTTGGCTAGACCTCCAAATGCAATGGCCCTTAAAACACCACTGACAGGAAGACAAAGAATTAAAGACTGAAAAGCTCTAACACATGATCATTATTGTAGGCATTGTACAATAATATCTCTGACATTGCCTACCTTTCCTGGTGCACACTCTGTTCCATCCACTGGTGGCCCTTTTTTGGTTTTACAGAAGTACTGGTTGTCAGGGTGACTGCACCACAGTTGCTTGCAAGGGTCGTAAGTACGAAACTACGAAATAATGAGCAGAGAGCACATTTTTGGTTATTCATGGAGGAAACGTAGATGAATAGACAAACACATTCAAATTCATCATGCAGTTAAGGGGAAGATACACCCGCGCTGTTCGGCTCTAAACTATGTGTGTTTGAATTTCTTCAATTCCCATGGGAGCCTTATTTTTGTATAGATGTGTGGTAGAGAATAAAATCCCAGTTGGTTCAGATGGAGAAAATGTCCTCAAGCAAAGGTGCCATGTCAATGTCAATGTCCAAAATGCTGCTCAAGGGAGCATGAAGGGATGAAGGGAGCAGCTGCCTCAATATGGAATAACTTACAGTGAGCTATTGTCAAAACTCATCTCTGTGTTGATTTTTGAAGGATTGAGAGTAACTCCCATGGTCGATGTGACTGCTTCTAATTAGTTGGCAAGCCCATTTTTAGAAACTTCATCTGTATCATAATTGATTTTGTCCTTTATCCTGTATTGGTTGGATGCCCTGCTTTTACTTATTTGTCGAGTGTGACAGTTGAATATGTCTATTTAGTAATGTTGACATTTTGGCCAGGTCACTATTGAAATAGAGATTATTATCTATTAATAAGATAAAAAAAAAAAATCACTATAGATGCACAAATAATTTCAGGCACTAAAATAGACATCTTAAAATAATTACATGAAATTAAGTTCCCTGTTTACTAAAAACTCTTTACTCTTTTCTTGCAGGGTTTGCAATTATACTTTATTTACTGTGCATCCTTTAGCCCAGCAAATATTTCAGGGAAAGAAAGTGCTTTTACTTTGAAATGGGAACAGGGTGTGTTGTGTTTGAAGCATATGCGACAGATATAGCTGTGACTGTGAAACTGTGGGAAAAGATAATATTCTTCTTCTATATTTTTGCTTTGAAATGCACGCGGCCTGTGGTAAAAATAGAAGAGAGCGCTATTCTCTGGAAAGAAAGAATCAGCACGGTTCACTTGCTCACTAGATTGAGATGAGGGGAATGTGAAAAGAAAAGATATTTGGTCCAAGAGCAGGGAGTACAGAGTTTCTGCGGACTAAAGGGAGAATAAATACAAATGTGAATCAATAAATCACTATAATGGGTGTTGAACGGTTGCAACTTACAGCAGTGCACATTTTATAACCAACTCCAAAGTCAAAACGGCACTGTTCATCCATTGAATAATTTATTCCTGGGAGCTCGGGAAGCTTAGGCCACTTGTGCTCAAAGGGATCATCCAGCAAGCAGTCATATGAGCTGAGAAGAAGAAGAAGAGCATAACACTTTCATAATGTGTAATAACATGTGAGGTCTCTAGGAAGAGGAAGGAAAACAATCTGAGAAAAATCAATAAATGAATTCCATGAAAACCCCATGGAACTAGAAAAGCGGCATGTACTGGATGTATCGATTGAGCTCCTGTTTGCTGCAGCGTGACCAGTGATAGCGGTGGAAAGCTGCTTGGACAAGTGGCGCCATGATGCTCCCCATACTGGTCTCATCGGCACAGCGGTTCCCCTGGCCATCATGCTCCATACCCAGCCTAATGGGAAGAAAAAAAAGGTTTATTGAACAGGAGGAGCTCATTCAGATCAGACCTTCTCTCATCCATGTCATAACCTTTGTCCTTCTCTCATAGCATCTGTAAACAGCTTTGATCCCTGGTGAGAAAATACATCTTCCTGAAGAAAAAAACAGGGCTCAGATAGATTTATAGGACCTGTTCAGACCCTGGTGTCAGCCTTTGGCGATAAAATCACACGTACTAAGCAGAAGTGTTCACACCAGGCATGAAAATCCTGGCTGTACCCTGCTAATCTAATCTAAACTAGATCTTCTCCAGCTTCATGCCACCCCTGTATTCAAATAAACAGTAACACGTGATAACGAGTATCACGGCTGTGCACAAGAACAAAATTGGCACGGGCACATGGAGTTTGTGTGATTTGATCCATTAAGTAAACTTCCTGACTTACATGGTTGGGAATGAATTACACAGATGAATAGCTCCCCTGGAAGCAATCTAATGCTTATCACCTTCCACAGGTGCCATTTCCACGCCAAACTCCCTCTCAGCGCATTGCCCTCATTTACCATGTCGTCTCCCCACTGAGAATAATTCAGCAATTAGAGGTTGATCATTTGCCTCCCATTAGAGCCCTTTCAATCATACAGTATGATGGAGGAGGAGGAGGGAACCTAAAGAAGTACTTGATTGCACAACGAGGCATTCAGGCATCTTGACACACCAGATGTGCACTGGTGTGACATGAACCGGGAGTAACATGGTATAGTTGTAGCTTACCGCTGCAAGAAGAAGCTGCTTGTGAGCGAGATTACAGCTCAACAGACAGAGATGCAGTTATTATTGTTGTCACATAATTATAACTAAGAGATGGACTTAATTACAGACAGGAGTAGTAGGAGTAAAGTTTAGGAAAATGAATTTGCTGTGAGCTGAGAGGATATTTTACATTTTATTTTCTAATTCTTGTGACGAAAGCTATCAAAGTCAGCTTTCAGTGGTTGCCTTTTATTTTACACTGACTCACACGGACATTGATATGTTAATATTGGCACTAAATGTAGAAAGATGTACTTTAAGGCTGTTTTCCACACTTGTCTGACACAACCCTCAACCCACAACCAACATTATGCAACCTGTAGTGGCTGGACGTGCCAGGTAATTAGGAGTCAATGGGTGTTTCAGCAGAATATTAACACCTCTCTACATGTTGCACCACCAATCACTCACTATGCCCTCAGTACCATGACGTAGACAGTGACCACTGTTGAATTAGATTTCCATATATTATTATTATTATTATGAGTATTATTATATATTTCAGTGCCAAGTCACATGCGACAATAACCACATCTCCAACCTAGTGAGCTGCTCATACTATAAGATAATTTTGCTAGCACTGACTGTGAAGTAAGATTGCATCCACATATTAGGGCTATGGAACAGACATGGAAGAGTATGCAACATGTGTAATGGACTACTCAAGTACCTGGAACCTGGAGTATTGGAACTGTGGTGCCTGCTGGGCTGCATGCTCGCTCTAATGTCTTTAAACCAGGACGCAAGGAGGATTACAAACATACAACATATAGACCAATAGGCAGTCCAGACAGAAGCTGGAATAATACCTCTTATGTTGCCCTCGTGTACTCATACATGTATTCGTAAAACTACTACGTTATTGCCGCACCTGATACCACGCTACGTATCTTTGAGTGAGCTGAGCAAAGTGTGTGCAGTTTGGAAATACTTTAAGATAAGTGATGGCGACAAAAGTAGAGCAGAATACATCTTGCTAACACAAGTCATGTGATAAAACATCTAAAGAAGCAACATGATGCACAGCACATGATTTCCCACTGAGTACAACGTATTATTCATCAAATCCAATTGAAGTTCTTCGAGGACGAATTTCATAAAGCGTTGGAATCCTTTGAATAACCAGAGTATACAGTCGGATTTAAAACCAACCTGAACCATGTTAAAGCACAATCCCTTTTATGAATGACAGTTCGGGTCCTTTCATTATAATGCGATTACTCACACATGGCCGGTTTCATGAGCAACCACAAAGGCGGAGGAGAAGCCATCCTCATGGTTCAGAGTGCAGCTCCTCAGTGGGTGGCACATCCCTGTCACTGGAGCATAACCTGAGCGAGAGACAAGGCCACACAGCCCTTATAATCAAGCATGAGGATGAAGGTCCGGGTAGTTCTGCTAACACTGTGAAGTGAAAATTCTTTCAATGCGAAATATACTCGGTGAGCTGAAGAGAGGGTGAGCCTTCACTTATGAAAGCATCCGTGAATAATGTGCCAGACAAACCTCTTTTATTTATGAATTCATGTATGAAACAATGCAGCGTCAGTGATGTTTAAATTCGGCCTGCATTTAACACCATGTTGTATATAAAGTACATTCTCAGGCTTTTGACTAATAGCATTATAATTCATTCATTTATTTTCGACCACATATTCATTCAGGGTGAGCTGGGGCCAAATCAGATGACCTTGGGCAAGAGACTGTGGTTAGAATATTAAACATTTTATACTGTTTGAAAATAATAAACTGGGGCCAACTTTTTTCTCAGATAGTGGACGAGAAAATAATCAAAATCTATCAAAAAGACAAAAAAAGTATTAAAAAAAACATCTGGAATTTGGAACACACCGTTATAGAATGTGTCAAGTTGTTCCATGTGTATGTCAGTGTTAAGGATTTTAGTACGAGGCACATACCTCCAGCTGAAGTGACACATAATCTGACACAAGTGACATTTTTTACATTTGCTTTGTATAGGTTTAAATAGTTCACTTGACTGCTGACTTATTGCATTTAAGCTATTTTGTAGTTTGTCTTTCACGTCAGCAATTACAATCTTTAGACCAAAGGTCACACATTTTCATTACAAATGTTGCTGACAAAACGGAGATAATAGTGATGTTTGTGTCAGTTGCGCAGAGACTGTGAAATTAAAAAAAATGTACTTGTGTAGCATTGCTGGTAGGCCACATTTTTGCTTGTGGCCCGCCTGTTGCCAAGTTATTCCCTATACGATATTCCTTTTTTACGGTGTCAGGAGGCTGGAGCTCTTTCGGGACAGTTTGTGTTGTGAACATCTCGTTATTTTACATTTAAAAAGTCCAACAGCAAAGTACAACAGTGAGCTCGGAAGCCTGCCATCGTTACCCAGCAGATACAGTATGTGCATGGCATGACAACAACTGCCACCAGGACAACAAACTTTCAAGCAAAGCACAATCATTAAACATAACTCGATCAAGAGGTGTGCAGTGATTCAGCTAAGCGTGTTTGATTTGGTCCAGAGGCTCGCTTACATTTTGGCCTTCTTTTGGCAGCTTTCAGATTATCTTTCATGCTTCCTGACCATGAGAAGACCTTTTTGGCATGCAGGTAAAAAGCAGAAAATGCAGCAGACAGACAGCCGGTGATAAAAAAAAACCAAAAAAAAACTCTTGAGCAGCGTGTATGTCGGGTTACTTTTAAAGAGAAACCTCTGCAGCAAAGGTATTTGAGTCACAGCAGAAAGCAATATTACTTCATGAAGGCCACGTGGCTGATGGCTCTATGGCTGGTGGTTTGCAAGTTTAGGAGTGAAACATAAAAGCAGTTGTCGAGTGTGACCCGTTATTTTCAAGAAAGGATTTAGAAGAATTCTCACAATGAGGAGAGTGGGAGCTTTGCACACATAACAAGCAGCTGGCTTCAAAAATCCATTTCTCTTGTGCTGATGTCATGCGTGAGGAGAGAGATGGCGGACCTCTCTTGAATACTTCACATACTTCCCATGAAATAAATAAGAGCAGGGAGGAATAAAAAAACACTTGAAATCACAGGAAATGAATATTATGTATGTGCTGATCACACAAAATTCACTGTGTTGTTTTGACTCCATTTGACACCATATATCCAGGTTTTCGTCTTTCTGCACAGGTATAGCCTGTGTTTGGATATAGAATCTACCATCTCACAGCAAAGCTTTGTCACATGAGTGTGATGTCTGCTCTTGACCCCGTAATTCAGCACTGAGCCCAGACAGCACGGTGCAAGGTGCCATAGAAACGTGGCATGTTGGGAACACAACCCAGCTGCAGCTATGGCAACATCGGGAGGTGTGACAAGCAAACCATTTAGCCTCGGGTTGTCCTCTAAACATGACATGTGTGCTTAAAAGATAAAAATACACACAGGTCAATGCAAGATATTGAGCTTGAGCACAGAGGATTTTTGTTCACTGTGGACGCAGTCTCTCTGGAGGTTTGGCGGCTCACTTCAAATTTTGTTTTGAAGGGCTGAAAAGAAGAAATATACGGTGAGACAGATGCCACACTCAGTACGTTTCCATGACCACACAAGGAAATGAAAACTGGATTTTTAAAATAATACATGTCAACACGTCAGTCCAAATTAAATTGCACTACATCAGACTAAGTCAGGCTAACACACCCAGAGTCAATCACCACAGTCTGGATACATGCAGTCGCACCCCCATCCCCCCCCCCCCCCCTCAAGCTTCGACCTGGAAGTAATAACATCCACACTGGTGCACTTTTTGGAGCGACAAGGAGAGCAGCAACTTTATGCTCTGGCAGCACATAGAATTGAATAATTCAAGTTCATGGATGGTGGAAAGACTCTGAATGGCCATTGACATGCTAACAACTAGCTGCCAGCTAAACCCGAAATGACCTAATTACACAATGAATTAAATAAATCGATTCCGCGCTTGGACGAGTATATTAGTGCAATTAACCATGCATGGAAACGTACTGAACATGTAGAGCATGGACGGTGCAAAACATCTCCTAACAATGGCATACATGTATTATTAGAATAGAGAATGATCGATAACAGTGAATATGTGAGTGTAGGCAAGTACTTTAAATAATTTCCGGCAGGCTTTACACGTAGAGGTGTAATGCTGCCCTCCACAGTTCAAAGTTCTTAATCACAGTTTGAAGACAAGTTCAAACTAATTGTTTCCAAACTAAAAAAAAAAAAAACGGAACAGTTAGTAAACATGTGTCAGTCATTTCTGTTTTTCCTCTACATGCCAAAAACCTTCATCAGCAAAATCAGTTGTTCATATCCAGGGTGGCATCAATGTCAAGTCAGCTAGGTTTTTGAAAGCCGCTAAATAAACAAATTTTCTCTGAGATTACCGCAGGCAGGTCTGGGTTCATGACCTCATCTGCAGCCTTGACATTTATGTTTTCCGCTGACCTTACCTGGGCAAGACTTGAAGCCAACCCCTTTGAGAATGGAAGCAGATATCAGCACTCAGTCTGCACAGGCCTCGATCGAGAAAAAATACAGTACCTTGCATACCTGCAGGTCCAAAATCTTGCCTTGTCAGGAAGATGGAGTGGTCGTGGTATTCAGCGTGGTCAGGGTCGCGGCGCTGCTGCGTGTTGGCCCACCGACACACCTGCTCGAGGCTGCGGGACGGGTTGCCGCGCTCGATCAGGCTAATCGACTGCAGAGACGGAGGACATTTTAGTGTGAATAAAAAAAGAAATTGCTCAGTTTGTCAGTGCTCTCTAAGAGGCATTACATTGACTTCTATTTACCCATTCAGTTCAGGTGTTCTGTCACACTCAATGTGAATAACGTTTAGATAACATTTCCGGAGAATTCACAGACAGGAGACATCTGTTGCACGCCTGTGCTCAACATCAGTTCACAGACTTGCCGTTATGAAATGGCATGGCAACCTTGAAGTTCTCTTAGCAGTGAAGTGAAAGGCAGAAGTGTATATGTAATGTGCCAGATTTTAATTATGAACACAAACCCTCCCATGTGTGTGTTTTTTCTCAACCTGGCATAGAGTGTCACAAGTGATTTATGATCACATTATTTCCAAGTGCAAACTGTGGAAATGCATTTATCCTTAAGTGTTAGTCCATGTTTATCTGATGAAACAACAAAACTCAGAATAACAACAACAACAACACCATTGCTCAAAAACAGAATGTGGAGCCGGGAGGGGAAATGAACAGAAAGCCAGAGTCAGAGGAACTGATGAAATATTTGTTTCTTTCTTCTCTGAGCATGTGCTGGTGACGCAGAGTTCAGCAAAGTGGTCATATGTAAACACATTCTCTCTGCTTTGGCAACCAGACAGAATGGTTGCCAAATGCAAAATGCAGCACCAGCAAGAATCAGTGCATCTAACTGCCATTATTTGATGGTTATTTTTGGATATTAATATTTTTGACTTATTTTTGCATGTCCTTCATCGGCCCGGCTGTGACGTGAGAGGGATCAAAGTTGATAGGGGCAGGTTAGGTTTTGGCTGATGGAAAGTAGGACACGGTCAAAAACACACTTTTGACCATAGTTCCTTTTATTCTGTGCTGAATTATATTTTTTTGCATTTGCAAGTTTTTTTTTTGCATTTGCAATGGACTGAATAAATGACCTTGAAAGGAATTATGCACCCAAGTCCAACCGCACCACATTTTTCATCGGCCAAGGTAACTCTGGACACAAATGGACACTACAGTCATCATGTGTACACTATTTTATGCAAAATACTGCAGGAGAGAAAAATAGAATGCATCAATTCTAAAAGTATAATAAAATATGTGCAGTAAAGAGCAAACGATTACTACCACCAGTCACACCGCAATAAAAAAAAAAGCAAAATGTCCATTTATAGATAATTTGAGTGATTGAAATAAGCAACAGCTGCTTCTGAGCAGCAATGAAAACATCAATGGTACAGTATTTAAATACTGTAATGTTTGTGGTCTGCATTAAAAACAGCGTCCTGCATTCTGACCAGGACTAACTCGGTTGTGTTCAGGACATTTATATCCACTAGCAAACTGCAAATCAGACATTGTGATGGCCCAGCTTTAGAGAGCTTTCAAATTAAAAGTCCTATATTCACAGTTTTTAATTGAAAATGATCAACTTTGAGATGTAATAAAAACAAAGTGTTCCATAAGTTCTGGACAAGACTGAGTAGGTGGTGTTCAGCGCATCCATGACAACTGGCTTACTGCAAATCAGACATAGAGAAATCTGGGATAATTATTACTAACCGACTTGAAACATTTTAATTGTGACAATGTTTGAGTATCAAAATCTCAAATGTCAGTTGCTATTAATGCAGCAATGTAGGGTTTTTAAAGGTTATTTTGAATACAATGTACATCACAAAACACGTAACATCACCCACCTGTCGGTATCCGACCATTATCATGCGGACAAGGACGATGTTGATGTTGGTTCCCAAAGATTCATCGTGGTAGATTTCATCAACCTGAGGGGGGGAGGGGGGAAATTGAATATCATGTGTCACTGACGGGAAAAGGGAGACATACTGCATTTGATGACTAAAGATAACCCACAGCACTGAGCACAATTCACTCTGGCACTGTGTGAGGAACAGCAGGCAGTCAGTGGGAAGAAAAGCACAAGTTGGAAAAACTAAACTTAGTTTGAGCAAGAGTTTCATCCAACTGTTAGAAAACAACAATTAGGGTTGGATGGATGTTAGTAAGCAGTAAAGTAAGAAGTAAAGTTTTTCTAACTATCTAAAGTAACCAGCTGATATTCAGAATGTTATTTTTTTACACTGAGGACGATTACAGACAGGGAAGAAGCAACAGATACAGAGGTGAATACAGTTTCTCCCATTCACTTGTTCTCTTGGGGATTAGTGTTTATACTTGCTTGCAGCTTTGTGAAGAAGAAAAATGCTGTTTGTCAGCCTCTGCGCATCTGCGATGTGTCATGGCTTTATCAGTAACATGTTTTCAATTGATTTTGATTTCAATCTGCTTTACTGTATCTAAAATCTGCTGGAACCTGCTCTGATATTTATCAGTGCAGTGTCCGTTGCTTCTTCCACAAAGTTAATACCGCGGTGGCTGTCTAAACAATAAGGGAGGGTTGTCTATATCACGCCTCTCACAGCAAGCATGAAATCATGGCGGAATATGGTGTCACCCGCTGGCATCCGTCCAGTTAAACAGGCATTTGTTTTGCAACAGTAATGAAGCCTGACCCAGAAGTGTTATTTGGCTTCATGAAAATGCTGTCATGATTAAATGCTTAACCCAGACACAAGGTGGGATCCCCTACAAATCTTGTTTCAATTTTCATCCAATAGTAGTAGCTCCACAAGGTTTACCAGCTGTGTCACTTTGTGGCGTTTGAGTGATGTGGAAAATGAGAGAAACTATATTTTATTCCATTCATCACTTAGTCATAGTGATTGTGGATTGTAATTAACAAAGAGACTCACATACAGACTGGAAAACAATAGAGTCATTTTACCCTTTAACACTGAGCACATCGCAGACGACATGTTTGCGCAAGTGCACTTTGCATTACCGTAATTACGCAACGGTTTGTGCTATCGGACAAAATTCCAGCTGTTTCTGAAAGCTGAGAAGTTGCTCGTCAAAGCAAATATGTGTTTTATTACAGTAATTTGACTGACACTGTTGCAGGAAGCCGGCAAATCAGCGTTTTTTGTCACCAGAGGGGAGAGAGTTGGAAAAATGCCTGTACATAGTTTCCATTTTTTGGCCTGTTTTTGGACATTGAGACAAAAACTCAAAAACAAATGTCACTCTAAAATTTCAAATTTCAAATGTAAATGGGTTTTTTTCTTGCATGTTTGGGCCTATGTGTTTTCCCTTTGCTCCGTGCTCTTCTGTTGACACTACGTTTTCCAGCATTCCCCTTTGTTTTCCTTGCGTATGACCCACACCTTGTTGTTTTACATTGCGTTTGTCTTTTCTTTTTTTTTTTTTGTTACTGCTCATGTGGACCAAACCTGTTTTCCATTTATTTACCTGAGATGAATGAGCACTTCATCATTTTGGTAACTAGAGTAAAAAAGGAGTATTGGGCCCTTCGTACAGCAGCCATTAAGACACTGTTGATGCTTTAGCAGGAGAAGCACAGGTGTTACTGATCACATTAACTATGGATCTGTTCAGTCCATGTAAGTCAGTGTAACAGTGAACCAGCCACATCCTGAAAATGAGGAAGCTAAGAACAGAACTAAGCCATGATTAGCTGGATAATTTACACCTGTAAATTATCTGCTGAGACATGTCCCTGGCTGCTGAGTAAATTGTTTGTGATATATTGTTCCGAATCCTGCTCCTGCAGTGACAGCTGAGGCTCATTTTGAAACATTAGCTGTGACACAGAAAAGGAAAACGCAAACAACGCTGAAATAATTGACGTGCAATGATTACACTTCAGAGCCATCATACAGCTCGTCAAATCCAACTGCACAGACTGAGATGTGCAGTTTTCAGATGCACACCACCAACACAAAACCTGAGGTGATTTAAAATGCATAGAAAAGTGGTAATGTGAGTTCTGTCATGAATAATGTAATTTATAACAATGTTTCATTCTTGGTTCTCCCACAAAACAACAATCAGTTCCATGTGTACAAATTCTAATTTATCCTCTTAGCATTTTGTTTTTACATGTTTTAATTCAAATGGTATCGTGTTGTTTGCATCAATTCTTCTTGATATAAACAACCATTCTTACACGTGGAATTCTGTGTTCATTTTATGCGAGTGCAGAAATACATTTTTCTATTTCATTCAACTATGCTCTCCAGCATGTACTGTAATATCACTTTCATTTGAGCACCGGTCAGTAACATGCAAAAATCATCTTCCAAAGGTCATCAGATCATTTACGTCACTTGATGATTCACATGAATCCTGTGGTGAAGTCCAATGGTATCATTAAGGCTTGAATGTTATTTCTGTTCATAAGTTTTAATCTCTCCAGATGCAGTCATTTAGGAAATAAATAACCCAGGCACAATGTATCTACAGAATTGCAGTGTTATCCACCCATCCGTATGGCCAAGATGATGTTTAAACAAACACATGACTGTTCAGCACTTATTTCTCATATTATAAAGTCTCTGCTCTTCATTCTCTTTAGTTACGAGGAGCTACAGCGACATATGGGGTTCTCTAAATTCTTCTAGGTGTCATTTTTTTTTTCCCCAGTCACGCTGTGTTATCTCGAAACACAGTCTCTACGAGACGTTTTCAGTTTCTGCACTTATGAAGGCTCACAAAAGACTGACATGCCCAGGAGGTCCAAATATGGCAAACATAATAAAGCTCCTTCTGCTAAACAACTACAGGTGTGTCAGTTAGCTTTCTCTTCGGTAAAATTATGGCCCAGGAGAACAAAAGCTCTGTCACCGAAGAAAGGCCGTCTTGGCTTGAGTCCAAATTTGCTCTGGGACGCCGGGTTACACCCAAGGCATTTAAGCAAATATTCCATTCACAGAAGCCTATTCAGGTCAATAAATGCTGCAAAGAGCACTCCAGTGACCCCAAATTCTCCCAGATTTGTTACCAACTCAAATTCCTCAACTAGTCTCCACTGTCCTATGTTCTGTATATTTTGGACCTTAAACAGAGAAGCTGTTGAAGAAAATAAGGGCAGCATTAAATGGTCATAAAACTCCTATGATGACTTTTGTTAACACATAAGTCACAGATTCTTCCTGAGGTCAATGTACTGAATCTTCAAAAACCTTTTTCTTGAGTCCTGCTGAGATATGGGGCCAACCCTGCAGACACAGGGATAATTGCAAAGCCAGGAGGAGCACAAAGATGACTGGAATTGGACTGTTGTGGCTTAAAAAAAAAAATGAGAGAAGCAGCTGTGGTCTGCAGGCACAAGGTGTCACTGGCTTTGGTACTGCATCACACAGACATGCACAAAACCTGCTCAAACAACACAGCCATTGTGCAGCAGGCACCACAGCAGTCACCTTGGTTTTATGCAGACAGGATGTTCAATAATCAATCCCTCTGGGAGACTTTCTCCAGGTGGTGCTACACATTATAAAGCCACAGAGCCAGGATTGAGAGGATTTGAGCGGGCAGAACCTTTACCTTTACTTGTAAGCAACAAGTCTGTTGCTTACAAGTGGAGCTAAAGTGTTTTGTTAAGACGGCTCCTTTCTTTCTGGTAATAGCACAATTGTCTGCTTTCGAATCAACATAGATATTACTTTTCAACAGTTTCATAACTAAGGACTTCCTCAAATTTACTTCTCACGCCAGTGATGTGAGATGTTCTGAATTACACTCCCCCGAGAGCACGAAACTAATGTTGAATAATAATGTTGATCATTAACATCAGGCTTTTCTCCCTGCCAAATATTTTGGGGACAGAATGTGGATATAATTTCCTAATTAAATAAACACTTCATTTCATGTGAGCAGAGATTGGCAGTATGAGAGGACTTCTGGCACTGGCTTATGTGACTGCCCTGCACAGCTCCTAGTCAACTTTCTAGTTGGTCTAAGGCAGCTAATCAGACCACCATGCAGGGTCCAAATGGTAACTGTTACAGAGTGAAACCAGCATCCTGTGAAAATCTGACTTGGGGATTTAGGCCCAGTAAGTAGATTAGGGTGGCAGGAGCTGGTGGAACCCGGAATGAATGAGCTGAGAGTTTTTCCCCCACCTCACTGATAATCCACAAACAGTTAGAGAGAGCAGGGGTCTGGGGTAAAGTGTGGCAAGGTCTGATGTCAGAGAGGACAAAAAAACACAGGTATATAAAGATGAGAATGCCAGTGTTAGTCACTAGAAGTTTCATATCATGCCTATTCCTACAACTGCAATCATTACGCAATCTGTGGATCAAAAGAAAAATAAATCCCCTTTGATGGAAGGAGGCCTGAAAGAGTATTTTCCACTATTTATGGACATGCACTTTTATACATTAGCAAGCATCCTATGAGTTAAACTCATTCAGCATGTGTATGTAATGCTTGAGCATGAATAAATCTGGTGTAATGAATGTGTTTAGATTCAGAATATTGCACACGCTCATTAATATCAATGTACCACTAATGATTTTTTTTTCTCATAACATGCATAGGTGAGCACTTAAAGCTTTACATTAAGATACAAAATGACATCATGTGGCAATGATTTTTGAATTTCAAACTATTTTGACTTGAATGAATATATATGTGTGGCATCCCAATTAGCCCTGCTGCTGTTCAGTGTCACGCTAAACAATTGACACCTCATATATGCTACACCTCTAATGGTGGCTTATGA
Source organism: Solea solea (assembly GCF_958295425.1). Taxonomy (NCBI): domain Eukaryota; kingdom Metazoa; phylum Chordata; class Actinopteri; order Pleuronectiformes; family Soleidae; genus Solea; species Solea solea. The sequence continues at coordinate 13,131,331 of NC_081154.1, read as the reverse complement.
CGTTTGCACAGTATTGTAAATGTTTCGGGATCAAACTTACTATGTTCATGAGTGTGAGAACATAGTTCTGCACATGCTCCTTGCCGTGGAAGCGCACCACAGAGTCGTCCACTGCCAGCAAAACCTCGATGTTGTAGTCGTCTTTCTTTGTGTGCCTCCTCTTGCGCTCAGACTCAGACAGTTTATGTTCGACGAGATCCAGAGCCGCAGGGAGGTCAGCGATCCCGAAGTCTGCCACTGCAAATATGAGCAGCACATAAACAAGTCAATGAACGCACTACGGGAATGTATATTTCTTCTCTTATTTCAGCTGCATGGATAGTGGCTGTATGTCAGTGGCAAGCCTGACATAAAACAACAGTCTGAGGATGAGCAGGTGGAATCCTTTGGGGTTTCTGGCAGGGCTGCAGATATTATGACTATATTTTGTAAGGCACTCTATCTTTGGTCAGAATGTTCCCATTGGAACCATCACTCACTGGACAGGAGCCAGAGGTGAATTTCCTAACCAAACGTGACGGTGTTGTACTCCACGTGCATTCAGAACGGACTCACTGATTCAAAACAACATCCACTCACGTGATAAAGCAGTTTAGCAGTTTTAATGCATGTGCATGGACATGGTCATTGTATAGCTTTGTGTCTCACTAATTCTATTCTGGAGCACACAGTTGAAATGGTGAAAATGTAATTCTTACATGTATTATGTAAGAAACCGGAGAGGCGATAAAAAGAAAAGCTCGCAGAGAGCACATCAAAGGCAAAGCTGCGCAATAATGATGTAAAAGACACACGGTGAGATGCCAGGTGCAAAATGTTTTCAGCAGCAGTTCTTTAAGAAAATGGCAAAGACCCAAGTCATTGTTTAACAAGGATTATTACACAATGTGTGATGTCCTGCATCCTGAATAATGAAACAAACCAAATGTGCACAGCTTGATGCAGGTATGAATGGGCTCACATGTTATTATACCACGTTGACACAGTGATCATCGTCAGTCACAAAGTGTTCAATCATTAACGCGTCATAAATGTGTGACTGTCGATAGCAGAATCAATCGGCTTCGGTCATTTGGAATGCACACTTAATTTCACAGATGACATGTCAAATGTGACACTCGATACACATGATTATCTTTTCAGAGAGTGCATGCGGAACATGGATAGTGAATTATAATTGCCGGGTTCTGTAAAAGCCATTTTTAACAACTGGGATACAGTTAACAGATTCATCAATCACTGAAATTATTCCTAAAATAACTGCAAGCCTGTAACTGTAACACACCACTTGTGCTCACATAGCACAGATTAAAGCATGGATAGAGACTCTAAATTAGTGCCATGGAACATAAAATATCATCGCATTATCAGTGAAAGAACTGAGCCGCATTATGCAACACGAGAGCAGCACACAAACAAGTCGTGAAAAAGGAAAAGAAAAAAATAAGAAGATCCCCAGCTGCATGTCAGTCCCACATTATACAGCTGCGTCACTTCACACAAGAATGTAGCATGTGAAAATAAAGTTGAATATAATAGGAAGCTTGGAAAATGTGAATGAGTCACTTAATTAAACATTTCAAATTGTTGCTCAGGATCTAAGAATCAGGGAGTGAAAAGACCCAGTCATCAGTTTTACAGTCACGCACAATGGCAAAGCGAGTGAAATAATACAAAAAAAAAAAATCATCAACCAGATGCTCAAGCTATTGTAGTGGCAAGGAAGTAATCGAAAAAGAATTCATGATGGAGGTGAGTCAATGAGACTGTGATGGAAAGGTCACCCCACTTTTCCTCACTGCTTGAAAGAGGATTGTTTCAATTTACTCATATATACTATTACTCAGTGTCTTATATATGCTATTTCTATGCGACCTTGATTGCTGTTCTTTGTCCTTGGTTACAACACAGCAAATGGATGCTCAACAGAGCCTCATATAATGTGCCGTAAGTACTGCTTCACAGCATTGAGCAAAAAGCAGCACTACTAAATTTAAGATTCAAGCCTCTGCTTATAATTATACACATAAATTAAAAAAGAAAATGCACTATAACATATGCACTTACTCACACACAGTCAAAACACACACACACACACAAACCCGCACGATGCTTTTTGTTTCCACTGACGTCACCCACAGTCTTTGCCTACCTTCATTATGGAGGTCCTCCCTCCGCTGGCCTGTCTCCCGCTTAATGGCTGACCTGCGGTAAACCACATGGACCCGCCCCTTCACTTCCACGTCCTGCTGGCCCTTCTCGAGGGGCTCGATGAAAAACTCCCCATTATCAGTCCGGATCAGACCTGCCTGGAAAAAAAGGGCTCCAAATTAGTGCGGCCCTCCTCCTTCAAAGGACAGTAATTCCACTGGAGCCAGTAATTATAGCGTGCCTGATCAATTAGAGGATTTAGTGAGGGCCTGGATATGGGAAATGACGCAGGTAGACACAATTTGGGGCCCTACAAGCCATTCACCAAGATTTACTGAGTGTCACCATGATTTCACCCTGAACGAGATGATGAGTTACAATGTCTAAATCAGCCGCAAGTTTTCATCTGCTTTATGTGTTTTTGATTTATTGAAAGAAAACCTTTTCTTGGTTAACCTTCGAAGCCCTGATTTAAGTCTGGGATGTTCAATAAGAAAACTAATTAGCAGACACTGCTCAGACTCATCTTCAGCTTCCCACAGAGAGCAACTGTGTGGTGTAGTCCACGTGACACCCACAATAAAAGGGCCAGGATTTCTGTATAACCACTTAAATATGCATATGGAGGCATATCAAACCCATTATGAAAGAGCTTAGACTCAGGCAATTTGTTATTGCTAGTAAAAGGGGGGATGTTGGTCATTTTCATTAGAACACAAAGTAAATAACACAAAATACAATTAAATTCATCACATCCACTCTGTTTTTGTAGGTACTGTATTTACCACGTTTAGTGTGTGCATCTTTTTTTTAGCGCTGCACACTAATGCCTCACAGTTAAAAGCATAGAACCAAGGTGAAAAGAAGTGGAAGCAAGCAACACTTGTTTTCACAGTGCTTTTCACAGCCTCACTCCAAATACTGCTGCCACCACAAGATGGAATGATATAATATTTATTAATTATTTCCACAGTAAAATGAAAATAAATAAAACCACAGAGCCTAAAATGTAGCAAATACTGACATTAGGCCTACATTAAACCATGGAAATGCATTTCAAATACTGGGCTAAAACAACAAAACTTTTTGCGCAATAACCTTAACCAGCTTTTGACCCACCAAGACGTTAACTAGCGTTAGCTTATAATAGCAACCAACTGCCTTCCTGTCTTACCTTCCTTTGTGGAATTTAAGAGTCGAGTCTGAAGTCAGGAGTTTCAAGTCTAGTCAAGTCGAGTCTTTTACCAACATTAGTAACGTCAGCAAGACTCATATCCTCAAATGTGCGACTTATGTCAGTCTCGAGTCAAGTCACGTGACTCAAGTCCCCCACCTCTGCATGTTAGCATTAGCTTGCTTGCAACTGCTAAAAGAACCCTGTTTGAACAGAAGTCTATGGGGAAATGAACCCACCACTGGCTTCAGGTCTTCTTCAACAGCATTATCATTTAGTAAATTATGTTCCCATTCAGCCCCTCTACCCTGATGTGGAGGATAAAGCGATAGACGATGCATGGATGGATGTTCCCATGCAGAGGAAAATAGTCAATAAAATACTGCACTATGAATTAACACCAGTAGACTGACAGCTGGTGTCATCTTATAGACGTCTGGTTGCAGGTCAAGTATGAGAACTTACAGATTAAAAACACCAACGTCATAACCATTTGCAACACCCTCTTTCCACTAGCCATGTAAAGATTTAAGTGTATAAGCTTCTGAGTTACATAATTGAATATGGAAGTGAAAGTGCTGTTTGAATGACCAGCACTGTCAAAGGCTGACTGAATACAACATAACATGCTGTGGTAATGTGTTAGCCTTTAGCTTGTATGTGATTAACCTTTGAAGAAAGCTTTTTTAATCATCCATAATGCTACTGAGTAAGTCTCCCTCTTATTATATGGGAGGATAGAAAGCATTAGCGCTCACATCAGGAAAGAGGGAGCACCGTTGAAAGTCATGCAGTAGGACATAAACTCAGACACACAAAAAGCCACATATTTCTAATATTATATAATCTATAATAATTTGTATGGTATTCAAATATAGTTACAGGAAATAAAGGTAGAAAAATAATTACAACCATCATTGTGCTTTTGTGACACCATCACACCAAGAAGCGATGGGGTGGTGGTAATTGACATGAATGTAATGGGAAAAACACCACCCATTAAAAGCAAGATAAAATAAAAGCACACACATTTCTTGTGTTTCTTGCAGTCTTGTTTCTCGAGAAATTCGTTTTGACACAGCACATAAAGACATGTTTTTATATCCTGAGAAAGAAGACACATATTCAAATCTGTGTGTGTATTTATGAAAATGAAAAGAAACATAAAAACAGCTCAGAAGACAATCTTGTGGCTAAAAAAAACACAATCCCCAGGGTGCTGTCGTTAGGGGTCAGGAAAAAAAGCTTATCACAATATTTTTTATATTTTACATTTGATTATTCATTATAAATCAAATCAATAATTCCGTCAAGCCTGCTGGTCTGCACTCACAACACCAGAGCCGTGAACTATGTGGTGGATATATGACAGTAAGAATCTGTCCAGCCCCTGACCAGGAAATGCCAAGAAATACATGCGAGAATACTTCCTCTATAGTCTCTTATTTCAGCAGTGGGTGGAAAGTGAAGCAGGGTCTGTGAGGGTAGAGAGCTGCAGCATCTGGAAAGGCCTACCAAATGTTAACAGATGTACACTGCACCATAAAGTCTGGCCTCGGAAAGAACACTGGGAAGGAGACACAAAGTGATTGGATTTTCAAAGGCTGAATTCTTTCTAAATAATGGGTGCTAAATCAGCTATATTTATACAGGCATTGATGTAGCTTTGATTTGGAGCTACATTAATTAACTGGTTGATCAGATTCTGGAAATCATTTGAGGATTAGCTTCATTTTTATGTTTCATATTGTTAGAAATTTTATAATTTTAGGTTAATTCCATATCATCCTTATAATTTGTAACATTATTGGTAGAGGTTGAATGATATGCGTGTTTTTTTTTAATGGCCAGTGCTGATCTCAAGTAATCAGGGTAGCTGTAGCCGATAAAATGATGATCAATACAGCGAACGGCAAAACAAAAAAATTTAAAATCAATATTTATTGCACATAGGGGCATTTATCAAGTTTATGATAAATGTCTAAACTGACATAAATGTGCAAAATAGGATGATTCATTTAATAATAATTGGGTAAAAAAGGGGGTATTTTCAGTCCTGCATAATGTCTGCAGAGCCTGCTGTTGGCACCAATCACGAGACTGTGTGTAGCCTGAGAGGTAAAACCCATGGAACAATAAGTTATCAAGGTTATTAACAGTGAAATTTGATGAGCATATTTTTAGCAATGTTAGTGATGTGGTTCCAGAGAGCATAATGTCAGTGTAAATCACCCTGTAAATCACAAAATGGTTTATTACGAGATTTTGAACGGACATTTTTAATAGCCTCAGTGTGAACTGTGTCATATGTATTGATCCCTTAACATTTATATTAGAGCCCAGTTGGTCAAAGTCATAATTAATTTGTACTTGTAGCAATGAATGCCATTCTTATGCCTCTCATGTACTTTCTACATGGTGCTTACGATCAAATGTTGCACTGCTAATGTATTATACCTGTTTGATATGAAGTTCCTAGTTGCTACATGGTCAAGTATGACAGCAGGGGTGCTGCAACCATTGACTGCACTTAAAAATGGACATAGGTCTGGTTGCAAAATGAACTCCCATTGAGCTTTGACAGGCACCGTGTCAGTATTTGAAAAAAGAAGTTCAGAGGTGTCACCTACCAACCAGGCTCCTATTCATGCACACCAGCTTTCAATCACACAGATGCCATTTATGTGCCATGGTTTATCATTTATTTCCCTTTAAATTGGATCATTCTTAACAATATTTTATTGTAGAAGACCAAACTATCAATTAAGAAGTAGGCTAATTTTTCCATAGATTTACATTCAAAGTGATTTCAGTTAGTAACCAGTGAAGTTGCTCCCTGGTGGCTAACTACTACTGCATCCTAATTCTTGGCTTTACTTTATAAACCAGAAGGCTATGTCCACTTCTTAGGGCGCATTCACACCAGGATAATCTCGGTTAGATTGGGTGGGGAATGCCGAAAAATGTCACACCTTCATTTGGTTTGGTTCACTTTCACACTGCACCTTTGTAAGCAGACCAAACCACCTGGTCACACAGTTAAAACAGCTGCTCGTTTGGGGAGGTATGACCCGAAACGAGCACTGACCAGGAAGAAAAAAAACAAGAGGAAGTTGAAAATCTGGCTCATCGATTGGCCACAACCAAAAATGGAAATTCATCTCCTTCAGCTAGCTTGTTCACCACAAAAACACACACTGGAACATCACCAGATTTATGCAGTCTTGGGGTTTCTGTTTTCACTTCACCTAACAGTATGAGCAGCAGGCTTCGTAGCAAGCTCACTTCCTCTATTTGGTTCACTGGATGGTCCGTTTGCATTTCCCACTATAAGTGAACCGCACCAGGGTTCACTTGCAAGCGAACCCAGACCCACGTTTTCAGGCAGAATTCGGCTGAGCTTTTACACCTGCCCAAACAAAGCGGCCTATCCAACGAAACTCTCTGATGTGAGTGCGCCCTTATATATGCAACAGATTAGGTAAAGCAGGCCCTTGCGGCCATGAGCTCAGGAAGTGGCAGACAAAAGTAGCTCATCACATTATTCTACAGCATTGACAATTTTTAGAACACACTTCTATGACCAGTGATGTAGAGGAGACCCTCATTGTCATCACAGCAACATTGTGTATGTCACAGCTTCAACGGTTCTATTTAGCATCAATGCATGAATCACAGACTGGACCTCAATGTTGTTTTATAATTTTGAGGTCAAGAGAGGTCCGATGATGTGGTGATCACTGGGTTGCTCCGTGGGATGTGAGTGTGCATACAAGTGGTTTATTAGAAGCAAGGCAACACAAGGCAACAAATAAATACACTAATATAGCTTACTCGACAAAAGCAACTTTAAAGGTGGATATTCATTGTATGGTAGATCAGGGACCCTAGATGTTGGAGTCTGTCATATGCAGCAAAAGCACAGGAGGCAAGGAACAAATGAAGTGAGAGCTGCAAGGTGGACTTGCCTTGTTGTTGCCATATACTCTATGTGGTGCATAAATATGTTTTACATAAAATAAGGACAAGGAGACTTTGGTGAGAAAATCAATGAGAAAATATAAGTGTGATGCAACCTGCAAGGAAATCAAAGTAAAGCTGTTATTCCAGGATCTTAACCTGTAATTTGTGGCAGCTCGTTAAGAAACGTATAATTTCAGTCCTGTGCGTGCTGCATGAGACTGTCAACCGCTGAAATCAAGGTACACACTCTTTCGCAAGTTAAATTTAGCAACAAGATCTGATATGAAACTTGTGATGCATCTAGGCGAACGACGTAGCATCTCACACACCAGTGACGCAAGATAGAAAGCTTTTGTGGTACATCCTCGAAGATCAATAAGCTCGAGAGAAAGTCATGGCTTAGCGGACTTACAGGTTTGTAATAATGCTGCGAGACAGGTAGTAGGGACAGTGAATTAATACTTGATTCCTTTTCATCAACTGTCACATCTCAGTGCGCTGGACCACAAAGGGCATGCATAGCCGGGGGTCAAATAAAGATTATGAAGAGAAAATTGGGCTCTCATATGTGTCAGACTGAAATCAAAGAGCATTAATAATAATAATGATGATGTAGCCGTGAATAAAGCAGATTCAGTTTGATGCAATTAGATTTGATCCAGTACATTCCTTTGTTTAATTTAGACACAAATGAGAATAAAGCCAAATCTGAAATGAGAGAATTACTGCTGACCTCCAATAGATATTTGATTTGATTTTTCCCATTTTATGACACATGAAATGACACATAGGGACCACACAGTTAGTGTAGTGGATAGCACTCTTGCCTTTGCAGCAAGAAGACCTGGGTTCGAGTGTGCATGTTCTCATGCGTGTGCATGGGTTTTCTCCAGGTTCTCCGGCTTTCTCCCACAGTCCAAAAACATGCAATATGGGGATTAGGTAAATTGGACACTCTAAATCGAGCATAGGTGTGAGAGTGAGCATGAATGGTTGAATGGTTGTTTGTCTCTATATGTGGCCCTGCGATGGACTGGCCAACTGTCGCCCTATGTCAGCTGAGATTGGCACAACACCCCCCCCCCCCCCCCCCCCCCAGCCACCGTGTTGTCTACTACTCAGCGATTCCTTATAGTAGTTTCAGTAATTATTGCAGCTGGCAGCAAGGTTGTAGAGAACTGAAATAAAAGAGACCCACAGAAATAACTTAGTGGTAGCAAGAGTAATAGGGAGAGAAGCTGGAGTAGTAGACATAGTGGATGTGCCAATGTGATATTACTGTCGTATAGAATTGTGGTATGCACAGTGTGAGTCTGTGACTGAGACAGACATACCATAGCTGCTGCATACAGTGACACGACATATCACATTATTGGTACATGAGTCAGGCTTCTAGTGATGGAGCTCTTAATTTAGTGACTTTAAATCCGTGCCAGTGGAGTACTGGAACACCAGAGGCCACTGGACTGGGACCAGCCCTGTACAGAATCCTTGCAAACATTCATGAATAGAACAATTTGACAAAGTATTTTCCATCTCCAATGGATGGAAAACTGCACCCCACACCCCATCCAGCCACAGAAAAAACAGTAGGTTGACTGACTCCTGACTGTTGCTAGGTGGCTCTGTCTCTATTTAACCGATGGGACACAGAAATAGCACTCTTCAGACTGCAGTTATCTGGCACCCTTGTTTCCATCACACATGTAATTCAATCAGCCCCTCATCGGTGCTAATTCCCAACACATGAGCAGCTCCGGTATGATTAGAGCCATCACTTGTTTCACCACAACAATAGGTCATGTTTGTGCGTAGTGCACAGCTGTTGCCATCTAGCAGGAAATGAAGTGGTCATAAGAGGAGGGTTATTGCACAAGCTGACAAGTAGGTCAATGAAACGTTAATGATATTAAACTGAAACTGAAAGTGCAGTTCTGGCTTAGAACACTGCGCCATTTGTGCATTCCCTTCCTAAGCAGGCTGACATTCTGTTGCTGCTATGAAGACTGATGTGCCTGAAAAAGATATCACATTCATCTGCAGCTCCACTGTAAACATCAGATCTGGTATGCACTTGGAATGCCATAAATCTTCGTGGCACATGCCAGGAGACTGGGTTAATGTAATTTACTAACGATGATGTCATGCCTTTGCTTTTTGGGAATCTTTTCTTGAGGCGCAGAGCGTCTGGAGAGGACATACTGACATGGATGGCAATGAGAATTCTGCCAAAATCTGACAAAATGCTCCTACTTTCCACACAATCAAGACGCGTTATGCAAATAATCCAGCACGAGCACTAGCAAATCACGTGTGATGTATGCAGACTATACAATGAAGACACCTATTGCATCACAGACACCTACAGGTTAGTCTAGATCAGTGGTTCTCGGACATTTTGCACCACCTGATAAAATATTGATCCCTCAAAGCAACACCGTTCAAATACAGTGGTGTAAATAGGCCGAGCAAAGGCAGCTACAGACTTTTCAGAGATTTATTCCCAATAAGATAGTTTGCTCTCTCATTATCCTCCTCTTCCTCACATATACTTCAGACACTGGTGTAGTGAAATTAGATCCCTTAGCTCCGCTCCGATCACATACCCTGGTATATACACAGTAGAACAGAATTTCTGATTTTCCTCCAAGTACCAACGGAGGGACCTTGCGTACCACTGGTGGTACACGTACCACAGATTAGATAAGATGTAGCAGCAAGTACTATCGGGAAAGGGCTGCAACTAATGCTAATTTGCATAACTTTTCAATGTGTCGATTATTTTCTTGATTGAACTGTTCTTAGTTTGGTCCTTAAAATGCAAAAATGCAAACCTCCACATGACGTCTTCTCAAAGCATTTTGTTATGTCCACAAACCAAAGATATACCGTTTACTGTCATGGAGGAGCAAAGAAACCAGGAAATATTGACATTTAAGAGGCTGAAATCCTTAAATTTGAATTGAATTGAATTGAATTGAATTGAATTGAAAAAGAAAAACAAAGAAAAACAATTAAGTAGATTATAAAAATAGTTGTCGATTCATTCAATAAATTCATTGCAACCCGATAGCAACAGGCTGCAGCAGCACACACACGTGCGATGGACGTCCTAAATGTAATACCTCTCTCACAGTACAACAAAGAACCACTGTATGAGCCACGACCGCAGAAATAGCCACGATTGTTCATGTTGGACATCTTTGGTCTGGGAAAGCCCAAAATCATATGATCATGTATAGCGGGCATTATGAGATGAATGCAGGTCTGTTCTACATGGACTACACAAGTCATGGAAATGATGAAGGTAAAAATAAACCGCCCCTACTATAACTTATATAACTTTATCTTTGACACACAGACAATATGTTGCAACAAGATCTGCATAATGCTGTCCCTAATTAATCAAACATAAATTTCCAAATGGGGTGCAGTGCGTCACAGAAATATGGCCCACATATGACTATCTTCGCAAGTGATTCACTTTCTTCTTCCTTTCAGATGTAGTCCTTTCATCAGAGATCGTCTCCTCCATTTTTCTTCCACATCAAAAAGACACTATATAAATAAATAATTTGCATGCACGCCGTTCACACATCTCCGCGTGCTCCTTAAAACAACCCTGCAGGCACTTACGGGCCTGTATTGATGTTGGCTTTGATGTAAAGAAAGGCACAAATGATTTTCTTTAGAATCTTTAAAGGATGAGTTCACCCTAATCACAAAAACAACAGAAACAACATCTTTGCGTTTTTTTGGCACCAAGTGGATGTGCTCATACAGATAGTTGTGTCTGTGCCTGCTGCTAGCTGTTATACAGACAAAGAAATTCTGTAAGATATCAATAAAAATACAATTTAGGGAAGTTTTTTGGTTTGAAAGGAATACCCTCAATGTGCTCTCAAACTTCCAATTGCCTATTTCATTATTAAACATTAAACAGGCACCATGTGGTGTGAAAATACCCAGGAAGGTCAGTCAGTAAGAATATGGAATACACCCAAGCATTTCTGTACAAACTGTCAGAGTTGAATGGTCTGCTTCTGGGCAACCAGCATGCCAAATTAGCATGAAAAACAAAACAAGAGTATTCTTCTCTGTTCCTGTTAATTTACCTTCAACGGGGGTGGTTTATTGTGCCAAGGTTCATTTGTTGCCCGCTCTCAGCAAGGCCATTTAGTCAATACTGATACTGTTTCCATTATTTCACAGCAAAGTGGAGCAGTGAACAAGGCCAACTCACCAAACCCAACACAACTTCGCTGTTCGCTGGACAGAAACACAACACACACTGTATGCCCCCGCATTTCTAAGCATTTCAGGTCATGCAGCTGGCCCCAGATAAGACAACACTAAGGATTTTTGAAAGATACCATGGTCATGTCATTTCAACGTTACCACAACTACCAGTTTTTCACTTCCATCCATATGTTCCTTATCAACCGTCTAAACCGTTTATCCTCCGAAGCACATTCAAGTCATTATTTTGGCTCGGAACTTTGGCTTAGCAGCACTTAAATGTCCTAAAACTAAACAAATATAGCTGCTTCACACCAAAGTCTGCAATTTATAGTGAATAAACTTCACTCAGTAGCCAGTGTTTAGTGTCTAATACACCTGCAAAGTAAGTAAGAATGATGAATAATGAGTTAGATGTTTACTGTGAAAGTACTTTTACATGAACAATGCTGCCATCACACATTTGCCAAATTTAAAAAAAGATATAGCCTCACCATTTAGTCATGGAGACTAAATAGTTAAATGATCGCACGCCATTTAAATGTGCCTTCATGTGATTGAAAACATAGCAGGACTAATTGTAAACTCTGCGAAGTATTTAAAACAAAACTTGGAAAAACAAAAGAGAGAGAGAGCAGAACAGCTGGCAAACATCTGTCAGCGTTAAATAATATCTGTTGGCTTTACCGCTCTGTTGATATAGTTTCTGACCCACGTTATCATCATTTCTAAAATATTTGCTTGTTACAAACAAAAGTCTATTAAAAAAACCTCACATTATGTGTGTGGGTGAACATTGCTGCATAAGGCATCACTTTTGGTCTTGCATCACTGAAGTCGTAAATGGACACACAGGACTTCTAAAAACCACATTAGTCCTCTGGGAAATTTGGGTTTCATATATTTTAGGGGCAGATTCATATTTTCTACATCTTCTGATTCCCCGGAGTTTCACTTGACGTACATGTTGTCATCCGCCCATGTCAACAACAGCTGTAGTAGGGCTGCACAATTAATCGCAACTGCAAGTATGTCCAAGTCCGATACTCACAATTAAAGAAACTTATTTAACTACAGGTACGATTCGCAATAAAACAGCATTATGGCAAATTTCCGCAGTGCTGCCCATAAACATGTCAAATCATCATGATTTGCAGGGGGCCCAGTTGGTGGCATGCTCTTGTTTTGGGTGAAGAAGTGGATGATTGACATTGATTGTGAGATATTAGGCGAGGACGCCTGCTGGTCACCTCACCTGTAAAACTCATCGCTCAAAGAATACGAGGTCTTACACAGGTGGGGGCGAGAAAGAGATACTGAAGTGGAGGGGACCCTTGACTAGATTCGAAAACCACAGCAACGTGCATGCAAGCAGAAAAGTGTAAAACACATCCTCGCTAGAATGATAATAATGATGTAACTACATATTTCTCTGTGATGTTTTATCATAACCGTATGTGTCTAGACAAAAACACAAAGAAAAGAGGGCGATGAAATCATTCATGTCTGAAAGCCCATTATAAAAAAAGTGTCAGTCCGTGTGACAGTCTGTTTTGCAGTGTGTGTCATTCGTAGGCTTCCATAATCGGTGGTCACCTCATCCTTATCCCTCACTGTATTTCTGTCACAGCAGCAGCTCACACAGTTGCTCAGTGGAGGATCAAGGTAAAACCGCCCCTTTGCCAACCTGCCACTTCAAATGTCACCAGCATGTCAGAAAATTCACTCTAATTTACTGACTGCAAACATCCATTAGTGGCTCAGCTCACCCCCCCCCCCCCCCCTCCATTGCTCTGCTCACTCAGTGCGAGGCAGCGTTAAATGAAGTGATGACAACAAGCGACTGTGACTTGCAGAATGATGAATAGATGAATAGAACTTTTGAATCAAATACCACACTAAAAGATTAAAAGCAAAAATGTATCTTCTTAACAGCTTAATCACTTGAATTCAAGTCACTTTCATTGGATTTTCAAAGTGTGAGTGTATGAAGTATTGACACAATTATCGACAGTGCAGGAGAACACCGCTGTTTGCATGAATCAGCCTGGGACCTGGACCCTCGCTCTAACTGACAATGTAAATGCCAGAGGAAAAAAAAAAATGGATTTCAGCCACTTAACTTAAGGTTAACCAAATAGAAGTGCCAACTGCTTGAGTCTACAATGCCTTGAGAATGTGTTTGCTGCTTCAGTTAGATGCCATTGACACAGGAGTTGCCACTTCACAGCTGCCTCCAAAGGTGATTTCAAACGTGTTTTCTTGTGACTTGGGGTTTGCCCAAGTGATAGAAATGTACCAAAGGAGGCAGTGGTAGCCCGACGGCTCCTAAAAACACTGATTTTGTCAATGGAATTTGGTTCAGGAGAGTGAGCATCAGTTACAAACACCAGTTTCCAGCAGCGAAAGACTTTCTAACAATGAGGTAAAACAGGAAGTATATTCTTATGATGTCATAGACTTAAGCAGGTGCAGATTCTATTAGGCAAGCCTTTTGTTTAGAGGCTAAAATGTGTTTTTCCTTCTTAGTGTCTTGGTCCCAAAACCGTTTACGGAAATGAAGGTGGATTTAATCTATCAAAAAAACAGGTTTTATATATTATAAGTTGCTGTCAGTCAGAAGCCAGTAAAAAAACATGAAATTACACAGATTTGCTTATGAGAATGTATTTTGCTGTCAGTAACCTTGCAAGCGTGTGCGTTGTCTTAGTATTTATCTCTCGAACCCACTCCATTCTGCCTGCTTATTGGTCAGGACGTGCACATTTGAGCCGACAAGTGGACAGCAAAGGAATTACACTACACTTCTATTTTTTTTTTTACCTGACACAAGCCTCCACGTAAACTGAGCCATCACTCAAACAGTCGCAAGGTTTATAGTTTGATATGCAAAATTGGATTTAAGATGGAGAATTGTTACATGGATGTGATATTATTAACCCCAAGTGCCCCACATTCTGTCTGAGACAGTCCTCCAGCTACATCTCTTTCCACTGGGATAATGTTTCAGTGCATGGATGACTTACCAGTCCGTCGCAGTTGCTGATAGCCACGGAGGCCTCCGGCATGTCGCTCACATCCCCAGTGAAAACACAGTTCCCGTGGATATGTTCCTTGGCCTTTTCCTCAAAGTTCTCCTGCCATTCCACAAAAGCCCCTGGGGCCACGAGCCTCCTGTTGGCCCTCAGGCGGAGGTGCAGCTCTTTCCCAAATACAGTGACATTAAAAAACAAGTGCTGAGCTGAGGAGGAGGTGACTGAGGGCATTTCGGGGGCACCGCGGGCCACCCTTCTTTTGCTCCCTGTGGCGGCGGCGGCGGCGGCAGGAGCATCATCACCATCTTTACTTCCAGCAGAAACCACGTGAGAAATGTACCGGCCGTGTGAGTCTGTGCTGAATGGCACGATAAGACCATATTCATTTAACTTTCCAGAGAGTTTTTCTGATGGGACAGACAGTGTCAAGTGAGAATCACATTCACAGACCGACGGCAAGCAAGGAGCAAACTGTGTGGTGAAAACTCGATTATGAAAAACGTACAAAAGCGGTTTAGATGACTTTTCTATCTTTAGGATAAAATAAAGTGCACATCCCATCATATACATGCATATCAGTGTATTGTATTCCATTGATCCAGAACAGCAAGTTTTGTTAAATCAATAAAAGTATAGGTCATCATATATATAATGAAATCAATATGTGGTGATATACAGTACATATGCATGCATGGACATTGTTATTTATGATATATATACACACACACACACACACACACACATTGTGTATGTCTATAAAGTACAAAAAGCAGAAAATGACTTACCTTGTTTTTCTGCAGCCAAAATATGCTCCAAAAATAGTTGACTGAGTGAAAAGCACATGAATAAATATATACAATCCATAGCGAGGGCTGCAGTGTGAGAGCAGCTGCCACTTCAGCTGCTCACTTTTTCTCTCTGTTGTAAACTTTGAACAGTCCTTTCTCCTGAGAATGGGGGGGGGGGGGGGAGAGAAACGCACAAATGCAGGAGGAAAGTCCTCAGAGTTGAGCTGCAGCGAGGCAACCGGGCATTTCTCCGCCAAACTGACGGATATTCACAAGTTGTTTCCAATCTTTTGGCCTGTGCTCAACTACATAGACCAAGACTGGCCCATCCATTTAGGGAGCAGAGTGTGGAGGGGGGGGGGTGGTATCTATCTGGGTGCTGATGACGACAACTCCCCGGTGCAAAAACCGGGACGGTTTGAAGAGGTAGTCCAATTTTCCTCTTCTCCTTCTTTTCCCTACTCTGATAACTTCTCCAAAAAAAAAAAAAAGTGAGGACAGCGAGTTAACGCACGCCCACACCGAGGAACAAAGTCGAGAGGGTTAAGACACAGCGCGCAAAGACAAAGTATCCCGGTGGTGAAACATCTGCCGTCCAGTCCTGCACCATTACGCACCAGTGGTTGTGCTGCGGGACTCACAACTGCTCAACTTAAAGCCGCTACCAGCCAACAGTGGGAGCGCCTGCTCTCCACGAGACAACCTCACATTAAGCCAAGTTTCTTTTTTTTTTTCCAACTCCAAAAAAGAAACTGGACTCTCTGTAATACCATTCTCTCCACCTCCACCAACTAATATCCTGCCTGTTTGAATTGAAAAGCAGCCAGACGCCAAGCAGTGACTTTCAGATGTTTAGATTAAGCCACGAACATGACAGAGATCAGACATAAATCACAGCAGGCAGCAGTGAAAAGCATTGTATGAGTGCATGTTTACGCTAAAGTGAGGTTTTGACTTGTTGGTTTATTCCCAATTCTTATTGTTGTGAAGCCAAGTTTAAAACAGAATAGTAGAGAAACCTCATCCTGAAAAGAAATACTTATAAAATAAAGGATTAAAACTGCATTATTTTTAAGTTTAAATAAAAACAAATGTGTGTTTCATTCAAACCATTGTCAAATTAGTTCATACAATGCTTCGAAATATATGGCGGTGTTTAGATTTTGTGTTGCCAGGCTACAATTCCCAACTGCACACAGGAAGTGATTCAGTTTATGTCAAGACAGATGTAGGCAACAGCAACGTTACGTGAGTACAGTGGCAAACAGGTTGGAGGATGACTGAAAAAACAAAGAAGCACAAACGAAAAGTTTCAGAAGTTAATTCTACTGCTGTTTGAAAATAAATAAATGTCACACACACGCTCCCACAGTCAGGTCTGATAGTCTTGCTTGACACAGCCACTTTATTAGAACGTAGCATCGAACTAAATGTTACATTGTTTCTTTTCACAGTCACCAAACAGAGGCGGACGCATAACATCAACAACAACAACAACAACAACAAATCACCAAAAGTTACACACTGCAACTTTAAAGTTCACATTTTGTCTAATGTATTGTATCCTAAAATAATGCTCACATACTCTACTGAAGTGGTGAGTGTGCACAGGAGAACCACTTCTACTGGCCAACAACCGCTTCATTAGAAGTTCCTTTAAAGTTCCAGAGTGAAACATATAGTATGCTTTATTGGGGTAAATTGAATGTAGTAACAGTAGATATTTCTTATGTGTATAAATTCACTTTAAAATAAAAATGATGCCATTTTTGTAGCCATATTCTTAAAGTCTTGCTGTATGGCAGTCATCATCTGGCACTGCCATGTTTCTACAGCAGCCCAAATGGATAAAGACATATCCACATATGTTTTAGTTGTGTTTTCCCACAATGCCCTGCGTCGTAGTCCACTTCCTGCATTTGGTTCACTTGAAGCGAACCGAGACCTATGTTTTTAGGCGGACCAGAGTTCGGTTGTGCATTCACACCTCCCCAGACGAACCGGACTTTCCATGCAAAGGAACTAGGATTTGATTTAGAAGGGCTGGTGTGAATGCACCCTAAGAGAGGGGTGAGTGGAGAGCTCAGTTAATTGCAATCTGCATTCTCACCATCAGATGTCACTAATTCTTTCACACTGACCTTTCAATATAGAGCAAAATATAGTTCATTAAAAAGGAAAGGTGAAACCTACAAAGGATGAAACTTCAACAGATACGTGTTGAAATTGGTTTTAGTGAAACTATACAATATTTCAAGAGTGTGGATATAAGCAAGTAAACCTGCTTGAGTTTATTAATATACAGTATATACAGTGTGCTGTATATTTTCCATTCCTCTTGAATACAATCCTAAACTTTGTAGTATCTGATTGCAGTTTGCATGTCAGGTTTTCATAATCAGGGCTAATCCTGCAGATGTCACTGTGAGCATATGTTGCATTTTGGAGAAAGGGAACCAATCCAGTGTCATCATTAAAGACGAAGATGGTGTGAGAACCCAACACTGGATTTCATCAGTGGCATGACAGCCTGTTCAAACTTTGGATGACTGCTCCAGAGACTGGGATTTTCTTGGCCCCCGCTCACCCCGCTGGAGTCCAGACTTAAGTCAGACATGACCAGGCTGCCACTGAACCAGCATAACTGGAATCCTTCTCACAGGAAGAGCAGGGGTGGGTTTGAAAATTAGTTTTGACTTTCAGGTACTTTTAGCGGAAAAAAAAAAAAGGTGTCTAGACTGGACCTTTTTTTTTTCTTCTTTCTTCCACTGCTCTTTGACTGGGCTCTGCTGGTCAGGATGACCTTCCCCATGCAGTGCCTTGCACTCTCACTCTGTGGTTAATTACCTCCATGCTCCCAAGATGGTCAATGTAGAACAGGTGTGGGGGTTTTTTTGTGCAGTCATCCCTCCTGGGGCAGCGAAGCGAGGACTGGATGGTGATGCAGAGTTGTGCATTAATAAGCGATGGAAACTAACCACAGCATTAAGAGATGGAAACCATTAACTGCCTTGTAAGAAGTTTTATGCTGTTTTTCCATCCATACTATTTGGAGGATTTTCTTCTTTTTTCATGTGTGTCTAAAGGCCAGGATGAAATTCCACAATATAGCATAGTATTCAATTAGAAGCCTTGTTTTTTCCTTCTGAAATGAATAGCTCCACTCACAGTCTGTGGTTAAGTCCACACACCAGAACAATTTTCTACTACAGTGCTTGCATTAGAACACTCTGTCCCTCACAGCGCAAGCTCAGGAGCAAACTGAACTGGACTGTTTTAATTATAAGTGTCAAATATTTGCATTGCATTATTGAATTATCTAAACGTGAAAATGTAAGAGTATTCTGAAGGTTCTTTTCTTTGCTCCCACACTGCACAAAGACAGATTTCAAAGTCTAAAATTGACTTTAATGACACTGAGAAGACACTGTAATCTGCTGAACGGTGCTTATTTCAGTGAGTGCGGATGAAGCTGCAAAGAATGAAGCTGTGAACCACTGTGTGTCTCACGGTGGGGAGACGTTACAGTATGGACCGCTGGGCTGTGGATGCCTCAGTGTGTGCTGTAATGTGGTCTCGCCATGCCAGTGTGCTGGGAAAATATGCAACTTTTCATCTCAGAGATGCATGGAGATGCAAAGCAGCTGCTGCTCTGCCCCGGCAGCTTGAGAGGAGAGGAGCCTCTGTGTTTGCCAAGTTACAAACCAGTGACTTGGAGGAGTTGTTATTATGGTCTTCTGCGCTGTGTAAATGGAGGGATTTGGGACTGAAGGGTTCAGAATGAGCTCTGAGTTATGACCCTGGTGAACCAAGGCCAGTTTTAATTGACTTTCCTTTTCAAAACGTGATTTGAGTGTAAGCCGTGTGGAAGTTTACGTGTCACTCTGTATTTGGTTCTACTTTTGTCGTTTACAAAGAGGCTTGTGTTTTCTGTCCTGTTTTTTCTTGTTGGAGCCAATTTCAGAAACGACTCAGCAGTGCATTTTACTTTTATTACTTTATATTTATTTTTTAAACTTTATTTTCAGTCAAATGTAAATCACGAGGCTGCGACATTATGACTGTGAGCCAAGCGACTACGTACTCCTTTAGTTTTGTAATTTGACCGGCACCACATTGGCATTTTCTAACCGTAAGTTCACAGGCATTACCTGCAACACACCCTATTAAGTATTATCCTACTATGCGGGCGACGGTAGCTCAGTGGTAGAGCGAGTCATCTCTCAACTTGAAGGTTGTGGGTTTGATTCCCGGCTCCGCTGGTCTACATGCCAATGTGATCTTGGGCAAGACACGTAACCCCACGTTGCTCCTGGCCGCTTTGGCGGCAGCCTGTGAATGGGTATGATAAAAGTGAGAGTGAAGTGGTGTAGTGTAGTCTAAAGCAGCTTTGAGTGGTCACTCTATAAATACAGAGCATATTGGACAACATCAACTGTCAATCACACCTATATGAGCCGTACTTTATTGTCTATTTTCCTCTAAACGGGAACATAAAACAAAAATGTCATCATAATCCACCGAAGAAGACTCAAAAGAAAAATAAATCAAATGAGAATAAAGCTCATCTCCTTATAGACTTACATTCAAACAGGTGCCCCCTAGTGGCTGTTCAATATACTCTTTATTTCTAGTTGGCTTCACTGTCCTTGGCCGTCCTCTGTTGGACGAGCTGTGCCTTGGCATGTAACATATTGACTGATTGTTGTATGTGTGAGCTGCAAATGCGTTGGCTGCAGGATCAATAAAGTCTGAATCTGGTGTCCTGCAGTTCCGCAGACAATATAACAAATTTAACAAGATAACAAATAATCTGCTGAAACCAACGGCTCCATCGACGTCTGGCGGCGCTCTGTCACATTTGCATTTTCCATCCTGACTCTTTTGATTACCTTGTTCACTGAGGTGGGTAATACCTGACTTATTGGGGATTGCATATAATTTCCACTGAGACAATGAGGGACTCTCAAGAACACCCCGTTCCCGCCTCTTTCACCATCTTGTCCATTTTGATTAAATCCCTGAAGGTTGAGAGCACACTACGTCCACACTCTTTGAGGTGTCTGCAGTGCTTCATCCACACAAAATTATAGAAGAAGCTATAAGGTATATAAGCTATAAGCTATAATAATATAAGATATACGTCCCAAGCACCGCGTCTTCTCTCCTGAGCAGCTCTCTGGTCTGCAGAGGGAGGCTTTCACATGAAGTTCATTACATCCCCTCTCTCACTGCTTACCTCTCAATACCGCTCTTTGTCCACCGCAATCTCAGGATCCTTCAGAACCGCTATCTTGAGTTTCACATTGGGGAGTAGCTCAGTGAGTTTGGAAGGCATTCAAAGGCAAAGGGGGCCGCTATATCATCCAAGCATGGTCCTCATGTCCTGGTCTTATCTTGACCTGGAGTCAAGTTGGCCACATGCTGCAACTGAATAGCCCCTCTCCATGACTCTGCCCTGTCTCTGCTGCTCGTCGAGTTAGACGACACTCACAGACACTGTGTGCTATAAAAGTGTGTGTTTCTGTGAAAATCATCCAACATATCCCTCCCGACACTGTCACCCCCATAAAAGCGAGGGTTAAAGAAAGCTCATAAAGTGAATAGACGTGGCACTAAGTGAAGGCTATAACTGTAAAAAAGGACCACTTGGTTTCCATTTAGAATAATCCAGGATAGGCTGTGGTGTGATAAAATCCTAACAACTTCCGTACTCCTAAAGATAAGCCTGCTATGCACTTACAAGATGGGAAGTGATCTGGGATATCAGCCTTTCAAAGGAGGCCAGTGAAGCCAAGTGAGCTTCACTGATGTCCCAGCCAGTGGCTTTTAATCCCAGCTCAGGCCTCCATTCTTGACAGAGTGACCTTTTTTTTTTTTTTTCTTTTTTAATTAAGACTTTACCTGTCCACATCAAAAGGCAACTCAGATTAGTCTTTTGATGTGCCTAAGCTCTTTATTACTCCATAAGGAATATGTTAAGCTTTCAGCCCAACAATGAACTATCTGTTTTGTGTTCATTTGCACGGCTAGATGTTCATAACCTGCTCTGCTCTCGGACCGTCCAGTTATACGAGTGGGTGTCCAGAGGAAAAGATAACGCTGCGATTAGGAGAGGGAAAGAGGAAGCAGAGGAGGGAGAAGAGACAATTATTTGGCTCCGTCGCTGAATCGGAAACTTCAATGGAACAATGCACAGGGGAGACTTGTGCACAAAATAGCCATAGTCACAAACTCCACCCACCCTTAAAATCCTAATCCCCGACACAGATGTATCAGTTTTATTTTTCTGCCGAGAAAAGCCGGCAGTGAAATGATACCATAAGCAGGCCCAGCTTGTTAAAACAACTTGAAATCTTTATTTTAACCCCCAAAAAGAAAAAGAAATGACACATACAGTAATACAAGGAGAATACGTTGCTCTTTTCATAAGATCTTTTGTTAAAAAAAACATTAAATTAAGAAAATGGTTGATATAACAATGTTGTTACAACCTGTGTATATTGGAAATTCATTCCTAAAGCATCAGTTTCATTTTGAACCGTCACTATCTTTCTTTGCTCAGTTAGTCTGGATCAATTATTATATACAGTGCAAATTCTACGACATGTTTGACCGAGCAGGACAAATCGGAATGCAAGGTTTTCCTACACAGAGGATTCATTCTTGCTTTAAGGCAGAATTCATGGTTGTTACAACACTCTTGAGGTTATTTTACAGCGAAACACATGAGCAGATTAAGTGGAAAAAAAAAATAAAAAGGTGTTGGAAAAAGAAACACTTTACAGGAGAACTTTATCCTGGAAATGACACTGGCATGTGTGAGCCTCATTCAACAACTGTTCATAAGGAAAGAAGAATTCATTTTCTTTACACCCATTTACACCGTTTCTAAGCAGATGCTGAAATGTACCTGTTTGCAGAAAACACAGTTTTTGTGTTGTCTCTTATAATAATTCATTGACCATATACCTCAGTCATAATATTTTTCGAATATGTTACCATTCTACACTGCATTGTGGTCTTTTAAAATATATATACGCACGTTTTAAGAACTAAATCGGACTTATTTGTCCTTCACACTTTCTAAGCTGCTATTGAACGAGGCTCAGTCCGTTTGCTCACAGT
Organism: Solea solea; assembly: GCF_958295425.1. NCBI lineage: Eukaryota > Metazoa > Chordata > Actinopteri > Pleuronectiformes > Soleidae > Solea > Solea solea. Next base: position 13,108,853 of record NC_081154.1, on the reverse strand, counting down.
CTGTCTGACAAAAGCACAACTCATGATTGCCCCGGACAGTGATTCATGCAGCTTTGTCTTCACCTCGCATTTTTGTTAAAAACAATGAAATGTCTTTGACCCAAGTATCTGCAGGTCTGTCTTATTCCAACTATTAGTGGTCGTGAAGTCTGCATGAACGGAGCTGATTAAAGGGGAACTCTGCCAGTTTTATACAGGTCTACACCGATGTCTCCATATGTGACAGTAGTTACTTCCCTGTCCAGGCAACACAAAAGTGAATAAAAAGACTTATTTAGAGCTTGAAAGCAAAAGGAAACTGACTGAAAACAACACTAGTACCTGTATCTTGACACATGGAAGGCAATGGAAACAGAAACAGGTACGAGAGAATAACCATCGACATACTGTGTAAAACAAAATCGCGAGCCTCCACTCGTGTCATAGCTCTGGCAGACTCAAGGGCCCGTTAACGTTTAATGAAGCAACAGTTTGTAGAACCACGCGTCAGACAATCGTGCAGCCGCTGATGACAGAGAGGAAAAGAGCAGGGCTGGAGACAAATAGCAGGTCACAGAGCAGCGAGCGGCTGAGACGTGCTGTTAACTGACAACACAGTACTTTTGTTGTGGTGTGACAGGTTTGAAAAAACATGGCTGTGTCATTTGAAATATTAGTCCATTCTATGAGCTATCCCACTAAAAAGAAAAAATTAGACTTAACGTTAAAACAAACCCAACGAAATGAAACGGGGAAGAAGAACAAAAAGAGAGAAGGACACATCGCAGATCCACCGGACAATATGCACATACACGAGTGAATATAGAAGACCGTGACAATGTGAATGTCTTTTATTCTGAAAAGCACAGCACTCTTTTAGTGCGTTCACAGTGATCCTCTCTCTCAGATGAACTCCCCTCGGAAAGGAAGTGACTGAATGCTTTGCTGTTGCCAGCGGCATCGCAGCCTGGCCAGCTGCGCGTCCCTCGGGTTTTCAAACTCAGAGAAGGCCAGCTGGTTGAGGATGTTATAAACTCCGGCCCTGGCAGCGACCTACCAAAGGAATACACACAATGTTAATGAACAGGCAACACAGTCTGCCAGGAGTTTTATTTTATGTATCCATCATGACCACACAAACACTCTGACTGCCACTTTTTTTCAGAGTTAAAACATCATCATCATCGTGCAGCTATTGCACTGGAACAATAGGCATCCCCACTGGGAGTTTGGACTCAACAGGAAGTGGAGGAAGTAGAATTCAGATTCTTCACTGAAGTAAAAATACCAACAGCACAATGTGAAAATACAACATAATAGTAAAAATAAAACTGGGATAAACAGCTTACTTTACACTTGTTACACATTAAGGTTTAGTTAAATTGTCAAAAGTGTTATTTACGTGGGCGGGTCTCCAAGGAGGCCTACTCAGTTGCATTGTGGGATTTGTAGTCCCTATCCTGCACTAAAAGTGAGAATTTCGCTGCTTGGATTTTACTCTTCTCATTCAAGTCTGTTTCAGCTCTGAGTTCAAAACATGGGAAGAAGAGCAGCTCATAAACAAATGCAACCTTTATTTGAATGTGTTGTCTGAATAAAATCCAGACATTTCATTGAGAGCAATGTATGAGGCAGAAACGCATTATTAAATGATTTTCAAGTACTCAGCCAACAAAATGAATGATTTCATTTTCTGTAAAGGCAGCTTTTTGTTGCAGAGAAAATGAGGAAGAGTGAGGAGTATTTTTGTGTGATGATTGACCTTAAAGATGCTTAAAAGATGATGTAAAAGTGACTGAAAACACTAAAAAAGCTCCCACAAAATGTTTCGACGGGACAATTCCTGTTTACAAGATTTGTAAATCTGTCTGTTCGTCTGTCTGCCTGTTAACCACATAACTGCCTTCAGACTTGACAGGTGACTAACTACACTGCCGACGTGGCAGTGTTTGGATACGAAATGCAAGACGTATTGGTAGAAATGCAGCAGACACATTGCTAAACAAGCCGCTCCCCCTCCGTTTCTCACACAGGACACATCAATCTACTTTTGTAGGAAAATAATTATCTAATAAACATGTGGATGCAATATGTTTTTGTAGGCACCGGTTTCTTGCAACAGCGAACAACGACGTCGTAAGCGACACAACAGACAACAACACAACAGACAATGGAGACATTGTGGTTCAGCAGCTGTTTTTTTTCTGCTCGGCTTGTGGCTGTTTTACTCGACCAGACGTAAAGCTTTGTCTGAGAATAGACTGCGGGCGTTCAAGAACCACTTTCCTATCGCCCAATCAGCTGACTGCCGTGGGTCTAGCTCCACCCGCTCCACCCGTACCATTACTCTGGTCGGGGCAGGTTATTTTCAGTACTATTCCTAATGGAAACGCCAAAAATAACTGTACAGAACCGAACCATTCCCCTCGGTGGAAACGCGCCATGACATCATTTGTGTTCACGAAGACCAGAACAAGAAAAAAAAAATCCCCATAAGTTACACACCGCCACTTTAAACCTTGTAATAAAGTGACCATAAGTACAAATTCACATATAAGAGGAAAAACCAACTCAAGCACTGCGCAGCGCTGGAACAACACAATGGTCACAGTAAACGTTGTTCAGAGTTTAGTGCCCTAGTTAAGCAGCAGGACACACTGACACAAGGTTTGCTGTGGTTGTCAAACAACACGGGGCTGATGGGAAGCACCATGGACAACCAGAAACATCTGGCCATCAAGTCAAACAAATACAAACAACCTTGCTAAAACTTTAAAGACTGTATACACCATTTTGAAAAAAGAAAAAAAAAAGCCACAGCTGGCCCAGTTTACTCTGCACAATATACTTCGAGAGTGTAATGCTCAGCTTTTCTATTCGGTGGAATGCAATGTGTGAAAGTATGAAAGTCAAACCCTGCTCTTGGAGCCTGTAAAGCTTTTTATTATTGATCTATGTATTTTGGGGCACAAAAGCTTTCGAGTGTCGGAATAGATACAGTGAGAGGCTGCACCAGCAGCTGTTCGCGAGCCTGTCCCTCGAAGGCATGGGGGAATGACTCAGTTGAAGTGAAAAGGCTTTGCCAGTTTAACCTCTCCCTCCGCTCCTCATGCAGTCAGAGTCTGCAAATGTTTAAACATCGGGGTAAATAGGGGCAATCGTTTGTGGAGGCATACTTTCAAATTACAGAAAAATGAGGAGAATGACTGTGGTTTCAGCCCTGGAGGCTGTGATGTAATGCTGCATGAAGTGCCACACAGAGACCTTTTAAAAAAAAAAAAAAATGCCCCATCAGAGGAAGACATGCTGGAACAATGAACAAAAAATAATAGTATCAAGATATCCCTTTCACTACAGTGATTATAGCCTCGCCGGCCAGCTTTGTGCAGAAATAAACTGAAAGGCACCACAGAGTGTGGTCTCGATTACCGACTTGCTGACCATGCACAATCAAATCTTACAACAGATATCATGTAACGCGAAGTAAGTTGAAGAGTCGACACTGGTTCAAACTTTCCACTGACCTGTGAGCTGTCACATTATGAATATAAGTTGGTGGTGTCTCTCTTGCCCTGTCTTATACCCCCGTTTTTGACCAGTGGGAACGTGTTTAATTGGCTTTCACTGCCATGTCATAAGTCTGCAATACACACAGGGGTTTTTAATCAGCCTCAGTGGAAGTCGGCGCAAGACCTCGGTGACCTCGTGTCTGGTGCTGAGATGAGCGTTCATCCTCAGTGCCGTTAGAATAACAGTTAGTCATCAATGTTTCAACAAAGATGACCTTTTTGCAAATTGGGAACATCTTTTTTTCACATTATGAGCTACAAAATGTACTACTGTAAACCGTGTCACGAAGCTCCGGTGTACCGTTGTTCTCCTCTGCCTCCGTCTTGTTTTGTTTTCACTGGGCACAGCAAACACGAGCAGTGGGGATCTTCGCCCTTCGCCTTTAGTGGGTTCAACTCTATCCAACTATCTTTGGTATGCCTGCTCATTTTAGTGTGAAAGGGTTTTTTTAAACGAGGGTTTTCAAACAAATTCATGCACTAATGTCCATCTCAGCGCATATGCATGTTTGTGTATGAAGTATTCTTGGTTGACTGCCAGCGCCTCGTCTCTTTGCTGGGAACCAGTGAGTGGGTGCAGTGGAACATTAGTCAGTGGATAAGACTGGGTTTGACTCATGTAACCCACAGATCAGCTGTCTAAATAGGTGTGTGAATCCGTGCCAGAGCTTTCGTACACATATATGTGAGCTTTTATGGGCTGACTGGATGAGCGGTGGGGGTTTTGGTGGCGAGGAGGCGCGGGTCCTTCCCACAGGCTGCTATCTCAAAGGCTACACATGCCTGGCCGGTGCAGGGGGACAGGGGGGCCTCTGTGCCGCACATCAAAACAGCTGGAGTGACTGATAGGGTACCTCTCCTGCAGGCATCTGAGGTATGCACTGTACACAAGTCCTACCATTGTGTAAAGGACCGTGTTCCGCAAAAGGATTCGCAAACATGGATTTCCATTACGATAACTCCTCTGATCTTTTTTTTTTTTTTTTTTTTTTTTGCTCTGATCTCACAACACAGCCGTGAGGCAACATCGCCTAATGACGTCCGGGGCAACATATTTGTCCAACATGAACTAGTGGGCACTGTTTACTTTACACACACACACACACATATGAAATATGGCTATATGTTGAACATATCAACACGTTGTTTTGCACTCATTCCGTAGCAACCGGCGCCTTTGAACACAAATGTCTCTGTGGTTTCAAATGAACAGAAGAACAAAGTAAATATCAGCAGGCACTGGCTGCTGCCATGCATGACACTATAGCCGCACTTTAAACCGCAGAGCAAATGAGTCTCCGCAAACACACACACACACACACACACACACATGGATTAAGCCAGTGCTGGGTGGATGCAGGACAGATTGTACCGCTCAGCTCTGGCTGGTTGTGTAACCATGGCCTCAAATGCACGAGCAGAGATGGAGATGACCCACCACAACTGCCTCTGGCACTGAGGTTTGTCATTACTGATCCAACCATGGTCACTGGTGTGATAGGCTAATGATTGAGCCCGCGGGACTGTGGGCTGCTGCCGGATTTAGCTCCAACTGGGCCAGTGAGTGCATCACAACACTGATCACTGTTGGAACTGTATATATATATATATATATAGATATATATATATTGTATACTGTATATATATGGAAAGGTATACTGAAAGTATAAATCTGTGATCTTCACAAACATTGTTCACTGAAAGATGTGAAGGAAATGATTGACTCCACACTCGTGCGTGAACCACATGAACAAAGCAAAGTGACATACTGTCGTCTTTTCATGGCATCAAAAATCCAAACAAGTGAGAGAGAGAAAAAAAAAAGAATCTCTTTTGGATGACAGCTAATACGAATCCCAACGTCAGGGAGATTGGTTTCCACAGCAACCATCTCAATTTGCGAGCGGACATTCAGCCTGTAAGAATGAACTCAATTTGCAGACCAAGTTGACATTTTTGGCGAGTGCGATATGAGCCACGATATCAGAGGGTCATTTTTGCCACGACTGTGTGACGTTTGTGCAGATCTGTGAGAAACGACGATGCGCTGTCAAGGTCTTCCTTATTTCTTTTCCAGTCACCTTCCAGTACAAGTGTGACTACTAGATATTGTCAGCTACAGTATGAGGCCGGGCTAAAAAATTCATTTTGACCAGCCTAGTCAAAAGGATTTGTCACTTCATGTGTTGCAGGCTTCCAGCAGGGAGCTCAAAACCGCTTTTCCCTTGTGGCTGAAAACTGTGAAAAAGCACTCATCGTAAGTCAGAAACAGCAAAGACACAAACACATCCAGAAGTGAATTGCAATAATAATTGTATTTTCACAAAACTACATTCTGTCTCACTTCAGACATTCTCAATGTCCACGGAGGAAGGTGAGAGCTGATGAGAAAAACATGTTATTATTGCTGTCCTGGTCAGACACATCCTCAAAGATCTGCTCCAACCTTGAGGCACAAAAACCCGATCTGATTGACCCACTGGAGGTCTGATAGTTGAAATGATACTTCACATGTCCCCTAAGCACTGCACTGTTGTTGTTTGGTCATCAGAAAGCAATGCTCAAGATACCTCAAGTGTATTGGTTATCGAATTGTCTCATGTACGGCCACGTGAGGAGTTTTTTCCATGGAATTTGTTTGCACGTGAATGACATTTTTAATCTCTTTCAACACATAGAAAGAAACTCGTGTTAAGCAAAGACGAAGCATCAGTCACCTCACACGTCGCATGGACATCGAAATACAACTCGAAAAATGATTCACATTTTCATATTCTAATTCATATGTGACAGCGCTGTGAAGTAGGTTTTTTGGTAATGTGGCAATAATTATTATTATTATCAAAAATAATTATAATAATAAATCCACAGCTCCCTCCAGCTTTACAAAGCCTAGAAGTGTCTTTAAAATCACCCTTACCCTCTAATAAAAATGTCAAGTGATGGACTTTGTAATGATATAATATCATATTATTTATAAAATATAGAATGGCATTCACAAATCTCCACAGTCTAATGAAGAAGAAAATTGTCACTGAACCCATCACAGGTTAGCTTTAGTAAAAAAAAAGAATGATAATAACAATGGCGCAGGCGTTTTCTGTTGTCTGTTTTACAGCAGAGCATTCCGTTCATTCCTTCATCTGTGTTCACGCCCACCGTATTATCTCAAGGCATAACTGGGCCATTAGAGTCACTCTGATGCACCACATCTATTTGCTACTGAAAACAGGACAAATACGCACCGACTTACCACACATATTTCTGTGACGATTGTTTTCACAGCCATTGTTCCAGTCTATTTTCGAAATTCCATGCTAGTTTTCTTTCATTCCACCTCTGTGAAGACTTTCAAACATTCCAGTCTCTTGTCCATGTCGGGTCAAAACGGCTAATGGATTTGAAACGACGGGCCGAGGTCCAAATTAAAACGCGTCTGCTCGCTTAAAATTATACTTCGTAGACCAAATGTTTGTTATGCTTTGAGAAACGAGAGATAATTCAGCCTGAGGTAAATACATATTATACCGGTGCTGCTTCTGATTGGCCTGTCTTTTAAGATTTAAGAGGCATGCTTCGCCTCACTGCAAATGTACAACAACAACAACGACAGCAAACACTTTGAAATTAAAACCACAGGTAAATAAGCCCATGGAACATGGATTCACTACAGGCAAAATTCTTGCTGTTTTGTGGCTTCACTAAGTGAACACCATGAAATGTGTTGTCAACCTGCCAAACTGCTTATTTACCATCACGCAAGTTTAACACATTGCAACATTCAGTGCCTTCTAAATTGCAGTGTGTGTGTGTGTGTGTGTGTGTGTGAGAGAGTTGGGTACCACTTACAGAACACTCATTTGTTTGGAATGCACATAAATTCTCAGCTTTACTGTTGGGGCACAGGTGGCCAAACGATTAAGGTACCAACAAAAAAACACCAAGCCTGAGACATGATGAAGTTCAGTTTGTGAAGAGCCAGGCCACAATAGAACTACAAGGAAACAGCTTGTAAATGCCAGGAGTGAAATCCAAATAAAAGTCCAGAAATTGGTGCACAAACGTGACTTTGAAAACCCTTTTCTGCCACATTTCTGCTTCCTGTTTTGTTTTTTTTTGTTTTTATCACTGAGTAGTGCAGTTGGGGCTTAAAAAGCAATTGTTTCTAAAAACCCACAAACAACACAATTAGCAAATTGCAAAGTCTGCAACTTCATATTATCTTGGTATATTCCATGCAATTAAAAATGCAAAGTGTGCAAAAGTGTGATTGTATAAGTTCTAATCATTTCTATTTGAGTAATTATTTTGACAGTGTCATGTGGTTATGCTTGTCACATTTAAATCTACAGTATAACACAATGAATATTAAATTAAACCTTGACTTTAAAAGAAATCACTTTCCATAATAATTACAATTAAATATTTTGCCCAAATCATTCAGTAAGTGTAAACAAGTCCACCAGCAGATCCTTTTAGCAGATGTTAGGGCTTTTGTTTGGATCTGATCCAAGTGTAAAAGAAGACTCTCAAACATACAACCTCACGTTTGCCTCTATTTTACTTGCATGCACCTTATGAGTGGAACTCGGAGACTGTACATTACCTGTTCCATCCAGAGCGTGAAGGAGCGCTGCCAGGAGTCTTTCTTCTCTAAATGCAAATATGTGTTGAAGAGGATGAGGTAAATGTAGCGCTCCAGATACTGCAGGCTCTTCAGCAGCACCTGCTCACACTCCTTCTCCGTCTTCCCGCTTTTAACCTGAGAAAACAGGTCAACAAAGCTCTATTAGTGTATGAAGGAGGTCAAACGCATAACAAAAACAGCTGGACTGTATAGACCGTATTTTCAGCAGAGACATGTAAGTAGAAGTCGACGATGATACCTGAAGTCTCCCGCGTTACCAGTGTGGCCTATATGTGGGAAAAGGCAGTGAGCTTTGCATGATTATGTGCAAAACAAAGTAGCTACGTAGCTTTGGGATCGACAGAAGACAACATGGCTTCTTTAAAAACACCTTTCACGTGCGCAGTCAGGAGTTGCCAAAGCAGTTTGTATAAGCAAAAAACTTTAAAAGGGATGGGAGTGTTTGATCATCTGCGACAAATCACACGGGAATGTGGACACGACGCAACATACAAACTTTTTCCTCCTCCGAGGATGTGCATTTTAAGAAGCCACTGACGCTTCCCGATGCCTGCTTGTGTCACTTTGTCAAAAATAAACCTACAAAAGCCCATTCCGGTTGAAACACCAGTAAAACTATAAAAGGACATCAGCTGCCGATGGCAAAACCCCAGCGAATCATGACTGAGTGTTGTTGGTGTCCCAAGTGACAGTTGCGTTACATTGCCTTTCTCTCTATTCATTCATTCATCCATCCATCCATCCATCCGCACGGAGCGACAGATATCCTCACGCGTCCTGCGAGGCCACTTCCTCGTGTCATCCTCCCACTTTTTTCCTTTACACTGATGTGGAACAGAACTGCCGTCTCCGTTCGTTTCGAGTGTTTCGCACAAATCTGTGACGAGAACAAACTCGCAAATGCTGGAACTGCCACACAAAAATAGAAAGTCTGACCCTGAGTTACTCCCGGCTTTTAAAAATAAGGTATGAAATAGAAGTGTCCACTAGATTCTAATCAGCCCCTCCTTGAATCCAAGTGAATGTCTCATAACATAAGGCATGTTATGAAATGGTGTTCTCAATACAGCATGTTGAGGACATGTAACTCTATTTTTCAGTTTATCCTTGAGTTCGTCTGAATGTTTGAACCGACTTAAGAAAGAATAATAATAACCCCTCGAGATACTGTGTTCATATATGTGATGGACATTTGAATGGACGGTCCAAGGACATAGAGGACTTGAATGCCCCCCAATTACCACAAGGTGCATAGGCAGAAACACACAATAACTGCCTCTCTTATTCTTTAAAAAAAACATATGTGAACATGCCGGTATGGCCTTATCGTTGGAGCTATTGCAAATCCATTTATTTATTTATGTGCTTATTTATCTGTGCCTGTTTTTGTTTGGTTAACATTACTAATCTGCTCTTGGGTAATGACGCTAACTTGTTGGTGCTTTCTTTCTCCTTTGTAGCCCCTTCTTCCATGTTGATGCCAAAGGGATGTCCCAATCAACATCTCATATACCAAATTACAATAAATGACAACATCTCCTATACTCTAGCACAGGTCCTTCCAGATTTTATCCCTCACGGGGCCTTAATCAGATCACTTTTGACATTCAAAGAAATTGAAATCATGGTCATGTAACCTAGTTAAGATTGCAGAGGAGCGCTATCCCATGCCATTTCTCACCAAACAAGGTTGGCAATTGGGTTCTCCTTCAATTACAGGCTCTGACTGCGGCGTGACCTATACCTAGGACCTCTCGCTGCGACCGCTGCTCTCGCATTGTTTGAGGAAACCACGGACAGCAGGACGCCGCTTCTGCAACACGTTTGTTATCACGGGAACTAGTGGCAAAAGGTTAAGTTTCTGGACACAAACGCCGGCACCTGGAACTGTACATTTGACTTCCTGACATGCAGGCAGCAGAAAAAGACACACGTTAAAGACCCGGTTCAAATCTGTCCAATCAAAAGTGGACACTGACATGTGTGAATGCCGGTTTCCTGCCACAGTCCAAAAAACGTGCAGATCTGGGGCAAATTGGACACTCTAGATTGACCGTAGGTGTAAGAGTGTGAGGCATTTACTTTTTTATTCTTTTATATGGAAGTGCATAAGAGAGATGAATGTAAAAATCCTCCATCGCTGAGCAGCACAAACATGAATACAAATAAAAAAAAGTTCCCTCCTTTGTTCTCACTGATTAAAGGCTTGAGCCGTCCAGCTGTGTTTCCGAGTGGTGGAGTATGAACTGAATATCGCGTCGGCTCAGCTGGGGTGAAGAGAACGGGCAGAGAGGAGGTGAGGACTAAGTCAAGTGAAGAAAGACGGAACGTGTCACTTTCTCGAGAACCCTTCTCACAGCAGATTGTTTTGTTGTCCATTATTCATACTTTATTTTCCAAAAGATGCAGCAGGTTTGAGGGTCTGGTGGATGTGAATTAGTGACACCTACTGGTGAGACTGCAGACTGTAACAAACGGAGGAATCCTGCACAAACCAAGAAGGTACACAGAGACCAGCGTTTGTTTGCATAGTAAGCTTCAGCTTCAAAACCAAACCTGTTTTTATTCTTAAATGATTCTACACTGATAACATACTTATGAGTAGCATATTCAATATCTGCCAATAAACCCTATGAAAATTTCAACACATTTTGTTAAAAATCAGTGCCTGAGCCTTGAGTGTGTCACCACTCAAGATCATTTCAAATGTGCACATTGCAAAACTAAATAAAACAATCATTCCACGGCTAAATGGCTCAAAGTAGTGGGGATGCAAGAGGGGTTTCCTGTCCATTCCCAAACAGCTGTGGTCAGATCTCACTTCCCCGAGCAAATGCACCAAGGACGAAGAACAACAAGCACAAACCGAACCTTTTCATACTCAGACTCAGTTAATATTGACCACAGTGGAAGGGCATAAAAATGCTGCTGAACCTGATCTCCCTGTGCGCCATGCACCCCCAGGGGTCTCTCATTGCATTTCATCTCATAGCCTGAAAGTCCACAGTGCCAAAGCCTGGCAGCTATCTGTGCAAACGCCACAGCCAAATACTGAGCACGCTCTCTGTGTGTCTCTCTCTCTCTCTCCCTGTCTTTCTCTGAGACTCAGACGCTCAGATCAGTTTGCAAAGATTATGTAATTCACACCTCCACCATGCGCCGAACCCTTATTCCGTGGTTGCTTTCTGTTTGCCGACATGGACTAAAACCACGTGTGTGGTTGTGCGGCCTCTCGTGCACTCTTAAAAAACTGCTTTAGAAAACAATGTTGGGAAAGATGTGGTGAAAGAACAGAGTCAATTCTTCCATTCCCCTGTGAAGGAATACAGCCTTTAAAAGCGCACCGTGCCGATAACCATAGCCACTTCTCAGCCAGAGCTGAAGTGGAGAAAAAGTTCATTTGCTCCATTGAGGTGAAAAATCTTAAGGTTAGGGCACTTTAGATTGCACAGGTGGAATGATTTCTTTGAACCTTGGGTGAAATGGTGAAGAAGAGCGAAGAATAGTGTCGACGCCGTCCTCTGCACGTGGCCTTGCAGAACAAAGGAAGTGACTGCGTGTGTCGTGTTCGATATAGAAAGGTGAAAGCCATTATCCAGCCAGCTGCCCAGGTGTGATAATAAAGCCCTTCGTCTCTGCTCATGTGGGAGAGTGATGTGGGAGAAAGACAGGCACCAAAGGCAGAGCACATACCATTGTTGAGAGAGTCCAGGAATGTTTTGAGAGCAGAGCTCTCTCTAAGGAAAATTTGAAGAGGATGAAGTCGCAGAAGCTTCAGATTTAAAATATTTTACTACTTCTGGGTCAATTTGCTGATGCGTTTAAATCTATTTTTTTTAATTTACTCATCAATAAATTACTGGCATTTGGATCCCACAGACAGGTCACATCAAACGAAATAGTCATTAAGAATGAGCTCTTCCTACAAGTCAGCTCAGATTGTGATAATTTTTTTGGTTATGGTTAAATCGGTCGAGTGTGCGATCCACTTGTGAATGTACAGATAGGAATAGTGGGACAATGTTTCTTCATTATTCAGCACTAGATACGATTTAGTCATGTGAAACTACACTGAAAGACCACACAATGAATTTGTTCATCCATACAAAAAGTTGTGGTTTGTGGGTGTTTGTGTGATGGACTTCTTCTTGTCCAGGAGCAATGACTGCACTGGTTTGTCTGGCAACCTCACAGAGGGAGGGGCTAAACCACCAACTTCTTATCTTTGACTCTTCAGGTTCTGCACAGAAGAGTGTTTTTCCCCCAACTGTCACTTAAGTGCAGGACACGCCATAGACCAAGGGTTCATCTCCAGTATATGTGAACCTTCTTCTGTATTGAATTTGGGTTTCTGGACATAATTACAACTCAGAGATAAACATCTGAGGCAAACCTCTGCATGGTGACCACTCAGCATCATTTCTTGCAGGTATAGACCTATGAAATGTGAACATCAGCCACTTAGGAGATTCTGTCCAAGCTCCTACAATCCTCTTGTTTTTTTTAAAAAAGCTGCACAAACTCAAAAAACAAGGCAACAGTGAGGAGCATTCGGCACCCTTTTCCCCTCCACATCCATACACAGCATGATTGGCATGTCACTTAATCACTTTACTGCCTGGTGGTAGTGATCTATTAAATGACTGACATTTTGCTACGATAATAATGGATAATAATTATTATTATACCAAGCTCTTTCAGCTCATTCAGACCTGTTGCTTGGATGGTTTCTCATAGTTGAGTGTGCCTCCACTTATAAACTAACCATGTTCAGTTCACTATAACATACTTAAACCTAAAATAACTGAGGTATTGCTTATCTGTATAAAAAGTAGTTTGTAGAAGAGCTGCTGAGAGAGGAATGGCATAACCCCCGAAGGGCAGCAGACAAGTGTTAAGGTCAAGTTTTCTGTGGGCTCATTTGAGTGGGGAGTGGATGTGAGAAGTGTACATTATGGAGAGGTCTGTCTGCTTGACATATGGTGCCAATTAACTGCTGATGGGGTTTGTCGAGGTAAAAAGGCCACTCCATATTGGCCCTTCCCATGCAGGTTTTGCACAAGCAGCCATTCATCACGCTCTACGAGAACACCTCCCACCCAAACCCTAAACTAAAACACGACCTGTCTAGAGTGGACAGGCAGCCTACACATATGGCTCCTTGACTCAGTGTACAGACCACTCAAAGTCAAGCACACGATATATTCAGATGTTTCAGCCACGTTCAATAAGTAGAACCAAATCACGTACTTGTGTACTGTTTTCCATCCAGACTGACTTTGTATTGAAAATGAAGCAATGTTTATTCTTGTTTATTCCACTTTAAATGCGGTCTCTGACACAGCGACATCAAAAAGGAAACATATAAGAACTACACCGGAGCAGAAACTGAGGTAGTAGCCCAGACTCATCTGAAAGAGCATTTGACAAAATACAAAAAAAAGTATCTCTGCCTTAAAAACCTCATAGTGAACAAGCCCAGAATAATGATAATAGTGTCGGCTACATGTGAATAGCCCTTCTTTAACACTGAGGGAACATAATGCGACGCTCCTGTGCTTTGGTTTCGAGCATGAATTTCCCCTCATCAATAGAAGTGACCATAAATCCCCTTCTGTTGGAACAGTGAATGGGCCTCTTACAAAAAAACACATCACGCCTCCGATTTGCAGTGTTCGTGTTTGTGTAAGCGCTGCAGTCTAGAAATGACAGAGTTTTCAGTTAAGAAATTGTTTATCGAGCTAAATCCACATGACATGACGGATGCTCAAATACGTAATGGGGAACTTTTGTCACCTTCCATATGATCTGGTAGCTTTTACATAATATTAATATGAGTTTTCTATATGCATCCATCCATCCATTTTCTACCACTCTATCCTCCGCATGAGAGTCACGGGGTGCTGTGTCAATCTCAGCTGACATCGGGCGATCACACCCTGTGTCCAATTTACCTAATCTCCATGGATGAGCAATTTTTTTCACCAGCTTATATGAAATCCTCTTCAAACTGATCAAAGGATGCCTTTTTACATATCATAGCTGCTCATCTTTCTTTCCACTTTGACTTCCAAATTGGGCAGCGGGTGATTCTTTTTCTGCTTCTGCTCTCTTGTGAGCAGCAGAGCCCGAAAGCGAAGGATTTGGCGAGTCATTAGGAAATTAGACAACATGAAATCAGCTGGCCATTGTTAACTCTACGGACTGCTGGGATTATTCTTTTGTGTCATCTTTCTATCTTTTTACGTCACCTACTCTTTGAGAGCCCCTGTCGTGCACGACAAGTGGCCTGCGGAAATTGCCCGGTGTCCCAGTTTGCGCTGAATCCGGTGAATTTTGCAGGAATTGTAGTTAAAAACACACGTTGCGTTGCCATTTGCCACGCAGTGGGCAGACACTGCACCTCACCTTCTTTACCATAGTAGTGACCAAACGTATGCTTACGAGAGTAGCGCGCAGCAGGCCTCCGACCCGTCTAATCTTTTTCCATCATCTTTTAAGGTCCACAGTGATAACCTACAAAGTCCGTCATTGCAGTTACCCTACTTCTGGTTTTGTGTTCCAGCAGGTGCAGAGGCAAAGCACTGTTTATTCTCATCTTATAACTAATAGAGTGGTGCCAGGTTCTCATTGTTAACTCTTGAAATATTGGCATGCTTTCGTCTTCTTCACGTACCATCTGCTATCCCCGGGTTGGCTGTCATGGATCTCCATCGTTCCCAATCTTGTGCCGCTCTGATACAGTCTTTGTATTTCAGTTTTGTCCAGCCTGAGATGCACAGTCCTGGTTGTTCTTGGTCTCCCCCACGTCTTTTTCTACCATTTATTCATGTCCTCTTGTGATATGGCCAAAGTAGGCACATTTTGATGATATTTAGCAGCGATCTTTCTTAGAACTTTCTTTGTTTTGTGCTCAGCATTCTTCTGTATAGCCACATTTCAAGGGCTTGCTGTTGCTTTTGTTGTGGTCCAGTTTTCAGTGTTGACCAGATGTAGCATTTTGCTCCGCGTGATCTTACATTGATGCTGATCTTTCTTAACGTTTAAAGTGCTGCCGTATTGTCAAAGGCAGCTCTTGCAATCCCGATTCTTCTTTTAATTTCAACATAACCCACTTGCCGTCTTCTGTCACCATGCTGTTGGTCTGTTGTATTGACTTCCCCCTCAATACTTACTTACTTTGATAATATTCATTTCCATATCATCCTGTTTCATTGACAGCTGTTACTATGGGTAGTAGATCCAAGGGGTATTCTGCAATGAATGCTGCATCATCAGCATTTTCATGCTTTAAATACATAAATTCAAAAAGAAAAATTCTTCCACCTTGTCTCCCGACTGCCGGTAGCAAGGCAATCAAAGTTAAAGTTAAATATCATCTGGTTTTAAGATGCAGACCTGATCTTTATGGATCTGGACTGTGCCCAGAACTCAATTTCCAAAGAAGCAGAGAAGCAATGTAGCAGCCAGTGAGAGGAGGGGGATATAGAAGCCTTTACGTTAATGGATTCTACAGATTCCAATCCTCTGTCTTACTTTTTCCAGTCGCTCAGCCACACTCCGCTGATTGTGTCTGAGTAGCAGCTCTTCAAGAAATCTGGTCCATTTGCAACCGATTCAATGACTGTTTGGATCGTGATCATAAAGACAATACTGCAGTTGATATCAGGGACAAACCGTGTCAAATAATGTAAATGCACATCTTCAAACAACAAGTCGAGACACATTCCTCCCAAAATCCAGACTTGTCCTTTCTTATATGTTCCATATTGACAACAATTGATAGAGTTCAACACAAATTACGCCTTGAAAAGAATCATAAAGACGAACAACTGCACGGGTCTGTGCCGAACAACACACGGGCAGCTGTGCTTCCAACAAAGAAAAGGGACGAGCACAAAGACACATCACGTGTGTGGTGAGCAGAGATTATAACAGCCACAGCCTCAGGAGGAGACGGGGCTCATCAACGTAGCCTACACAGAGACTGGAATATGTGCCCACATAAACCACAAACATAATGGCACATTCTGTACGTGCACACGCCTGGCAACGGAGCACTGTGAGACTCCCACGGTGAATCAATCATTTTCTGAACTATCAAAACATCTTGTGCATGCAAAGCCAACACTGGCATAGTTCACAGCTGGGTCTGCGAGCTAAACACATAATGAGATGCTCAATATTTCAAAAGCCACTCCTCTAATTAAATGTGTACTCTAAGCAAATGTATTGACAGCTGAATTCTATCTTGTGAGGGCGCCGCCGCAGCGCGCCACAAAGCTTGCGTAAAGGTCATGTCATTTGTTCGGCACACCGATATAATATATAAATATTTTACAATTATGTGTGCCATTAAATTTGGGTACAGACAATCTTCGCTTTTGCGCTATGTCGGTAGAGCGTGCATCTTTTATATTACATGATCCCTTTCACAAGAAGTGGGATTGTGATGAATACAGCGGGCTCTGCTATATCACAGAGTCACAGACACGAGTCGTGTCATGGAGCTGCTGGGCTCAATCAGCACTGTGTGACGTCCTTTGACAATGGTTCGGAAGCAGCAGATGTACCGTATGTTTATAAATAAAGGTTAGGCGCTACAGCCTTAATGCAGTAAATACGACAGGAAGTGAATACATCGTAGTCAATTTAAGTCTCACGCTGCGTTTCATTTAGCCATGTTGGAGATCACCCATCAGCATGATGCAGAAGCTGCAGTAGCAGTGGCGAGGATCAATTCATGTCAGGTTTGTCTTTGATCACGCAAGCCGCAAAAATATGCTACTTTAAAGTTATTTATTCTATACTTCACGGGCTTCGGACAGCACGGCTATCTGTGTGCATCGGAGAGAGGACACCCGACACGAGGTCAGGCCAGGTTCTGAGAAAAATCCAGAAATAATTGTCCGAGGTCACATGGCATGCCAGTGGTCACAGAAGGCGACAAGTTGTAGAGTCTCATGGGAGGAGATGAAAGAACAGTTGATGTCCTGTATAATGACCCACAATATGTTACAGTAGAATAAGTCAAAAGTGTTTTGACTTCGAACTGGAGTTTAATATTTACAACAGCATGCTAGAGAGAGTGCTAGACACCGGCTCGTGGAGCCGTCCTTTTCCTCCACAACAACTCAAAAATAAGTCAGTTAGTCAACAAGTTAATAAGGAGGAAGTGAGTATGAAATGTCATTCTTCTCATGCTGTGCTTAGCGCGATGTTTTTTCCCACCGAGCACTTACAACAATACTGAATGTGACTCAGTGAAACAAAGCACAAACGTGGGCAGTGAATGAAAACGTCTGCAACCAGGCAACTCAAACCAATCCTCTATTTATATATATATATATATATATATATATATATATATATATATATATATATTATAATTATTATTGCTTTATTAGTTAAACAGTTGATTATAACGCATTGGACTGTGACCGTCATTCTTCTATATCCTCACAGGGCCGTGGCATGGAGTTCACCATGGGAGCAGCTGACTGTGTCGATCTATGGAATGTGTTCAGCCCCGCAGAGCAACTTCATATTCACACATAAGATACGCAACGACATTATAGGAATTATTGGAATTGAAATACCAACGTGTGTGGACTCTGTATGAGCATATGATGTTTACATCCAACAATGAAGGAATGCAAGGAGAAAAAGGCCACGCTGTGTCTTAATGCAAGCAGGAAAGAGGGAAAAAAAACATTTGACAAGGCTGGTCTGAATGGTCCTCGCTGACGATAAGGGTTGTTGGCATTTTGGGAGTAGTTATTGCACCAGTGACACAGGATTCATCTGTTGCTCGACCGTCCTCACGCATGAAGCGCGGCTCGCCCACAGCGGAGTTATTCCAACTCCAGTTCCTGGAGCAACCCGGCCCAGTCACGGCTCCTGCATATCCCACATGGCTGGCATTTAAGTCACTTCGCCTCTGAGATTGTGTTCCTGCAGGTATTTGCTCAGTGCCAGTGGCTTGATAGTGTGAACGCTTAGACAAAGAAGGTGTACCTTTCCCCGGTGAAATGTGAACATTTGGGGCTTAGTCGGATCTGACAGATAGCATGACCGCAGCTACTGGGGGACATGCTTAAACACTCATGCATGCTTTAGGAAGCAGTTATTCCTGGTCCAGGGGCCCCGGGCAATGACAGGTTTAGTGCGTGGGGGCAGGAAATGGCAACCCCTTCGGCGCAACAGCCAGCCAGGTCTGAAGCTCTGTTTTGAGGTCAGTGGTTATGAGGGAGGTGGGGGGGGTGGGGGGGCATGAGAGAGGTCAGGGCAAAGGGCAGTTCAGTTATTCGGGGTAAAAGTGGATGAGAATAGGAGGCAAAGGACGATTTCTGAAGTGAGTGAAGCAGAGCATCAGAAAGTGTGAAATAAAAACACACAGCATATCTTTGATAGTTGTCTTGTAATGTTTTAACAGCTAGTATCATCCAATAGGAGTCTGGTTGCATTTTCCTCTGGCCGAATCGCGAATCTCTGCGCTTCAAAACAAGAAATCAGATTCTTCTATGTGGCATGACGGTAGTCCATGATGCCCACTCTTAAGCTTAGATGTGAACACTGATGTGTAATTGGCTTCATCCATCAAAGACACTTGGCTTAATTACAGGCTATGTGTATGCTGCTACTGAAAAATCACACCTACTGTGATTGAATGAAGGCTTTATTTAGAAAAACAAATAAAAGGCCTCTGAATTCAGTACTTGCACTCAATGTTAATAACTTTAATTTGTAAATTGTTGATCACAGGGCCACATGTAGAGACAAACAACCATTTACTGTCACACTAAGTCAATTTAGAGTGTCCACTTTGCTTAATTCCCTAAATCTGCATGTCTTTGGACTTGTGAGAGGAAACCAGAGAACCCGCAGAAGACCCACAGCATCAAGATTAAAAAAAATAACTCAAATCTTAGTGATTATTTACAGTCGTATGCCTCCATTCACATATAATGTGGTGCTGTACGTAACTATGCCGTGAGATGAGAGCGTCATTAGTGTAAAAATAGTGTGGCACTGCAATAAGAAATCACCAATCATTTAAACAGACACGGCAGCCAAGTTAGACTGAGTTACATAATCAGTCTGAAAATGACTGTAATTTCGTGTGTGTGTGTGTGTGTGTGTGTGTTTGGGCTGAACAACAATGCAGTACACCATGTCATTTCACTGATTAGTTCCTCAGCTATGGTTGGAGCCAGGCTAATCAGTAGCATTATATGCTGCGACGTATAAATCGGATAGACAAAACCATGCTGCGCCTTCAACACACACTGCTGCTACATGTAATCATGATGACTTGAATGACTGTGGGTATGTTCGGCACACTGATGGGGAGCAGGAAACATGGAAATCCGTTTCTCTAAATAGTCAACGAGTTAACTCTGAGCAGTCAGAAAGACGCACAAAGTTTTTCATCCCCCCCCATCGACGGGGAAAAGTGCGGCCAAGTCAAAAGCTGTCCTTTTTATTAACTCAAACCGAGGCACCTCAATCAATAATGGCAATTATTTGAGGCATCAATAGCACAGGCGAGTGCAGCAGTGCTCTAGGGGGTAAGATTATTTTGAAGTGGACGTTCACTTGATGTACTGGAGCATCATTTGAAGTCATTTACAGAAAATAAATGAACTCCTGAATCGCTCCGAGCTAACAAAACCTTGAGGTATATATCCCTGGGGCTGCTTTATTTACCTTTCATGAGTACTGCCTCCCACACATAAACACATCCTACCCACACACACACACACACAAACGACATTATTACTCTCTGGACTCACTGTACACTGAGAGACTGTGTTGCCAATGCCTAAATAGCCCAGCTGGTTGCACCTGCTCAGATGGGATTCAGTCAAAAATAAATCATTTCGCAGACAGCCACAGCAAAGACTTTAAGGCTATTGGCAGTGGCATGATGGGAGAGGCTGGAAATTATGAATAAAAACAACAACTCCCGACTCTTCCACTTTCCTGCCCCCCACCCTGCGCTGGATCTAAATAAAAGCCTCTCTTAAGGAGTCAGCTCACACCTCAGGAGCTGAAGAGGACATGGTCCCTGGTTAAGATGGGAACCAACTCCACTGTGTAACAGGACTATGTGTGTTGAGCGGTCATCTTAATTGAGAAGAAGACTTAACTCAAAGGATTCTTAGAAACACTGGTTCGGTTCATTAACCTTACAGCATGACAGCCTGTTACTTTCTCACCTTGCCACCTCCCACCCGTCTTTTTTTACTAAGTGGGCAGTGTTCCTCTCCAATTCCTCACACTTCTTTTCTTCTTCTGTCCTAAAAACTTTCAGTACCTTTTCTCTGAAAAAAAAAACTAAACAAAAACCCAGCTCACACACAGTATTCTCCCCTCCTCAAAAAGTATTTTTCCACTTCCCCGTCCAAACCATGTGGACCTTTCATTTGGACACACAAGCACAAACACGGCTTGATTTGGTGCCAATTCTCTCTCTCTCTCTCTCTCTCTCTCTCTCTCTCTCTCTCTCTCTCTCTCTCTCTCTCTCTCTCTCTCTCTGCAAGCGTTTCAGTTTGCTCACTGACCACCGGGATGAAAGAGCAATTTAAAAATACAGAGGAAAAAAAAGATGATATAATAGAACAGAGTATGGTATGGTGACCTCGGTATCACTACTGATTCGGATTTGATTGGATTTTAAAATTAAAAAAATTTAAAAAAAGCTCACAGCATTCTCCCCTCCTCAAAAAGTATTATCAGTTCATTTAGAGATATTTCAGTTTCCACGCCAGTTTTGCCTGGTCCTGGAGGAAAATTTCCAAATTTAGCCACATTAGCTCTGCAAATTCCATCAAATCTGGTGCACCATTAAAAATATGAATGTTAGTAGTTACATTAAGGCACTTTTTATGTACTATGACCACACAGTGCAACTCTACAATACAATCACGGCTGATTGAAAGCGTGTTCAAGTTCAAAGTATCCAGCCTAGAAGCGCATCACACCGTTTTACAGACTGAGGCAGATGTATCCACACCCTTGTTGTTCAACAGAAGAAGACAACGGTGATTTGTGGTGACGATGAAGGACACAAACAAACAAAGGCGTCTATCTGAGTGTCTGAAACGCAGTGTTTGAAAGCATTACTGGTTCCACACCATAGATGGCAGAGTGACAAAGCTGTGGCGCTCTAACAGTTTGCAGCCACGCAAGACTATGCGGGTCAAGTCTCGTGTCACCCCGGTCGGCTCTCATGCGGTTTGTGCAGCGTATACAGGAAATGGCTTCTTTTTTTTTATATATATCAGATCTTTCAGATGAAGCTCAACATAAATCAGAAAATAAATGAATCAGTTATCAAAACAGTTGATGATAAATTCAGTAATCAATTAATAATCGATTAATCGTTGCAGCCCGAGTTTGAAACCAGTGAGAAAAAAGTGGGTTTGTGTGCAGAGGTTGATTCACCTGTGATTTTTAAAATGTCAAATGTTCTAATGTGACAAGACGTCTAAACTCGGTGGAAAGTTAACACATGAAACAGGCAGAGAGATATAATGTAAACAGTGTGGCTAATTAGAAAAAGAAAAGTACACTGCAATTCAAATGTCAGATTCCCTGTTCACCACCAGATCAATTTTAATTCTATAAATAAATGTATAGCTCCACATACACAGAGACGTGATGTCAAAGCAAATGCTGGGAAGCACAGATTGCTGCTTTGGGGCTTGACAATGGAAAGAAAGGCTCCTGCAGCTATGTGCACTGCAGACTGAGGAGGTGGTGGAGAGGAAGTGGGCTCTCCTCTGTGCCGGCACTGATTTTGGAAGATGCATCTGTGGCATTGGGTCACGCTTGGTTGATTTACAGGCTCTTCAAGAAGAAGCCAACCCACCAAAATCCCCACCCCCTTCCATGGCCCCTCAGAGAGCTGGTGGATGGTTTGGGTCCCAGTGTAAATACATATATTTTTTCTCTCTATCAAAGACACATTTTCCAACCACTGTCAAAGAGGCGGAGGGTGCTTTAGTAGGGGGAGGGCTATAAAAGGGAGAGGGGGATGGACGGGGGACTGTGGGGGGGTGTTTCCCCTCTTCTTTCCCCACTTTTCTCCCACCTCTCTCGTCTGGTGCTGGGTTCAAGCAACATCTGGCACTGTTTACCACCTGGCCTCCTGCTTCAGACGTGAGGGAAACACAGTACCAGCCTGAGATCTGCATCAGCAGGGTTAAAGAGGATTATTCGGGTTTAATGCGATCTGGATCTGGGTCCGATTGCTCCGTACTAGTTTTGGTCATCATATGAATCATCGGTACAGCACAATGATAAGGTTGCGAACATGGAAAGCGTTAGTTACTGTTTGGAGTTTTTGTTTAAAACACATGGCCCTCTGCTCGCTCAGATTTTAACAGCTAAAATATTCCGCGCGGTGTCTCCTTACAAAGAAACTTCAGACTTCAGTTATATCCAGTGTTTCTTAACCATCCTTGAAGGCTATCATGTTAAAAGTCCAACGCAGTTCTTAACCCGTGTATTTCTACCTATGTATCTCAACATGTTGCCGATTAAATCTGTCAATTAGTAAAGTTGCTCCACATAAACAATAGTTGTCGATACTACAAATGCCCAAAATTGTCCTTTTAAACACGGGACAGGGTGAGTACATTATATTTCACCTAAAACCTATTGAAAATTAAGATGAAATATGTGCATATTTATTGCACTTACTGCATTTACAAACTTGTATGAAAGAGATGTGATGGTGAGTCCTTTCCTTGGGCCTGGCACCACAGAAGTGACAGACGGTGGGAGAATATAGGGGAAAAGACAGAGTTCACGGGACAATGAGGCCCATTGATATGGTGGAGACAGGACGAGGTGCCTCCAGCACGCAGAGAATGGCTGACAGTGCACAGAGGCACAATGATTACAGTCTGCATTACAAATGGCTAAAACAGAACCAGGGTCCAGCAGAGTCATAACATCAGGAGAGACCTTGTGCAGATAGGTCTTTGAAACACCACAATAAACGCCTTTTGTTCCCTTAGTTCCCTGTTAATTAAGCACAATGTCGACACTATACTGACAAATACAGCATTTGCAGAAATTGTGTATTTGTCTTTGTCAGGTTCCAAAGTTGAAAAATACATCTCTATCTCAATGATTTTTTTTTTTTGCCTGTTTTCCTCTTTAAAGCATAATTAATCAAACTTAGTTTCACCATTCACTTGTTTTGACGTTAATTTCTGCAGCAAACAAACCAGATAAGAGATACTCTTGAACTTATTAAACCATGAAGACCACAAAATAATGCAAGTTTGGGTGATTTAAGCCGGCAAACCCCACAGATAATCACATCTTTTCCAACTCCTTTTTCCCCCCACTCACTCTTTTCCATTTAAACCCAGAGGAATTCCATTGAGTTTTCGAGATAACGTGTGTTGCACCACAATCGTTTTTCCACACTCTGCTGCTCCGGCCTACACATCAGTGGATCCCCCTCATTCATATCTGCTGTGGCTCGAAGAGACATGAAAACAAGTTCCTGACGCCATCTATGGGGCTCGTGTGAAACTGCACCCGAGCTCATGATCACATGCGGGTGGAAACCCAGCATGAAGCAAACCGATTAAATGAAGTATTTCATAGGGAGAAAATATGTAATCAGGACAATCTCAGTGGGAAGATCAGATGAATGTGTGATGATTGTTTCTTTACACACGTTTCTCCTTAAAGTCTCTGTAAAGCGAATTCTCCTCTTTACACTATTAGTGGATGAATATGTGGAATAAAGAATAAAGAGTAACATAACTCCTCCTCAAACACTGTAACAATAAAGACACCCTCAGCGAGTTACCTTTTACTCGTGGGTAGCTTGCTGCAACACCTTTCATTCTTGAAAATGTGCCTTACTTCGGGGCAAAGGCACACAGAAGAGCTCGGCTACTTTCTTTAAAATTCCTAAAGAGGAGGAAATGAAATCAAAACGAGAGCAGACTCCTGCTGTGAGGCTGCGGGTACCGCTAATAGAGAGGGAGAGGGAGCGAGAGAGAGACGTCTCTTTCTTGAAAATGTTTCCTGCCTCGACACAAAAGCACACAGAAATGCGCTGCCGCTTTACTTAAAACTCATAAAGATGGGGAACTTAAAAGGAGAGCAGAGCCCTGCTGTGAGGCTGCAGGTCCCGCTAACAGAGAGGGAGAGGATGAGAGAGAGGGGGCAGCTCTGTCTTTTTATAGTTTGATAATGAACTGCGACGTTCATGACTTTATAGGTATTGTTTTGATTGACTGGATCAGAATGTGTGTGTGGCAGTGCGTGAGTAGGAGAGGACAGACCTCATCCTCATGGATGTTGTGAAGGAGGACATGAGGACAGTTGGTGTAACAGAGGAGGACACAAGGGAGAAGACACGGGGGAGGTTAGATGATGCTAAAGTGAGCGGCTGAAAGACCAAACTTGGTCCTTCCTTGCCGTCTGCCTGACAGTGTATGTAACACACACTCTGCAAGGACACTTGTCGTACCTGTCTGTATGTGCTGATGATGATCTCTCTCAGGTGGTAGTGCATGGGTGTCATGGTCTCACTGACAGAGTCCAAGGCCATGTCCACCTCCCTCTTCATCCTGTGGCCATCAGGAATGAGACGAACCAGCTGCATCACAACCTGGACAGAAAACCACGGCGAGGCATGAGTTTTAAAACAACCACGTGAAATAACGGAATCATTTCTGAATTTAGCCAGCGAGGAGGCGGGTGTTAGTTATTTCAAACATGTTTACCAGGTGTAAAAACAACATTTGCAAGCATTCAAATTCAAATTTTGGTTTAAAAACTACAGTAAAACATTGAGAGTTGTGCCTTTAAATGGTTTATTTAGTGAGATAGAAAATAAAATGTCAAATTTCTTTACAAACATTTACAAAAAAAGGTATTTTTTCTATTGATCGCTGACTTACTTTTATCCTTTTACCTTTATGTTTGTGTGTGTTTTAGGTTCTTATGTTTATAATTACAAACTCATTCCTGCTGCCTGACAGCATGGTCACAGGTACAGCCGCGTGACAAAATGACTGTGGCTTTATTTTGTCAGGACAGAGAAAGGATTATATTTCTGTATAAACATCTGGCTACATCAGTTCCCCTGTCACATAAGCAATACGGATTGCATCATTGCACCCGTCTCAGAGGCTTAGCCCGAGGCAGACGAGGTTTCCCAGGAGACCGCTCTTTGTATCGCCGAAAACTCCAGTGGCTGCTCTGCTGTGACTGACATGTGGCACTGTGTGTCCCCTTCTGTGTGTCCGTGTTTACAGTGCTGACGACACAGCAAGCGGGGCCCAACCGCTGATTCGTGATCGCGACATGGAATCAAGAAAAATACGAGGAATCGATGAAGATTCTGGCCTCTGGCTTTGTTCGGCCAATGCTTTCAATCACCGGTGCAGAGCTGGAGGCTGAACGAACAAAGGCCATCGTTACCGCTACACTACAGTTGTGTTGCGTGCTTTGCAGAGAAACGGGCAGTGTACAGGATTGGTTTTAAAATATTATTTCTTTAGTACTGTTTTTTACTGTGAAGCACTTTGTGAATTCTTTCTGTGAAAAGGGCTGTATAGATAAACTATACTTCCCTGGAACTAGTAATGGTCTGCTCTGCTACAAGCAAACGCGGGCACCATCATGTTCCCTTTTATTGTGTTATATTGTGTGGGAGTTTGAAGGTTTTAGTCTTTAGACTCTTTTGATTTGAGTGACTCAACAACTCGCTGGTCATTTTTAAAAGTTGCTGTATGGAGCACACAAGAAAATGTACACATTAATGATAATGACAGCAGCCTTGCTATGTTCTCAACACAGTGGACATAGAAATAACATTTACCAGCCACGTGTGTACCAATTGAACTCACTTCCTCGGTTCCATCAATTTAATCCAGTTTGGCCATTCTCCTCGCGGCAGTTTTACCCATGTTTTCTCTTATCGCACTATAATCTATAAACCCTGGAGACTGGTGTGAATGAGAACCTCAGGAGATCAGCAGTTCCTGAAATACTCAAAGTCTACCAACCCCCTTCGGCACAAACAAGCATGTCATATTAAATGAATTAAATTGCCTTTTTTTCCCCCGTTCTGATGCTCGGGTTGACCTTCAGCAGGCCATTTTGACCGTGTCTACTTGTCTAAGTACACTGAGTTGCTACCATGTGATTGACTGGTTAGATATTTGCAGCAAAGTAGTTGAACTGCTGTACCGAATGAAGTGGTGGGTGAGTGTAAGTGGTACATGCAAACGTCCAAACCTTACCATCGAAAAGACAAAGGGTTTCACAGTTCTAGTGTTATTTTTACTGCCATAGTAAACATAGTAGCTACAAAAGCGATAAAACTAAAAATTTGAGTATATGTGTGTGAAACTACAGGAGATATTCAATTTCCGTAAGTGTTCTTTAAATGAAACTTAACATAAAAAATAACATTATGTTTAATAATTTATGAAATGGTAATTGATGCGCCACTGGAGAAATTATTGTAATTAGCTGGCAATAATTATTTGGCACTTATTGTTTAATTTCTTAATAAACAGGGACAAAAAAATGTCTTTCATAGACATTATGGTATCGAAAATATAAACTGACACATTAATAGAAAAACAATTAATAATGAAATATGAAAGACAAACAAAAGAAAATAAAAATAATTACAAATGCTACACCCTGAACACATAATATTTTCTTCTTGCAAAAACCCAAGAATCCCTTAAAACTTTTGTTTGTGTGGCCACAGATCACCTCTCAATACTGGCACCAATATTAAAAAACAGATCTTCAAGGGATACGAACAAGACACTGAGTTTGATAATAATGTCAGAAAAGAGCGAACAAATACCATTTATCTTTTCCAAATGTGGCTGATTAATGTTCTATTGATTGATAGTTTGATAGTTGCAGCTCTAAACCCTTGTTATTGGTTTAGTTGCAGTAGAAAAAAATCAAAAGAATAAATACATTTACAAAAGGAACATGAGCAAAGCCATAGGTTACATACCTCAAATTCTCCTTTTGTGTACTTGGCATCGGGGACACTTACAATCTCATCATCGGCAAACTCTGGGAAACCCTGTGAATGGTAAACACCGGTTTCTGTGTTATTTACGGATGATGTGAAAAGCCTCATTTGACTATTTATATTCAAAGTAGCATCAGAATACAAGATGCAAGCGGAATACGAGGGGACTTAAAGAAGAATCTTACATTAAAGTGCCAGAGAGTCATAACGGAGATGACCATGGCGGTCGTGGTCCTGCCTTTGCCGTTGGAGCAGTTAAAAACGAAGGCTGAGTGGGAATCTTCAGCCAGGGAACTCTTCATGGCCTCCAGCAACTTATCAAAGTCCTGAGGAGAAAACAAGACACACACACACACACACACACACATAGGAATGATTAGCAACTTGGGGAATTCCAGGAGCCAGTTATATTGCACATTATTTGACCAGTGGTCCTGTTATTTATTAATTAGGTATTTAAAGTCTTGATTATTGGAGCCTTTTATCTCAGTGTTTTTATGTTGATTAGTAATAAAATTCAAATTTTTTATTATTAGTTTGTTTTCATTACATTTAGCAGACGCTTTTATCCAAAGCAAACTTACAATAAGTGCATTTCAATATTTGCTTCGTTGTGTCTCCATGTCAGAGGTTTTTCAAAGGATTCCTCTCAACTGCACAACATGACTTGACTTGACAGTAACGGTTTTGTCCACAAGAGGGAGCACAGAGATTATCTACAGTCTGTGGCTGTTTTCTGTGCAGTGTTGGTGATGAAATCCCCACATCATTACCTCTTCCCTGGGCGCGCTGCAGTCTGGCAGAGGGATGCGTTTGTAGACGAGGCCCTGGTGGGAGCTTTTGTGCTGGTTGAATATCTCCTGGACTGTCAGGCAACTTTTGAACATCTTCATCTGTTTGTCCTGCTCCAGCGTCACCTCCAGCCACTTCTGAGCTTGCAGGATCCCCTCCTTCAGAGATGTCTCCAGTTTCTACAGGCCAGGAGGCAGCGAAAACACTTTTGTGAAGCCGTTTCAAGCTTGCCTCACCCTTCCACACAGGGATTCTTCTCGATCATTCGTCTGACTTTATGAAAAACATACAAAAAGCTTCATTTTCGTTCTACCTCTATTTGCTGTTGGTCACATGATGGAACAGGAATGTGCTGGTCGAGGCACGAGGGCTCCCTCGGTGTGAAAATCTGACCATTTCCTTCCAACACCAGCTCCTCCTGCAGGTTGACCCACAGCACGTGGCGGTGCTTCCTCTTCTCATCCGTCAGATGGGCCAAGACTGTGCTGGTAGCCTGCGAACAGCAAGTTTACGATTAGACGGAAGGGACGTGGAAGTCTGGCACATGCATGATTAAGTGGAAATAGGAGTTTTGATAGGAGTCATACACTTTGGATGATTATTAACCATCCGCTATCAGCCTGCAACAGTTCTTAATGATCATCATTTGTTTTGAATGATTGTGTTTCTGCTTTAATTTCCTTTGTTCATGGATGGTACAGTTAAAAGGGAAAGAAAAAACACCTCTGACGTCGGCTGAGCCACTCCATAAATGGGCATCTTGGGCACTCGTCTGAAGTTGACCGCCTTCATCTCCTTCGTTGTGCTGAGAACGTCGGGGGCTAAGTACTCATCAGCGACCTGTGCAGACACGCGTAACACAATTTTTAAGATATAAAATATGACTTGAGAGCAGAGAATGAGGGGCATTGTGGATAGAAAAAAAAAACAATCATCTCTATGCATGAAGATGCTACTGAGTGACATCCCACTACGGTTAGCTTCAGTTAAATATATACACCCACGACTGCTGTGAAGCCTAAACCCGAGCCCCGTAATTTAAAATCCTTGGAGGCATGTCAGTGTGGCATGTGGCTGCAACACAGATCCAATCGAAGTCAAGGGACCACAAAATCATTGCTTCAGTGTCTGAGTGATTTCCTCACCAGGATGCGGGCTCCTCTGGTGACCAGCTCGGCCGGGGCTGACAGCTCGGACAGATCCATGCAGGCCAGTAGCCTGTACAGCCACGCATGGCAGCACATCCACTGGCTGAAGTTGGACACAAAGGCAAGCGGATACTGCAAAAAAAACACAACACAGTTGCATATACGATCTTATAATCAACCTCTGATGAATATTCAATTGTATAAGCGAAGACATTTTTACCTGTTCATGCAGATACGCATTAAATACAATCAAGTAGAAGTAACGCTCCAAGCTCTGCATGGTCCTGCTGAGAAAGTAGTCTTTGGTGCTGCTTCCCTATAAAAAAACAAAACAAACAAAAGCTTCAATAACTGGCCATAGTAATGGCTCATATTTGTGTGAAGGTGCCTCTTTAAAATCTCCGGTGAAGCTCCTCATCTGAACCTGCAGATTAGATCACACTGATTTCCTGCCTGTGGTCAAAGTCTGTGAAACACCTCAGCTGCAGTCCCACCCTTCCTTTATCGAGCGATGCAAAAGCTGAGCTGACAGTGTTGAACCGACCGCAGGAAATAAGAGAAAACTGACATAACATCACGTCACCCTCACCTGTATTTGATAATCTTCTCCAATGCCTTCCAGCTTACTCTTGTTCTCGTAGATTGCTTCTTTAATGTTGTGCATTTCAGAACACAGGGTGATAGCGTGGTCAACCTGTGGGGTAAAAAAAACAAAACATTTTGAACTTGTGAGATCTTGAATTCAATAGTATATGGGTTTCTAAAATAAGCTGTCATACGTATTTTTTTTTCTTTACCTCTTCCATGACCTGCTGTCCATTCGGCAGCTTGTTGATCAGTGACTGGATGATGTGGAATAGCGGTTTGGGCTCTGAAGCTGTCGCCTTCTCCTCAACTCTACAAGACAAACACGGTCAAGTCCAGTCTTACCTGGCATCCCAACAGACTGAGGCCCGGTCCACATGTACTGTAGGTGGGTATTTCTGAAAGCGTAGCATTGTCTGTGTTTTTTGGCCTTTTCATACTCACACAAACTGTGGGTTGACGATTTTCAATATTTTCTATTCTGGTGTTTGGCTTGTATAACAGAGTGTGATGCCATTATGTTTGTTCAATGACGCTTTGATAACTTTGTATTCAAGTGTGAAATTTACTATATGTCCAAACAAACAATTTTCCTTTTCTGCTCTGCAACATTGTTGTTGTACTATAAGCAAAATAATACTGACATTCTGTCGCTCTCTCTTTTGATTGGCCAAAGCTTTAAAATTATAATTCTATCGCCCACCTGTTGGCACAAAACAGTGGATTTTTGTATTTTCATGTGATGTTTCTGAGGACATAGCATAAGTGGACAGGATTATTTTTCAAACTACAGGAGGAAAACCTCAGCTTTTTGAAAAATACCCAACCACATGTGGACTAGGTGTCAAATCACTTAGACTGTACTGTTAAAACATGCTTAGTTCTTACTCAGACGGCAGCTGTGAATCCCCCTTCAGGCGATTCATGACCAGTGTGCCCAGGATCATGCCGAGGTTGGTGCGGCCGACACCCACCTGGCAGCTGAAGAGCAGTGAAGGCAGAGGCCGAGACGCATCGTGGCCCTGAGACAAGCTGGGACTCTCCTGGGAAACAGATGTTAAGTGTCAGTCGTGCAAAAGGCTGCCAAGTCAGTGTGGCTGCGGATCGACAGAGACTAAACAATTTTTTTTTTTTTCATTTTAGCCCAGTCAAATATAGTCACTGAGTTGGACTTCAGCTATATTTACATTTCATTTAGTCCAGTTTTGAGCTTTCAAGTTAGTTTTTAGTTTTACAATTTTGGGAATGAAACTCCTACAACTCCGCGAGGACAATGTCATAAATGAGAATTATGGATAGAGAGAGAGCAAGAGAGAAAGAAAAAGTATGGTAGCATTCCAAACTGTAAAAAAAAAAAAAAAAAAAGGAAAGAGGAAAGAAAAAAATACAGGAGCCACTTTCCAACCGCAGGGATCTGGAGCGGCAGCGGCAAGCCTTCCAAAAAAGGGCAAAACAACTCGAAAAGAACATCCTGTGTGAGTGAAGGGCAGGACGGAAACCAGACAGAGAGGATGGCCAAGGAGCGGATGTAAAGTGAGTACAAGCTGCAGGTTTTTTTAAAAAACACTATTACACTTAGAAGTGATTGAGAGCTCAGACAGGACAGAATCAAAGGGTATGTGTTGATAAAAGAGAAAGGAAGAAGAAGAAGAAGAGGCTACCGCAGCCTCAGTGAGAAAATCCAGATGCACTGAAATATTCCTTCCATGAATTACTTTAACGGCACATCAAAACACAAACGCCAGCAAGAAAAGCACCACCAAAAAAGGTATATTAAAATGGTGGACATTTTTACAGGAGCTCACCCTGAGTATGTTAACAAACGCGTCAAAGTCTTCCTCCATCGGTGCTCCCTCCATTGGTAACGGTAATCTGTAGTACCTGCAATACAACAGCTTGTTACCATGAGCAGAACCTGAGCCTGGATTGTGTCAATAAAGTCCTTAATGTAGGTCACATGCTAACAATGCTGCACATAAACACTTGACCTAAAGTCAGACACGACAGCTGAGTGTTTACTCATTTCACGAGTCTCAGATGGAAACAGTTCTAACCACATGATTAGAAATGTTCCTTTCCACAAAAGCACCTGTTGCTTTAGTTTACTGTAAATCTTCCAAAGAGTCAGAGACCAGGCTTTAGAGTCTCCTCTGGAAATAATATGTTCCCCTGCCCTGGAAATATCATGAGCACAGCGCATGACATCTCAATAAAAGCGACTGCTGATCTGATTGCAAACAGGATGCTGCAATCTTCGGCTTCCAAAAAAGCAGGGCAACCAGCCTTTGCACAAACAAGCGTCGCTATTTATAACCTGCTTGGCGTTTTTCTGCAGCATCGATCCGTGCACAGTTTGTGTGCGAGCCGACGTGAGTGCTCGGGAGGTAAGAGCTAATAAAGGAGCTATGTAAACAACCTGTAGGTGGGCATGGTGAACATGGGCCTCTTATAGACCTCCTCCGTCACATGGATGTCCTCCTCGCATGTGATGGAGATCTTCTGTGGCTCGTCTTTGAAGTACTCGATGTCGTTGTAGACGTAGAAGATGTTCTCGTTGAGCTTGGCAAAGTCGTGGAGCTGTGTGTGGGAGGAGAAGAGGAGAGAGAGGCGTGTGCACATGCAGCCGTGAACTGTGTTGAACCAAACACAAACTTTCTCACTTAATAAGTACATTTTACGAAGCTCTGCAGCATCTACAACGTTGACTTTTGCTGCTGCTTCTAAGACGTTTTATTAAAGCGCCTGAAATGGAGAAATGTGACGACACATCTGACCCAGTTTTAGTTTGAAGGGCTGTGTTTTAATCTGGATGGACAAAGATAGTGGCCTTTAAAAAAGGATGACACAGAGAATGGCTCAGGGTGACTTACTGATGATAAGAAATTGATTTCTCTTTCTCTTTTTCTCATCATGTAGGGACACAGACTTCTTTTAAGATATAATATTTGTACGGATGTAGCATAAGTGGGTGTTCATCACCTCCTTCCTTATGGTGAGCTCCAGGCCCTCCACCAGCACATCTTTTCCCAGGCCGTGAAGGTTCTCGTGAAGGTTTTCCTTCCTCCTCGGCGTGTACGGCACAAAGTCCTCGTCTTTGTGCAGGAAAACCACCGGCTCCTCTCTTACACAGAAGAATATAACCTCCTGTGTGCAAAAGCAACAGCGAGACAGGCATCAAATGATAGGTCTCAAAGGCAAATAGTCCTTGCCTTTCACCAACGACACCACTTCCAGGAACAACTGGAAACAAGTCTTTTGTCGTACTGGTTGTGCAGCACATGAGTAAGGACTTTCAAGAGGCCTGGTGTATAATTTTGGAAATTTCTTTTCAATTACAGTGAGTTTCTTGCTGCTGTAAGCAGAGTGCTTCATTTTCCACTGGCACACATGACCACAACTTTCTGTTTGCTCAGTTCTACAGTTGAGCACTTGACTCCTCAAATATTTACTGACAACACAGCTAGATAGAGCCCGGGCAGAGCAACTAAAGGCACCAACATGGGGGGGGGGAATACATTTATATCAGCTAAAATCCCGCCTGTACTAATGTGTATAGAAAAGAAAGTGATAGTGACCTCATGTCCTTGTGCCTGGAGCCTGTGGAGGACCTGTTTGAAGCCATTCAGGCTCGGCTGACCCATCCCGTACAGTGGGTATGATCCCTTGACTTGGCGGAAGTTGGGGGCCCCGTAGCTGCCCGTAGTATTCAAGACATCTGCCTTGCTGTACACATCCTGGACCATGAAGTATTCCCCCTGGAAATCAACACAGAGTTAATTTTAAGAGCACAAACCCCCACCTCCTCACAGTCTGTCAGCTTCTGTCATCGCATGTCACCCTTAAGATTTGTGATTATTCACCGACGTCTATTTTGCCCATTAACCATATTGAAACACACATACACAAAATAGTAATTAAAAAATGTCAACATGTCCTCTTCCTGTCAGTTTGAGAACAAAGGTGCTAAAACCAGAACACCATGGTGTCCTACTTTGTGTGTGTGGTGGCCTGATCCCCCTCTGTTCACAATACATCCCATGTTATTATGAAGCTTTTTAAGACGGCGCTCCATGTTGCTGCCGCTGAGTTATCGCATTTTGTACACATCGTCCATTTCTCTTTCTTTTTCGGGAGACAAACCTCAACCACACATGCAGAAAAATGTGCTATTCATTCACGACAATATGTCATTCCTGCAGCTAAGTAAGCACGAGTAAGGACAGGGTTACTCAATCAAACAGAGCAGTGACAAAATGCAAAGAATTGCTGAACTCGAATACATGGTTTAATTTAAAAAACAGACCTTCTCAAATATGTTCTTTTTTCTTTTCCATTCTTACAAAGTTTTCAACAAACACGGCATTGTTTCAAGAACTGCCTTCGAGCACACAAAACCCCCCGAAAACAATCTCAACACTGTAATACATGTGCTAGACCTGTATTTGGCGCTGTAACACTGCCACAGAAATACACCAAAGAGGAGATGGAGCATAGCTTGAGCATTGTGAACAAACTTTTTTCTTTTTTTTTTTAAATAAAACTTCATTTGTATAGTAGTATTCAGAAAGAGAGACAGAATAAACCAAGTCAGGGGGACTTATGAAAGAAAATACCACCAAACACTCCAGAAACAGGACGAGAACGAGAAGATAACAGCATTTAAAATGCAAGAGCAAGAGAGAGGTGGGACTTTTTGGAAAAAAAACAACCCTACTTAGTGTTGATTAAAAAGAAGGACCAAAACCATGAGGAAAAGATTTGTTTTCAAATGAGTTTCCCTTGCTGAAAGAGTGAAAACTACTGCCCTTATCATCCATGTCAACAAAAGCTGTGGGTTAACATTGACTAAACACTGCATGCTTGACCAGCCGCAGCAGAGGAGGTGACAGAGCAGATCAAAGCACCGATAAGAAGGTGACAACGATTCCTGTTTATGTGGCTGCGGCAGATCATAAAACAGCGCATGACAATGTTCCTACGCCGTTCTGCAGTTTTGTCATGGACATGTGAAAAGAGCAGATATGAAGACAGCTGAGATTGTGTCTAGAGCTGAAACAATGAATCGGTTCATCTGTTATTAATCCACGACTATTTTGTGAATCGATTAACCGGTTCAGAGCTTTTTTCCATGATTAAAACAAGATTCCTGATAGTTTAAGCTTCTTAAATGTGAGTATTTTCTTCATTTCTTTGCTCAAAGAATTAACAATGACATTTGAGAACATCATCATTTCCAGGTTTGCCGATCAACTTTTTTTATGCTTTTCTGATATTTTATGGACCAAACGATGAATTGATTAATCGAGAAAAAATAATCGACAGAATAATCGATTATGAAAATAATAGAAGCTCTTATTTTGACAGTGAGGTTCTTGCCAGTGAGCTTTAAAAAGCTGTGATTACGTGTGGTCCTTACCTGCACCAGGTAGTGCTCGGGCATTGTGTCTGATATCCGACCCAGTTTGTAGTTGGTCTTGAGGATTTCATCGTGAATCTGGAATTCCTGTCTGCAGTTATACCTGTGAAACACAACAGCACAGCAGATATGGACAATGGGTAGAAAGAGGCCAATTCAATTATCAGCTACTATTTGCTCGGCCTGGATTGACAAATGAGATGATAACAGGGGCAAACACTTAGACTGGAGATGGGGGGGGGGGGGGGGGGGGGGGATGTCTCCACAGTGATCAAAGAAGATTAACACCCAATTGTGAGAACGTGGATTCGGGGAGGAACTTACGTGATGACGACAGGTGCGACTTTGTTGGTGATAATGGACTTGGCCTTGTTGTTGTGGATGTTGACTGTCTGAAAGGGGCTCATGCTAAGAGACTGCCTGCTGTCGGCCATCCCGTTGCCGTGGACGCTCTCGAGCGGTGACGCTGCAGAAACTGGCTGTGGTGCGGCACTGGCAGTTGTACCCATGCTCCACAAGCAGCTGTGAATGACATCGCAGCGGACTCAGAAACAGGAAGCAAACACACACTCACACGACTGTATGAAAGTCGACACGCACTGGCAAACGGCTACGGTATGATTTGGGAAGTGACAACACTTGTAGACACGTGCTGGTGTGAATCAGAAAAAGAAAATCTGTTTTGCTGACATTTGTATACGTGTGCATACTCATGAGGATTCTTCACCTTTCATTGTTTATCCACACGAGCCTATGTCAGACTGAAAAGCAATTTCATTGTGACAGAAATAGTTATTTCAAAATAGAAATACTGGCCAAATTGCAATGAAATCTAGTGCAAACATCAATGGTCCCCTAAGGATAAAGCATAATCACTTAAATACTCTGACATTCTTTTCTCTCAAGCCGTACTCAAGTCAGAGTTTCATGATGTCAAAACCTTTTGGCGCACGATCACACCCAAAAATACTGAATGTAATACTACATTCCCGTCAGCCTCAAGCATCGAGCCTACTTATGATTAACTCAATGGTCATTTCTGCTGTCTCTGCAAGAAAGTGGATTAACTGTACTATTATTATTGCACTTTTTTCTTGCACTTATGCCCATTTTTGTTGAGTTAAGGACACAACAGCACATATTTTAAACACTGTTGATTAAAAAATTCCTCCTATTATTATAACATTATCCAACAAAACAAAACAGAGAAAGCTCACGGTACGTTGGATACAGAGCCATTACAATCATCCTTAATTTTGATTTATCTCTGATTTATAAACACACTGGCAGGGGGTTAGAGTCGAGTGTGACAGTATTTATATTTTAAATCATCCAGCTTGATACAGAACACTCAAACCCCCCCCCACAGTCGCGAGCGGCAGGATTTGAGCAAACCCTCCTCCCCTTTGAATAAACACAGTGAGCCCTGCAGCTCTGCAGATAAACAAATGAGTCTTCCTACAGGCTGGTAGTCAGTGTCAGGGACAACATCAACACGCAGCTGATCAGGAACCTGCAGCATCAATGGCACACAATACACAATTCCCCCGCATGAAATTAGGCCTGAACAATTGGAGGAAAATAGCTTGCAGATTTTTCTAGTTTATGACGGAGCATTACCACACCATCAAACTAGTAAATAGTATAATCTAAAGCAAGGAAGAGAAGTTTAAGATCTGTTTTTGGTGGGTTTTTTTCAAAATATGTAGGTGCTGAACAATTTGGGAAAACAAACCTACTTTATTTTAATTTCTGTGATAAATATTGCAAATGCAATTTAAACGTGATAAGGCAATATTTAGATCACTATTCTCCATGCAACAGATTTAAATGTGATGGAGCATTACCAAACCACGCCATCAAAGTATTAACTCCAAGGATTAGACTGTTAAAATGAACATTAAAACATTAGAAGATTAAAATGTGCCTTTTCCAACATGTGTGAGTTACATTTTTTTCAACTTAGATAGAAGATAGAACAATCAAAAATGGAAGAATGTATTTATTTATAAATTGTGATTTTTTTTTTTTTACACAACAAAATGATTTAAATGCACTGTTTGAAATCAAACAGGAAGTCTCCTTTCACCCCAACATAAAACCTTAAAGCACACAACAACAACAACAACAATGAGGACACTATGTCTCACACACACACAAACTGGAGCTGTAAAGATTTTTTTCCCAGAGCACAGAATCAGTCCTACATAAATAAGTACTTCATGTGACACCGCTGAGGGACACGCCTGAGCTCAAAGCACCTCTGTGTGATCTGCAGCTTTGAACTGAGTGGACTCTCTATTGTGCAGAGAGGCTGTGTGGAGAGAGAGGTGCCGGCTGAGTCACCGCTGCTCTCTTCTTTGTTGCGCCTAAAGCTGAGTGGGCCGGTCAACCTTGTACCTTGAGATACAGCAGCGATCCTTTTCTTAAGGGCAAGACAAAACCATTATTTACTGTGTCTTTTGGCTTAAAAAAAGAAGAAACTTAAATAGTTTTACAGACTTTCTAATTGCATGATTTTTAGGAAATGTGCTGCTATCAAATTACTGCAGAGTAGAAAAGACTGAGGAATAAAAAGTTTTCGTCTCTACCCAATAAAAAAAATAATAAAAAAAACCCAGCTTCCATAAAAGGAAGCTAAGTTTTCAAGAATACTGAGTTACAGCTGCCCAAATCTATTTGAGT
Source organism: Solea solea (assembly GCF_958295425.1). NCBI lineage: Eukaryota > Metazoa > Chordata > Actinopteri > Pleuronectiformes > Soleidae > Solea > Solea solea. Next base: position 13,070,983 of record NC_081154.1, on the reverse strand, counting down.
CCTCACCACATACCAGAAGCATCTTCTATTGCCATCATTTTTTTCTGGCTGCCACAAGAAAAACAACTCAGACCTCTTCACTACAACAATCCAGCGAAATCTGACATCTTACGTGTGCGATGAGGAGCGGTCTGAGCTCGCAGACCCTTTTCTCTGCTGCTTGTTTTCCGCCATGGTCCAAAGGAGTGTGAGAACTTGGCATCAAATCCAAAAAGAAATCTCCCCTCTTTTTCCCCGTATCGCCTTGCCCACTCCCACTCAGTGGGAAACACCCCTCATGGGAGTTCAAAGTGCTCAGCTGCTTGGCACTGGGCAAAAACTTCCTCGAGCCTCCACACGACGTCCTCCTCGTCCCGTGTCTTATCTCCTGTCTGATGCCGGGGAGCCGATTCATGCAGCAGACTCAAGTCTCTATGGAGGGGACGAGAGGAAGTGGTGGTACATCTGGCAACCAGATGCCTAAAGTTCAGCTCCTTTTCACAGGGACAGGCTATGCACAAAGACCGTACAGTTGACTTTTGTACTGTACAGCGTGCCTGGCAGTGTTTAGGCAAAAGGGGAACTATTGTTTGAATGTGGGACTAAATTAAATACAACATTTATAGTCTACAAGAGCATCAGCATGTTTGAAGTACTTTGCCTTGTGGTGAACCAGAGGGTTGTCTCCCTCTTTGAATCGCTTAAAGCTGTAGTACGGAAGTTTTAAATATGAACAAATGTCCGTTTTATTCAAACTACTGTCAAATGAAAACACACGAAACAAGAAGTGGGCGTTTCATTCGTGCCTTCACCTGCCCCTGCACTGCTGCTGTTTACACATAAGCTCCCTGAGTCAGGTCTGATAGTATTGCTCGACAGAGACAGTTTTTTGGATGAAGGGTACAAGGATTACAAAAAAATCACCAAAAGTCACACACTGCAGCTTTAAGTTCAAACTATGTACGAGCATTAAACATGAAAACACAACCATAGAATGGTTGAAACCATTTAAGAATAAGTTCTTAAATGTGCAACTATGGCCTAAAAAGTTAAATCCCTGTTTGACCAAGCCCATTATATTTGGAGTTTGCATGTGCATGGATTCTTGTTGACTAGTCCGGCTTCCTCCAACTGTCCAAAGACATGTAGCCTGGTATGAGGAGACTAGTAATTGTGTGAATGAGAGCATGAATGACGGACGGTGGTGACCTGACCATAGTTTACTCTGCCTTTACCCTGATGTCTCCTGAGATTGGCTCCAGTTTCCCCCACAATCCTCAAAGGACAAGCATAAGTTTTATTACAGCAAAAGCTGAAGAGACTTTCCAAACAGCTGCCATTAAATCAGGCATTTTACTAGTTAAACAAACTTTACTTACCTAAATAAGTAAAACTATATCTACCGTGGTGGGTTTAAAGGTACATGACGTATACTGTGTCTCATTCTCTTCCTATTTGGACTGAAGTAAAGGGAACTTACACAGCAACAACTATGTTCCTTCTCTGTCACTTTAAGGACTTTAATCAGTAGGTTTCCTTCGCCCACCACCACAGCCATGCATGATAATGTGCATGTTCCCATGTGGTTTAGCTGCATGCTATAAAACACTCTGACGACAGATTTCGACCATTATCCTCATCCACGCACGAGAGCTTCCAAAGTTTGACGCCATGTAGGCTAGTGCTCCTATTTGTTCAACTGTGTGAGCGTTAAGTGAAGCTCACTGGCTGAGGCTTCGCTCGTACAGGCCTCCAAAGACCACGGTTAGTGCTGTTTGCACCGTGTCACCCTGCTCTGCCGTACCTTACAGCCCGTCTCAACTGACACACCAAGGCTCTTAAATCTCTGCTACATGCGAGCCTCGGCTCACACGGCACACGGCTCTCGGCGTGGGCAGGCCTGGTACAGTGAGCGGGCAGCCGGGGGGGAGGCCTGAGTAGAAATAGCCCTCAGTCATAAACATCCTCCTTGAGAGCCAATCAAGGCAGCTCATTAGAGAGGCTGTTTATCCCACATGTCAGCCAGAGTAGTGCCGCACCGCTCGTGGGGGCAATAAAACGGCAAGACAAACTCAGATCCCTCCTGATAGCATGGAACAACAGCGCGTCTCTGACACCAGCAGACAGCTGGTCAAAGTTAGCCAGTGGCACTAATATTTGAATTTACTGACGACACCGTTAGAATAATGGCCATGGAAACTGGAGTCTCCTGCCAGCATCGCTCCTTTCAGAGCGGCCTCATTGAAATTCAGCCGGTGTCCCAACTTTGCTGTAGCAACGTCTTCGGACAAAAAAGGTCCTGAGTGCAGACAGGAAAGAGCATGCAGCTGCAGGATGCATCTGTTGGTGGCCCCCGAGGAAGGATGCGGAGCACTCTTCATTCACAAGAGAACCAGGGGTTTCAGGAGAGGGAGAGATGGGTATCTCGTTGCAACGCGAAGACAATCTTTCAACACAAGTTGGATCATGCAACAAACCACCCAAAAAAAAGTCCAAAATGCACACAGCTCGCACTTCCTTCATTTCAGTGTGACAATTTTAAGCCTGGAAACCTGCTGGCTACACAAAACCACATGAAATGACACAATAACATGGATACAACACAAGCTAATGCAAACATTTGTTGATCATAAATATAAATAATAATACATAAATAAATGTTCTTACTGTTTTACACCTTTGTGGTTGTTTAGCAGTGCTCAAGATCCTAATTCCATGTATGCCAAATAGGATTTTGGCGTAATCCGGTCTTAGTCATAGTTGTAGCGATGACACAATGTGCTATATTTTCTCCCTCATCACAGGATACTAGAACAGCAAACCCGTCAATACAACCCAGTCACACACCCCCAGGCAGAGGAAGTGCAAGCACACCTTGACAGGAAATGCTTAGTTGTACTCTGTGTAACTTCCTCTCTGCAGCTGTACTAGTATTTCACCATTGAGTTTCAGGGTTGCATAAAGGCGTGATTCCACAGGACATTGCCAGTTCCTGAGCTAAACAGCAGTATTGCAGGGAAATGAGCTCAGCGCTTCCTCTTCTTTATTGTGAGTTTGTGCAAACTCCAATAGTTGTTTCTGTCAAAAACAGAGATCACTGTGATGGCATGTTCAGAGAGAGAGAGACTGGAGCAAAAAAAAAAAGGGAAGCCATGTGATGCATTGTTCAGGGATGCAATTTGCGAATCTGACCGAAATCCCCCAGAATAGATTCTGCATGACCAGACAGACAAGATTCATAGTCAACATACACAAAATTGCTGAAAAACAACCAAGTAAATCCTGCGGGGCTGCCCCGAACCAGAAGAAAACAAACTATGTAGTCAGTGAATTTGACATAAATCACATGAATAACCTTTAGCCTCTGACATTCTTGCTTTCATCACAGCTTGATACTGAGATGCTAAAAAGGGGTGTGCAAATCTATTTTTAAACAGCGCCGTCTGTAATTTATTTCAATTCAAGATGGCAATTTTATTCCTCTATGATTTCTAGGCAGCAGTAATGTGGTTTCCAGGATGGGACCACAGTACTCTGTCAACACGGCGCGGACAACTGAATTTCCCATTTCTCACAGTCGTGGAGAACCACTCCACCAGCACATTTTATACACCAGCAGTTTGTTACCGTGTTTTGATTTGCTCCGTACACGTGTGCATGTGCAAACCAATACTTTGCTTAGCAGGCTCTGTTGTCTGAGTTGGTGTGGGACGCACGCATCGAGTCAAACATCCGCTGATCGTCTGATGAGATTAAATCTGATAAGATTGACGAAACATGACTGGTGTTATTACAGAATATGTTAGTCCAGAGGAAAAACTAGAAGTACAATAGATTGAGAGAAACGATGTAGTTTGACAAGTGAGATATAATTGAGTCATTTATGATAAAATATGCTATTTGCTTTTGTATCCTTCAGAGGAAAACTGATGACAGGTCTGACAACATGCCGCTTGCAGCAGGCGGTGAGTACCACAACACAGAGGAGGTAAAAGTGTCACAACTGTACCTGACATTCAGCTGTGCAGTCCACCATCCGACGGGTGCTTGAGTCTCTGGGGAAGGCAATGAGAAAAATTGTGGGTTAAAAATAACCAGAACAACAGCGGCACTCGTCTCAGTCGGACATCCTCGCGTCTCTGTCTCCTCTCTGATCTGTGAAGTGATCTGTCTCAGCCTGCTGATCGCACAACGGCAGGCGGCCGCTTCACATCATTAACATGTCCCGATGAAGACGCGAGCCCCGTGAACGTGTCCTTCAGTGAGGACAGATCCCACACAGGAACTCAGAGGAGGTGAGGGAGGGAGGGAGTGGGGAGAGGAGGTTTAGATGAGTGACAGCATGCTCCTTTGATGAGGGTTTCCTTTTTTGTGACTTTGTATGCAAGGCTGCTCGCGTGTGCCTGGATCTGTGCGTGTGTGTAATGTGTAAGTGTGCGCGTGGGGATGTGTAAAGAGGATGTGGAGGCGGACCCGGCAAGGCTTGCTCATCATCCACTTCACTGTCCAATCACTAAGGAAGCCTCCTGGCGGCACAATGCCTCCCACACATGGCAGACCTCATAACAAATGTCCCTGACACATACATTAAAGCTTCACTTATTAGACTTGGTACGGCCAGACTCAGCCCTACAGGCCTCACCGACGCGTTGTGGAGTGTATCCCGGGGCTGACGATTACTAACAACTGCGCACAGATGACATCACGTAAGCCTAATTCACTACGAGGCTCTAATTACGCTATTCATTAGTAGTTAACACATGCCATATTGAAGGCAAACAGGCTTACAGCTGGGCAAATACTTCGATTTAAGCTGGAGGTTCAGCTGCAAACGGCTGTGTGCTCTACCTCTTGTGGTTGTAACTGTGAGGTCACACCAACTGATATCACCGAGTGTCCAATTTCCTCCTGAGGGGTGTTTTTTAAGTAAGAACAAAGCCAACAGCAACCAGTGATATTACACATTTTTACAGACACAAACTCACTAAAAATGTCACTAAATCTGCCAAACACACTCATACCTGACGTGTATGTTACTCAGTAACGTGTTATATTATTACTTTACCCAGTGACTCTTGGAGTAAGGGGGTTGCAATTTACAAAATAACACTTAGTTATTGTGTTACATGATTGCATTTTTGTCCCTTTAAAGCCATCTTATAACAACATGAACCCGCAGCAGGTCGTGGAATCTCACATTGGAAAGAATATGCAGAAAAATAAAATAAAATTCTGCTTTTCTGCTAATTTTTGTTTCAATAAAGTGGCATCAATTCTTTAAAAGAATTGTTGACTTACGAAGGTAATTTAACAAGTAATGTTACATTTTACTTTTGATACCAAGTCATAAGAAACAGCCACATGCTTTACAGGGTTGGATTATAGCTTATGTTATGTAATATGTATAACTTATTTCACTTCCTGAGTCACATGCCAAACACTGCCTGACAACCATGACTGGAAATCGGTAAACTAAAAACAATCAGGAGCAGACACCGACCCTCACAGTGGCTGCCTGTGGAATTGGTTCTTACAAAAGTATGTGTAATCGACTCTATAACAAGATAATGTCCACATTAGGCTTATTTGTCAGAGTGCTGAGTGGTTTTTGAGATATGGATGTTAAAAAAGAAAAACAAAATAGACTGCTGCCACACCTGTTCCTTCCTTCCTGCAGCAGCGCAGGCCAAGGCTCTTCATATTCTTACACTGTGAAACAAAACCCTCCCATGCACCGCAAACCTCAGGACATGAATGAATCACTTCAGGGAGTCGTCACAAACACGATTTTCATTTTCAAGGAGGGCTTGAGAAACGTGCTTCAAAATGGGACATTTTCTGACAGGTACAAATCCTTCATTTCCTGCCATTTCTTCCCATTAGAAGGACACAAGACAGAGGACAGGTCCAACTTGGCTCAAAGGGTGACGTTGAGAATATGACGTGTGACAGATTCAAGGAAACATCCTCTCTGCTAAATTCCCCTCACATGGAAAAAGGGAGCATAAGACCACTATCTCATGTCTCATCTAAATCCTTTGTCAAGCCTGTTGTCTGTGTAATTCTGGAAATGTGAAGTTGCCAAATGTCTTACTTACAGAAACAGGAACAAAAAGTGACGTGATGTATTGAACATGGGCAAGAGTTCAGCTCCTTGGAACAGTATGAGCATAAAATATAGACATAACTCCTCAATATTACTCCCTTTTTCATGCAGGAAGGAAACATTTGTGATTAATTTCCCCTTATTAACAATGTAGCTGGCTTAAAAGAGAGCATTTCATAAACTCTTAAGTCGTTATGGGACAGACAATATTTTGCATCGATCAAATATGACACCTTGTGGTAAAAAAATATTTTAAGGTGTTTTAACAGTAATTTAACATGATTTTAGACGCTGTAACTACGCGGGCTGCACAATGAACCATTCAAATATGTTACATGTTAAAGGCAAACATGGCAGCGTGGTATTTATTAAAGTGATCCAGGTGTCCATTCACTGAGGAGTTTCATGCTCTCAGTGTTGATTAATTGTGATGTCCATGGTTTGATCTGTGCTCTCTGTTGTCACGAGCCAGTTTCTGTCCCCCTCTCCCTCTCCCTCTCTCTCTCTCTCTCTTCCCCCCCCAGGATGTAAGTCAGGTAAAGTGATATGAAGAGGGGAGAATGATCCCAGCTGGACGGGATAAATCAAACAAAGCCATGGACTATACAATACATCAAAGGGCATCATGTGCTTTGTCGAAACGGCACCACACGCTTCTCATGCTCGGCTAGAATGAACATGTCTCGACACATTTCATTAATCTTGTGAGATTAGGATTACATTGTTTCTTAGAACCTGATATAGGTCAAGAGTTGTTGTTGTATATTCCAGCACCATGAGCGTTTCACATCTGTGACCACGTGTCACTGCTTCCTTTGTGGTGACCTCATAGATCACAAACAAAAACACGCGCTTATGGCAGTTTGTTTGTTATTTCCCAGAAATACTGGATCCATCACTCGGGGGCAGCTGTGATCATGTGTCACATGAACATGTAGTACGCATATAACCCACTTATTTTTCATGTATCTTCAAATCATTATTATTAATGTTTATTACCAACTTAGCATGCCATCAGTTAGTTCATAAGATTTGTAAAATAAAAATGCAGTTTACTGTCATAGTGGAAAAAAGAAAGAAGTTAGTCACATTTAGAAAATCTTTGATTATCAAAATAGCTGAGGATTCATTTATTAGTTCATTACTAAACCATACCTAGGTTTTATTTTGTTTGCTTGCTTTTATACCATAATCTTCAAACTTTACTTCACTCTCACTTGCTTTTCTGTGATGTTTTTTCCCCGTTTTATTTTATTTTGACACCTCGTGTTCTGAATTTATGCCATTGTTTGGCAGGCAAGTGTTATTAAAAGTGCTGTATAAATATTATTGTTAGTGTTAGTTGTTGTAGGAGCAGTAGTAGTAAGTACTGAGTGATTGTTTAATACACATGGTTAAAAGGCAGACATAGTGGCATCAACATACTACAAGGCTGTGTATCACAACAAATGTCAAAACATGTTGTGATTTTCAAGCTTGAGGTTTTTCTTAATAAACATACACTGACAATGATGAACTCTAATCCATCACTACATTAACAGCAGCAAAGCAATGACTGGATGCAACAGTGAACACTGCAGTTTGAGTGTAGGCATGGAGAGTAGGAGACACACAGAGGGAGGGAGGGAGAGAGAGAGAGAGAGATGGGGGGGGATGTGCCAAGCACATGTATGATCCATCAAGCTCCCAAAGCACCCGAATGAAAAAAAAAAGGCTAAAAACCAGGACAAAGTGCACAGCTGCAGGTTTTTCCACACACACACACACGGTGGATGCAGTGGTGCAGGATCGAGCTGAGACTTTACGTCCGACACGACATGAATGAGAAGTTTGAGGCTGTTGTGGCTCGCGCTGCGGCAACCGACAACTTTGCAGCTCCTACTACTTACTACTCACCATTTCAGCACACGGTGGATGAAAAAGCGTCTGCCGCCGCGGAGAAAGCGTTTCCACGAGTCAGTTTAGCCGGCGTGAAGGATGAAGCTGAAGGTGCGACGCTGTCTGTGTACACCACTGGGGAAAAAAACACATCCATTGGTTTTTTCTTTTCTTTCTTTTTTTCTTCTTTCCTTTTCTCGGGAGATTTACGAGGAAAAGGGGTCTCGCTGTGAATACAGACGCACAGCGCATGCGCAGACTGCGGTCATCCTCGGATGCTCTCTGCGTCTCTGTTGTATAAAACGTGATGAAGCAGATCTTTGGTTTTAAATGGGAATAAATGATCTTCTACTCAACAATAAAATCTTCAAATGTTATGATATGTTTTCATGCAAACATCACTGCTGCACAGAAACTATTTTACTTTGGAAAAACAATGTGAGGATGTTAATATTATGAATAAAATTATATATAAATCCATATAAAGAAACACTTCGGATGTAATACATATTGAATGGAAGCAAATCTCAGGACCTGAGACATAAAGTGAAGTTTCCTGTTTAATCTACTGACCCTATCTCATTTAGTAATGAAGGCCTAAACGCACATTAGTCTATACATTTATACACATCACTAATGTATAATAGGCTGCAAGAAAAAAAGAAGAGATACTGCAGCATTATTGTGTTATAAATGTTCATTCCTAACATTAACACAAGTCACCGGTTTCAATGTTGTCGCTGATGAGTGTAATCCCACAAAAAAATCTCCTTATCTTTTGCAGCCATTTTGTTATCTTATCTGCCAAGACACTTGTGCCTAAGAACTTGGATCCAAGTTACAGTAACTGCAAAAACAACAACAACAACACACTTTTGTCAGGGAAAGAGACTCCTGAAAACTTGTGTTGAGATAATTATAGGCCCTGCAGTGTTTAAACACGAGCATGTTGCATGTTATATTACCATTATTTGTGTCCTGTTTATCCAAATTGCCGTTGAAATCCCATGAAATGATCAGCCGCAACATTATCAGCTAAATATTTGGGCTTGAATGATGATTATGACGATTTGGGGAAATTACCTGAAATGAAAGTGATTGCAGTTTGCAATGTCATGTTTTAATGCTTCACTTCACTGTGTCATACATTTAAGAGCTGATGGAGCATCACCACCTCATGCCATCATTAAAATATTAACAGCTACTACACTCAGACGCAAGGATGAGAATGTAAAAATGTGTGTATGAAGCTTCTGAATTGACGTAGAACAATCAAAAATAGTCTTTGCAGTTAATATGTACACTGTTTTAGCCTGAATTCAATCAGATATGTGTGTTAATGTTATGGTCACAAAGAAAATAAAAAACAGATACAACATGTTATTGTTGTGGTCAGTCACAAAAATAAAACAGATAACTGTCCTTCATGATCAGACACAAATGAATAGAGATTTTAAAGTTGTGATCAGTCACACAATTTAAATAAATAACCGTTTTTAAAGTTGTTAAGGTTATCCATCATCCAGGTCATTATATCTGGAATCTGTCTGTGTTGAATAAATAACTTTGCCATGTCATGGTCAGTATAACAAGCCCTACATGTACATTAATAGGTTAATGTGTGGTTATATAGTTATAGTAATTCCACCATGTTATTAGAGGATGTTTTAACATGTGTTTAATGTTAATGTTAGTGATGTTTCATTAGTCTGTGCTTCATAAATACAGCAGCTCAATCATTCTCCCTGTAGTATTGTCCATTTCTATTTAGTAGCTAACAATTAGTGTAAGCCAAGCCAAACAGCTGAAACAATTAGTCTACGGATGGGGAATCAGGCTGCAGAGGCCTCCAAAGATTGCGGTGCAAACAAAAAAAAAATAGTTGTGCTCCTTGTAAACACGCACCCAGGCGCCTCATTACCAAGTGAATGGATGATGAGCTGTCAGGTAACAAGTCTTGAGGACGCATGTCAATTTCCTTTAATGTTCTCAGCTACTTGTTAAACACAAAAGGGGGTGGGTGAGGGTATATATATAAGACAAGCCTAATCTGCCAGCAGAGGAATTTGTCATTAACCTCGAACATGCGCTCATTGGGAACCGTGGATGTGGCGCTGCACGCATCTCTGCTGACGCTGCTGCTGGCGCAGGGGATCCATAAATCCAAGGATGGAGTCTACGTGCGGCCGCTGCATCGACTCTCTGTGCTGGAAAGATCCAGCGCCTTTCACCTGCCAACGTACATGGTTCATCTCTACAGGAACTTCAAGTCCAACTTCTCCAGACCCATGGATGTAACCAAGGCCAGGGCAGCAGACACAGTGAAGAGCGTGATGGCTAAAAGTAAGACTTTTATCATTCAAAAAAAAATGTAATATATATATATACATGTATATTCAAGGGCCAAAAATAAGGATTTAAATGAGTTGATGTGAAACACAGAGAGTGAGATTCTGTCCTCGGGTTCAAACTCACATCTTCTCCTTGAGATGTTAGTTGTTTTTTTTTTCTTTTGACTGAAGTTGTCCTGTCAAATCTGTGTGCCAGACGACCTCAGAGGGCTTCAATCCACATCGCGGGGATCAGCGTGTGAAAAGGCCGCTTTTCTGTCTAATTCTCAAAGCAAACCTCCTTTTCCTTAAATAGGTGATGTTGATTAGATACCTCGCCAGACATCCCCCTATACAAATCTCTTGTTAAGTCAAATCCACAACTTCCCTCAGTTCTTTTTCACACTTGGCTTGATTAGATTAGAGCTCGGGATTTAATGGTGGCACAAGCAGCTCACAGAAGAAGAAGAGGAGAGTCCTGTCTGCTTCTGCTCGAGGTGTTAGAGTTATTACCTGTTTGTCTGACTGACTGAGGATATGCAGAAGCCGCGGGGACACACACACACACACACACTCACACACACAAACTGATTGGTTTCGGCTCCGTGTTCGGTTTGAGTAGATTAATAGCGGGGATGGTTTGCACGTTTTGATCAACGCTTCAGCCCCAAATGGCCCAATTGCGGTGCCCAATACATTAGTGAAATGTTTAAAATGCTTTAATCCTATAGATTAATTTGAACCACACCTGTTCACTGCATCACAATAGACCCTCCACACCCTCTTTACACATGTGGGTGCAGCACTTGTTGTCCTTCACTGGAACAATGACTGGATTATAGTTTTCAGAGGCTTTGGCTCTTCATGCATTCATCTTGGAGCTATAGAAAAGAAAATATTTAACACAATCAAATTGCTTAACAGAAGATTTATTAATTCTATATACTGACAATAATGGCAATTACATTAGTTATTATGGAAATATAGTTCTGTTGTAATTATTTTAAGTAGGCAATATTAAAAAGATACTTTGCTAAAGTGAAAATTAATATCCTAATCTGAAATTTTCCAGGTTCAATTTCTGCAATTTAGATTAAGTTTTTCTATAATATAGACAAATAATCTTTGAGTTCCTGCATCATCTTGTGCTATCTTCTATCAAGTTTTATTGATTTATTACTAAAGATTGATAAAACATATGATTTTGTTATTGCACATTTGACATTTGCTTGTTCTTCTGTACACAGATTCTGTTAGGTGTGGCATTTTCATATGGTCTAAAATATGGTTCAATTTATATATCCATCCACTTTCTTTATACTTTATAAGTCCAGTTGCCTACATCTACACTCTTGGAGATTCAATGACCTGCATGACTAAGAACATTCACAAATATTGAGTTATGATATGCATCATGACAAAGTGTGAACCTGTATATGATACCAATCTCTCTCCTCACTTCATCAGGTTTGACATACAGACACAGACACTGGGTTGTGACCTTTGATCTCCACACCCTGCTGGCCGAGGAGCAGATCCAGGCCACAGAGCTGAGGATCAGCCTCCCGAGTGCTCACAACATCTCTGTGAAGGTCTATCACCAGCAGGGCCAGGCATGCCATGTGCACAAGAGCTGCCCAGAAAAGCAGCTGGTGGGGCTGCTCACAAAATCATCACTGGTCACTTCATCGCACAGATGGAAAGTGTTCAACATGACCACTCTTCTCTTGGATTGGCTCAGACAGAAATCGACGGCGAGAATCCGGCACAAGAGAGTGTCAAGAAGAAGGAAAGCGGTAGAGACAAAGAGAGGCCTGTCACCCCCTGACCAGCCTGTCTATGTGGCGAGCACGGGGAAAGAGCAGGATGTTAGTGACCAAGCCTTTCTGGTCATCTTTTCACACACTGGCTCAGATGAAAACTCAAAGGCCAAAGCAAGCTTACTTCATACAGCTGAACAATCCAAGTTCTTGTCCCCTGCTGAAATCAAAAAGGCTCGTTGGCCAAAGAGGCGCAGGAGCAAACGGGGCCAGAGAGAACAAACAGTGAGAAGCCCGCAGGTGTCCAAAAAAGCTAGTGAAAAATCTCTCTGTCGCAAAGTCGATCTGCATGTAGACTTTAACCAAATAGGCTGGGGGTCCTGGATCATCTTTCCTAAACGGTATAATGCATACCGCTGTGAAGGTTCCTGCCCTGGTCCTCTGGGAGAAGATCTTAATCCAACAAACCATGCTTATATGCAGGTGAGTATTTTACAGAAAACATAAATCATGTGAAATCTTGGAAATGTCTTGTCTAACTTATGAATCATCTTTATTTTGGCATTTACAATTTAAAACACTTTTTTTTATTAGAAGATGTTTGGATAAAATAGAAGATAATTTGTAATGACTAAGGTGAACTGTGAATTCAGCATAATGCTTGAACATTTTTGATAAGAATACTTTATTATTCCCCTGGGGCATTAATGAATACAGCAAAACCTTAACAGAAACATGTTATACATACACATGTATGGGTAGATGGGAGTGAGTCTGTTTTCATGGCAGACAATTAGTCAGCTATTATTTAGATATAACATAACTGGTTTGACAGTTTTTAACAATCAATTTCTTCTTTCTTTTCCAGAGTTTACTGAAACATTACCACCCTGAAAGAGCGGTGTCACCCTGCTGTGCCCCGACCAAAATGAGCCCGCTAAGCATGTTGTACTACGAGAACAGCGAGATGCTCCTTCGTCATCATGAAGACATGATCGTAGACGAGTGTGGCTGCCAGTGACTTCTGCAAGCATGGCCTGTGTTGCGGAGCAAAAAAAGTGTGTGAAACAATAGAGACACTTAGCCAGTAGGAAAAAGCTCTTTTATTATTTGACACTGTGCATTATGAGACTCTATCTGATCAGTGTGCAGAGGCAGTAAGGAGAATATTGTGAGGTTAACATGAGCTGAAACCCACACTCATTACAGTAAGCATCAAGCTCACCAGCTGTAAACAGAGCAAGAGCTAATGCAAAATGTGATTCTCCTTTACTTATACAATCAATGCAAACATGAAATGGCAATGTTTCTGAATATTACAGCACTGTTCTATTGTACATGACTACCATTTGTGTTACTGTGAATTAATGTATATTTATTGTAAATATTAAAATTAAATGTATATTTATGTACATTTTGCATAAAGAATATGTATTCCATGATGCTGTATTGTTTCTTATTTAATTGTTTTCCATCACATAAGTTACCTGTATTAAACAATAAGATACCAGGAATATTGAGAAACACTAACACAAGCTGAGCAAAATCCAGTACATACGGTGATGTGGCTGCTTAACAGTAACAATGCTGAACTCATTGTATTCAAATGCTTTGAAAATCCACTGAGTCATCAGGAATTTACCAGAGTCATGACAGTGACAGTGGTCAAACTGGGAATAGTCGACCAGGACTCAAGGGTAAGACATCAATATAGCCTCAGGCAACTATAAAATACATATTTTATTATTATTGCAATGTCCAGGCTGGTTTGGCACATATACGACTTGAAGTTGAGGAACTGAATGTTCAGCTGACAGGAAAAAAAACTAAATGAAAACCATTTTATTAGTTATTTTTCAAGCAAAGGTACTGTGGAAAAAGTCAAACATTCTCTTGTTTTTGCCTCTCTGGATTCAAAACTGTATAGTATACTGATTGTTTTTAGGGGGAAGGGTTGAACTGTGGGTCAGGTGAGAAAAGATTAGAAGAATCACCTTAATTGTGATTTTTTTTTGACATTTTATAGACTGATGATTAATCTGAATCTAAATAATAACCTGCAAATGATAGAGAAATAAATGTTAGGTGTAGTTTATAATAATTTATATATACTTATATATACATATACATTCAATTAAAAGCATAATTCAGATATGAATCCTCTAAATAGATAAAATGAGCATGACTGAAAGGTATTCCTTAAACAATGTTATTTCTTGTTAAAAGTTACAGCTTTTGAAATGCTCATTTACTAACATATATCAACTGAGTTCCACCATCTGCAACATGACAGCGCAGTACTGACACTCGCCATGTTTCCTCTCTTTAGCCAGAAGCTAATGTTACATTCTGACATGGCTAATTCATGTCAGACTGTAGCAACAACTTTTTGCCGAGTCTGTTACCTATCACACGTGTGACAAACGGTTATCACTTTTCTGATAGATATCAGAACTTTTAGGTGATTTGTCCTCGACGAAGGCTAAAAATAACCAACTTTCTAAATTAGACTGTGGCTGAGCAGGCATAGCTAATGTTAGCTAAGGCTAGCAGCTGCTGGGTTCTGTAAAAGGAGCTTCCAGTTCGGGTAAGTGGCTTCTTCTTGTCGTGGTGTAAATGAAACACGAATGAATTAATGCCAATGTATTGCTCAACATGCTGCTTTTGTATTATATTACCAGTGCAGGTCTGTGGCACAGTAAACCTAGTAAACGTTGTCCTGACATGTTGCTAGCTAGACTTCAAATCACAAATCTTTAATGTAAACTGAGTAACAGCAAGATGCCACACTGGGTAAATGAGATAATGTAATATTGTGATGCACTGAGACAATACATAATAGACCAAAACTTCCTTGATTTAGCTTACTATAGATTATTTAAAACTACATTTGGTCACTACTAGTATTCTACATTTTGGGACTTCAGCAGTTGACTGTAAATTTTGGGACAGTAATTATTTATTCGTTTACTTTTACTTGAACCCATTGGTGACTACAAGAAGCCACTTGTAATAATATTGTGTAATTGTTTCTTAAGTGTAATTTTCTGTATTCTCCCTTAAGGTAGAGATATGGCAGAGGCAGTTGCAAATGTGGCCCGCAGGATTAATGCAACGGTAGAAGATGGGAAAGATAGTTTGGGTATGATATTCTTCACACAAAGTTTTTTTCTTCTGACTCAATTTTTTGTTTTCTTGCATATGAATGAATAGCTCTGATTCAATATTGTGCTATTTCACATTTCACCAGCAGATGGTGACAGAGATTTAGTTTTGTGTAACCAAGAGTTGAAAAGTTTTTGTCCTTCACATAGTGTACAACCATTTACTCTCACACTCACACCTCTAGGCAGTTTAGATTGTCCAATTAAACCCGGCATGTTTTTGGAATGAGAACATGTAAACTCCATGCAGAATGCTCTAGTTCCAACCGGGCCGTGAACCCGGGTCTTCGGCAATCAGCGCTAACCACTACACCAACTGTACTGTATATTATACTGCTATGTGAGTGATTAACAATGTCATAATCTTGTTCTTCTTCCCTGCAGATTTGTCAAACTGCAAGCTCATTTCTTTCCCAGATGGTGTGTTCAAGGTTCTGAGGAGTGTCTCAGAAAACATCCATGTTGTCACATTGGCTGACAATGAGATGAAGTCCATTTCTAGTAAATTCTTTTCAACCTTCACCCAGCTAAGAGGTAGTGGATTATAAATACACTATAGCTGCAAAACAAAATTGTGCCGTTGTTTGCAATATGGACACAAGACACAGAATAAGGCTTACTTATATTTTAAAATATTTTCCAGAGCTGGACCTGCGAGGCAATGTTCTCACCAAACTGCCGGACATTGTGGGAGAAATGGAGCATTTGATTAGCATCAGTCTGGCTAATAACAGCTTCACCATCTTCCCAGACAAGCTCACTGAGATAGCCACACTGGAGAGGATTAACCTGGAGGGAAATACTATCACTGGTAATAAAAGAAACATACTGAGACATGGTCTGTGTGACGGAGAAGTTTTTATATACTCGAAGATTTAATTTAATAATGTGTTTCATGTATTTATCCACAGAAATTCCAGTGGAGAAGCTGTCTGCCATGCCAGCACTGAAGTGGCTTAACGTGAAGTCTAACCCCTTGGACTCAAACACTCAGTCTGCTCTGCAGTCTCCCCACCAGTTTGAAGTTCTGTCCACGACAGAGTCCTAAATAGTGCTATATCTGATGTGTTCACCACTCAATGACTGCATGCAGTGTGCCTTGACTCCTTAAGTTTGATGCTTGGAAACACAATACTTGAATATACCCTTGATGCTGTATATGAAAAATGAATAACAGGTGTGTAAGAATGGCATGCTCCTCACTTCATTTTATCCCCTGCGGGAGACTACTTTGTAGTCGTATACCTAGTAGGATACTTGCAATTCATTATTTATTACTTTTGATAGTATGAAAGGTTTTCAATTAAATTTTATACACAGTAAGCTCAGTAGTCTTGTTCATTGTTGTATTGTCTTTAACATAGGAATGGTTAAACAAATGAAATAAAACAAGGGCACAAAGTTCAATTTGTTCAATTTATTCAACAAATTTCACAAGCTACCATTAAAACAACAGTGAAGTAGAGTATAAAGAAAATACTTTATATGCAAAGTATCTAAAAGTAGGTTTATAAGCATGTTATCAAATCCTTGCATAAGCAAGAAGTCATGACATGGGCACACCCCCTAATCCTGCTTTGTTAATTGGTTTAAGGCTAACACCAGTCAGCTCCATCTGTTTTTGTCCAAAAAGAACATTCAAGGGCCTCAGCTTTCCAACAGGGAGATGGAAAACAAAACACCTTGCATCCATCTGCAGTGTGGAGGTGTGTTAGTAAAGGAGGATTAGCTGTTGATTACTCTTCAGAGAAATGTTGCTTGTCCCAGACGTTTGTTCACTTCTGTTTGCTTCAGATGTCAGAGTGGGAAACAATCAGACTTCAGTGTCCATGAGGAGTTAAACGCTGGCCAGCATGCTTCTGTCATCTGGTCCTTACACTCATACAGCAGCTCTGTTGTCAAATGCAGGCAGCTGGCATGTCTCTAACCTTGGCGTAAGCAGTGCGCATGTCTGCTCCTCTGCCTCAGTGACCGCCTGTCAGTCAGGAGCCGCTTAGTCCTCCTGAGTTAGTGCACACACGCTCACTCTACAGAGGTAGAAACCGACAAGAGACATGAGCTTTACCATCGAGGAGAGGGGCAGGCCCAACACCACGGAGTACAGGGTGTTTTTCAGTAAGCACTGCTCTTTGAATGAACTAGTTTGTGAATTAGATGGAAATAATCCCTTCATGGATTATGCATAGTAGTGTCTGTGGCGGTCCTCTGTTATCCAGGTCCTAGTATCTTCAGGGGTTAACCTTAGTCCAGTTACTTCTAGCTAACCCCTGAAGTGTATGCAGAGTAGTGTAGTATTGTAGTCCCTTGATTAAAAAGCTGTTGTTAGCTCTACTGACAGGTGATTTAATTTTTATAGTATTCTTGACCTTACACTGTACACTTCTTTAACACAGAAAATTCAGAGGGTAAATACATCTCACCATTCCACGACATACCCATCTATGCAAATGAAGCAGAGGTGAGCATCAGTGTCGGCTACAGGACTTTTACACACTGTTTGGATAATGTTTGATTCTCTGGAAAAAGAAAATAAACACTTTTGTGCCATTTCAGCACTATACAAGTGCACAGATTTCCTTTTTATCAAATTATTTATTCATTTTGCAGCTCCTGTTGCTTTTTTGGTTCCATGCGGGTGTAGCAAGAATAGTTTTGTACATAAATGTAAAACACTGCTCTCATTGTGCTGTCTAGTTGTATGTGCTGTGTTAAGTTAGTTTTAAGTTATTCATCTATGAATCTCATATACTGTACACACAGCTAATCTTGAATAGATTAAGTTTACATTTATGTATGGTTTGTAATTGCTGCCGTTCGTCTTCTATTTCTGAGAAATTAATTTAAAATGGGGGGGGGGGGGAGAAATTATTAATCAAAATTGCATTGCATTGCAGAATATTTTTCATGCTGTCGTGGAGGTTCCAAGATGGAGTAACGCAAAGATGGAGGTATATATGTTTACATCTTGCATTTTTAAAATAAATCCATAAAATAATCCTATTAAATAATCCATGGCTTATTTAATAAGGTGTAAATTTTAAATAAATCAGCCAGTCTACAGAGAAGGTGGTATTTCCCATTTGATATGATGCATTATGTGCATTGTACAGCAATGATATGACTGCAATATCTCATCTAATATCTAAACTGAACATTACATATAACAATTGTCTTTGTCATTTAAAGGCAATGGTTATGATGTTTTTTGAAACCGAAACAGTACTGTCTCTAATGATTTTAATTGTGTTCTTTGTGCCTGCATTTGATACCAGATTGCCACCAAAGACCCACTGAATCCACTGATACAAGATGTGAAGAAGGGGAATCTTCGTTACGTAGCCAATGTGTTTCCTCACAAAGGTTACATCTGGAATTATGGAGCTATTCCACAGGTACGTCCAACACAGGCCATATTTATTTAAAAAATAACAGGAAACCAAAAGTCTCTCCTCTGTCAAACATCTTTCTCTGCTTTCTATTTTGACAGACCTGGGAAGACCCAAACCACAAGGACAGCGACACAGGATGCTGTGGAGACAATGATCCTATTGACATATGTGACATAGGAAATAAGGTCTTGAAAAATATTTATGGCTCATGGAGGCACAAAAATCTACTTTCCTGTTTGAGAGGTTTACAAAAATATGTGTTGTATTCCCAGGTGTGCTCACAAGGAGAGATAATCAAAGTGAAGGTTTTGGGGACTCTGGCTTTGATCGATGAGGGGGAAACAGACTGGAAGGTCATCGTGATCAACACCGAGGATCCCGAAGCCTCCGACTTTAACAGTATGAATATATACACAAGGTTCTCCATGCTGTCAAAACTATAATGGCACCATTTCAGTTTAGTTACAGTCTTCTCCTCGTTGTTGATGTCAAATGGTTGCAGGTATCGATGATGTGAGACGACTCAAGCCTGGATATCTAGAGGCAACGGTTGATTGGTTCAAGAGATATAAAGTTCCAGATGGGAAACCTGAAAACCAGTTTGCTTTCAACGGCGAGTTCAAGGACAGGGTAAACCTTTTCAGATTCTATTTTAAACATTCATTTATTGTTTCTCTTTTATCTTATGTACCTTAACATTTCCTTGAATATCAATGCGTTCACAGTGGATGAAAATGATGAACGTGTGCCGCTGTTTTTCAGGACTTTGCTATTAAAACAGTGAAGAGCACCCATGAATTCTGGAAGGCACTGATCTCTACGAAGACAAGTGCTGGTGAATTGAACTGGTGAGCACTTCATATTCAAAAATATAAGCTCCATTATGCAACCACGTGTCACTATTCACTATGTGACAATTACTGTTTCATTCAGGATAATTATATAGCAGTGACTGAGTGATTATATGCTTTTCCAGGTGCGTCTCACTGTTAAAGCTGAAATGATTTGCTTTGTTTCATCCCTTTCTTGTGACAGCATGAACACAAGTGTCTCAGACAGTCCGTTCTGCTGCTCTGCTGGAGACGCAGAGGCTGTGGTTAAATCTGTAAGTCTGTTTTATTTCCACATTCATGTTGGCTCTCACAAACTATTATGGAAAGACAGAAAAATATTGATGGCATTTTTCTTGTAGACCAGATCTGAAGAAACACTATTTTTGAACAGCAGTGAATGAGGCTACACATGTGTCATCTATAATGATCTTTAAAGGGTACGTGTTTAAAATTTAATGATTTCACGAACTTACAGGCGTGTGCTTCTGGACCTGAAGATCCTATTCCAAGTTCAGGTGGGTGTTCATTTTACTTCAGCCACTGCTTTTTTGTTGTTGTTACACCATTTAAATCACATGCTTAATTATTCTTCAGTTGACAAGTGGTTCTACCTTGAGAAGTGAGAAGAGAAAGTCTGGGAAGAAACATGAAGATTTCCCCCCCGTGTGGTGCTGTCATGCTGATGTTTGTTCTGTGTAAAATTCAGTCTAAAGCACAATCCTTCTTTTTCATCATCTAAGTTGTTGGACACAGTCCCATAAGTAATAAACCTCACTACATCCCAGGCTCTAGTGTGTTGTTTTGATTATCATGATGATTTTAAAATTACCTACAGAAACACAAATATATCATGTCCTGCCTTTAAAAGAGGCACCCAGTTATTTCTGTACAACCCACCATTGTTCAGAAATGATCATGGAAGGATGATAAATGCATAGTAGTACATTGCTTTTGTGCAACTTCAATAATTTATTTAGTGTTTCCAAAGTGTAATAGCCACTTGACAGTACAAGATACTGTCAAAAGGCTATTAATTAAATATTAATTTAAGCCTTCTACCGTGAAAGCCACAGGAAGCTTCTGTAAGCTTCAAGAAGTTGATATATTCATTTACAATGTGGTTAGTAATAGTTGGCAACTCATGGAAAAACCTAATGGAATCCTGATAATGTAATAAAGCCTTTATTTTATTATCCTTCAAATAATTTGCCTTGAAATCACGTTTATTTTTGTTCCTCATGTCACAGATTCTATTAAATAGCAATTTTTAAATACCAATTATCAATTATCAATCAATTATAGTGGAATAGTGTGAAGAGTAGTATGTTTAATAATATAATAGTTTGGTAAAAATGTAAGGAGAAAAAAAAAACACATTTATGAAATGTTTCATGGCGGTTCATGCATGTTTATGTCGTTGGAAGTGTGTCGAAAGTGCATCTCACGTTTGTAATGCACCTCACCGCACTATCACTCGTGTACCGCTATTTTTCAACGGGGGGCGCTAATGTGACAGACTGGATTCCATTTCTAAAACACGAAGTAAAAGATGCCAGTAAACCGAGAGAAGAAGAAGAAGAAGAAGAAGAAGAAGAACTACAGGACCTCCGACCAAACTGTCACCAAGGAGACCACCGAGCTGTCACTACTACTCAGTGCTGTTAGGTAAGTTAGCTAAAGCCTACCGTGTCATGACATGACATGATAACACACTGTGGCAACAGGAAGTCTTATTATTGAAGAGTGTTGTTGTTTTAGACCAACACAAGGCCGACAGTCCTAGAAAGTACTCGGGGTTTAACGTCAGCTAACAGGCTAATGCTAACCAGGAGCGGTATGTGGTGTTCTAATAACGCGAAACAGCGAAACAAAGCTCACGAGCTTACGAGATGTATGTTGTATTGACTGTGTGGTGTTAAAGAGTCACAACAATAAGCCGTTTTTTGTTGTAATTGTCTTTTTACTGTGTGACAGGGTTGGGGACGCTGCTAAACAGGGACACATTTGATAAAGCTAATTAATAACATGAGCTACATTTGTTCCCAAAGACAGACCATAATATGTATTAGTGTTTAATCTGAAGGCGTTAGGTTTGGACCGTATGACCTGTTCACAGAAAGGTAACACTATCCACCTGCTACACCCGTGGGTGGAGTTGAAAACACCTGTATGATGTAATAGAATGGAATCATTCCACGACAGTCAAGTTCTAAGTATTCAGGTTTTTTCTACCACATGCTACCTTTTTACCATGATGTCAATGAAAAGCAATGTCGACAGGCATCTGTTACAACCCTTATCTTAAGGATTGTCAATTTAAAGATTAAAATGTTGTTTTTTTATCATCAATTTATTTATATACAGGGCTTAACAAGTTTATAAGACCCACCCAAATCTACAGCTGCCCTAAATTAACGCCACTGGTATTTATGAAAATATGTCTCTGTTTCTGTAATGGTTAATACACCAGTATGTAGATTTTTTTTTTAATGCCAAAATATAGTTTTTATTGTTATCCATGGATTTACAAATTTAAAATGGTAAAGCACATTCTTTTTATTTCTTTAAGACGTCAAATTATAGTTATTTACTTGCATTCCTGAACAGAAAAAAATTTTTAGTGGTTGAATGTTATGCTTGATTAATTTCTGACTTCTCAGAGAAGAAGCCTCAGTGAGTTGGCTCACATTTGGGTATAAAAAGGTCAATTCAGTTTGTTATAGAATAAAAGAATAATAATAACATTTTTAGTTTTGAACACATTTTTGAAAGATTTCTAAAATATTCATGTTTTCTCGTTATATGACAGGTGATCTGTATTTAATTGACTGTGTTACCTATAAAATGTAAGGGAATGATAAAAAACTAAAATAAAAGACCAGCAGTACAACCCCAAGAAAGTCACTTTACCACCATGTGTATGAAACCTTCAAAACCTTATAACATATAACCATTATATCTGAGAATCTGGGGAAAGCAAATGTTAAAAAATAAAAATACTACATTTGTATGTCATTATCAAAATAATAAATTTTCACTTCACATATTCCAGACTGCTATTTACGTTATTTTTCTTTTTTCTCTTAATTCATTTTGTGATCGTGTTATTTCTTTCTTTTTCAGTCCGAGAACAAAGAAATGTCGTTTTTATTTGACCTGATCTACAAGGGCTTTAGCAATGTTTTACAGTTCTTAGGTAAGTAACTGTCCCACAATGTACACAAAGCAACCAATTTACTTCTGCAAATCACATATGACATATAAGCAGTATTTAAATGTTCCGTGTGCTCTCAGGAGATGCTAAGCTAAGACTGCAAAGTAGCCCATGTTCATGAACTACTGGAATAAAACAAACAAACAAACAAATTCTTCCCCCAGGTCTGTACAAAAAGAGTGGGAAGCTGGTGTTCTTGGGCCTGGACAATGCTGGCAAAACAACACTGCTGCACATGTTAAGAGATGACCGACTTGGCCAACATGTACCCACACTGCATCCAAGTAAGGAGAGATACACATTTTGGAAATACGTCACAGTATGTTAACTTGGCTTATTTTTATCAACAAAAAGAAAAGAAAAACTATTTTGTTTATTTTGTGAATTCTGCACAATTATTGTTACTTTATGTCACTATTAAAAATGCGATATATATATATATATATATATATATATATATATATGTATATATATATATATATATAAATATAACTTTGACTCAACAACACATAAGACGGAGGAAATTTTCCAATGTAAAGGTATTTTCCCCTTAGTTACAGTGATACCATGATATGTCTTAGATTAGATTCTTATTTGTATTGCAAATAATGTTGATAGTGTGTGAGTATACTGTGCAGGTACATCTAAAAGGCATAAAAAAGGTGTTTTTATTTTATTTTCCAAAAAGCTTCTGAGGAGCTGACAATCGGTGGCATGACCTTTACCACTTTTGACCTGGGAGGACACGTACAAGGTGAACTCTTTGTTTTTGCAGATATTGACACACTATAGGAAAACAGTGGGCAGTTGTGAATGTGATTTGTTGACATTAAGTCAGCTGTCAGTGAAATCTATGTTATTCACTGCCACTAGATGTCACAATAGCACCACTATTTCAGGCTGAAGAAAAAAAGCTTCATCTGTGGTGAATAAAATTGCAGAGATGAGAGGGTTTGCAGTGGGAATGTACAAAAATATAAGCTTTTAAAAATGCAATCCTATTAACTTTCTTCATATTTATAGTTATTGGATATACCTGTATGGCTGTGTATATATTGAATTTCCACCAGCGTTTGTTTAAACTTGCTGAGCTGAAAGTGGCATTCCCTCTCATTGAGCTTCAGGAGAGACAATTCATTCTCCTTCTTCTGTAGCACGAAGAGTTTGGAAGAACTACCTGCCCGCTGTGAATGCCGTCGTCTTCCTTGTAGACTGTGCAGATCACGAAAGACTCGCAGAATCCAAGACTGAGCTGGATGTAAGTTTAACCGTTACTGTTACACAACTGTTGTCTAATATCACTGGATTCATGATGACTGCACTGCTCCTGTTTTCCCAGGCTCTCCTGGCAGATGAAACCATAGGCAACGTACCAGTGTTGGTGCTGGGGAATAAAATTGACCGCCCAGAGGCCGTCAGTGAGGGAACTCTTCGAGGAGCCTTTGCACTCGATGGCCAAGTTACAGGAAAGGTGAACCAAACATTTTTTTTAATTCTCTGAAATCTGTGTGTGTGTGTGTGTGTGTGTGTGTCAGCGCAGATGTCCTGGTGTCCGATCATCACAATCTCCCTCATTAATCTTTATTGTGTCCAACAGGGTAATGTATCTTTGAAGGAGCTGAACATTCGGCCGCTGGAGATCTTCATGTGCAGTGTTTTAAAAAGACAGGGCTATGGGGAAGGTTTCAGATGGTTATCGCAGTACATTGACTGACCTGCTTGTCTGGGGGCGTAGTCAGGAGGGATTTTCTTGACCCATTTTTTCACGACACATGGCAAAGAAATAAGTCTCTTTGGTCGCGAATGTTTCTTTGCCAGAATCAGTCAGCCCAAAATTTTAATCGCGTATTTTGTTTTGGGTTTTTTTCTTATTTCATTCTTAAAGCATTTATTCAGGGTTTAAGGTTTCAATGCAGACTTTTAAAAGTGGTTCATGGTGAACTGTTGAGTTAATGTGAGTGGTCCAACTGCATGGCATGATGATTGGATGACATCAAACCTGATTACAGAACATGTGCAGCTTCACGTTGGGCTAAGTATCGTAGACGTCGTTTTGTTGCTTTATTAGTTATATCACTAATATATATTTATGTTTTCAGGTAAGGTGTAAGGCCAATTAGATTAATGACTAATTCAAGTTACAGTGTGACAATTGTAGCAACAATTATTGGTATAAGTGGCATGTCTTTCACATCAACCGCCCCCTCCAAGTGTGTTCCCGTCAGCTAGCATCAAAACATGAGGTCCAAAATGGCGGCCTTCATAGCGCTTACCCAGCTCCTGATATAAATATAAAAGGCTCATCATGACTTACAATACACTTGTATTGTAGTAGTTATTTTCACCTAAATTTTACACACTGGACTGTTATTTTCGTTGAAGTTAATGTTAAAATAAAAGACAATGTGTTGCCAAAGATCTTTGACAATGATTCTGAGTGGAGGCTGGGTTGATGCAAAATAACACACATCCTATTTAAAACAACAACAACAACAAAAAACCCCAGCAAGTCCCTCAAATAAAGGCAGAGATGATGACGTAAACAGTCTGATCAGCTCACTGACGAGTGTCTTGTGATTAATACACTATTCACTTTCAGTGTCCTGGAGTTTCTTGTTATTCTTGGCTCTGACACTTACTTCTTTCCCCATGTTTTGAACAAAGTGGAGGCAGCCAAGTTGTCTACGTGGACAAATAAAGTTGACTTTGGGAGGTTCGTACGGCGTTTCTATGACTTTCAGAGACTGCCCTTGCTTTGTAACAGCGTGGCGGCGCTGTAATAGGAATGTGGTGCTCTTGAAGAGGGATGAGTGACGGCTGAAGGACAGATATATAACATACATATAGACCTGAATTGAAAATCCAGAGCTTGTACCTACTGTATGTCTGCATAGCACTCTACACTTTTACTTGAACTCAGAATGTACATTCAATTCCAATGTGATAAACTTTGTTTTTATTTTCTATTTAATCCTCGATCATTGATCCTGAATGATGTGTAAAATGTGATGTAATCAGCGTGAAAGCTGTGCAACATTAACGCGGTGGAAATGCTGAAGATAAAGTACTTTTTCCATGATCTGAGAAGATGTGAGAGTGCGCCTGCAAACATTAATATGCTTACCTGTAAATTATTATTCTAACCTAACTCGGGACATTGACACATTTTTGTTCTTCGGTGTATCTTCTGTAAATGTAAATGTGCCTAGATGTCTACAATGATTTGTACAAATTTATATCCTCATTTGAAATAGTTGGAAATAGATGAGGGGGCACGCGCAGCATATGTTCATCTGTGTGTCCTGTGTGCTGTTTTCTTTACTTTTGAACAGTATTCTGTATCAGTCGCTGTAAATTGTGTACAATACAGATGTAAATGTTTGTACAGTAAATGCCCTTTGGCTGACACCAGAAAGTTTGTAACAGAATCAACTCGAGTAGGAGCAGTTTGTGTCAAGATTTGTTTTCACTCTGACATAGCATAAAAATCTAAATGACACCCATAGTGTGTGTGTGTGTGTGTGTGTGTGTGTGTGTGTGTGTGTGTGTGTGTGTGTGTTTTTAAAGCCGGTAAGAAGTCCAGCGTGAGGAATGTTTTGTTGACGTTGTCAATGTGGCCTTTGTGTTGAGCTGAGTGAGTCATTTCTTTGATTGTCTGCACATATTCTTGTTTCTGACACAAAACACGAAATTGACCAATTGTGCCATTCATCAACTACCAGTCTCTTTTCGAAAGAATGTCAAGCTTTGACTGCTGGTTTATGAAATGATAATTCTCCACAAGTCTGACCCAGATCACGATCCTCTGAGTCACATTTTCGTTTCGAAAGCTCCTCCTTTGAACTACGACTATTTACTTGAGCTATTTTATCCTGGTTAATCTGTTGCTGATGCCTTTATAATGCTGTTATCTTCTGTCACTGCTAGTCTATACATTTGCTTTACTGCAAACATTTTAACTACACAAAAATACTGTGATATTTCATGGCGTGGTACTATGGCAATATTCTTGACAGTAGTTTTCTGACGTTGGTGCCCTCCAACCACTAGTTGGCAGCAGTCATTTGGCTACTTGGCTCTCTCCCCCTCCTTTTACTCAGACAATGAAAACTATATTGTTTAAACATAATATCATTGCTATTTTCTCCATTAGAGTTTTACTTGACAAATACTCTACTGGGATATATATCATATGGCTCGATAACTACTATATTCTAGTTTTGGGGTCATGTTTTTACTTTGTAATTGCATTTTCAATTTGATCAAATAAGTTAATATTTATTCAGTATACAGAAGAACCGTAAACCTCTCTGTGTATTTACAATGAAGTGGATATTGACAGTATGACTGCTCTTTATCCTTGATTTGCTTTACATATTTCCATAGAACTCCTCACTTTTAACAGATAAGTATCCATTCATTCCAGGATTATTCACCCATAAATCCTTTTTACAGTGCTGTCTGTATCATTATGATGGGTTTTTTTTTGTGACAGCTGGCAGCCAACTTGCTGTAATTTATCCTTTTATCATGGGGTGGCAGCTCAGCACCAAAATAAAACCAACATCTATCCAAGTCTTAAGAGAAAATTCTGGAACTTTTACCCTGCTTTTGTTTTTTTTTCAATTCCAGTGTCAGCTCTGGTGATACATGATGACAATGCCATTGTTTTTTGTTCAAGCCTAATTTAACACAATCAGATGTAATTGTGTGTAACAAAGCTGTGACAGGTGTGGAACCTAAAGGTCATGAGGAAGTACAATAGTTCTGTGCTCCAAAATATCCATATTTACTCATCCGGCTTTCATTCACACTCCAAATCCAGTGTTTCGCCCACAAGTTAAATTTGATCTGGTTGTGAGCTAAAAACAGATGTGCTATGGTGCAAAAACAGTGCAGTTGGTGATACACAGATGTCCTGACCTCAGTGAGAACACAAAAACTCAGTGTTTCTTTCTCTACAGACAGGAATTGTGGCCCAGTCGCCACCCAAAAAAACGCAACCCTAATTCTCCCTGGATGACAAATCTAAACCCAGGAATAGTTTAGACAGATTAAAATCAACACCCAGCTTGCCTCCAGTGCCTTTATTAGTAAAGTGCTCAGCCTAGAAGTACATTCATACATATACATATGTATATGTATACGTATATACTAACATGCAATACTAAAAACAACCAGATGTCTGGCCTATCAATAGCATGAATGAAGACATGGCAACGATATTCTTATCGGGGGAAAAAAAAAAAAAGACAGTGTGAATCCCAGTGTACACACAGAACTTCAAGTAATGCACATATTTTTAAACACACATTTTTTTTCCCCCAAGTTGCAAACTCAGAATAAAAACAAACCTGTGCCACATTCTTTGACGTGATCTCAGAGTGGGCAGAAATATAGGTCCTGTATATAATTGTGTGTGCGTGTCCATTTAAGCATGTACAAGTAAGAAAAGACCGCTATGAGCTGTGGTGCACCTTCAGCACAAAGGTGGCTTGAAACCATAATAACCTGAACTCTTCTTAGCTTACTTTCACGGATAATTTACACTGGATGTATGTACAGAATACACAATTTAGAAATTCATAACACGTTGCACAGAACTGTTTAAAGGAACGGTTTGACATTTTGTGAGACTGGCTCATTCGTCTTGTTGCCAATAGGAGGAGATGAGGACTGCTGTCGCTTGCTGTAATCATTACCTCAATTAGCTTAAATCAGCAATAAAGGGTTTATTTATGTGGCAGAATAAATGTCTGCACATTGTACTTATTTATCTATTTGCACGTAGATAATCTTATTTGTATTCATTTTCTTTTTTCTTCATGACAGACTTACTTCATATTCAAGTTATAATTTGAGGTGTTTTTCAACACACAGGTTGTTGTTTTTAATCTTAAAAATCCACAGGAAAAGCAGAGTCATTTTAAAAAAAGAGGAGGCATATGTCCCCATTTACAGTCTTCATGCTAAGCTACTGTTTCCTGCCTCTATAGTTTCATATTTAACCACGAGAGCGGTGTTGATCAAACGAGCATCTCTCCCAAAATGTCATTCCAATGGGACGGCAGCTCTAGTACTCAAGCAGTTGTTCACACGATACAAAATTACTGGTAATCTCTATATGCATAGATGGTGGTCGGACAAGATAGGAATTCTGATGGACTTTAGCTACCTATGGTGCAGTCGTCAGTGGGTCCTGCTTCTCAGGACAGCAAACAAAAACAAACAAAAAAAAGCTCTGTTGCTGGAAAAAAAACAAACAAAAAAAACCAGAGGAGAGAATTAAGCATTTACACCTATCTACGACAAAAAACTGGTCATGATCTCATCAGCGGACCTGGTACCACATATCCCACCAGGACGATACATAAACCCATGCCTCTGCAGTCCCTGTTTTCGATCTTTCAGGCCAGCAGCAGTGACTCGGCTCTCTGCGCGGGGTCAGACAGTTTTACCAGATGTATCCGCCGTCGTCTGCCTCGCCCTCCTCTTCCTCCTCCTCCTCCTCCTCCTCCTCCTCGCCGTTGTCCTCTGCCTCCTTTTCCTCTTCGTCCTCCCATCCCACCCCGCTCCCGAAATCTCCAGAGTATCCAGCCACTTCATCTGCAGACAGGTTCAATTGAGGTTCAGGTTATTGACTTAATAGCTGATTGGACAAAGAAAGTCAAACTTCTGTTGGTTTTACCTTTTCTATACAAGTGTAAACTAATTATTTGAGTTTTGGGCTTTGTTTGTGATGCTGATAGCTAAGGTTGTTGTGTTATACTTCCCATCTTAAGCTGCTAAGAGTTTTTTTTTTGTCTTTTTAAATTTTTAAATACACAAATACAAGAGAAAAGAACAAGGAAATTGAAAAAATAGTACAAGTGAGGATGCAGCAGAAACCTATAGGGCCTTATGTGAAAACCACACCCAAAAGAATGTACAGTGCAGTATACAGACACTCAAAAATCATGATGATATTTTAAAATGTTGTGAAGGGAAATAAACAATATAGAAAAGCAGGAATACAAGCCGAGATTTAAGTAGGTGCCATTGTTTCCTAAGGCAGTGATTAACATTGTACAGAATTGATTGCATTTTTTCATTTCACTCCACAATATTTGATAGAAGACTGATGTTTATAATATAATGGACCATGAAGATTCATAAGTAACTGAGTCCTAAAAATCTTTAAAACTTTAAAGTCTAAAAACGTGTAAATGCCGAAAGAACATGTCAGAATTTTCTATAACGTGTCTTTAATGTAAAAGATGGAAGAATAAGGCCGATGAGTGCACTGAAACTAAGACATAAAACA
Source organism: Solea solea (assembly GCF_958295425.1). Lineage (NCBI taxonomy): Eukaryota > Metazoa > Chordata > Actinopteri > Pleuronectiformes > Soleidae > Solea > Solea solea. Next base: position 13,041,027 of record NC_081154.1, on the reverse strand, counting down.
TAAGTTTTCTGTCGTAGTGGACAGACTGAGGAGAATGGTCACTGTTTTTTCTCTCTTACCACAGTCAGGGTTGCCATGGATTCTGGTGCCCATCATCTCTCCACCGTGCTGGTCGACGCACCAGCACTCTGCTCGACTCTGGTCGCACTGCACTTTCTTGTAGTAGCCGTCCTCGTCGCAGCTGGGAATGTACATGCCTGCGAAAGACGCACATTCAAACACACACGCATGTTAAATATTTATAGCGTCGGCGGCAACATGCAGTACAGTCGCTGCTTTATGCTGATGAAATGAAATGCCAGCAAGTCTTAGTGAAGCAGTAATAAGACCATCGGTCAGGATGGAGAAGCAGCTTTTTGGCAGGGAGAGCGTCATCTGTTGGCTTCACACAGGCATGTATATTGCCATGTAATCAGCTTATTATTACTTACTGCACATTTTTGTTCCCAGAAAACTGTAATGTATGCATTATTTAAAAAAAAAAAAAAAACACTATATAAGGGACAGCAGGGGCAAAAAGTGCTTAAGCTGCCGAATGACTGGGTTTTCTGAGCGGTCGGTTTAATTTTCACGGGGACGTCTTTGTGTTTTCAGTTGGACTCTGACCTGTTTGCAGCCGTCTCGCTTTACTCGCACAAGGCCGCCGTTGTCTCTGTGTCTTGACATAAATCCAATCACTTCCTGTGCGCAGCTTAGCTAATGTTGCCAGGCAACATGAAATCTTTACACTGCTACACTGAGAAAGACAGAGAGAGTCATGTGGAGGTGATTTTGACAATGGCGTGAGTGAAGTGGACCATGTATCATTATTAAACTGTTGAATTGGCCCCAAAATAAATCTGCATTCAGCTGCACTGATCTGTCAATATTGGCATCAGCCAAATATCGCGTGACGTCAATGCCTATGGGTGTGATTTCACCCAATATGTTGTGTTTGTGTTTGTCATTTCTTGAGCTGTGAGTGTGGCATGTAAAGATTTTAGTGTCCGCCTCGGTGACAGAGCTTCTCTGTTTCATCAGCCCCGAAAGCAAAGTCCTCGTCAGGGCTAAGCAGGACGAGTGAGTGGGGATAACACATTTCTCTGGGTTCGGAGCTCAAGACTAAAAGGCAGCTGTGCAGCTTTGTGGAGCTGGTGTGTTGATACTGTAGTGTGGGGCGTCTCAGAGAGCCAAACAGGGGGTTTATTCTTCCTCTTTCCCAAAGCCAGCGCCCCCTAATCCCTGTACACCTCATACCCCCAGTCTGATTAGGGGCCTAATCCCAGCCATGAGCTTGTGATCTCTTTAATGAGGCTGCTCCAGCTCCTCGCCTGCTTCTTCAGACACCTTGTTACACGAGTGCACCCACAGGGCCAAAGTGAATTCAGGGTAATGTCGGTGACTACATGGTGCAATTTATGGCTAAGTCTTAGGCAGGTTGTAGCTTTGAGAGGATCTGAAGTGCCTTGATAAAAATTGGTGTTTAAAAAAAACGAAGAGTCAAATACTTCTTGAACGTAGCAGAAGCGCCAGGAGGAACATATTTACCAGGCTTCTTCTTGGCTGCTTCCTGCACCTGGATCCTCTCCAGCTCAGCGAGGCATGGCGGCTCTGCAAGAATCCCACAAGAACAGTGATGACAGTGAAGACCCACCCCCAAACTTGATCTCAGTCAATGTGCCTCATAATTACACTTTGTGCTTGTATTGATCCGAGTAAAAAGACTTGTGTGTCATTCTGTCAGAGCCCTGATCGATTGGCGAGAGCTTCGCTGACAGACTATGTGGATGATGGACAAACATATGAGCTGAACCTACAGAACAAAGAGAGGCCTCTCACGAGACGTTACATGGTAACTGTCAATTGTCACTTCACATTCACTGTGGATCCAAATAATTAGCATCATATCATGGTCAATTATTGGCTCGGCGCCAGCTAATAATGAACATTTGATGAGTGAGAGTGACCCACTGTATGCAGGTTAAATGCCTGATCAATTAGATAATCGGTGTGCAAATGAGGTGACTGCCCTGCTTTTTGGTACAAATGGTGCGAGTGGTGCTCACACGGAATAGAAGAGTGTGCACTGGTTCTCTGTGAGAAAATATCAGCAGAGACACGTCTGCTCGTTTTGTACTTTACATAAGTTGTTGGAAAAAATAGCTGGGTGTTTTGTTCGGTGTCACCATGTGACTTTGGTCGTGTTAATGAAACGGAGGCCTACATTATCTTTGCATTCACATGAAACAGAGAATCGTGAAACAGACAGTCCTGGTTTCATCTAACCTCCTCTCGGTAAGTTTAAATGTTCAAAGAAACATCGTCATTTACATGAACTTTACAGTTATTTTCTCTATTAAATGCACTTATGTACCTCTTTCTGTTTTCAAAAGAACACGGAACACTAAGATGAAGATGAACGTATCAGGATATTCAATGTTTCCACGTTTAAATTTACATTTATCATTCGTATTTTCAACATCCACAGAAGTAAGACGTGAAGATACTGTGTGCCATTTTAAAAATAAAGTAGGTTGCCAGCCGTAGGTTGCCAGCCATTAGCAGATGACGGGGGGATCACCACCAAACGTTACACACACTTCCAGTAGATGTTAGGGTCACGGCTTCGTTAGGTGTTTCTATCACCTGACATCTTCTGCTAAGGAAGGTCAGTCACAGGCAGATCAAACCTGAGTATGTGTGTGTGTGTGTGTGTGTGTGTATCTAACATCTTGGAGCCTAATTGGGTTCTCGCTTTCTGATCCATAGCTGATGGCTGCAGCGTTCTGCAGCCTTTCATGTTTCTTGTACAGACTGGTGCAGGTATATTACATTATTATGATGATATATATATATATATATATATATATATTACTATGGATACATCATTTTACTGTGTGCAAAAAGCGGCACCAGCAACTCTACTTTCGAAGAAAGCTTTAATAATTCCGCATTGACAAAACCGTGCTGACTCTGTTTCACTGTGCTTTTATTGAACCGTCTTTATCCTTTTGTCTTATTGCACGGCTTGGAAACAGAAGCGCTCTTAATCAGATAATCAAGTGGTGGAGTCGGCCGATCAGTGAGCCTCAGCTTAACACAGCAGTGCTGCACTCAGGACATTTAGAGAGGCTAACAAACTCCATTTTAAATGATGAATTGCAGCCTCTACACTGTGAATTGCAGCTTCTTCTCTTTGGACGGTGGTTTACAATCCTGAGCTATAAAAACGAAGCGATGTAAAAAAGTAGCCTCCTGTCCCAACAGCCATTGCACAATTGAACAATATTGCACATTATCTATCTATTTATTTATTTTCTGTGCTTTAATTCTTGTTTGGTGGACACTTTTATCTCACAACGTTTTACTTTTTTAGTTTCCGTTTTTATTTCACAAATGATGTTTTGTCATGTCTGTGCAGTTTGTAATAGGTTGTTTTTTTTTGAAGGATGCAACTGTCTTAAAACTGCAAAACAAATCTACCTCTAAGGGACTTGACTTGATGTGTACAAATACATAGACATTAATTATGTATAATGAATGGAAGGCTTTGAAGGAATTTAGCATCGTCTTTTAGCATAAATTAAAACATTTTTTAATGAATTCACCTTCAACTCTAAGTGGATATTTGTGCCAGATGTAATGAAATTGTCTCCAGGCATTTCTTACATGTCATGTTAATGAGAGAAGGACAGATGAGAGATCACTGTCCCCCATCACCTTGGATTTTTGCCCACAGACATGAGAAAGCTGCAGCTGCTGCGTGTTCCACAGTGGAACTGTCAACAGTATCAACACCCCACGAAAGCGCACACAGAGTGTTGCTCTGAGCCTCCATTGTGAAAGACAGTTGTAAATGTGTTTGTCCCCGTTGCAGTGGCAACCAAACAAACAAGCGATGAAGGGCATGGCGAAGCTGCAGGAGGAGGAGTCGTCAGGGGCTCAGCTCGCTCCAGAGGAACCCTAAATCAGGGGAAGGGCCGTGTTTTGTGTGGTGGAGAGACAAAGCTCTGCTGTGGGTAGAGATCAGCGGAGGCCAGGAAGGACTTTCAACAGGACAAAAGTGAGTCAGGCAGCAGATAAAAGAGCTCTCCAGCCCAGGTTGTCCTCAGCAGCAGAGACAACCTGTTATTCCTGCTGGGAACATTACTGGATCTGAATAAACTGTGAAAAACAGATGGATGGTAGTGTTAAGGCATGAGTTTGTTGAGAAAGCTAAAGTCTAAAATAAGACGATGTGACGGATAAGCACATTGTGCTTTAAAGAGGGTAAATAAAATCCTGATATACTTCTGCGCACATACTAGGGTCCTGTAGTATCCGACTTCCCCACCGGGTGGCGGTACAAGTCTGGACGCGCAGGGAATAGGGCGCATTGCTACCAAAGAAGAAGATAACGATGCTACAGCTCCCTCGGACACGTCTGGTTCGAGGGGCTCAGAGGTCGCCAGGTCGAGGCTCAGATGACTATCCTTGGCGACTTCTTCTGTTTTTCTATTTGGTGAGCGGGGCTCATACTCAATCTTGGGTAAAGAAGTATGTCAGTGTTTTAGCAAAGTTTTATAAGAAACTGTTTCTTTGAGGAGTGGAATAGAGCAGTGGTTCTAACAGTTTATGGCCCATTGGTGGGCCGTGGAGCTACTACATATGAAATAAATAATACATAATTTAGGATTTTCCAAAGGCTGAAATACTGTGTCAGATCAAATGCCTTCTCCATATTTCGATGAATTCATAGCGATAAGCAGTTTGCTATGGTACTCAGTATTGGTGAGAGATGTTGGATCAAAGATTAAAATTTCAATTCACATCAGTGCAAACCTTCTCCCTCGCTGTGATGTCAGCTGGCTGTTACTTCACCGCTTTAAACCTTAAACTTAAAAAGAGACTTTGACTCTCTATTATCTGCCGCCTTCGATCCCTTCACTCACTTTCTCTCCAGAAGCAGAGGCACCACTCTGCCGTGGAGACCTTCCCGTCTTTGTAGCTGTCGCAGGAGTTGAAGAAGGGTCGGATGCAGATCTCATACTTGTCCAGGTTAATAGCAGCCAGCTCAGCCTGGTCCAGATAAAGATCACTATTGGTGTCCAGCTTCGAGAACATCCAGCCGATGGAATCCTTGCAGCTAGCAACCAGACTCCTGTCCAGCACTGTCAGAAACAATTGGTTCAATACTTTACTTTGTGTTTGCACTGCACTGTTTACTTACTTTGACGATTGATTTGTTTGTTTGAGGACAGCAGTGAATAAAGCAGCTCTGTGAGTCTCCAACCTGAAGCGGTGCCAGCGCCGAGCTTGCCAGAGTTATTCCGCTTCGCGTTTCCATGAAGGAGTTGGAACCAGTCTCTCAGGCGGTCGCCCAGGTCTGCCAGGTCCTGGCCAGTGCAGCTCTCTAATAGACCAAGAAAGGGAATCCTAACATTGAAAACCATGGCACTCTGGCAGACACTTCACAACAAACTGCCTCACTTTCCCAAAAGGCAGACAGAGGCTCAGCATTGCTTTATAGTGCTCTAACTGTACAGTGAAGAGGATAAAAGGCTAAAGTTTCCCCACAGAGTAAAGCTGCTGAGGTGAACTGTTGGATTTTTCAGGCCGTGATTTATAATTTTATGATCTGCCAATTAAAGAAAAACATTACTTTGCCATTAACTTCACTGCAGCGAATTGCTGTTGTCCGATACAGATCCACTTTTCGTCTCGGGCTAAGCACTTATTCCAGGGCTGCGGATGAAAAACAGGAGTAACATTTCATCCTTTTGATCAATTGGCATTTTCACGTGCCCGAGAGCCCAGACAATCAATACTGTTTGGCTGCAATGATAGATAGTGTACACTCTAAATAATTAATTACTACATGATTGAAAGAGCAGTTTAGCCACATGGGGGATATTTGCCTAACAGTAATCTCTAAAATTGGTGAGTATTGATCCCAAACATCAAGCAGTGGGTTGAATAGTTGTGTCAGTGAATTAGAGTCCTGGCCTACAGAGAGCAGGCCACCGGTGCATCATCGCTTTCCCTTTTTAAAACCACTGACTCATGAAAAGTGGTGACAGCGTCGCAGGCAGGGAGGCGTGAATCCCAACCCCAATATGATTATAAGATGGAGGAAGGTGACGAAAGTGCACTTACCACGTTTGGTGTCAGTATTTGTGAGGGAAACGGAGGCGGTGGCACAGGGACAAAAACCGCTACACATGATGTTCAAGTCTTTGCCTGTGAGGCAGGCCTGCTGCTCCAGCTTACACTGTACACACACACACACACACACACACAGAGAGAGAGAAGAGGAGGTATGGATGCAGTTAAAATATTTATAGGGGTGACTGCAGGGAAAAGAAATGCCTCATTCAAATGAGACTCCGCACTTAAAGAAAGGCAGCAAGTATGAGCTGTCATTTCCCGCCGTCTTCTCACACAAGGTCAAAATTAAAAACTATATATAAATCAATAAAGTGTCCGAGCACAGGCTGGTGTTATGTTGCTCAAAACGTCAGACATTAATCACGCACTTGTCCTTTCGGGAGCAGTGACAGAGCGCGCTGCCCCGCTGTGCCCGCGTGCATGTCGACACACTCCTGTCATTATTTCAAGCGATGACACAGCCTCTTTCCATTTACTTTCCCTTTTTCTTTTCAAGGTTTTACAGTGCCAGCAGGTAATAAGCAACAAAAAATACAAAATAATCCAAGCTTTTAGGTGTGAGTGCTTTCAAACCGACGCACAGGTGCGGATTTATTTCATTATTTTTGTTGTACCTCAGAGGCGTAGTTGTGTCCATCGGAGCCACATACGGGTGAGGATGCTGCCACAGGACAAGGCTTACAGCCACTGTCGTGGGCTGCCACATGTCCTGACTGCTTGACTCTGCACACAAAATTGGGGGGGGAGTGGAGAATTAAAATGTCAGTTCATCCACATTACACACACACAAAAAACCCTACTACTTCTTGTGATGGTCCAGGTTCTACACATTATCCTTTCTAAATGCCCCCCTATTTGCTCCCGCTGTCCCACCAAATTCAACTCAGTCACAAAATACATTATCTCAATTCAACTGTACATAGACCACATGATAGAGAGCAGAGAAACCAAAAAATCCACACAATGAGCGAACACTGAGGCATCATGGAGAGAAAAAAAACTCAACTCAAAGATGTGCGGCCATGTGCCTAGACAGGTTGGGGTGAAAGGAAAAATGGGGGACAGAAAAGCTTCAGTGATGACATCTTTATAGAACTACGATGTCATTCATAGAAGCAGCAGGAACAGCAGCATAGATTGTTGATAAAGAATGATACTGACATAGCATAATAATCATCCCACTACATCCCAGAATTCAGAATAAGTACATTCAGTATTATTAGATTAAATTGCTTTATTTCGAGATTTCTGTCTCCAGAGGTGTTTTGTTGCTGTGCCACGCCACAACAAAAATACGAAAATATCCTGTTCGTATTTTCCATTTAATGATCGGTTTATTTGACAAGGAAAATGCATATAAATAAACACGTCTGTAAATATAGTTTTCCAAAAGTTAGTTTTGATTTAATTGATTTAACAGTTTTCACTGGGAGACAGCAGCGCCGGTGTAAACTATTGACAGACATGTCAGTCTGTTGATTATCCAGATAACCGTCTTGTCGTCCACAGTGGCCAAATAAACGTCCACTCACTGCCGCGTGCGTCCGTCCTCTGCTGCAGACGGAGAAACTCACCTCGTCGTTCATGTCTCATTTCTTCAAAACAACAAAATAGGATGCTGCTGTTTTGGAGAAAACGCCTAAATAAATGTATTCATTTCGTTTTTGTTTTGGAAAAGCCTTTGGCTGCTTGAAGCACACGAGTGTATTCGATTCATGTTGCAGCAGCAACAGTCTCAGGGGCAGGAATCTAAAAAGCCGCGCTTAATAAAAATCAAAAGAAGATTTAAGTGAGGAAATATGTCGTGTAATTTGCGCAAATGGGGTCCTTAAATTTCCAGCGGCTCGCTGAGGCTGGAAACAGCTGCAGACACAAATCTCGTCTAACAAGATGTTTTCATTGCAAGTCATTTGTATCGCTCTCCTGTAAACTACAAACATCAGTACAACTAAACCAGATTGTCATAATCTCCTTGTTAATATTTGAATGCGCTGCTTCATCACATTCCTCCATGCCTTCCCACAGTGTCAATACAGGCATTAGACTGTGTGTGCGACGCACACTCCCGAGCTGCTACTTAATGATGCTGGCATGGTGTAGTGTGCCTTATTACCCATTATTTGACAGAGTCTCTCTCATCTCTGGAGTGACTCAATAAATGAAGCCCTTTATTGAAAAAAGATATAAGGCTGTCGCTGATGATAGACTTCACAGGTACTAATAACTCACTCCATTAGTTCTTTTCAGACTGCTCATTTATTTTTCTGTCAAAGTGGAATTAATGGGCAGAGTGAAGGATAAATACTTTTCAGCGAGGTTTCCCGCAGTCGGGTAGAGTCTTAGTGAACGCAAGAGCACATAAACCGCTGTATGGAAATGTGAAAGAGCTTAATACGCGTTCTATTATATTCTGTATTGTCCATAATTGAAAACACTGTTACTAAGTGACAGCTCATAAAATGCAGGTTTTTCTCTTTGCTAAGTTACTAAGCTATGTTTGCGTTATATGACTAACTTCCAAGGGTTTCAAGAATGTCTAAAAAACACGTGTAACATTATGAGGCTCATGTGAACGAAGCTAAACCTCAGTTTGAACAAGCCCTGAGTTGAAAACAATGAGGATTGGCTCCGCCCACATAATCCTGACACATAAACCACTGAATAAGAAAAGATAGTTGTGGAGGAGTGTTCTGATTCACCCTTTCTGGTCTGTGGAGGCCACCGTAGTGCCCTGCTTGGGAAAAGGGAGTGGTGAGTGGAGTCCGCTCCACTCACCACCACTAGATGTCACGAATCTTTACACACTGAACCTTTAAATACACAACTTGTGGACAGACACGTACACATTTGAAAATATAGGGCAAGATGGTAAAAGACTAACTAAATAAGTTTGGAACACACTTAAATACATGTATGTAATCTTCTTTACAGCGCCTCCCTTCACAGCATCCATGAACCACCGCAGTGGTCTTAATAATCTGCAATAATTCCATTTTATCTACATATACAGTATGTATGAGTTGTACTGCGAATCCACGTCGTTCTAAATAATTGAACTGAAAGCGGCTTCGTTCATTATTGATCCTGAGCTGCAGGAATATATATCAGGAATAATCTTGTTCATCAGTTCATGATGAGTCATGTATTAGTGATGAATACATGAATCATAAGATATGTTAAAGTGTTAAACTGGCACCTCATCACCATGTGTCTAATAGCAGCAGGTGTTGCCACATATAAATTACAAGTGGCAGCAAAGAGTTGAATTTAAAAGCACCTCATTTTAAGTTTAGTTTAGTCAGCATTGAGTAATTATTGCTATGATTAATGGTGTCATGGAATTTGAATACCTTTAGAGCAAATATTTAACTCTGAAAGCCATAGGTATAAAACTGATGTGGTGTGATTTCCCCTCTGTATGTTTCAGAAACTTTATTTAAAAACTTAAAGTTAACGTAAAGTGCGTTAAAAAGTTCAGAACTGCTCACTTGATGAAATTCAGACCATGAAACTGAGATAAATAATTCATATGTGACCAGGCCAAAGTATTCAATTATTACAGTGCTATAAAAAAGAGGTGCTAAAAGCTTAAGTTTTTGTTTTTTTTACTTTGCTTGTCACTTCCCTGTGGCCCTTTGTTCACTTTCACCACCTTCCGTCCACAGTTCGTCAGCGCTCTGAGAGTGTTGCAGTTAAGATGACTTCGACCTGACTCATGACACTCTGTCTGCTCGGTTGAATCAATAGCTCTCCATCCAGATACTCAAAGGCTTTCAACTGGCACACAGTTAATGGCTGTCGACACCAATACCACTGGAACATCCACCCTGTCCACACCAGAGACACTCCACTAATATCACGTTAAAGTAAATCAGCTAAATTGCTGCATAGTATGTAATTGTTTTGACAATATTGTGACACTGATGCATGCAGAGAGATGGTAGGTTCAGAAGCTGGTTGGAAACAACGGCCTTTTTGCATGGAGTTTGCATGTTCTCCCCATGTGTGCATGGGTTTTCTCTGGGTTCTCTGGTTTCTTCACACAGACCATAGGTGTCAGTGTGAGAGTGGATGTTTGTTTGTTACTATGTGGCCCTGAGATGGACTGGCGCCCTGTCCAGGGTGAACCCCGCATTTCGCCCTATGTCAGCTGGGATTGGCACCAGCAGCTGCCGTGACCCTCATGTGGAGGATAAAGCGGTAGAAGACGGATGGATGGATGGATGGACGGACATATACACACCTTGCAAATGCAAAATAAGTCTTTACCCACCTGTGCTCAAGTTTCTTGCGATTGACACACATGGCCCTCTGGTAGCCCTGAGCGACGCACACCTTATGACGGCTGCACTTCACATTCTGGCACGGGTCCTTGGTGGTGTCCATGGCTGCAACAAGACGAGTGAAAATCCAGACGTGTCAATCACAGCCGAGGTGTTTTGCTTTGCTTCTGTATTGTTATTTTCCTGCTTTCAGGGGGAAAACACACAAAGCACGACTGTCTTTTCCAAAGACGTATGCTATAGATGTCATGGAATGCACACTGAGACATATGCTGGTCCTGTGCACAAATGAGTGCATTGATTTAATTGTCAGCGTTGCCGAAAACATGGACGCCTCACTATCATTAGCGAGGCAACATTGTCAATAGTTCTGTGTGTTGTCTTTGATTGTGAGAAAAACCTGACAGCCCTGATTGAGCATCTCTTCCTCTTGGCTTGTCACATCTCACTTCCCCCCATGTCAACTTATCGCTATCTCTCCCCAGCTCCCCTTTTCTCTCTCTCTCACACGAACACACACTCCATCTTTGTCCCACATTCCATTTCTCCCCTCGCTTGCTTGCTCTCTCCCGCCCTCCCTTCACTTCGACTCTCTATATCTCTTTGGAGAGTTGACTGGCTCAATGCCATCCTCCTCCTATCCCACTGATGGACTGACTGTGATGGAAATAGCACCTTGTCCTTCACCTTACCTGAGCCTGTGGTCAGTGCTGCCCAGAAATGGATGCTACGGGATGCTGGGGATGCTGCTGCATTCCCCTCCTCACAGGAGAGGCCTCCTCAAGAACTCACAAGCTCCGATAAATATAAGAGTGAGTGAGTGAGTGAGTGAGTGACGAGCGCGCAGTCAGTGAGAGAAATTGAAGCTGTGAAATCCTGAGTCAGCTCTGAGCAGCTGCTTTGTAGTCAGCAGACGAGGTGGCTGTCAGCCAGATAGATCCCAGGAAATCTGGCGACGAGGTGATACTTTGATGCTACAGTGGGGAGGTGTGAGGCAACAGTGGACTTTTATGGAATCAGTGGATGACAAGGCAACTCTAAGGGAATCCAAAACACTGGTAGGAGGCTTTATGCTTGTGGTTTGTTCATAACCAAAAGACTGAAAGCCTGAATTGTATAATATGGTCTTTAAGGATCTTCACTGACCAGCCTCTTGGTAAGATGTGGTCTCATCTGCTTCAAGGTTGCACTGAGTTACTGTTGCCTCTCTCACCTTATCTGGTCTTTCTCTTCTGACCAGCATGACCAAGAAGGCCTTGTCTCCCACTCATAAGATAGTTCCTCTTTTTCGGACCATTCTCTGTAAACCTCTGAAATCCCCGTCGATCTGCAGTTTCTAAAATACTCAGACCAACAACAGTGTTCAGAGTCAATTGAATAACCTTTCTTCCTCGTTCTCAGCTCAGTTTGAATTTCAGCAGGTCACCTTGACCATGTCGGCGTTCCTAAATGCATTGAGCTGCTCCCAGGGGGGTTTGCTTAATTTGATATTTGAGTTAACGAACAGGTGTACCCGACAAAGCAGCTATAGTAAGTGTTTCACGCATCTACAGCCCAGTTTGGAGTCTCATTTGTCTCTCCTTCAAAGTATCCATAAAGATGTAGACGTACTGTACAAAACTTCCCAAAATGACTTTCACCATACATATTTTTAGACTGTTTCTTTACGACAAATGAAGTAATGCCTCCATGGATGACGTTAGTTCATCTCTCAGGTTTTCCTCAGGCTTATTCTGGAACAGGTTCCAGTCAGGGACCATAAACTTTAATGTAGGGTAGGAGACAAAACGTTATGCTTTGTTTTGTTTTTAAGTAGTGTAATATACTGGAAACTCTTCCCACTTTCATGTGTGTATCTTTATTAGAGTGTCTTTGACCAGCGAGCAGCCGCTGTACCTGCCGTCCACTCACAGAACAACAGCCGCAGGCGGGCTGTGCTGTGCTGTGAGCCGTGCACTGAAGCCGCTGAACAGAAAGAATCAAATCGAAACAGGAAACGCTAAAACACACTCAACCGTCCGCTTATTTTTATGGTTGAACATCTTTAAAACGGGAATCTGAATCCAGACCTGCATTAAAACACAATGTGCAAGATAACTGACCGGCCAAGCACGGTGGTGTTTGCCAAATTCAAAATCAGGAGGGTTAAAATGACTGCTGTCATTTGACGGATACACGTTTGTTAGATTTATTAGCAGTTGTGGTGATTTATGACAAATAGGAAAACAAATGTTCAGATTAAAAGCAAACACAGAACTTCTTTAGGCTTGATCGATTGCCAAAATATTGTAATCAGTGAACACAATTTGTGTAATTTTGCAAAAGGCAAATGCTTTCTTGGCATATTGTCATCTCACCCAAACTTAATATGGTTGACGCTTCACTATTCTCACCTGCAAGCTCCAACTTGATGCTCAGCAGGTCGTGTACAGTGGCTGGAATAATTATTTTGTTTGTTGACTCAGTGTGATGTTAAGAGAACTGGCAACATCTATATGTAAAATCTATTTCTGACGGTTGAGGCAAAGGATCGCAACTTCCAGTCATTGTCAATAAATTGTGCCGTGACACCTGGGTCGTTGTCCTATTGCAGAAAACTTTTGTTTGATCGATGGTTTCCGTCGCTCGGCTTTTTAAAATGAAACCTTCCGCCCAACAATCCCTCACCTCTCTCCATCTTCAGCTACTATCTCTGTCTCTTACAGTATCTGACTGGCATAGTCACTTTGACAACTCCGAGAGACCTAATTTAAACATAGTATTTAAGTTGACTTCACTTTTTTTTTTTTTACTTAAAATGACAAATGACAGAGAGTTAAAACAGCAATTTATCATAAATGAAACAACTTTACCTTCTGTGTTGATGTGTCATCAGGTTTAGTGTAAGAGAAATTTTCAATCAAACTCACTATGCGAGTTTCCATAGAAACCTGCAATCGTGTTTTCATTATAGTTTCAGGAGGTAATGTGTGACTTTCTCTCCACTCCCCTGCTCAGTATATATATATATATATATATATATATATATATGTATATATATATATATATATATATATATATATATATATATATATATATGAGAACTCTGCCTCCAAGCAACAGCATGAAACCAAACACATCCCCTATATGACTCCTACATACCAAAAATAAAATGTAAACACAGATATAATTTGCATTAAAGAGTGTGTCTTTTGCTCTCTTGCCAATTCATTGCATCATGCTACATTGATCCTGCTGTGATCGGACTCCAAAGGTGACGTGCGTGCGCTGAGCCTGTGTCCACTCTCTCAGAGATTATTATCTGCAAATAAGACTTCCTCACATCTCCCTGTTGTCTGTTCTCGGCTCCGACTCCACTGTTGAGCAGGACGCCATGCAGTCAGACGGCGTCATCATTCAAACCCTTTCATCGGCCACTTGTTTCACATTCAGGTTGTCGGAGCAGGCGCTTCATAAGTACTTTTTAAATACTTTAGCGGTTCTGCACGACAAAAAAAGAAAATCTGTAAGGAACCTGCTAATGAGCTGCCACGAAAGAGAAGCACCCATCTGAAACTGAAAATAGTCGTCGGCGCTGATGGATTGTAAAAGCATGAGAGAGACGGGCCAATCTGACAGTTTTACGTTTATTAGTTTCAACTGGATTTGCAATTTCTGTCATCTTAGAGGACTTCTTTATATCCTGTGGCTGCTCAGTTAAAGCAGCCTTCCATTTTTCCACTGACGGTTTTTGAAATCTACAGAATTGCAAGTTCAGAGGCCTCACAGGAGTCAATCACTGGAGTTCACTCGTACTTTATCGTCAAGTCTCCTCTAAATGGGGACACAATTTACAAGACATCGTATTCTATTGAAGAAGACCTGAAACTAGCAATTGAGACCATTAACTCGTGTGGAAGGAATGTGATATAAAGTAATATAATGATTATTTTAATTGTACAATTGACTCAATATATATGAATTGTTGTTTTCATTATTACAGATTGAGCCCTCACAGGTTCTCCTACATGCTTGAGAGGGATAGGGTGAGGGGATATTCAGATTTCGCCAACAGATGTTGCTAAATCCTACACACTGTACATTGAAAATTGTTTTGAAATGCCCCTCAAACCCAGTCATCTCTCCTAAAACGAAAGTCCCGCATGTGTGTGAAGCTTCCACTCTTTGCCGGAGTCTCTGCTGTCAGGTTGAATTTGCATTCTGCAGGACCTCGATCAATTGGGTCTGCAGAATTAGTCCCAGTGGGAGCCGGAATGGGGATGAAATCCATGGTATTCAAACGAACATCGCCCACACTAACACACCCAGCGAGGTGTTTTCATTTAGATTACATTCTTTATTCCTGCTGTTGTAAGACCAAATGAGTGGGAAAATGTCTGGAGCTGCTCCTTTGAGGCAAGTCTTCAATGATTTTTGCGTGAGGCAGTGTGGGTGGGGTGCTAACCACCGCCTCCTCACACTCACCTCGCAGTAGGAACACGCTGGTTACCCCAAGGGCCTGCTAAATTGGCTACCACATAGTGTCTTTATAACCCGTGCAAGGATACACACTTCACTTCATAACCCCATCGTAGGAGGGTTAGTGTTTGACTATTTTAATCAGCAGGTTAGTTAAAAAGGAAAGCAGCGCTTATGGCCCCGCCGGTGCATGTTAAGATCAGCGCGATTGCTCCGGTGAAGCAAGCACTGTTAAGACACACAATGGAGCCATTTTGAAACGCCTGCAGCACGGATGAGTCACGGCAACACACCACATAACAGGTTTCTGAGTTTCCTGTTCATCCTATTTAATGCATTTCTAGTGGAAAGGGAGATTATTTTCCGTGTTCCGTGCTTGAGGCATAGCTTCGGAGGTCTGAAGAAAGGGGCTGGTCGCCTGCTCTAACTGTTTGTCCAGGATCTCCAACCCTAACCCTTTAAGAAAGGGGAGAGTTGCCGTTTACAACAGCGACAGCAGCTTTCACTTCAGGAAGTCATGATCATGAGGAATATACACTGTTCCTCCACATTCCAGCTCAGTGAGTGAGACGACACAGTCAGAGGTCTGGTGAGTAATAGGTGCTGTTGCATGAAAAGTAATTAATCAGGCTCAGACCTCATCACAATTGTTGGGTTATGGCAGTGGCCTCTGCTGCTCAAATTAAGTTGATTTTGATTTTCTTAATTACAAAAATAGACGTGAAAGAATAGAGCAGTTCCGTATGTTCACACGAGCTCCATTCTCCCCGACAGCTGATTTGCTCAAAGTGAGGTTTCCTTTTCAAGTTGTTGACTAGTAACAGACACCCACAGAGGTAAATGGAGCCAGGTGGGAGTTGTACGTGGAGCCCTCAGCAACAAAGGCAATTATAGCAGGCGTTTTCAAACTAATGGATATGACCAGAGATTCAGCCTCTCCTTCCCTCAATCATAACTCTGTTCTGTGCTCTGACTCCTTCGACCCGAGCTAAACAAAAGCCGTCAGGCCCCAACATCGGAAAGAACAAGTGACTTTAATAATTAGCACCATGTAATTGCAGTGTTTGGAAGCTATCAAGGTAGAAAAGCCATCTACTCTGATTGTGTGGAGGGGAAAGAAAAGAAAAGATGAAATATAAACGATCTGGGATCGCTGAGACTGGAGAGTGTAAGAAATGGAGGACTCCTCCACTCAGACTCCTTTTACCAAGAGAGTCACAGAACTGTGGTGGCCTTCAAATACAGGAGAGAATTCTTCCACTTGAAAATGTGACACACACACTCCCAAAACACAACCCCCAAAATGGCAGCCTCTATTTATTCCAAAGCAGTTATAAACTTCTACAAACACGAACTATGAGTCGCTTATTCAATTTATGCCAATAAGTCCTCATAAATGTTACACACTGGACCTTTAAGTAAAGTCATTTAAATATTGAAAGTCTTTGCAAACAGGCTCTGTAGCAAAAAAAAGTTTAAAAAAATAATTCAAATGAATCCACAACGTCCGCACAAATGTCTCACTCCTAATTGGATGAAATATATTTTTTATGACTTACTTTCATCAGAGCCCGTGTTCTCCTGCGTGTTCTTGATGTAGTCATCCTGGAAAAGAAATATATTTGCATTAATACATTTAATAATTCATGCTCGGCGACAGCAAAGAAAGTCAGCGCGCTCGCACCCTTAATGATCCTCCAGTCATTAAGAGACACACACACACACACACACACACACACACACACAGGCCAAGTTTCACAGAAACGTCGCCGCTCTCCACAAATCACAGTCTAAATGTTTTAGCGGTTCCCGATGACAGTGAGTGGGCGACATTCAAATGATCAAAAACCTTTAAAACTCCCTTTATATGCAGTATTATTATGCATTTATATATATCTGGATTCATTTACATGTCTTCATTTCAGTCTTATGATTAAGTAAATAATAAAGATACATGTGACTGTGCAGACACACTCATTACCCCTCACTATATCATTAGCTCGTTTGCTAATTACACTCAATTATACTAATAAAATCTTTAGCGCTACGTTACATACATGATCCAGTCAAATCCTGCACATTTGCCTGCTTGTGCCTCACTTCTACTGCTGTGTCTTTTTATTTGCATCTGCTGCCCTTATATGTTTATTTCCCTTCTATCCATATTGTGGAGCTTTCAGGCATAATTATCACACTAGCTAATCAGCGAATAATAAAAAAAAGCTCTGAAAAAATAAAGAAAATAAAGAAAAAGAATATGTCACAAAGTAAAAGAGCCTTGAAAAACAAGTTACGAGACGGTTACCAAGGTGAAACCTGACCTGTCAGACGTGACCAAAGAAACGCGTCTTATCAAACACTTTGAAGCTCTTGCTCTGACATATGGTAAACACATAATTATGATGTTCCTTTTATTTTTATCACCACTGTGGTTGTTGTTGCTGTTTAATGCACGTTCTCGCATTAAGTAAGCGACCGCAGCGAGACGCCGAAACCTTTAATGTCGCCCATAAAATAACTTGGACTATATCGTGGCTTCCACACAGTTGCAGGGGGAATATTTGCAAACTAACCCCCGGCTTTTAGATCGGGTCCCCGGCAGTGCTGTGCTGGAACGATAATAAAAATTCAGTGTCCCCCTGCTGTATCCATTTTGACCCATTTCTCTCTGTCAAGACCGAGAGGATCAACTATAAAGCTGTTACTGCTGCGGGCGCGAGGCCCAGAGAGCACCCCGAGGATCAGGTCTGTTCAGTTTAGCTCTGGTCTTATTCTGCTCCAGGGTAATGAAGACTAAGCTCTCGAGTCAAACTGAAGAGGCGTTGAAGGGATACTCGTGTTGTGTTTACACTTGGTTTTTCCCAAATTTAATTGATATTTGAGGGTTTACAAAGAAAAGAAAAAAAACATACCACATTCTTTTATTATTATGATGGATGCTTTTATTTATTTTCTAGTCATCAGTCAGGTGACTGAGCGGGATGTCAAAAAAAGGAGACAGAGACATTGCTTTGTAAACAACAAAAGAGACACAAACCTCGACTTCCTGTGGCAGGAGTGGCGGGAGGATGCGGGGGGCGGGTGGAGAGAAAGAGAGAAAGAGAGAGACATTGTTAGAGAATCAAACAAACGTGAAGTTTTCATTCCGTTCAGCATGCAAACAGTGGTTCGGTTTAGTTTATCACCGCCGTGAATCCATCAGCCGCCTTAATACACGCTGATTGCAGATACGTGTCTTCATCTCGCTGCTCTCGGGGGACAGCACAAGACATTTGCAGAGCATTATGAGCACCTATTAAGCCAGGAAGATCAGCTGCCATTTCTGTGAGCTGGCGGGGGGGGTTCAATCATTGAGGGCTCGTTCTCTGTCTCTGTTTGCAAGCAGGTGCCAAACACCAGCCTCCCACCAGCTCGTGAGCTGTGGATAAGCCATGACATTCTGCATCAGGCTTGGAAAACAGAAAAAAAATAAAAATAAAAAAAAAGCAGGCAGATTGTTGGGAATCTTTGAAGTCAACAGGCAGATGTGATTTTGATGTTTTTTTTATCGGTGCAGCAGCAGCAGCAGCAGCAGACATACAGCACACATTTACTAAGCGCAGCATTGACAACACAGACAGATATAGCTCCCGTAAAATACAACCTTCAGTTAAGGGGGGGAATGACTACTTTCCGTTCATTCCATTTCGCCGTCTTGGCTTCTGACCAAGGGCATTACACATCAATACCCAGCACAGTCAGCCACTCCCTGTGCGCGCCATCATTCAATGCTCCGGTGTGTTTGAGAGAAATATAGCACTGCATGGTTTATTCCAGCAACTCCACCCAGTAAATAAACCTAATTCTTTGACACACACACACACACACACACACACCTGCACGCACACGCAGACGTACCTGTCTACTTAACAGTGCTGTGACGAAACTTAATATAACACGATAAACTATTTACAGGCCACACAAGGACACGTCTGGAGGCTTTAAAAGGCTGAGGCAAGGCAAGAGACAACATCTTTTAGAGGCACATTTGTTTCTGCAGCAGTGAAAATGTTCAGGTGGCTTCATATGACCGGATATTTGCAGAGTTGACTTATCTACATCCTTAAATGGCATTTCAGACTTAGCCACTCCATATTTCCACGTGTACATGCCCATATAGTTCCTTTATTCCATATGAACACTTGTATATCTCACAATCCATTGCAGTAGCTGTGATCTCACGCCAAGAAATCCATCTCATTTGTGTGCACTTATATTCTTTGTGCCGAATTGTACACACGTGACTTCCACTGGACTTCCTCACATAAGCTAAAGCAAGTTTCCATGGTTACTGTCTTCTTTGTTGGCTCAGTCACAAACTGAATGACAAAATTCACACGGACCCTAGGAGGTCAAAGTCATTTGCCAAACCCTTAAATTATGTACGCAGTCTTTATTTTTTTTGTGTAACATTTTGTATCATAAAATCCCAACAAGGATTCCCCGTCATCAAAGTTATAAGTCTAAGCATGTCACACACCAGCTGGAACAATTACTAAAATGATTATTCACTGTGTTCCTGCAATTACTCAGCTCACAGTGCTGCAGGGACCAAAGTGAGCCCTGCAGCATGTCCTAGAGGCTGGAGTGCTTATCTTCTCCCTGCAGCAATGTGACAGCAAGGACACCAGGCTGAGGCTGCATTTAGTCCTTCACCAAGGTTGAGAACTAATGCTGTCCCGCTGAATCCCAGCCAGGCTTCACAGCAAGCCCAGACAAGAGGGGAGGCGGGGGATGCAGGGAGGGGGAAAGATCAGGGAGCGAGGGGGTATGATATTCATGGTGGAGGTCCCCTGAGTTATGTGATTCATATCACACGGCACCTCTCCTGCCATTTGTCAACAAGGCTGTAATGCAGCCGGTGTAAAACAGAGCCGAGAGGCTAATGGAGCTTGACTATCCAGATGCTGTGACTGCTCCTCCCGGGCCGCTCGCTGGTATTAGGCTGACAGCATTTGGCCACGAGCCCGACTACGCTCCTCTGACTTAACGTCTATCTCACCTCGACCAAACCCTGTCTGCCTGCGACATAAATACCGCCGATAACCCTGAACCACTCAACCCCAATGTCACTCACACACCCGTCCTGAGGGACACGAGAGTGTTCATACACATCCCGGCTGTGTATGTGAGAGTCGGACGTTTGACTCTGACATCATTTCACTGCATGTCTATTGGGAAGTAAGAAAATATGCTATTTGTAGATGGGAGCTATCATTGCACACTACATTACGGAAAAGACAATAAATGTAAACACCAGGGAAGGCAAGGCAAATCATAGCATTTTCCAATCTATGAATATAGTCATGACTGTCATTCAAAAAAAAGCTTATGGATAAGATAAGCAAATAAATTAAATGTGTCCACACGAAACATTTGACTATAAGGTGGCTGTGCAAAGCTGACGGGCCAAGACTTAGGGGCGGTGCTGTCTTATGTGTCTGTGCAACTTAGTAAATGCTTTAAGACAGGAATCTAAATCTCAAATGACCTGGGGGCCACTGAGTGTCTAGTTTGCTCAGTAGGGGGCCCATCAAGTAAAAAAGAAAAAAAGTCAAAGACATCGAAATAATAATATTTATGATATTTCACATAATTTCAAGATAAAAGTGCTTGTTTTGATATGGAACAATAATACTTTACACTATACATGTATTTATGAGGCAAAATTAATCTATTAAAAAAAGAAAGACAGAAATAACTTGACATTAAGTGGCGAGCCACATGAAATTGATTGGGGTTCTGCTTTTAGAGTTTCAACATGTATCCGATGCTCATACTGGTTCAAGTACTGAACTTTATATCATGTTTGTCAGATCCTACCTTGGTCCAATGTGTAAGAATTAGTGACATCTAATGGTAAGACAGCAGATTGTAATATAAAGAGGACTCCTCTCTTTCTCAAGCATGTCAGGTAACTATGGTGGCTTCAAGTGAAGTAAATGCACTCTCTGGCTGGTGCTGTCCAGTCACGCTGCTGCAGAAACATGATGGAACAATCATGGTACAGTTTCGGTTTGGTACAGTGTGACGACAACAGACAACGACATCCAGCAACTCTTTTTTTTCCTGCTTGGTTTGTGGATGTTTGTCTCCACAAGACGTCAAGCTTTGTATGACAATAGACTGCAGATGGTGAAGAAACACCAGGGAGTGACACTTTCTCATACGGACCAAACCATACACTTGGAGGAAACACGGCTCAGATGGCAGCATCCATAAAGCAAGACCATTCCCCTAAATACATATAAAAGGCTTATTCAAAGGCAATTTTTATTTTACTCAATCCTATACACTAGCCCTTTAGATTGAGATTGACCCTCGTGAAGAGTTCAGCAAAAAAAAGAAAAAGACAGAAATATTAGATTTATGATATATGCAGATACTCAGATTGGTGAAATTTGCCACCTGTAATGTTTACACGTGTTAAGCCACAGCCCGAGTGCTAGAGGTCAAGTGCACTCCATCCTTGGCAGCTCTGCAGCGGAATACAAATGTAGTAATCTAGAATCTAAAAACCCAAGCAGAAATGTGAAATGAGGAGCTTGCATGCTCTGGGCGTTTCATACCGGGAGCTGCTGGAGCGCAGCCTCGCCTCAGCTCAGTGGAGTAAAAGCTCCCAGAGTAAGTGAAATGTCACAGTGAAAATCTGCATCACATACACACAGCACACATTCGCTCCGTCGCTGCAGCTCATCTGTCCCTGTAATGTGACAGGGTCAGGTGCAGTCTGTGTGCTAAAGGACACTTAGACACACACACACACACACAACCTGAATCCCTAAACTTCAACACACACCTTCAGTCCTTCAGCTGCTCTGCTTCAAACACATCAAACATCAAGTGAAGTAAAAGACAACACAAAAGTGTGAAAGTGCAGCACACACACACACACACACGGATAATGAGCTCCTTGCTGTTGTTATATAACAGTTTCTTTCTGTTCCTCATGGTTGTTATTCGTATTCTATTCCTGTTTTGTTTCTTTTCTTTGCACAAAAATGTGTGTTGTGTTGTGGTTCCTTGATTAATTACACACACCTGCCCTAATCACTTTCACCTGTGTCTCCTCATGTGCCCCATTTTTCATATTTACTGCCTGGGATTCTCTTGCAGCCTCGATGTCCAGAACCGGGACCTTCCTAAACCTCTTCAAGCCTAAACCTGCATCTATGTGTTTGAATGTTGAGTCCTTTCTCCTGTGACCAGTGTTTAGAGGAGGTGGTAGATGGACTTTGTGATCAGACGATGTCATAAATATGAAATAGAAGTGTATTTCCAGTGTATTCATTTGCAGAGCAGCCATTTTGAGATGTCATAATCGGAAAATCACAGGTGCAAATTATCATATTAATAACGCCTGAGTTCCATTTCGTTCTGACTTCGATGAACTGAACAGAGCCACTGTTTATGTAAAATCTGTCAAAATGGCTGCTGTGCAAATTGTGCCCACTTGATGCAAATGCAGCTGAGGCCATTCCATAAATATGAACTCTTGTCACTCATGTTCAAATTCTTTGTTGAAGGTGAATTTGTTAAGATCATTTTCTGCTATTTTTATTTCAGTATGTGCGTAAACACTGATTCATCTCCTCTTTCAAACTAGGACTGAACGATTTTAAAATAAATATCTATATTATTTTTTCCATTTCAAAGGATTGCTGTGATATTTGTGCAGATCTGTGAGAAACAACAATATTCTCTTCAGTCTGCAGAATTAGATGTGTAAAGATCAAGACAATCATTCATCTAAAATGATAATTTGACACACATTTTGGCTCTAACAAATATTGCACCTCCTGAGATCGGCTGCATTGTGATCTCGACTTGAAACTTCCAAACCTCGAGTTTGTTGTGTATTTCATCCTCCACAAAACTCCTTATTGATATTCTGAAGATTATGTGTGCAGTAGACACGACTTACGCAGCAGGATGTGAGTTAGAGGTTAAATGATGATCTGGACATTTTATATTTCCTCCAGCTGTCATTTAATCAGCCTCATGAAGTCATTTACTCCAGCAGTGACTGAATAAACACACGCTGATGGATGGAGTGGTGATCTGGGTCATGTCTGTCGTAAAAAGACACCTGGGAGAGGCTTTCCTCAGCGAAGTGTACTGCTCCTGGTCCTGGGCTCCTGGTTCTGTCTCTGTGACTGGCACGACATTGCCAACTCATCATTCCCGCGGGTCGTCACTTGCACAGTTATGTGCGTTGCCAGATTGATGTGGCGGAATTAGCTCCGTCTCCCTACTTTAAATCACGGGAGAAGGGCAGAGAGGCGGAGGCGGCCGTGAATCTACATTCCACTCTCTGTCTCTCTGTAGTTACCAGGGAGCAACAGGAGTGCGTCTCGCCTTTGCCGGGCCATTATGGCGCCCCAGTTCTCACACTGGGGCCTGAGTGGAAAAGGTAATGTCTCTGTCTTTTTTTTTGTCCCCCGCTGCCTTTAAAAATGGGAGACACTGCTGGCACAGGCCCACCACAGATTGAACCACTTAGAAATGCATTAGAGTGGTCCAAAATGACAGCATCTCTTGGCCTGAACTCCCCGGCTTTAGAGTGCAAAAACACTGCATCTTCACTTGAAGAATATGTGTTCACGTCTCCTTTTAGACCTCCCTCATATGTAAACATGTGGTTCCTTTGCCTGCATAAAAACACACTTCCTCAGTTTGCTCCTACTGAACCGTAACAGGTCTAAGATCTCTCCAAAAAGACATTAACATGATCGGCGGTTGTATCACTGACTGTTTAATATACTGTATATGCATGAGAATGATCATCACACCGCAAAGATAAAACAAACATGGGGGGGTGTCTCTCCATTGCAGCAAAACACCAGAGCACTGTGGGATTAAGTGGCAGCCCCAACAACACAGAGCTGGATCAAATTGATCATCTGAGCTAAGCAGCCTGCAGGCAAGGCACGCATGTTGTTTCACAAGGTAAAGACGCGATGCCTGCAATGCAGTGCACTACTACGGCCCGCGATCTGCAGCCATCTCTCAACACAGAAGGACGCGTCTCTCTTCCTGAGCCACAAAGTAGCCAACTGTCAAGCGTGCGACCAATCTGAAAATGAAACGCAGACGTGATGAGGCCGAGTGGAGAGTCGCAGATGACTCCACAAAGTGGCGACGACACTTTCTGTCAAATCAGAGGCAATTTCTTTGATCGTTAAAATAAAAGCGGCTGTTTTTCAAAATAGAGTCGAGGACATTCGAAGCTCGACGATGAGAGGCGTTCTTTTCTCTCGGCTGTAGCTGCTGCCCTCGGCTACATTTCAGTAAGTTGCATCACAGAAATTAACCTTTTTCATTCTCGAGAGCTCTTCAGCCGCGGTCTCCAAATCCCAGACGAAGTAGCACATGAAACAGTAGTAGCCAGGCTCACTTTCTGGGGACAGACACCACGGCTGAATCAAGGCACTGCATGCTCCGAGAGATGCAGTAATTGGAGAGGAGGAGGAGGAGGAGGACGCAGAAAAATGGATTCCGCTGGCCCCGCTGCTGAGCCAAGCAGAACGCCGGAGTCTGAGCAGCATGTTTTATACACACACACATACGCACACACTCAACCATTTGCAAAATAAAGAAGCAGAAAGAGAGGTGGCAAGCCTGCAGGTTGAGCTCTTCATATATTCCCCAGGGAACTCTCAGCCTCCTATACTCTGCTGAGCCACGCTGCTTCTACAAAGAAAAAACAGATATGCTGAGGTGTTTGTGCTCCACAGAAACAAAAACATTTGAGTCACAATTTTCTCATAATAAAGTCGTCAATACTGATCTGCAAATACTTATCAGCATGCATGGGCAGAAAGAAAACGCTTGAATCTCATTTGTTGCTGGCATGCTTATCGAAAGCAGGAAACTTAAATCAATTTTAAACGTGGTCGAGGCTAAGAAAATAAATTCCACGCCAATGCACTCCAGCAAACTCTTTTGTTTCCCTGGAGATTCCCAGGATTTTGCTACTTACAATAAAAAACTATTTTCTCAAAGTAGTTACAGAGTTGTAGTTGATTTGGAAGTTTCGGGGTTAAACAGACAATGTGAGGAGCAGATCTGGGCCCGCTTTCTCTTCATAATATTGAAAGATGAGCCAAAGCCACACACATTTAATGCAAGAAATTAAAGTATTATGTATTTCTTACCCAATTATTAAGGCATTTTTGTTTGTTTAGTCCATTCCTTAGAGTTCTCATGATGAGATGTTCCTTATACACAGTCTCTCTTTCATCTTTCATCAGTTTGATGAAAGCTTAAACAAGGCCATGTTCTTTTATACCGATTCCTTTCTGATTGTACATTTAAGTCAAACAAGGTTATATAGTTAGGGTGTGCGAGTAAGTAAAAAATAATCTTAAATTATTTGCTTTCATTGTATATCATGATTATTAGGAGCAGTTCTCCTAATTCTAGGATGGGTCAAAATGCAGAGAATAATTTCCTTAAGGGGATTAATAAAGTATCTAGATTATTATGAGTTGCTTCTTTCAGCTGACTTACAATAATACGCTCAGCTACATCCAGGTCATCCACGCTTCAGGAGATTTGTGAGGTGAGATGCTTTCACAAGAGCAGGAACATTGTGAAACATTTCCTGAAGTCACTCTGCATTTCAACGTTTTTAAAAAGTTGCATCTGCCTGACTACAAATCAGCTGTTTTTTAAAAGTGTGACACCAACCGATTTTTTTCTCTCCCTCCACTCTCCTCCTACAGATGCTTTCAACAAGGCTATTATTGTGAAATAGCTGCAATCTATGGCTTCAAAGTGAAGAGTCCTGGCATTTAGAGCGAGGGATTTAGAAGCATATTATTGATGCCGGTTCTCAAAGGTGAACCCTATGTAAAACACTGCAGCAGCTCCATGAAGCAGATGACATCACTAGAAGGAACCTTCAATACAAATAGAGATTTCTATGGAGTGTTAATATTAGTACAGTACTCAAAAATATATGTATATACCACATTAGCCTTGACATTTTTAAGTATTTTGATTGCAGAAATGTGTCCGAACGAAGCTTGAATTCAGCTAAGTGTGAAGAGACAGGCTTATGTATGTTCATGACATTTGTTGACAGCAAAAACCTAATACTCACTAACCCGATAAGTCATTTTTCCTTCAGCCGAACAGATCTGCTCATTAAAGTTTGGTTTATTGTACAAAAAAAAAAGTGAAGTGAAACCATTTGAGTGTGCTGCAGAGCACTGACAATCACTTCACCCCTCGTCTATCTGTGCTGTGATGATTATTATACGTTTTTGCCATTTCCAAATTATGAAGTGCTCCTATTGTTTGAATTATTTTGGCTCATGACAAGCGCAGTGAAGCTGCAGAGCTCCTTTCACAACTATCAGACGCAGAGTTTTAGAAACCAGCATCATGGTTAGGGGAAGATAATGATGATAACCCTCCCATTTGAAATGCCGCAGGGAGCGGGATGAGGCGGCTCACAGGGGTAGCTAAGTTAAATATGCTAGCTGGCTGATTACATTTAATTCCCCCCCGTGTGCAATGGCGATGAGAATAAATTGGGTTGTTGTGACTGCTGATAATACTAATCTCCAGCAGTGGCGGCAGGATATTACAGTAAAACAGAGAGCCACATTGAGATGTCACGTTACGGCTTTAGGAAGGACTACATCACACATAAATGAGATTCTGTCGAGTTCTTCCAACTGACAAAACAAACAAACCTATTAGCGCTTTAGCTTTACATCCTATCCCTGCTATTCCAGTTGCATTATTGAGGTCATTTCAATATGACTTTGGAGTGTTATGCTGCCAACTCAACAAATTGACAGTCACTATGTCTCTCTTTCACACGCAAACAAATATATCCCCCACATGACAGATAAATAGAGTTTGGACAGACACAGGATCACAGTCCCATACAAGCAGCATGTCCTTGACATCTAAGGCCTGTCCCACACTAGAGGATAATTGGCCCCGATCTGGCAATCGTGGGTGCCTTCAGATTTTAGGCTTATTTGAACAGATTATCTGGCCAAATGATCCTGTCGTATTAAACATGTTTGATGTTTACTGAGTGAACAGTGATTGGGGGCGTGAGCAGAACCCCCGCTATAACCACTGAGAGTGTGATTGACTGACCGGGAAACTGTCCTTTAAGTTATGTTAGTTGTTTTTCTATTCAGTCATTGGTTCCTGTTTTATTTTGGTACTCATGTCTTGTCTCATTTCAGATCCACTTCCTGTCAAGTTTCCCTCCTGTGTGATTACTGGCCCCGCCCTAATGGGTTGCACCTGTTTCTCATTGACACAGTTTATTTAGTCCCCGCCTTCCCCTCCTTCAGTGCCAGCTTGTCTCTGCCCTTGTGTGAGATTTTCCAGATTCCCTGATGACTGTGCTTGGACTGTGATTGTGTTTTTGACTTCTCTTTTTTGCCTGCCGTTTTGGATGCTGTTGCCTGTTTTGGACCGATCTCTGTGTAGCGACGCCTGACCGAAATAAAGACCCTGAACTGTTGCTCTGTATGGATTCTGCTTTGTGAGTTCACCATTGCTTGTGCCTGACAGAGTCCACCTCCATGTCAGTTTGTGTCAGGACTTAAACATTAAAAAATCGGTTAGAAAATGTTCATTGTGTGTTTTTTAAAATCAAGTCAGATTTGAAAGTACTCTAGTGTGGGCCAAGCTTAACTCCTATAACCCATTCCCACTGGTCAAAACACCTGTTTAATCCCGGATTTTTGACCAGTTGGGCCACTCACCAGTCAAAAGACTTTTTTATTGATGTAATGACAGTTACCAAACAGGAGATGTCGCTGTCAGGACCGTGATCGTGTCAGTGTATAAGAAGTATACGATATGAAGTGTTGTTGTTATGCCAAGTGCTAAATAAAAGACACACAAAGGGAACTCATGATGTATTGTGTCCGATATTTTTCCATGTCTGTAAGAGACAGACATGGAATTGGCTTTGGCTCCGATCGAAATTAGTGGGCACGACAGAGCAAATACAGAAAGTGGAGGTACAGTAGTTTTTTGGTTTGCCGGAGGAGGCCAAAGCAGAAATAAAAATATATTTAATAGTCACAAGGCGGTGACTCTGCTCGTTGTAAAAATGATTCATTTTGAATGGAAGTGTATAGGAAAATGAGTTTAATTCCCACATGATTTATCGCTGTAGTAAATATTTTACTGACAAGTTAAGGATCTCAAATGCTAGTTTCAGGCTTGCTTCTTGCTTCTTCCTTTATAGGAAAATGGACAATAAAGCTGAACATATGTGAGGACGCAGTGTGATTAACAGCTGGTATCATCCAGTGGGTGCCTGGTTGCATCTGTGAACCTCAGTTTGTACAACCTAATCTAGCCGAATATCGAGGTTTCACTCAATGGGAGTCGCCACTTTGCCCGAGTGGACACTTTAATTTAGTCTTTATCTGCTGAATTTTTCTTCACTTAATTTCTTTTTTTCTTTTATTAGTGACTGACATTTCTTCACTTGTTGTAGAGTGTAAATGGAAGAATTAAGTAAAAGATACAAAACAGTATAGTGACTCTAACTTTGTCACATGAGCTCCATTCAGTGGTGTTTTGTTTTCTCCTCCGACTCCGTTTTGTTACCTGGACGTTTTTGTGACATCACAGTTCACGCAGACCAACCACTGGCAATGGGAATGGTGTTAATTGCCTTTCTTTCACAGCTTCATCTGGGTTTATCATCTAATAATAGTGTGAAAGCCGCTTCACTCTGACCATTAGCTACAGCGAGGAGACTCGGCTCTGCCCGCTCCTCCACATGCAGCTCTGGGACAGATGACGCCAGAGACAAACGTCCGTCCGTCTTGTCCTACGTTAACATCCAACAGACACAGAAAGCAGTAAAGGAGGCTAATTCTCCCCAGGCAAGAGCATGTCCTCCAAGTTCCTGTAGCTCCCTGGCCTGATTGCACAGTTCTTGCCGTGCTATTTCAGCAGTGACTGATTTGTCGCCTAAAGCAAAGAACTTGTGCACCTTGCAGTATCACACCTACTGTTACTGGACATAAATGATACGGCGGTGTTTGCTCCGACTATGTGTTGTTGTTGTTGTTATTGTTGTTGCAGGAGCTTGGTCCGACAACATTAATGGTACCCGCAAACACGCATCTATTCAAAACAAAAAAAGCACACAAAATGTTAAGGACAGCGTTTTTCTGCAGGGTGATTATGTTTCCAAGCGGCTAACACTCTACATCCACAAATACTCTTCGAGCACTTTCCCCTGGGTTTAATAATTTCTACTCACACAACACATTTCTGGCAAGAGGCCTCAGCATGTTCCTTGAGTTTGTGACAACAAAGGTCGTTGTCGAACGACAGATGAGTTTACAACTGCCAATAAATACAGGTAGATTTCTTTGTGTTGACTTTCTCATGTCTGAAATGTTATACACTCGCAACGTGAGCCCTCGTTCTATTTTTATTAATCTGAGTCTTAACGTGAACGAGGAGAAAGAGCCTCTTTAGGCAAGAACCTTCAACCAAGCGACAACAAAACAACTCCAAAACAAACCCTTGTGATTGCTTTAATTTTTAAGCATCAGTCAGCAGTGTATTTGGACTGAAAACTAAATTTTGGACCAACCATTGTGAATTCAGAACAGAGCTCTCTCCTCTGGCACCACAATGAGGATACATTTTTTTAATTTTTTAGTAAACTTATCAAACAAGTGTTGGATGGATTGGTACAGAATTGGGTAAAGATGTTAGTCTGGCAGGCTAGAATTTGAGTTTGTGCAAAAACAGTGACACGACATCCACATCAGCCTTAGCTATACATTGTGTTTACTGCTCATTTATTTCTTTTAGCAACTGTCTTCGCTTAAAAACAAACACACTGGCACAAACCAAGCCCTCTATAAGCTGTGTAGATGTGTATTATATTATATAACGACTGCTTGAACTGCAATAAATATCTTTGTGCAAATGTCATTGGGTCAAGAACTCACCACAGAGCTAGATTTTTTGATTTTTTTTCCAATAAAACCATGTTGTTGGAATGGAAATATTATAGACTTTGTTGCTGTAATGCAAGTCACTATATTCCCCAACATTATCACCTATTTTCCTCATATCCTAGTTTCTGTTATCAGCTCACAGATCTTCAGTGGAGTCTTTGGGGCGTGTCATTATGCCAAATATGAATGGAGATAGACACACAAGCAGAGTGGCATCATTTATTGCTCTGCCTGCAGCTATAAGCACAGAGGAGCTTCAGCAGCACGGAGACAACTCTCAGGCAGATGCCACGATAAATAATGCATGAAGAAAAAAAGCTCCAAGAAGGAGAACCTTGGAAGAGCTAATTATTCAGCTCAACATTTCAGCGACTCACATTGCTGCTGGTGAGAGCTAATGTACTGGTGAAGTAGTGTAGGTGCAGCCCGGGCTCCATTGTGATTGATTATGCATTGGTCTACATGTCTGTCGTGTCCTGTCACCACTCGTTAGGTACTTTTTCCTCGTACTCAGCCACGGTGGAAAGAAACGAAAAGATTTTGTAGAGTTGGACAATGTGTTGGTTATAAAACATCTGCTGTTTAAGGCAGCTGTCTCTGTTTCCTCTTCTTTTTTTCTTTCAAAACACAAGTCTGGCTTTTCCACAGTGGCTACAATACAAAATCCACTCAATTAGGAGTTACCCACACTGGCCTGGGGAAACCAGTAGGATTCCTTTTGTGTTCTGTTGCCACTGTAAATCACACATGACCAGTATAATGTACCCCATTCCCACTGGTCAAGAAAACCTGATTAATCCCAAAATTTCAGTGATTTTTCGACCAGTGGGTCATATGACCGTGCACTACACTCGGGTTTAACATAAGAACCGGGTGCATATGCTAATTTCTCCTGCATCTCCTCTCTTTTTGCCAGAGATGCAGCATCTTCGGCACACTTCTGCGAGCTAATAGCCATTAGCATTAAGCAGAAGTCAACATAATTCATTTCATCAATCATATCATATAAGACGGAGGTCTTAAACTTATTTTTGTATGTTTTTTTTAAATGAATAGATTAATTTCCCATCATAAATATACTTACATTGTGAACTACATCTTGTTGCGGATCAATACAGATACTTTTATTTTGAAATTTGAGAGTTTTTAAGCGGCTATGCAGGCAGTGCGTGGTGATAAACAAGGTTGTGTCTCTTTCCGCCACATCTGACCTCTGATCTCATTAGTGTGCAACAAGCAGGTCGCCACAGATAGTGGACTTGCTTCTCAGATTCACACACGTTCTCCCGTCACAACTTTCAACCCCCAGCACTGTCATTCTCTTTTAATTGGAAAAAGAAAAGGCATCATGTCTGTATTCTGTTTTTAGCATAAATCCTGTGGGAGGCAAATAAATGACTGAGGCTCATGACAGGAGGAAAAACAGCCACAGCTGGTGTAGTGACTCTGAGCTACGCTGTATGAAATGGAGCTCAGTGTCATCTGTTCACCTACAGGAAAAAGCAGAGTGAATGCGAGCAGAGCTGATGTAGGATCAGCGACCGAGCGATCACCGCTATCTCCTCAACAGCTACAATAATGACTCTGAATCATGCTCGGGATTCATCATCAGGTTATTTATTGGCACGTTCGGCTTATTTGCTGTCCAAATGTTTGTGTGTTGCCAGATGAAGTGATGACAAGTGACAAGCAAATGTTAACTGATCATTTTTGGATGTGCACGCCAAAGAAAAATGGATTGAGCTTGGATTGGATTGGAGTTTGTGTGCACGTTTTTATTTTTCTTTCTGCCAAAATATCCAATTAAATGGGATTAATACTGTGTCAGATAGTGAAGGGACTGGTTTTAAATCGAGTTCAGACCTCACCAGCATGTCAGAAAACTCTTCCTGCTTCAGTTGGTTTGTGTTTTAGTGTTTGTGGCAAATGTTAAAACAAAGCGAGACTTCAACCTTCAAATAATGTCTCCAAGATTATTCTGAGCAACTCATAACAGGGTGAATGTCACCTCTGTCAAAGCGTGAGCCGGTCTGCAGCACCTGTGCTACTTTACAGCACGCAACTGCATCAGTGTGTGAATGTTATTGTGTGGATTGCTTAATTAATTTGGTCAATTAAAGGTCAAAATATACTGAAAAATGCCCGTCACATGCAAGAGATGAAAGTCTGAGACAGACAAATTAATTCAACTTGGATTAAAAAGCGTTTTAAAAATATGTGGATTATAAATCCAGCTAGAGCTGAATTACCCTAATCATCAATAACTTTAAGATGCAGATGTTCATGAGTTGTGACTCTGAGTCATTTACAAATGTGTAGATTCACGCTGCAATGCTCGGATTACATTATTACCTGATTATTGCATTCATTACTGTCCCAAATCAAATAAAACTGTGATTCCTGTGATTACTCTCCGCTAATCCTAACAAGCAAAGGAGCCAAGGAGCTGTTTACCTGTAGAAGAAGTAGAAGAAGTAGAAGAAGTAGAAGAAGAAGAAGAAGAAGAAGAAGAGGAAAAGACGTAGCAATTTTCCCTCATTAAAAATCTAGCTGGCAGCAGAGAGCAGGTGCAGACCTTAAACAGTGCTCTGTGGTTGGCTGAGAGGCTGCACAGCTCCTTAATGAGTTCCCTCTTTGCAGTGCACAGAGAGATGGGAGAATCTGGCCGTGAATGAACAGCTCAGTATTGTTCACATGAGTGGTGGCGCGAGCTCCAACTGAGTGAGTCCACCTGAACGCACCAGAATGCAAAGTGGGAGAAATTCAGGGACAGAAAAAGAAAAAAAAAAAGGTGGACTATATGCATTTTTAAGCTGCTCTGTGTGGGTGAATTCTGTTCCACGAGGATATACGTCTATGTCGTATCTGATGTCCTGACATTTGCAGTAGTGCTTGAACATAAAAGGCAGTCATAACCGAGCTCTGTGA
Organism: Solea solea; assembly: GCF_958295425.1. NCBI lineage: Eukaryota > Metazoa > Chordata > Actinopteri > Pleuronectiformes > Soleidae > Solea > Solea solea. The sequence goes on along the minus strand of NC_081154.1, from coordinate 13,008,215 downwards.
AACTCCCTGCAACCTGCTGTGGATTCTCCCGACTTCCTGCCTCTGAAGTCTCATTGTTCTTCCTTTCAGTGTTTTCTCATCAAATCCCCACGGTGGATAATCATGTTTACACTAGACCAATTTAAACACCGGTCAGATCAATCAAACCGTCGTCACAGTGTTCCCCCCCCCCATCCCCATCCCCCTGCTTCATTTCAATAAAATATGAATATTCCTGTCTGTTTGCCTGTTTGCCAGTAAACATTGTCAGAATCTCTCTGCCTCGTACGACAGACTATTTTCCCATCTGAGCAGAAATATGAGCAAACCTGGTTCTCTGTCTCCTCACGTGCTGTGATTCAACTCAGTCCCCAAAGTGTCAGATAAGGGAGAGCTTAAAATTTTATTTAAGCAATGAAAGTTATGACCTTCCTTTAATAGTGAGTTTCAAAATTTAAACCATCAGTGAATGAAAATCTTATTAAACAAACAGCATCAGACCAAAAGTGGAAAAAACAACAACATTATCATTAAGAACGAAAGCATATGCAACCAAATAAATAGATTTTTTTTATTATATATATATTATAATTACTTATTTACTTAAATTACTATATTACAAGCCTTGACCCACCCCACACACACACCCACACACTGGATATAAAAAGCATCCACCCCCAGCTGTGACTGGGGGTGGATGCTTTTTATATTTATTGCTTTTTATATCCTCATCTTTAATGGTTTTATGAATTTAAATCACAGCACATTTATAAAACTTTGATGAAACTGATCAACAGATTTTTTCTTTTTTCCGGCTTTGACATTTAGGAGACTTTCTCTAATGATCAGTTTCGGAGACGTCTAATTAATCCACCGGGATTCAATTTTGTGAGACAAAAAAAAAGTCAAGTGGAGGCTGTGAATGAATGAATGATGTGTCACTAAGGCGATGAATAACAAGTCATCTATGATTGAATCTTTGATGAAGGTGTTGATTAAATAACTTAAATAGAGCAAAACCCACAAATCATAACAACCATTTTACACTGAATATTTAATATTTGATTGACCAAACGTTATAAATAAAGATTTTCTATTACACCGTTAGTTTAAATCACATAAACTCTGGACTGCAACCCAAAATGCCCTCCCACATTTGGATGTATCAATACGTGCTTCACCCTATTACCCTATGCTTCACAGATAGATTGAAGACAAACTAATCTTCTCAGGACAGCGGGGGGGTCCAGCTCAAACCAATTCCTTCTGACATTGAGTGAAAGGGCATCATACAAACATGGACTGTACATAAAATGGACTTAATCTCCCAGCTGCAGAACAAACTCCCCTTTTTGAAACCTCCAGATTCACGTTTTGATCGGTGTCATGTTGAGGTTTTGCAACAGGAAGTTCACCTGCAACCACATTTCTATCTGTATTTCTCTCATTCATTTGCATTTCAATTACAAATTCCCCCAAATCCCACAATCTGTGTGCCAGGGGGGGACAAGGACTGTGGGACACACTCCCACAAACGTGCTCCAAGGTAATGCAAGGTAAAGCTACGACTTGGCAGACACAGATAAGACTATGTTGTTTGAGTTGATATTTCTCAGCTATGAGATCAAACAGCCGTCTGCTTGTCAAAGCAGAGGCTTGGATCTGAGCTGTGCTTATCGACTCCTCCTCTGTAAAGTCTGCCATCCAGATTCATGCCACGTCTTCTGGTTTTAAAAAACCAAGAATACAAACCATCACTGTGTCCATACAACCGCCTCATATCTCTGACTATGCTCACATGTAACCATAGATAGTTCACTTTCGGGTGCTGATGAGAGAGACAGAGAGAGAGAAGCAGCGGCGGCTGGGTGATTGAAAATCTGTCGTCCAATTAACATAAATACAGGGTGGAGAACGTGCAGTTCGGCTAAACAATGGCATCAATATCAGGCGCCAAAATGACCATAAAAATGAATGACACCGTCTCTTAAACAGTTCAAACAACATTACAACCTTGATGAAGTGAGAAGGATTTATCGCAGGGGGCTGTGTGTATTAAATGGCATTGGATTTAGCCGAGTAATAAACCGGCACATGCTTTCTTTCTTGTGTTAACCCACTAATTATTCAGGCAATCATTAAATAAAGATACAGCACTAGCCTTTTGGACGATGTTGTGTTTGTGTGATACGACAGTACGGCCAATAAGAATCGGCTATTATGCACAATTATTAGCATAATACTGATGTTTTCATGCAGAGACAGTATTTTACGCTTTTTCTTTATTGATATAAAGCGGATCTAAACGTTTCTGGTCTGTGTGGACGCAGAAATCTGATCATCGATTCAGATTTTACGTGAAAATGCAGCTTTTTTTTGCCTCCGCGCGTGCGCTGTTGTCGTCTCTCTCGAGCTGAATCTCATCCACCAAATCAAACGGCGATAGCTTCCATTTCTGACCTTTCTGCCACTTCAAAACAGAGCGCTCGCACAAATATAATAACATCTCATGTCGTCGTCGACGCATGCAAAGAGTGACTTTGTCTGTAATTGCTGTAGTGCTTGGACAAAATTGTTCATTTTTATGTTAATGTTAAAAGGCAGCAGTGGTAGGAGAGAGACCTTTCTTTCCCCTGGCTCGGTTCATTCTGTCTTTATAAAGATTTATAAAGATAAGATTAGGTTTTGTTATTTTGGCATTGCTCCACTCCAAAGTTAATAAAACTGCGACACATGGTAAAAAACAGACTTTTGACCTATTTGGCTTTCTTTGGAAAGAGGAGTTGGACACACACACACATACGTATGTGTTACCCCTGGTTTCCCTCGGCCAGGGACATAACAAGGCTCAGACAAAAGACATTTAAGACGTGTCTGCTGTTAGTTACCTTAAAAATTGGTTTCTACAACACGTTTTGTATCTTGTTTGTTGACTTTGTCTTCACGTTCTCGACAGAATTGATTTCGCTGGCGTAGCTGTCACTCACCGACCTCCATATACCTACACAGGTCATTATGAAAATATAGATTTGTGCAGGTGATTCAGACACGATGTCGTCAGTATTAACAAAGCTGTCCTCACACTGCGTCTCTCTCTCTCTCTTTCACTGGACATCTAGTAAAAAACCCTGAGCATGTTTTTGTGTTTTGAGGGAGGAGCTTTGATGGCAGAGCAGAGGAGAGGGGGTCGGACAAATCAGTTGCAATCTTTCCCAGACTCCTACTTCACTTGATTTTCTCTTTTATTTCCCCCTAGATAATTTCCTTTGTTGATGGCTATCTGGAACTGGAGTGAGATTTTTTTAACAACTTACACAATAACAGTGTTTTAGGAACCAGTCACTAATTACAATCACTTTTATTTCTTGTACAATTCTCTGATTGTAATTAGTTGAATTTAATTAGGGGGAAAAAGACAGCATTAGTATTCAGTATCTGCCAATGTTGAGGCATCGGGTTCTGAACAAGATGGAGAAATTGGTTCAGATTTAACATTACTGTCCTTGAGAGTGTAATGTTTGTTGCTGTGTCCAGCGGAAACACAAGAATATGCATGGATGGGCTAAAATCCACATTTGCTCATACGTCAGTGATGACCTGTCAAAACAAGATCGCTGTCGGTTCCCACCGGCATCAAATCAAAGATCAGAGATCGTCAGTATCACTTGATGAGCACAAGGGACAGAGGAATATCTCATCCTGTCAGATCTGGATCAGTGAGAAACAGTTTGGTATTCTGTTTACACAGGGGAGGCTATTCCTGTAATGTCCATATTTATATCAGGCCACTGCGGGCAATGGTGCAAATTAATGAGCGGGACTGCTTTATGGCTGTGTGGGGTTTACAAGGTATTGCTTAACCTTGATTTATAAGGCAATTAATTCAGCGGATCAACTGACTGCAATCACCGCCTTCACAAACCAGTCAGATCGCAGGGTTTATGAAAGTCACCGTGAAGTTCATCTTGGACTCTTTAGACAAAGAATGACGCCGCTGTGTTAAATTTAGGAATAAATAGCATTAAAATCTATATCGTGATGTCACAGTGACCTTGACCTTACATGGGTTTGGGTTCATTTTTGGGTCTGAGTGAGTTTTTGTGACAGACTCTCCAAGAACAGTGCACCTCCAAACACAGCTGATGCCAACGCAGCGACATAAACACACAATTTCAATTGATTGTATCTATAAATTGTTTGATAATACATTTTCCTGAAAATGTACTGCATTATAATACACATTATATGGCTAAGATAAGCCTATATTTAACCATAGCACTCGTCCATTGCTTAGATTACCTGCTGGGTAATGTCTATACAGAGTTAATTGACTTATTAATGCAACTAACAATTAATTTATTTCATTTTTGTGATACATTTTCATACATTTACAAGTTAAAAAATATGTATACACTGGCTGTAATTTTGTAAATTAATCGATTGCCCATTTCTATGAACACAAATAAATAAATCTGTACAAGAGATCCACAAAGGAATGATTTTTCTTTCCTCAACTTGATATGTGTGATTTGGAGGAGACTCATGTGATGTCTTGCTGTGTTTAAAAGCTCTGAAAAACCAACTGTGAGCCTTACATCTTATGTGCGGATCAATAAGTATTGATCAGTGAATACAGACACTGTTCAGAACGTCACAGTTACCCAGAAGGAGCTTGGAAATGGCTTTTGAGACTCGGGCTAATGTCATAAATGTCTTCTTAGCTGTGTTTTATTCCCCTATACAGAAAGTCCATTGATAAAAGTGTCAATTTAACCATAAAACACAGTGTGGAGTTGTCGTGAAGTATCATGAGAACATGAGGCACTTCAAGAAAAAAATGTGAATGTATTAACATTTCATACGGCGCGAGCACGGACGTGCACATGCACGCGCATTTATTCATACAGAACCCCCTACAAAAAAATAGCCTGTCCCTGTTTTTAAAAACAAGTATTTGTGATGCACAACGTGATAATACTGCAAACACCTGCACTTCAGAGCGGCACTTGCACTCTCTGTGCGCAAAATCACCTGGGAAAACACACACACACACACGCGCGCGCACGCACACACAACCTCCTCCTCCGGCACATGCACGCGGAGAGGAAAACATCTCATCTCACACCTTTTTATTCTTTCATTATCACAACAAATGCAGCACTCACGTCTCTGAAGCGATTCCAGTGCTTGAGCTTGCGACTGTACTGGGAAATGGTTGACAGCCACTGCTCATCTTCCATGAAATTCCCGGGTTTTCCCGCTTCGCTGCCACTTTTCACGTCCACCTGGAGCGAGAAACCCACCAGCAGGGACAGAGACAGAGACAGGGACAGGGACATGGACATGGACAGGCAAGCGACCATGATGCTCGGGCAGTTTGGGCTGGGATGTATCCTCCTCTTCCTTGTCCTCTTTCTCCTGATGCTGTTACTGTTAGTGCTGCTGCTGCTGCTGACTGTCCTCGCGCCAAGGATCCACAAGACTGATGCTAGTGTGTGTGTGAGTGGAGGAGAGGGAGGGAGGGAGAGAGAGAGAGAGAGAGAATGTATTTGTTACCTCTCTGGGACCTTCTCAGGCAAAAACACTGGACCAGTAGTCCTCATGGAGAAGATCAAGACCTGGTCCTATTTAGCCAGAACCTCATTTCACACTTGGTTAGGTTAAGGTTATGGTTAGGCATGAACTGGTTATGGTTAAGGTTAGGTATAACTATTTGTTGAAGCTGTCCAAATGAAGAATAATTGTGCAAACCTTCGGTGGCTTTGTGAGGACCAAAAATTGTAGAAACCATAAGGAGTGAGGACATTTTGGCAAAATGAGGACATTTTGGCTCCTCACATTTTTAAAGAGGTTTTTTAGGGGTTAAGACCTGGTTTTTAAGGGTTAGGGTTAGAATTGGGTTTATGTTAGGGTTAAGCACTTAGTTGTGATGGTTAAGGTTAGGGAGGGTCCTCACTATGAATGAAGCGCAAACGTGTGTGTGTGTGTGTGTGTGTGTGTGTGTGTGAGAGGGTGCACCTGTGTGTCTCAGTGAGAAACAACCGGAAAGGGCTTTTTGGGGGGTTAAAGCTCCAGTGCAGAACTTCTATCGCCCCCTTGAGAAATTCTGAGGAATAACCAAAACACTGCCAGCATCTCTACATGATGTATGCCTGGTCCGTGCCATGTGCAGGCATGCCAAGCTTGATGTTGTTTTGCATACTCAGCTTTGGTCTTATTATTGTAAAAAAGCCCAGAATGCTTCATATTGTCCCCGCTAACTGTGCTAAATGCTAACTGTGCTGCAGACACACACCGCCTCTCTCTCTCGCTCTACACACTTAACACTACAGCTTAGAGTTAGTGTTAGAATTAGGTTTATGTCAGGCATTGGGATTGGGATTAGAAATACAGGGTTAGGGTTAGCCATGCAGGTGATATAGTAAGAATATGCATTATGTATATGAATGTCCTCAGTGTGTGTGTGTGTGTGTGTGTGTGCTTTCTCTCTCTCTCTCCCCCTCTGATACCACACTGTAAATGAATCATACAAGTGGAACAGATGCACTGATGACCAATCAGATTTTATTCACCACATTAAAGCACTCTTGGCAAAAGTCCAGTGTTTGTTACTATGCCAGCAAGATTCGCTGGTTCCAGCTATAACAGAATTAGACAGTAAGATTTGTGACTCAATTAAAATTGCAACAATATGTGAGGAAAGAATTGCTGCAATTGAGCTTATGCCAGTGGTGGAGTTGCGTTTAAGGCCAAAACTGGATCGATTACATGTTTTGTAAGTAGCTGCAAAGAAAGAGGGAATGTCTACGAGTGGCTTACCTTCACTTGAGATGTCTCTGTGAGATTTCTTTCATCGAAATTGTTCTCTGATCTAAATCACCGACTCCTCACCCTTTCCTCTCTCAAGAGCATCGGGGAATTACAGTGGCCTTCGCTTACCAAAAAGGATGTAGGCTAAACACTTTCTCACAACTCTCTCCACCCTTCGCCCTCCCATTCTCTGCCATTTCCTCCTTCTTCTCTGTTGGTTTATACTAAGGTAATGAAAACAAACTATGTTCTACTTTCAATGTGTGCTAATTTGGAGTTAAATGTGGAGTTAAATGCTACATGATAATAATTAGATTAGACAGTGCTCTCCAAGGTCAAATACTATTAAAGTTATATGACAAGATTTAAAGCAGACTGTGGTGAATTTACTGTTCCACAGTCGAGGATTTATCCTGCAAAGGCTCCATCACCTGCAGACTCTGGAACAGTGAAAAGTCTCACACTGGCAGACCTGAGTCCGTTATAGCCCAGAGGAGCTCCACGTATCAACAGTCTATCACATATACAGTATATGTAGAATGAAATCATCAAAGATCCAAAGGTTAAGTATCATTTCATCTTTTTATGGGAGCTCTCATGGCATTTAAAAGACAGACCATCCAAGTGTAAAAACTCAGTTGCGCCACATTTTAGAATTATTTTAGGAATAATAGTTCGTGAAAAGACACACACTAACAATTTCCTCTTCCACAGGGTAAAGTGTATTTAAATGATGCATTTAAAAACAACCACAGTTACCCAAAGTGCTGTACATGCTTATGTAAAGTTTAAAAACAACAACAAATGAATGACAACAGCAGGAAAACAGCAGTATTAACAGAATGAATAAATAAAAAGCAACAATGTTACATATATAAGACCAAATAAGACCACTCTTTTTATACTTCAGCACAACATACAATAAATAACTATTTATCTGTAAATCATCATATTTGACACTTTCATTGTTTAAACAATTCATCTGCATGTCATTATGTTACAATGATGAAAAATGAGACATTTTGTTTTTTTTGCACATCTTTTCATGTCTGCCCCATGTTATGCACTACTTATTACACATACTGCAAATATTATGTACAGTATCGTATTTTTTCCTTAATGTGTTTTCGTTTTGCATTTTCTCCTTTTTCTTATTCAACGCAAGGGAGAATTTCATTGCAGAGATAAGATGTTATCTCTTCATATGACAATAAAGCTCAATATTATTCAATATTATTCCTGTTTCTCCTTCAACTGTCCACGTCCTCTGCTGCCTCTCCCCTCCTCCGCTCATAAAGATGAACATAATCCAGCGCTCTGTGCTGTGCTGTTTCATTTAAAGGTAATTCTAAAGGTGACCAATATTGGTCATGGCTGAGTAGTCGGGAGTAGGATCACATTGCTGTGATGTTGCTTCGCTGGCTAAACTAACTCTGACACTAGCGATAAAATTGTTGTTGTGGCACATGAACACTTTCCCAAGCGTGCAGAGCTCCGGCTTCTGGAAGCCAGAGCAGCAGAGAGAAGTGTCCTGCAGTGTCAGCCAGCTGTGCACATCAATAGTACACGAGGATGTGTTGATCAAGTGGTCATCATCAGTCATGTCAGGACAAGGATGAATGTGTGGCAGGACTAATGGCCACACAGCTGTAATGGGTCACTCAGAAGCATTTAGAAGCTGTGCTCTGCTTTGCATCATTAGCTTTAAAGGATTGTTTCAGAGAAGCGTCTCTCTCTGGACCGTGGCAGAGGAGGTTCACCTGAGGGAATCCTCGAGTGCGAGAACAGCAGCGGCAAATGGAAAACATGTTGATGAGAGGCCTTCAGTTGTTCATGCATTCAGATTGGAAAGAGCAGAAGCGTTTGTATCTGGATCATCAACCCACCCCTCAAAAAAACACAATACTAAACCATCAAATTTAAGTGATCTTCTATATCTACCATCTACAAGTAACAGTCTGGACAGTAGTGAGTCCACTGACAACCAACCATGTTTTCTGATGCTACAAATGTAACCCTTGGCTTAAATGCACTGTATGTCATTTCTTGTCACTTGGGGGGGCTCTCAATCAAAACAATAACAAAAGACTTGGTTTGATGACATCATGACGCGTCATGGGAATTGTCTCGTTGTCATGTTTGGATTCCCTGCAGAGCATTTGCTCTTTACGGAGAGAGCTTGAGCAGCAGAACACACAGCAAACAGCAGATAGTCATTGTGATCCATGAGTGACAAATACACACGATAAAATGGAAAAGAAAAACCTCAACAGCAAAAGACAACACACAGCAAGTAACAAGTAGTATCAAATATATCCTTCATCGCTCTGTGTTTCATAGAGAGTTTGCCCTGAAAGTTATAGCAGATACAGGTAAAAGCAGATTTGGGTAATATAATACAATACTGACTGTACCTGGATATTTTAAGGATTCATTAGGCTTCATTATGGACATTTTTGTCCATTTGGTCAAATTCATCCTCTTGATCTGGCCATCATTTTGGCTCTGTTAGAGCATATGGCACAATGTTTTTGTAAGAAAGTCTCTCTCTTGGCAAATTTTGGAATTCATATATAAATGTCTCTAACAGATCAATAGAAAACTGGGAAACATACACTTGAGTCATTAGAGGACAAAAATGTCCACGTCCACTGTTATAAAACAATGACATAAAAGAATCAAACTGGCATTTAAAAGGTTAAAATCCCCGAAATAATTGAATGATTTATGCTTTTTGAGCAAGGCTGAAGTTGTTGAAGAGATTTATGCAGAAAAAACCCATGAAAAAATATTAATCTGTATTGTTTTTACAGCAGTTGTTTGGAAGTGGACATTTTTGTCCTTGATGACTTGAAATTAAACTGAAGCCTGAGGGTTATGCAATGTTTCATATAATTTGAGCTGGTTTGAACTTAACTGGTTGATTGAATGTAACACAGTCTGTCCTTCCATCGTCTACAGCTTTATCCTCCGACACAGGGCGAAAGAAAAAAACCCATACACAAACTGGGTCTTTATGCTGCAAGGCAATAGTGCAAACCACTACTCCCCCATGTGGCAACCACTGTCTTTATGAAGACATTCTGAGATCCTGAAGCTTTTTCCCGGTAAACTTGTGGTATGGAGTCTTACTTATCATAGATTTTAAAGGCGCTCTCAAAGTTTTCATTACAGTGGCTGTTTTCAGGGGCCCCTTCATGCATGGGGCCCCAGAGATTTGCCTGCTCAAACATTCTTGGGTTTGAGGGACTCTAGCAGCTAAAAAATGACCTGGAGCCTCTAAGGGGGACAAACGCACACATACAGTATGCATTGCTTTAATGATTGAAGGAGGTCAGGCCTGAATTTGGTGCTGGAGGCAGCTGTTGGCGGCTCGTCTGTCGTGGTCCACTGCAAAATAAGAGTTGCTCATGTTGCATTCCCAACTTCAGTTGCTCACAACAAGAACAAAGAAGGCAAAGGACCCACAATGCAGTGTGGCAACGCAAGTTATGATCAAAAAGCTGGAGCTTTAGTGATTAGATTGAATTCCCAGAGATCAATTTCCTCCCATCTCCATAATAGCTCCTCTAAACTACCTTAGATCTTTCCTGTAAATTCTTAATTTAGATGATATAGACCCTGTTCGCTGAAAATCCCTCCACAAATAGATCGTCTTTTCCAAACCCCTCAGTGACTTGGAGTATTTGTGCCTCTCAATCTCGATGAACAACTTCAAAGAACCAACCAGTCACATATGAACGTCTCAGCGTAGCTCGTTAGTATTCAGCTCATGAGGCTCCGACAAACCCTTCAGAGGCTGTGTGTTGTGTTGTTGAATGCAAAATTAGAAATTGTTTCTTTTTAAAAAAAAATAAAGAAAAAGAAAAAAAAAGGATGGGAAACAAATTCAGTTAAAGACATTTGTTTTTAAGGAAATACCAGCGTACCAGCCACAACTTCAACCCTATTCCAAAAACTTGTTGTGGATAATTAGTAAACGAGTGTTGTGGTGCCAGGTGATGAAGATTGTGATGACTGAAACAGCACATGTACACACACACACAACAGGAAGAAAGACACTGCACACTACTTCTTGTTTTTACAAGATGCTGCCTGAGCTGCTGCTCCCCTTCCGAGTTGTCTTTTTCTTTTCATAAACCCTCATACCTGAAGAAAAATAAAGCGCTGCCAAGTCAGTGTGTACTTTTCTTTTCTTAGCAACTGAGCTCAGTATGAATTTTCCTGATTGAGAAAAAATAACCTAAAAAAAAACAGCACTGCTGTTTTTCTGATTTGCTCTAAACAAAAGTCACCATCATTATCAAGACACATGGGAGCAGTTTCAGTAAACATGTTGTTTTTCATACATATATAACAGATTAAGCATCGACTTACAATCATATCCACACTTTACATTGTGTACTTATAGTAACTGTTATGTTTAATGACCTTGTAGTAAGGTGACAGCCCTGAGCTGTTCTTAGTTCTTACTCCAGCAGCATTAGACTTTTCTTTTTTTTAATCACTGAGCAAAATCAATGATATAGGACTTGCTTCGAAGGTTTAGAAGCAGTGAGGTAATCCTGATTCATGAGGCGAATTAGCGGCTTTACAGCCACTAAAGTGGGCTTTAATGCTCGAGTTGACTTTCTTTTGCCTTCCGAGTGTCTACATATTGTCACTTTGCGCAACCGACGTCTCGATGGCTCGTTCAAGAATGACACTGAAGTTGATTTGAACACAAACAAACCCCAACGCAGCAGAGTTAACACATCAGTCTTGTGGAAGAGTGAATTTAATTGTTAAAGTGATTAACTATTGTCATCGCGCTCTCTCCAGGCAGCTGTTGATAAAATGTATGTTTCCTGTTCACTGAGCATAATCAGTTTACACAAAAGGAGCTCAGTGCGGGAAGCTTCATTTCAATAACACCAGAGAGAGAGCGAGGACCGCAGCAACATTTGTATGCTGGCTTTAAATATTTGCTGTGTGCTATTGTCAACACAGAACATCCCTTTTCTGTCTCATAAGACGGCCAACGTGAGGCTCGCTGCTTATCAAGGCTTTACATATACACTCATGTGGCACTTCACTGTACAATTAATGATTACAACAGTCTGAGGATGCTTTCCAAATATATTTATTCCTGTCATATTTACACAGAATGTACACGTGTACCACCAGCTGTCACCCACAAGAACACAACACAAAGGCACTTCCTCATGTTTCCCCGCAGAGCTTCACCGTCAGCTGCAAGCCTCTTCATCAGCCAACACGTTCTGCTCCACTATCGTCTTCATGGGATGACCTGCAACACAAATCACAATCAATATTTGTACTTTAAAGCATCCTAAGGTGGCAAATAAGGATTTGAAAACCAAAACGAGACGCCAAGGCTCTCACATCACAAAAAATCACATGGCCTTTATTTTCATTGCGGGGTCATGAAGACCAAAACAACATCTGACATCAATGGTGGGAAAACGTCCCTGCTCTTAAAGACCAAACTAAAAGACACCAATGATGGTTTTAAAATCACTCATTGTTTTGACCTTCCAAACTTTTACATACTGTATATTTTGTCCGTTTTGTCCGCGCTGCCACTGTGAAGTGTCCAGGAACGAAAGAGCACATTGCTGGATGTTATTTAGTCGGAGAGAAAAATAAACCACATCGAGACATATTTAGGGAGTAATCTCGAGTGACTTACAGCCTTAAGCAGAGCTGCTATAAATGTGTATAGACTTGATTCAGTGGGATTCACACTGGGGCACGTGGCTATTAAAAGTGCAGCGTGAGTTGAGAGCAGCAGGTTCCTCGCACTGAGGCTCCTGTTTTCGCTCTGTGGGCAGCTGTGAAAAAGAACACAGCACCTTTTTTAATTATCCGCACACAAAAGGCAGACAATGGCTGATATTGTGAACTGTTGACATGCTCCTTCTCAGGAGATTTTTAGCCTGTGAAGACTGCACTTTGGGTTCTGCGACACTGTTATGGGCATTTTGCAGTGTCATTTTACACGGGGAAACAAATGATGAATAGAAAGTAATAGAAATGAAGGGATAATGAACATTTGTTGTAGCCCTGTGTTACTGTGCGAGTGTACATAAGGTAAACAGCAGCTCTGAATGACGACCTGCTGCTCAAACACACTGGGCTTTGTGCCTCTCCTCCCTGTTTGAATGCCTCCAGCACAAAAAAAAAGAAAAAGAAAAAAGATGTGGACAGCTGCAGGCGGCCTCCAGACTCGACACTCTGAATGATAAAGAGCTGCTGCCGCTGCACTGATCACCTGCCTCCTCGCTGGAGACACACATTACACATTTCACAATCTTTCGCCTAGTCTGTCCATCAAGGCCACTCATGCCCATTAGTGACAGCGTGATTCGTGTGAAATCCAAACAGCAATGACACTCCACCGGAGAGTCACAGCCAAAACGAGTGACGAATCAAAGGAAGGCACGCTGTCATACTCGACACTTAATGAGATCTCATCTCAAAGATTTGTCTTGCTTTGTAACTTCTCAGTGATATTTAGAATGTGAGGCTAAAATCTGAGGTGTTACACCAGGCACCAAGTGTCTCTGCTTGTTTCAGACCATTACAGTTATCATTTACCTGCCTACTGTACATCAGCCATGTCCTTTAGACCAGTGTTTTCCAAACTTTCAGCATGGGGACAGAGGAAATGTGTGCAAAATGTAGCTACAAATTCACAGCTATATATCTGTGACACTTAATGTCATTTTGAATTGGTAAACAAATCATTTTCAAGAGATATTTGGTCCTGACCCAGTCTTTGGGAATCACTGCTTTAGACCTAAATGTTCTTAAATGAATATTCAAATTAAAAAGGCACTCTTTGTCTTTGTCAGTTTGATGCAGGTGCTTTTCCCTCAGAGCCAGTACCCTGCATGATACCAGGTGAATGCTATTTTCTTCAGTAGATGTCAAATAACATACTTCGTTTGTGTCATTTTTACAAATCTTTAAGATTCCGTCCTGTTGGCAAAGAGAATTACACAAAGAAGGCAAGGCTTTAATATAAACACAGATGGTGTCCATTTTCTATGCCCATTACACCATGCAGTCAGTTCTAACATCATCATGAAGTTTAAGCCCAAAAGTGTTTATTTTTCTGCTTTAACATAGCAACACGAGAGTATGTCCCCTTTGGTTTAAATGAGGGCTTTAAAGCACAAGTATGTTAAACTTACTGATACCTTAAAAGGTAATTTGATGCTTATTTGCTGAGTATGCAAATTTTAACTCAACTACTAAAAAGGTCGCATCTGTCAGGCCTCATTGTTGTTTACATCGCAGATTTTTTCATTACACTTTGAAAAACTGTGATATCAAACCCCAAAATTTTCATTTTGACACTGAACAAGTAAAACCTAATTTAATCAGCCTTTCAATTACAAAAAAAAGGTTCCTAAAAAAACTGGCATGAAATTTAATTCAATATGCAAATTGAAGAGTTAAGCCAAAACAACACTTGGTTGAGATAACATAGCATGGCTTCAAGTTACTAAAACAGGATTTAAATTCTTATTATTGAACTTTTTTATGCGCTTTTTTATGTGCTTTGATTTGAAGCAGTTTTTCCAGCTCATAAATACATCATAAATTAGGGTTGAACAACTTACGGAAAATATGAAATTGCAATTTTTCTGACAGATATTGCAATTGCGATTTGACTAGTGATATAACTTAAGTTCAGCTTCATTTAAAAATTCACTGTGTAATGGATTGAAATTGTGATGGAACTAAACTGCTAAACTGCAATGCAACGACAAGAACTTGAAGAGAACTGTGACTAATACAGATTTTGAATTGGCATAAAACATAGAACTTTGATTAATGAAACAGCATTGTTTCAAAATTGATTTAAGAAACAAGTCGCCCATTTGTAAATGCTCCTTTTAAGAGGACATAGGGATCCTACCTTTAAAACATAAAGCCTGACTAAACAGTGCATGTAAACAAGCACGTGGGGCCTCACTAAACATTTAAATATTGAATTACAATGTAGCTCCTCTCTTTAGAAATAGGGACATGAACCCACAGGGGGACACAGGTCAGTGTGCTCCCACTAACAGAAACATGGTCTTATTGAAAGTGAAGCGTGTTCCCGCTGAAGTCTCGAGGGTCAGACAGGAAATCCCCACAGCAGCAAGCACAGAGATGACTAATGAGGGTGAGAGAAACAAAGATGTCCAGGACATCGAGGAGTGAGTGAGTGAGTGAGTGAGTGAGCGAGTGAGCGAACTCACCCACACAGAAACACATGGAAACATGATTTAGTTAAAAAATTCACTTCACTCAGCCTTACACAACAACTGTTTATGATATAATATAATATAAAAATAAAAAAAAGTTATCTTTGATCTTGTTTTGCTTCTCGAGTTGGACCAGGGAAATGATTGCAGAATATTACCTTGGCAACGAAGAAACTACAACAATCCACTTAAAGTCTATAATTTGTCATGAGGATAAACATAATGGGATTTATGTGTTGAATCACGCAATTAATGAACATGGCTGTAAGTTAGATTTTTTTGTCCCTTAATACTGAAAGTAAATTTAAAAAAAAATCTGTTTACTTACTTACTTACTACTGTCATGTGTTTTATGTGTAAAATGCTATATAGTGTTTATAAATACAACATTTTATTATAAATACTAATTATTTGTTACAAATATATTCCATCCTGAGTACAATATGTTCTCTATCCATGCAACAAAACATACATACATACGGCACTTTCAACAAACACACAGCGTCAGAACATCGTGTGCAAATATAAATCTAATGACAAATTAAATGTGTCTTGTGCGGCAGAGTCTGTCTAAGGAAGACATATGTTCCTTCACACATGTTTTCAGTGCGATCATTAGGGAGGACATCTGTCCAAAGTGTCCTTGATCGTGTCGCTGCCAAATAAGGAAACGAGGATGCACGCGGTCACAGTGAATTTCATTAACTTCTCTCTGTCTCTCTCTCTCTGTTCTTATGACCAATAGCAAAGGTGATCCCTAGAACCCTCACTGTGTCAGTTTACTGAGAGTGGCATTAAGCTGGATGTGTACTCCTGACCCACTAACAAGCATGCTCTCAGGAGACAGTGGAGTGGGTAATTAGGTCCTTTTTTTTCTGGGTCTGAACAGATACATCTTATGTCCAGACAGTTCAACAGTCAATGCATGGACGGCTCCACTGGCTGCCTGGCTGTTATCCAATGACAAAATTTGCATGTCCCTGTTTTAATGGTGTCTGGTGACACGGTTCCAGAAGCGCAAGAGGAGTTAAAAAAAAAATCACGCCACCGCTGAAGTGGAAGGGTGAACGGCACAGGATGGCAGAGCTGACAAACAAAATGCACTCTCAGTTTCCACCCGTGTAACTTTTGGCCACTCTGCGATTGCTCTGCTGCAAACAGAGATCATCAGCAGAGGAGGGGACAAAAGCCAAGTAGCCAAACTCTATGTCCAGTCGTCCCTGACACACGGAACAGACGGGAGTGGAACAAGGTTGTGGCTCGTGTAGGAAGCGCAATGATATGGAATGGAAAAGAAAAAAAAGGAAACTCAGAATGGTATAATAAATCATGTCAGTGATGCATTAACACATTCATGAGGCAGAGAGATGAAAGGAAATGGGTAAAACTTATAATGACCTCTACTGCGTGGATGAAAAGATCAGCATTTCCACAGTCATTTAAGCTCCCAGGATTTATTTTTCAAAGAATTTTAGGCTGTATTTTGCACCTTTTATTCAAATAACTAGGCATTTGGGTTGTTGATACTTAGCTGGTGAAAAAAGGCACAGTGTGTAAGATTTCCTGTTCCAAACATGTAGAAGAACAGTGTTTACTTTGTTCATTGTTCCTACATGTTGAACTCCTGATGTCCACATAAAAACAAAAATGTATACATTCAGATGACTGGACGCTCACAAATCATACCCTATTTTAAGTTACATAGAAATACTGCACAACAATAATAAGACAGGGCGATACATGGTCTCTCAGGAAGAGAGTTCTGCATTCAGCTTCCTTTTTGTGAAGGGTTTATATGATCTCCCTCTGTGCCTCAAAGGCTTTTCTCCAGGCACTCAAGTTTTATTTAGAGTGTTTGAGTGTGCAGGTTAGGTTAACTGGTCGCTCTAAATTATGCAAAGACGTTAATGTGAGCATAAATGGTTGTTAGTCTCTGTGTGTTTGTGTGTGTGTGTGAGTGTGTGTGTGTGTGTGTGTGTGTGTGTGTGCGTGTTGACTCTGTGATAGGCCGCGACCTGTCAGAGGTGGATGTCACATCTCGCCCCAGCGTCAGCTGTCGGCTTTCAAAATATTAGCAGAATACAGTAAATGGATGATGGATGCTTATAAAAGCATGCAAAATAAGATTTTAAATTAGTTTTTTTACGCACATTTGATTGCTCTGTTTTCAAAAAGATTCTGTCATTTATTTTGATGCTCTTGTTTGATCCAGCTAATCGTTTAGACACTTAAGTAGAACGACACAAATTAAAATCCCCAGAGTGTTAAACTCCCCAATATTTGCATGAGTGCTTCATCTTTTCAATTAGTTTTTGTCTGAAAATGATTTTATTTTCCTCTCATAAACAGCAGAAATATAGTTCAGTAAATATCCAGTGTGACGTCTTCAATTTAAAAAAAGAAAAACACTGCCACCTAGTGGACAACACATGCCATTATTTTTTTTTTATTTCTTACCTGAACACTGCAGCAGCTTATGAGAAGCTGACGCTCCCTGCAGAGGAGTAGTAGCCTGTACAGTCTGTCGAGTATCTCTGGGACAGCAGCACATTTTTCAGCTCAAACTCTCCAAAACCGTAAGCACCAAATTTCTGTCATGAAAACACAGGAAATGTGATCAAATAATGACTTAAAAACCATGACAATACAAAACTGCCTTATTCGTTTTAGCAACTCTGGCATTAACTTTTAATGTGTCTTCCTAATATCCTCCCAGTGAATAATTTAGAAGCAAGCACTGACATTAAAAAGAGTAAACTCCACTGATGTAAACTGGTGTTACCATGGTAACAGGTGGCTGAACATTTTGTGTCTTTCCTCCGTATTGTCCTCATTATGATACATTAAGAAAACTTTTTTTAAATCCATAATCAGTTGCACAGACGATGACCGAAAAGAATGGTTGTTTGAGTTCAATGTCTATAATTTGCTGCCCTTGTGTCTGAAGCCTGGAAAAAGTTTGTGTAATATCATTTGAAATTATTGTTGTAGTGTGGCTGGTGTGGCTCTGTATCTTTACATGATGGTGTCTTGTGAGGCTGTTTGGGAGAGGCATATTTTTTATGGATGATATGGCAATAAAAAGAGATCAATTAATCATGTACAGCAACAATATGACATGTCATTTGGGACAAACTGTTTTAAGATGTGAGCTCTAACCCAATGATTCAATAATACCTTATGTGTGTCTCCTCCCTCGCTATTAATGACTGCTGACTTTTTACTCTGCCTTTACTGCCACTGTTTTGAAAACCAGTCTTTAAGAAGGCAGTA
Source organism: Solea solea (assembly GCF_958295425.1). Classification (NCBI taxonomy): domain Eukaryota; kingdom Metazoa; phylum Chordata; class Actinopteri; order Pleuronectiformes; family Soleidae; genus Solea; species Solea solea. Next base: position 12,989,889 of record NC_081154.1, on the reverse strand, counting down.
CTGTATAAAAATGTTTCCTTATACCAAAACCTGAACCCAAATATTTCTGCTGCATGTCACCATCGGCAGAATTTTTTTTAAGCTTTTTTTGTGTGAAATGTTAAAATCATTAGGAACTTTTGCTGGTAACTAATGACTATTTACCATGTTGAAAATATGTCTAAAGCGAGCTGCTCTGACTGGAACTGACCAGACTTGGTCTAACTTTTGTCTAACAATAAAAGGTGCAGTATGTTAGACAATAATTCTATTATTTACTTTTTTGTGTAATATAATTGTCGCTATTCCACTATACAGTTCTGGCACTACTTGGCTCGGCTCTACTCGGTTTGGTCAGGCATGTCGTTTTCCAAGTCATTTTATTAATAATAATAATAATAATAATAATAATAATAACAATAATAATAATAATAATAATAATAATAAGAATAATAATAATAATACATCACATTTTTATAGCGCTTTTCTTGACACTCAAAGACTAAACTATACTAAAAAAATCACCAGGCACCAGGTACTATCCCTAATGTCAAGAGTTGAACCGTGCCGAGCCGAGTCGTGCTAGAACTGTATAGTGGAAAAGTGCCAAATGTTTCACTCCTTGACACAAGAGCAGCTTTTTGTGAGTTGACATGTGCTTCTCATAGCAAACGCTGACTCTGATGCCTGTCGCACACCAGCATTAGTGATGACGCCTGTTGACAGATGTCCTGTCCTCAGTGGAGCCAATGGTGTGGGAGTTTTAGGCAGATGCACATTACACTCATGTCATACCAGACTGAATCACTGTCCCCACACTGTTACAGACTGGAGGGAATATTCACAAAATAAAATTCTTGTTTTGAAATCGGGGGCGACCATAACTACCTTCAAACAGATTTTGTAATTAACTACTTTATTACAATTAATTGAGATACATTAAAGTGCGCCTAACCTGCGAAAAGATTAATTTAGTAATCGATTAATAGTTGAGTAATCGAGTAATTGTTTCAGCTCTTATCATTTCCTAACATAATTGATTAATTTTGCATTTTAATTTGCAGTTGAATTGAATTTAAATGTATTTTATTTGCTTGCTAAAAGACTGGGTGTTCAATGACATCCCATCTCACACAGATAAATCTGGGAAAACAGATGTCAGGTAGTGAGTCCATGTCTGTGTATGTTTGTAATTTAGTGGTGTGTAAGTGCAGCCAGGACTAAATGTCCTCTAACCTTCAATATGTTCCTGGCATCAAAAGCCTCTCTGTCGCTCACAGTGTGTCTTCCTGCACCGCCCGTGTCTTCAACTAGGAGAGAAAACACCACAGAGTGTTCAAGACATACATTATAAAAAAATAAAGATATGTTATCTCCTGATCAAATAAAGAGCTGTATTTGCTGACACAGCTCTTCAGTTGTAGTTAAACAAGGTGAGATCAAGGTGAGTTACTTTATGACAGAAGCTTGTGTAAAGGTAAACAAGGTCAGCTGTGACATTGACCCGCTCTTGTTTTGTGTTGTCGGTCTGCCCAGTACAAATTTGACAAGTGGATCTGGACTTAATCCATGACCAAACTGAATGAGGCCATTGTCACAGCACTGGGAAAACATGCAGCCTGGTGCACGTAAACAAGAGCTGTGGCCAAACACGGAGCGAGCTGCCTGATGCTGCCTCCCTGCAGGAATTTGTTGCCATGATTGTTGAACATTCAGCTTTGCCGTCACTGCAGATTCAGTACGTGCCAAAACACAACAAGAGGACATTGGCTAATAGGTTCGGGGGCAGGAGCGGCCGATGTCATCACAGCAGGTTGATAACAAGCTACAGACGCAGACGCTGTTTGTGTTTCTGCTGGTTAGCATGTCATGTGTGTGTCATGTTTTTTTTTTTTTTACCTGTGGAGTCCTTTCTGAACAGAGTGTTCATCACAGTGCCATGCAGCTTCACTCTGTCCCACTCTCTGACCATCAGCCCCACTGACACAAAGTGCTCCACCAGCTGGTCTGCAATAACCTGCAACCTAAAAGAAATATTAAATCAGTATCAAAAATGGCCACAAAATGTCTTCATAGGATTCGTCTCTAATCCACTTACTTGTCAGATCTGTCTTTCACGTTGACTTTAGCGTACAAGACATCCACCATGGCTGGGTCGTCATTCATGTACTCTATACCCATCACCTCTAACGGCAGAGGTTTTCCACCCGCGATGTCCCTGATGAAAAAGCACACTCATGTTTACAGCTGAGCATGGCACCCGTTATCCGTGACCCGTTACCCGTGACCTGCAGCTCTTGGGTTATAGTTATAGAAAACTGTACATTGTGGTTTTAAAATTTCTTACGGACACAAACCAGAACAAGCTTCACTTGTGTACAGACAGGAGTGCCTGTGTTGGATGTAAACCTGATTGGGCTAAACTCAGCTTGGGCTAAGGCCTAATTTCTTATGATGGCATATATATTAAACCTCTGTTAAATTACAATTACATGATATAAAATGTATATCATCTGTAATAAAAGATTGGACTGTGCTGTGTTTGTGCAGAAGAGCGGAGTCTGTGACAACAGACACATTTTTAGCCTTAACTGTGTAATCTTATCTGAGTGTAATAATCATATCCATCCTAACCACATCTAATGTAATTTCCCTTCTCATATGTACAAAGACAGGGTTATTAAATCCCACAAGATAAGGGTGGTGATAATTCTATTATGTGTCTATTGGTTTAGAAATAACCATAAATGGACTAAAAAATATATCGATATCTCAGTCCAGACTCATAAATGTATGATTTAATTTGGAAAAACAGACTAAAACATTTCCTATAGCTGGACACAGCAAACATTTTGATTAAACATTACTAAAACCTACTAAAAGACAGACAAAAGGCTTTATGGCAAAGAGGTACTGTACATTATATTGGGCTTTAGCTTCACATGCAACACTTGATTGCAGAAGGTTTTCTTAGTCATTGCTAACCATGAAAAAAACGTTCCTTATTACCAGTAGTTAAAGTTTTCTTTCAATAAAAACAGTTTTAGATAAATTAAGTTACTTTTCAATGTCAGTCTTAGAAGATATAATTACTTGTCTGAGCCCCCACCTGATGAAGGTCTGACATTCTTGGAGTTGCTCACATGCTTTTCTCACTTCCATCTCATTTAACAAAGACAAGGTGCCAATTGTCAGGTGAAGCTTTGCAGGGTTCTGAAAGATGCTCCCCTCTACTCCATGATCCTACACAATGATTTACAACAATTAGTGAAAAAAAAAGTATTAATACATAGCCATCACTGCCCCTTATTTTCATTCATTACAATTTCCTGTAAGCTAACTCATTGAGATTGTTGAGAAATTGTCGATAATAAACTATGTGCAGAGGTTCAGAATTTATACCTGTGAACACTGCTGTAGCACCTGATCTTTAAATTTCAGGAATCCTTCTTGGATTTTGGGATCATTCAGAGGAAATGACAGGAAGTGTGTGAAAGGCTGCTTTCTCCGGAAACTGTCAACAAGGACCTCAACTCGTGTGAGTGCAGATGACACTGCAGCTTTGTGGGAGCCTGTGATAACTGTCAGAAAAGATGAAGAGAACACTAAAAGACTGTTTCTTTAAATGCAATTTCTAATAATTTTACAGAGGTTAGATTCATTCTTACCAATCTGTCCTTCCACTCCCTGTTTGGGGATGTTTATTGATGTCTTTGTGTCCATCTCTAAGCGTCTACGTGTCTCTCCCTTTTTCCCAATGATATATCTGTGGAATCAATCAAACAAGAAAACACTCTGAGCCTTTTGTTGCTGCATGTTTTTGAAGCTGAGGAAAAAACAGAAACATCATAGCATCATGTGCATTTTGTAGATAACTTACTTGTAAAGAACACTTGGAACATCAATGGCACAACGATATCCTTTATCAGTCTCTTGGATGATGTAGCTGTCACAGGTTTCGTCTTCCACAAGCTCTTCACTCTCTGGTGAATCAACAATATGCATTGTTTTCCCTTTATTGAGGCTACAACCTTTAATTATTATAAATAGTATATATCTAATTCATATATGGTTTATTTTGGTTAAAACTGTATTACACAGATTTTTTTGAGGATGCTCTTATTATTTTAATTATCAATCAATCGATTATTTTATACATATACATATATATGTATATATACATATACTTATACATAGCATTTATGACTAGCACTTCATAGTTTGTCTTACTTGAAGCTCTTACTTACTTCTAGCTCTTATTTGTACCCAAATGTTTAAATGCACTTATTGTAAGTCGCTTTGGATAAAAGCATCTGCTAAATGACATGTAATGTAATGTAATGTAAAATTTTCTCGGGTAATCCATTGGTAGGTTTATAAAATGTCAGTAAATAGATATTTAGTTCTGCTGGATGTATTTTTATATGGACCAAAGCAAACCTGAAATGAGGCTGAATAGTAATAATAAAGAAAATACTCAAACCCATGAGCAAAACAGTTGGAAATCAATTAAGTAGCAGTAGTAGTGTCTTCCAAAAAACACCATACAATTCAATCAGTTATAGAAATGTTCAATCGTCACCTCTTCAGCTAATTTAAACACAAACTGGACATTGTAGTCTTTATGGACACATTACTGTTGTACTAAACTGCTTTAGTTTTAGCTCAGTGTACAGTGTAACAGGGTAATTCCTGCTTATAACACTGACTAACCTGGTGGTCCCATATAGGAGAACTCCTCTTCTTCCTCATATTGTTCCTCCTTTATGGTATTTTTGCGATATATTCTTCCATTTATATTGATGAGAGACGGGCGTAAAACTTCCATGATGAAAACGTGACAACGTTGGCTAAAGATAAGTGAAAAAGACAGTGATAAACTATATAGCTGTCTGCTAATTTAGCCTGGTGAGTTGGTAGCTTTTTTTTCTTCTTCTTTGAAATCTCACGGAGGCTGGCATTAGTTGCATTACCGCTCCCTGCTGGTTGTAGTTTTGTACGACTTGTATTCTACTTCAGTTGTGCTTTACGTAAAGTCCCAATCCCATATAATTTTATTTTATTTTGTTATATATTTTTTTTCACAATATTATATACAATATATGACTATGTAATTCATATGTTACAGGTAACAGAAGTGAAATCAAGCCTGGGGGTGGCAGTGTTGCAACATAGCGGAGGCAAGCTGTCGTAAAACTCCAGAGAAGAAGAAGAGGAGCCGATTCAATCGTAAAATGCTGCATTTGTCGTAAATAAAGTGTAGGTGTCCAACACAAACATTACAACAAGCAATGATACGGATATAAATTTAAAAAAAATAACCACATGTTAACTTGGGCGTCGACAGTTAGTTCGTATTGTCCATAAACAGGTAAGTTGTTTAATCGCTGTGTCTAATTACACTCGTGCCGCCCGGTTATTGACTTTATTTGGTCTTAGCAGGATAGCTGCTTTTCCTAGCCACCGTGTAGTTGCTGCAGTCGGTTAGCACAAACTCGCTAACATCAGACGCTAATGCTATCGAGTTTACATGTTTTATTCTCACGTGTCAACTGGCTATATCTCATGTTTTGGTGGATATTGTGGACAGAAATGTGGCGTAATCTGCATTCTTTCAATTTTCGAACATTTTTCTGTCAAATTTATATTGGTTGCATTTGGCACTTCTACCTAATGTGTATTACCAGTGTTTTCCAGTGTTCTGTAATGCAGTTTTTCATTGTTTTGAGCAGTCTGTCTGAACAGAATTATGTCATTTTACAAACCCTAAGCTTCCCTTCAAAAGTGACACGCGTGTTCATGCTCAACATAAAATGCTGTGTGGTAGTTTGCATGAACAGACGAGTTGATAACTCGCTTCTGTCAGACTTATTTTATTGCAGCTCTGCTTCGTGGAAAAATAGCATTTGGTGCATTTTAATTTTCTCACTCTGTAGGCATACCTGATGTATTTCAAATAATAAATCTGCAAGTTGTTGAAATATCTATGTTTTGACAAATATGTATGAAAATGTTTTCTGGCTCCAATTCTTGAACAAATCCTGAGTTATCTGCCTTCCTGAGAATTTTGTATGTGGTTTCTGAAGGTTTCTGAAGACCATGGCGGCGTCTTCTTCGTCCTCTTCTGCGGGAGGTGTGAGCGGCAGCTCGGTGACTGGCTCTGGATTCAGTGCTTCAGAGCTCATCCCACCAAGGAAGGTCCTGTACACATATCCTAAAGGTGCAGGTGAAATGATGGAAGGTAGGTCATAAAAAACACCCAGCATGTAAGCTAAATAGAATACTGTACTTTTCAATGGTAACATTTGAGTCAACGTTTGAAATTCAACCAAAGTCGAACGTATTCTGCCTTTTTAATGTCTGTGTTTGATTGTTGAGACTCACTTTACAGTCATGCTGCCTTGTGACAAATTCAGCAGCTACATTTTGTTTGCTGCAATGTTGTAATTTTTATTGGTATTATCACATTTCATACTCATCTCTATTCTCTTTATAACATGGATCCACTATATTCACTGTAAAGCTTCTAAACTACTTCACACCTCTTTCTGCTTTGTAACCACTACTACCATCTACTTTTAATCCAACCAAACAAAAACATGTGCCAAAATGCATCAGCAGTTGTTTGTGTGCCAAATAAACGTGACGTGTGAGTGTTTTGTCCTAAACCCATTTCTATCAATTTTTTTGCTCACTTTAACATAAGAACACACTACATTTAACAATGTTGTTTATTTAATTTTTTAATTTTTCCACATGTTACTGTACGATCTTTAGTTGGCTGATATTCATTTAGTTATGTAATTCTTACTCCAAGAAACGGACACTAGCTGTGTAGGATTATTTGGCTGTGATGGGAATATGCCTTCTAATGGATGCCATTTTATTTATAAGTGTTATCTCTCTGGTAAAACAGTCTCAGTGAGACGACCCCATTAAGTGAAGATTAAATATAGTAAGATGGAAATCTTTATATGTACAGAGAGCGCACACTTGACCTAATGAGTGAGCCATGAACTGTTTGTATCCCTCGTGCATTTTCGTCACCGTTTTTCCTTACGTGCTGCAGATCATGAACAGTTTTGTCCACGCCACAGAGCTGAGCATCAATTTTTTTTGACTGACGAATGCAGGACAGACTTGGCAATAATTGCAATGTCATGGAAAAATCTGCTGATTTTATTATCTTCTAGTCATCAGAGGAGAAAAAAACTGTGGTGTTTCACAATAATGACATTTTCACCCACAAGTTCCATATATAGAATAAAGCATTGTGTGAGTGCTTTTGGTTCTGCTTTTATACTTGAATAACATTTTAAACAATTTAGATTTCATGTTTGATGAGTAAATCCACATTGTGTTGTTTTGTTCCAGTCTGTTCCCCTGATGAAATGTGTTTTCCCTTGCCTTTAAATGACATCAACATATGATTTTAACCCTAACCCTCATGGGTTCGTAATGGAAAACTAATACATCTTGATGGAAAAAGTCCATATGTTGTCTGAAAATGAAACCTAAGAATGACGTCTTCATATTTCTTGTTTTGTCCACAAACCAAAGATATTCAGTTTACTGTAAAAAAAAAAAAAAGAGTAAAGAAGCAATAAGGTGATCACATTTAAGAATACCTAATCAATTATTATTTTAAAAATAACTAAATAACTGATTACTCACTTTTCAAAATCTTTAATCTTATTTTAGTAGTCAGAATAATTGCTACTAAAGGCCTGTGTAGGCCTGTGTCTTTAAAAACGTGTATTTTGAACATGCATTGAAGCCTAATTTCTGTTTTCCTAAAAGCTTGTTATAATCCTGTGTTGCTGGTCCACCCTCTTCCCTCATTCATTGGCCTCCACAGAGAGGATTTGTTTACGGGAGCAAAAGACCATCTGCCTCCTCACTCCTCCTTTGTTGCCCGTGCAGCTCTAACTACTCTAATTAAAGTGATTAGTTTGCCAGCAGAGCACTGCAAGTTTGAAAACAACCAACAGTGTAATCAGGCCAGCAATGCAGCGATGCTATGGGTCTCACGCTGCTCCTCTTTGTTTTCATGTGTCTGTGTCATAATATTATTTGTCTTTTTAAATAAGGCTGCAATTACACATTATATTATTTATAAAGTTTAGTTGACTAAGGTTTCAGTTCAGAATTTTAAAGAAATCTTTTAATTTAACATCTCGATTATTGTGTTTTCTTTATTTTAAGACGGCTCTGACAGATTTTTATGCGAATCCGTGTTCAGCTACCAAGTGGCCTCCACGTTGAAACAGGTGAAACACGGTAAGCCGACAGCTGCATGTGCAACAATTGTTCATTTTACATGATTTAATAAAGACGACCCCACTGATTCAGTGTTTCCATCTCTCCAGATCAACAAGTGTCCCGAATGGAGAAACTTGCAAGTTTAGTGGAGGAGCTGGAAGCAGACGAGTGGCGTTACAAACCGATTGAACAACTGTTGGGATTTACGCCATCTTAAATAAAGGGATTCTGATGCCATTGCATCATAAACCAGCCAAATAAAAAGGGAATGTTATTTGTTAAGTTAATAAATCGCATTCCCTCTTATGGTTTTTATTGTTTATCTTAGTGTAAAATGTTCTCTGCAGATATTAAAATGTGAATGTGCCCTCTCTTTCTTGTACGGACATTGTTTACTTCTTTATATTCATCAGAGAAAGGGCAAATGAAAATCTTTGTATCGTATGTACTAAGCGTACATGTAAATACATTTCCTTCTGGTTTGGGCGAGTGAAGCATTGCCAGGCCACCTTCTCTTTGCCTCAGGCAAAACAAATAATGTAATAGATCCGTTGTTTTTTTCCACTTTGCTGCACCGTAACTCTGAAAACCTGGTGCCTGTTCACTCTCCTCTTCTCTTTGTAGAATCTCTGGAGAAAACAAAGCTTGTGAATAAAGTCATTCTTTGATATTTAATGTGCCAGTTTCTATTTATGTCTATTATGTTGTACATAGAAGAATAAGTCTTTGTTCTGTTCATACACTAGCCTGTTGAGCATGTTCTTCTTTTGTGTGATTTTGAATAAGCCAAAGCCCGAAACTAACTGATGTTATTGTTTCTGTGTCATGTCCCTGCGGTGTGTGTGTGTGTACGTGTACGTACAGCGAGCAAACGTGCAGATCTTGGTGTTTTGCTCAGTGAGAGAGAGAGAGAGTGTTTTCAAACAAGTGAGGGGTGGGAGCGCACAGAACGTCCTGTTCTGTGCGAGTGTCTCAGGACGGCACTGGCCACTGTAAGACACGCCTCCGGCTGCTGCAGCTTACATTTCCTTGTGCAGAGTCCAGAACACGACGCCTCATTTCACAACACACTTTCTAGGATTTAACTTTACCAAGAGCCACAGAAGCTTGTAACCACAGCTTGTAAACACCCCCCCCCCCCCCCCAAAAAATGTTCCTGCATGTTTATGTCTTTCACTTCCTCCCCAACTTAAAGAACAGCCCATCCCACTCACATGTTGGTATGTAGCACATATCTGGCTGCAGTCCAAAATGTTCCTCGAGTAAACATTGGGTGTATGGCAAGTATCATATGGCCCTGCCACACGTAAAAACACACGTACTCGCACACAGCAGTAGCTCCTGTTTTGCACAACACACGTTTCAACGTTTCTGTCTCGTTTGTCATGTCTATTTTATACATTTTGCTGCTTTCTAGCTCTAAGCTTGTGTTCCTATCTCATTTATCATGACAGTGTCACACATTTTCCTGCTTTCCTCCTATTCGCTTGTGTTTTTCTAATCCATTTTATCATAACATATTTGCACATTTTATAGATTGCTTGTTATTTTCTTGTGTTTTTGTCTGGTTTATCATGTCTGTTTTGTCCATTGTGTCATGTTCTAGCTATAAGCTTATGTTTCTAATCCATTTTATCATAACATATTTGCACATTTTATAGATTGCTTACTATTTTCTTGTGTTTTTGTCTGGTTTATCATGTCTGTTTTGTCCATTGTGTCATGTTCTAGCTATAAACTTGTGTTTCTATCTCATTTATCATGACATTGTCACACATTTTCCTGCAAACAAATATTACAGATGTTTTTCCTATTTGTATTTCTAACCCATTCCAGCATATTTGCACATTTTACAGCTTTCTTGCTATATATTTACTTGTGTTTTTGTCTGGTTTGTCATGACAATGTGACACATATTTCAGCTTTCTTGCTATTTGCTTGTGTGTCTAATCTAGTTTATCATGGCATAGTTGCACATTTTCCAGCTTTCTTGTTATTTACTTGTGCCTAGAAATCATGACAGAGTGTGAAAGAATGTCATTTGAGCACAGTGTTTCTTTGATAATATGTGGACATATTTGAGAAGAAAACAGCCACAGTCTTGGTGCATTCCTTTTTTCCTCTGCAAGTTTCCATTGTCATCTTCTCCGAGGATGAACGCATAAGAAGCCATCGCTCATCTTTATGCATTTAAAATATAATTTATTTGCATCCTGCGTCTTGTCCAGCGTTGTGTTATGCGTCTGATTGTGTGTTCTCTGCATCTTTGTGTGGCAGACTAAAAAATATGATGTAATGGTTGTGCAAAACAACTGACGTCATGTGCACTGCAACACTGAACCAGCAGAGACTTGAGCTCCTGCATGGGTTTTTATTCAGAAGTGTCAATCATAGGTGTGGGTGCACATATGCACCAAATGATTTCTTTATCCCTGGGTGACAACCTAAAAACCTAAAAACCTAAAAAGCACATACATGTTGCTTGCATGTCCAGACAAGTTCCAAGTCTGTACATTTCCATAAGACTGGGATCTGCTGTTGCTCTCCACCATCCCCCGCTGCCCCTCCTCCTGTTTGTTCGTCTCTGCTGGCATGTTACCAGGCAGGATACAGGTCAGATGGCGTGCCTCCGTTTTTGATTGGCCGTGTTCGGAGGCGGGGGGCGTGTCTAAGCAGCGAGTATATAGTCTTTGTTGCAGGACAGATTTTCACAGTTTGCCAGCTGTTTAGAGACTGAAGACGTCCGGCTGCTGAAGCTCGCTGCTACTTGTTTTTGCAGACAATAACCACCGCAGTGAACAAGTGAATGTACTCAAAGGACTTGTCCAGCGCTTTTTCACAATAAGCTGTAAGTACACTGTCTCAATTCTACTAGTTTTGCTTACTCTTTTAGGTCATTTGAACATGTTAAACAGTTTCCTTCAGTCAAAGCTATTGTTGCGTCAGACTTGTGTATCTAAATAACTCTTAAACCAGCTTTAGAATTCAAATTAAATTAAACATTTTTTGATTTGTTTACTAACAACTGCTGTTCTGTTGTGCATATGACAGTTATAATGAATAATGCAAAAATCCTATTTTTCATATCCTTTACTATGCATAAAGTGCCCATGTATTTATTCTAGTTGCACACTGACAACATTGTAAATGTAAAAATGATTTATTGATAATCATCTGTTTTAAATGCAAGCATTCGCTGAAGTTCTTTGCCGTAAATGCAAATCTTAAGGCTCATAAAGGGACAAATGTATCTTATCCATTGTTCTTGTTTCCACAGAAACAGTCGCCCACATAACTACACAGAGGACCAACATGCCTGTTCTCTCAGCACCTAGTGATGTCTGCGGCTCGTCCCCATCTCCAGTGGAGAGCAGCCACAGGAGGCTGTCCTGGGGCAAACTGGTGCAGCGCATCACTGATTTTAGCACATCTACCAACAGCAGCATTGACCTGGACGACAGCAGCAACAGCAGCAACAGTGATCTCTCAGACTCGGGTAAGCAGTTCTTCAAACACACCTAACAACCCTTTTGTTAGAAGGGGATTTGACTCACCTCTAAATGCATGATTCCAGTTCTAATCCAACATCTTTTTTTTATTTTCACCACAGGTTCAGACTTCTCCAGCGACTTATCTCCCTCCAATGATGATTTGTTCTACGATCCAATGGAGGAGTTGATCCTGAAAGACGTAGTGGACCTTATTGCAACAAGCTTAAGAGAAGCCAAAGATTCAGACTGTGCCTTGCGCTGCTCCAAACTGCTCATCCCAGAGAAGCTCCTGGAGCACATTGGACACGAGCTCCTTCACCTGGCAGCGAGTGAGCCCTGCGGGTTAAGAGGGGCTCTCATTGACCTCTGCGTGGAGCAGGAGGCCGTCTGCGAGAGCATAGGGCAGTTGTCCGTGGACCCCTACCTCGTCCCCACCTTCCAGCTGACTCTGGTCTTGAGGCTGGAGTCTGGTGGGCTGTGGCCCAAAATCCAAGGACTCTTCACCTCGAAATCTCCATCCACTCCAGTCGTGAGACAAGCTATCAAACTAAGCACTGGCTTCCGCGTGATAAAGAAGAAACTGTATAGTTCTGAAGATCTTCTTATTGAAGAATGTTAATTCTGTAAATCTAACAGAAGGGCCTCCTCTATGTAACTGAAGAGTGAGGATGGACTGAGTCAAGAAGTTGCCCATTGACTGTACCTTAGTTTAAGTTAATGGTACCTGAGGTGGATGACAGCCCTTTTTTTCCCCACTTACATTGTGTTACCATCACACTATATACGTTTAATAGCATTTTTGCAAGTACTAAAATGCATACCTCAGTTTCTGTTGAAACTACATGATGGCAGCTAGCGATATCATTTTATTCATTGAGATTGTGCTTTCCTTTTCTTTTCATTTTATTGTGTTTTACATGGCAGTTAACTGAATTGTACCCCTAAACCATAACGGGGATCTGATAGACTGAAAAGCAAAGGCCTCCCAGTGGTTTGCCTTGTGCTGTGTAATGTGGAATCTCTGGTTGACGATTCTTGTATCCGTGTAGACCACTTCTGCTTTCAACTTTATTCATTTGATATTCAAATACTCATGATGTTGCACTGATTTTTGTACTTTCATGGTCACAAATAAATTATTTTTTTAACAATTCACCCTGTCGCCTCGTCTTGTCCATGGGAAATGTTTGGAGTCTAATAAAAGTGTGCGATGTTCCCCTGAAACTACACTCACGTGCAGTGTGAAATCCAATACTGATTTGTTGACTTAACTACACCGGCATGTAAATATTAATAGCAAGAAATATCATGTTCAGTTGGGAGGTATCATTACCAGACTGGCACATTAGGGATTCACGTTGTCGTGGCGCAGTGACGCAAACGGGACCTTGCAAAAACAACGAACTGCAAGTCCGAACTGAGAAACCAGAACAGCAGCTGCCAAAACCAGCTGACCACATAATCTATGCAAGTGAGGAAATGTGACGCTGCTGAGCACATGTGGCACGTCAGCCAAAATGTGAACGTGCAAAGAGACACACTCTCTGTTCCCAGTCTCTTTGTCAGCAGGGGCCGGCCGGCATGAGTTTTCAGAGAGCACAAATGTGCTGACTGAGCTTTTGTCTCCACATTCCATCTCAGAGAAAAGAAAGGAGTCATGGCCAACACATTTTAATGCATTCCAGATTTATTCTCACCCAGGAGTAAAAACATGGTGGAAAAAGAGATTGAGAAGATCTCTACTGATTTTGTTTGATAAACGTTGATAGAAAAAATAAATAACTTAAAAAGTGCAACAGATGAAATGCAATGCCCTAAAATTCTAGCCGGTTGAAGCCCCGCTCTGTTGGTCGGAACATCTGTCCTTCTTTTGGCATTTAATATGACGGTACACTATTAAATTCTACCTTTGATACAATTAAAGGAGGAAAAGTGTAAAGGGACATTTCCTAAAATGAACATTTGCCTTACCTTCCATTCATTTGGACATAAGGCCCAATCACTAACCTTAACCATAACCAGTTAATGCCTTACCTTAACCTGACCACGATTCAAATGTTAGCCCTAAACTCAACCAGCTCCTCAGAAATGAGCTTCTGCCTCATAAGGACCAGGTTCTGGTCTCCATTAGGATTACTGGTCCTGACAAGGTCAGTGTTTCTGCCAGAAAATGTCCAAAATAGGTAACAAATACAACAGCACACGCACACACACACAGCAGAAATCTCAAGTGTTCACATGTCAAACAACCCTTAGACATGAGTGTATAATTGATCAGAGGTTTCATATTATTCCTGCATAGTTTCACAATGTGCATTTAGAGTCAAATGAGCAAATCTGGCCCCCACACACTCGATGCCTCGACTGATTTGACTGCAGTAAAATAAAAGAGGAAGCATTGGTTGCGGTGTGTGCTTGAAAGCTACAGATGAACAATATCTAACCTTGCTACGTTCTCATTTCATACTGCATTCTCATAAAAACAAAACAAAGCAAAAACAAACGAAAACAAAAGACTTTTTCAGTCATGGCTTTCAAAACATGGATGTTTCTCTCACCCATATGTTCTCAGCGATGGACAAGCTATAAGTGGCTTTTTCTTTTCTTTTCTTTTCAAAACATATTAACATTATATTTTAACTTCACATCCTTAACTTCATGGTTTGAACCAGTTCTGTGTGGTCACTTTGATGCAGATCAGTGCTGGTTCATGTGTGTCTTGCTTGCTGAGTCGTCTGCAGCCTCCGGATCATTAAATCTCATCTATTTACAGCCAGTGATGTGTTGTTTGAAGCTAGAGACGAGAAGAAAACAAGAGTATAATGAACTGCTGAAAGAAAAACATGCACAACAAAACGTGTTCGGAGGTTTTAATTGTGGAGACTTGCTTTTAATTATGAATGCAGCGTCAACCGTGTAGCGAGGCTGTGATCTCGGACAGCTTGGCGCAGCTTGGCGTGCGAGCCCTCTGCGCTCTTTGGTAGAGATCGGTGTCTCCAAAATAGCGAGCTCTGTACAGCATGCCTTCCTCTGCAGGAAACAACAGAAGTAGGTCATGAAAGATATACGAGGACGTCAGTTTTTAATCATTATCCCAGAATTGGCAGAATTAAACAAACCAGCCTTGTTTTTTTCCCCCCGCCTGGCGAACATACTTTGCTGTTTCTCCTTCCAACAATTGTTGCGAAGGTTGGAAATGTAGTCATCCTCCACAGTGCGCTCCAAATTCTTCAGATTCATTCCGCTGAAATCTTTGGAGAACTGCTCCCCCACATAATATGGCACCTTCAGGTTCTCCGTCAGCCTCTTCTGTGTGTAACCTGCCGACCTGCGGAGATAAGACAAGTCATAATGACTGATAATGACGCGGGACGGCAGACTTGGCACCATCTGTCTTTGTGAACGTGACTCGTGGCTGATAACGTCTCGCACACAGGCCCGAGACGACAAAAGTGTCCCTGAAACACAGAGACAGAAGAGGCCGGGAGACACATGGAGCCAGAGACGGCAAATAGATGCGCTCTCTGAATCAATAACTACTTGTTTATCGAACACTGCGCAATAAAACAATAAATAATATAATTTTCAATAGCAATAAAACAAAACTTGAATATGTATTGATATGTTTATTCATTGTGCAAACACGCCTTAAAGAATAATGCATATAATGGGCCCTTTTCACAGCAGCCATCTTGGACAAGTCGCAGTATAAGAATCACAGGTGTTAATAATCAAATGAATGTTAGGCTGAGTTCCATTTAGCTTCCTCAGCTTCACACTGTTGTCAACATTATTATCAGTAACATGTGTGCTTTTCCCTGCTCGACGTGTCAAAGTGGCTGCTGTGTAAAGAGCCCCAAGCTTTGAGTGCCTCACCTGCAGTTTGATCCAGTAAGGATTATTAATTCATTACTATTTTTGAGTTCCCTGATTTCAGTTAAATGTTACATTTTCTGGTTTCTTTGTCCATTTTGACACGTCTGACAAACACTACTCATTCGTCATCTCGCTTAAAAGTAGTATTATATGTACTGAACAATGAATTGATCAATTGAAGGAATAACTGACAGATTGATAAATGATGAAAATCGTTGTTGCAACCCTACTTTCAGTCCACAAAGTTTATGCTGTTTTGTCTATAAATAAGTTAAGACCACAACAAAATGGTTTCTAACTTTCAGTCAAGAGCAAAAATCTATCTTTAATGAAAGTAAACAGGGATAATTAGAAAATAAAGTATAATAACCTTTGTGGCCATATCACTGAGCCTTATATTGACATTTCACTAATCTTTCAAGGTTTGCCCAAAAGAAACAATTGCTAATCATGGGACAAACCTTGGTTGGATTGTGCTGATTTATATTTAAACTGAATATAACCTTTCGTCTACATCCCTTGTGATCTTGCAGATGAGGCTTATTGTGTTATGTAAACTGGGATTTTTTTTGGTTCACACTCACGGCCTGAAGCTGAGGCTGTAAGCAGGGCTGTTAACCATGATCTGACTGAGGGCAGACACAATAACCAAGAGGAGGATGGGCATGACCTGCACGAAGAGAGCAAGACCTCCCTGCAAAGAGAAAACATCACATACAGACATGCTGCAAAAAAGCGCTGTCACGGGGTAAAAGTACAGGTGACTCAACGTCTCCCTCTGCTGTTTAACAGCAGCATTTCATCATCAAAACAATGACATCACGCTTACATCTCTCTGCCGCTCTCTTCTCTCTCGCCTTTGATGACGCATCCGCCCGTTAGTGTACATGTTAGCGTTGCCTGCATTAATGGAGCACATGTAGCACTTAAACACGATAATATAAAAATAAAATAATTAAATAATTATAAAATAATGAAAAAGTGCTGTGAGGCTAATCAACCCGTGGCGACTTACTTGACGGGTATCCTCCTCCAAAGAACATATTAAAGAGGTCTTCAGGTGAGATGTCTGGCTCAAAGTTCTCGCTGCCCGGGCTGTGTCTCGAAGGATGCTTCCTGTCCTCTCCACACTGGTCATACTGTCGCCTTTTGTTGGCGTTGCTCAGGACGCCATATGCATTCCCGATAGCTTTTGAAAATAGAACAGTAAAAGTCAAAACCAAGCGTCCTGCTTTGTGAATGAAAGGCAACAGCAACAGGTTACCTTTAAAAGCCTCGGTAGCACCTGGAGCGTGATTCTTGTCTGGATGGAACTTCAGAGCAAGTTTCCTGTATGATCTCTTGAGCTCGTCCTCGGGGGCATCTTTCTGAACCCCAAGAATTTCATAGAAGTCCTTGCACTGTTTTATCCTGTGAAGAAGAAGAAAACATGAATCTCTATGTTGGTCCCTCCCCTGACCGCACGATATGATACCATAAAATAAATGTGTCTACTTGTCTGTTAGGGGTGAACAGTTTAAGATAAATATCTAATTGCGTTTCTTTTGTCTGTCTGTAGGATAATTCATCTAAAATCATATTTTTACACACATTTTGGCTTTAAAAAATAGTGTGCGTCTTGCAGAACAAGGGCCTTTCTGCATGGAGTTTGCATGTTCTCCAGGTTCTCCGGTTTCCTCCCTCAGTCCAAAAACATGCAGTATGGGCATTAGGTAAATTGCACACGCTAAATTGTCCATAGGTGTGAGAGTGGATGGTTGTTTGTCCATGTATGTGTCCCTGCGACCCTCATGTGGAGGATAAAGCAGTAGAAGATGGATGGATGGATGTATTGCGATTTTGATAAAATTTCAATTAAGTCCTCAGCCCTATTGAATATGATTCCTATCATTTTGATCATTTTAACAGCCAAAACCCCTGAATTTGCACATTTTCTGTTCAAATACGGGGGAGAAACGCTCTCCTGTGCTCTCCGTCACACAGGTTGATGCATGCGTGCCTGTTTCTGCCTCTCTGTATAACATAATGTTCACAGACACGTTTATTATACACCCTGACTATTCACAGTCTGGCTCTTGTCTTTGATGAAAGTGTGTGACATATTTAGGAAATCAAACAACCGCAGTGAAAAGGCACAAGGTGAGCCCAACAGGGGCAGAGCAAGTGCGCTTTCTCTCTCTCTCTTGCCATTATACACTCTCTTTCTTAGCCAAATATGTGCCTTACCTTTGTGTCTGTAAAGAAATGCTGATGAGATATTAACCAGTAGTCAGCCTTGTATAAAGTGCCTTAAAGGGATATTTGAGTAAAAGTACAAGTATGTTACCAGAACATGACTTTGGTAGAAGTTGAAGTCACTTTTTATAATATTAATTATTAGTAAAAGTCTTAAAGTATATGACATTTGCTGTACTTAAGGATCTTAAGTCATTTCCTGATATAAAATGTACTTAAGTTTGTACTTAAGTGAAGAGCCGTTCAGTGGTAGAGCGAGTTGTCTTTCAACTGGAAGGTTGTGGTATTCTGCTAGTCTATATGTGTCCTTGAGCAAGACACTTAACCCCATGTTGCAGCATGTGAATGGGTATGAAAGTGGGGTGAATGGCAAAAACTATAGTGTAAAGCAACTCAAAAAGCTCAATTACCAACTCTTCTTCTGATTTCATTTGGTATAAACAAGTAACAAAGATAGTTAGAGGAAATGTAGTGGAGTAAAAATTGCTAGAAAAATAAATACAGTATCAAAGTATTTGTGCTTCATTACAGTACAACACTGCCAGATGTCAATGTGCATTCTGCCAACTGAATAGCGAATAAGCTACGTTTTTGGGTTCATGTATTTGTAAATCTGACTGTGAATGAGTCAGTGCCTCAGCAGCCATGAACCTCGGTGTAAAAGGTGAAAATAAACTCCTCTGACGTGAGTCAGCCTCACCTCCTCACAGCATCCAGCTGATCTGCTGTGTAGGGTTTCGAGGTGTCTGAGGGCTTTCCTTCAGGTCTCGTGTCCTCACTGGTGCCGGTCTGACGCTGCCGAGGCCCCGAACTCCCACTGAACTCTGAGTGACTGCCTTGTCTGGGTGTGAATCCATTATTTGCGATCAGGTCCAGCAGTACTGAAACATAAAACAAACATTGAAAACATAAGTGCTGAGAGAGAGAGAGAGAGAGAGGGATGGAGGGAGTAATTGAAAGATGATAGTCATATTAACCAGGTGGATTCCATTAGCACATTAAATATTTAAATTAGGAAGTGAAGCAGCCTTGGGAATTTAATACTGAAGCTTGGAGCACTGGATATTTATCTGTTTGTCAGTATTTATTTGCATTTGTGTGAAGTTGTTTCTAATGTTTGTTTTTAGTTGCCTTACTTATGGATTCTCTCTCCTCCTTTCTCTGAGCCTGTGTGTGTGTGTGTGTTTGAGTAGTGGTTAGCACTCTTGCCTTTAAAGCAAGAACACTCGGGTTTGCGACCCGGTCGGAAAACAAGGGCCTTTCTGCATGGAGTTAGCATGTTCTCCCCGTGTGTACATGGGTCTCTCCAGGTTTTCCGGACTTCCTCCCACAGTCCAAAAACATGCAATATGGGGATTAGGTGAATTGGACACTCTAAATTGACCAAAGGTGTGCATTTGAGAGTGGGTGGTTATTTTATCTATGTATGTGGCCCTGTGATGGACGGGCGAATTGTCCAGGGTGTACCCCGCCTATCGCCCTATGTCAGCTGAGACCCTCATGTGGAGGATAAAGTGGGAGATGGATGGATGGATGGGCGGATGAAAGGGCCATGAGCTACAAGGTTTAGAACAGTCATTTCTCAGTCAACTTTGAACTCATTAGTGATGAAATGTTCAAGATACTTTATTTCCACGCATGTTCATTACGTCTTCATCTCTCTTCAAGACCGTAAGGATCTTTAGTGGCATGAACACTGATCTTGTCAGGACCAGCAGTTAAGTTTAGGATTATGATTTGAATCGTGTTAGGGTTAGAGATTAAAGTTTTGTTTGTTTGGGCTGTACAAATAAATGGAAGCCAATGTCAGTGTGCAAACAAGGACACAAACCTGTGTGTGTGTTACAGGTATTACTAATGTAGTGGGGACCTAAATCTGTTTACACAGGCACATTATGGGGACTCTATGTAAAGTGCATTACTACATTTGAAGGTGAAGGCATATTTAAAGGTTGAGGTAAGGGTTAGGTTAAAGCGAGGGTCGGGGTAGGGATTAGGTCAGTGGTGACTGTGGTCAAGGTAAGTTTCCACAAAACGAATGCAATGTCCTCTGAAGTGATGGAAACCAGACTGTGTGTGTGTGTGTTATGGTAAAGTAGTTTTATCTGAGTGTAGGTGCATTATCTCTAACAGAAAAACAGATGACAGCAGTGTGACGTCACACAAACTGAGCAGTTCGGCTGCTTGTGAAATGACCACATTGCTGCTATAATGTGCACACACATGCAGCTAGTATGAGCTAGCCTCGGCTACAGCACAGCTCATCCGGGATGCAGGTGATGCTGCAGGTGATGCTGATGCTGCACTCTTACCTCTGCAGCAGGAAGCGCCCCTTGTTCAACCTGCACGGCCATTTTAACTCACCCCTGGCCTTCTCCGTTGGGAACAGTCTCTGCGCCTTCTCCAGGAACCGTTGCGCCTTCTCCGGCTGCTCGCTGGTTAACGCCGCAGTTGCAATGTCAATGCAGCGCTCCGCCTCGTCCCTGTTCACCTCCATTACTACAGCAGCGGCAGCAGCAGCGGCAGCAGCGGTGGCTAACTGGACCTGAAGTAAATACAGGCGCCTGCTGATGCCGTCATGTGGATGATACAGTGAGTGAGAGTCGGCGACACAAACTCCTCCGCTGTGGGAGCGTTTCTGCTGCTGCTGTCTGGAGGTTTTGAAGAGAGGTTAGCTCTGTGTGCGCGACATGAACCCAGTGTCTGCTGTCGTCTGCGCCGCCGCATCTCTCCACTAGATGGAGACAAAGCGCCTGTTTTCAAAATGTAGGTCATGGAGGTGACGCCGCACTGGTACAACTGGCTCCTCAGGTCCCACATCACTTTGACTTTAGCTGTCTCTCTGTCCCCGTGTGGGACAAACCGCCGGCTTCTTACTTAGGAACAGGACCACAGAAAAGAAGGAGACACCGAAATGAGTGTGATTGTCATTTTGAATCCCTTTGTGGTAGTTTTTGTCCCTCAAGTGTTTGTTTTGTGTGTCTGTTTGTAGCTAGTTTGCATATTTTTTTAAGTCATTTAAATTAAATATTAACCATACTTTAATACAGAGGCTCTCGCTGACCCTTTCTTCTCTTGGGCCTTTGGTCGTGCCATAAATATGATACAATTGCATATATGTATATATATTTTTTTATTATGATTTTACCTTTATTTAACCACGAAAATCCCATTGAGATCAATAAACTATTTTTCAAGAGGGTCCTTGCCAAAGATAGGCAGCAGCAAAACACAGTTACATGTTAACATATTTACACAGTTTAAACACAAGCAGAAGACAGATTACATTTACAAGCAGAGTATGAGAAAAAGCATGTCGTGAGTTTGGATTTGAAAAAGGCTCATTAAATTAACTCAGTTAGTTTCCAGTCTTTCTGCAACATTTTCCATGCAGAATGGACAAAAGCCCAATTCAGTACGGGAGTATGGAGCAGAAAGCAATATAACAGTGAGTACGTCAGTATTTACAGTCTTTTTTTAAATATCAAATGAAAGAAACCTATAATAAGATTCCTGTGACATTTTGATGTACCCACTACAATTATACTCTTTACATTTCATCAAATGGCAATAGTGTTACAGTTACTTGCACATGTTCAACCATTAGAGCACTTTGTGAAGTTGTAAAATCTCCCTCTGTGTCACACATCACAGCTTGTGAATAGGCAAAGCCTCTTCCTCTCCTTGATTTGGACCTTTTCTGCCCATTCCCTGGGATATTTTTAAGATCGTGCACACACTGCATGTTTAAGATCGTCCCACTGAGTTTCAGTTGTACTGCGTGAGGGAGCTGCACGTGGAGGTTCATCCAAAAGTTTGTGCTTCGTCAGCGTGTCATGCGCCACTGGCTGCCACAGACGTGTTTTTTTTTTGACAGGTGTTACTGATAACATTATCAATGGCTCTATTGAGGACAGAACAGGACAGGGTGACGCAGAACCAGCATTCAACATGAAGCCGAGCAAGTTAAAATGAATCAATCACACAGTCTTCTGCTGCTTCAAGGTTTTCTGCAAACCTTAAATGTAACAAGTGGTTATTTGAGAAACAAATTGTGGCAAATTCATGCTGTTTTATCATTCCCAACTCATCTGGTCATTCTCCTCTGACTGTTGACATCAACAAGGCAATATTTCTGAAAGCCATTATTATTATTTTTCAGATTATTTCATGAATTTCCAAATATAACAAAGGTTGTAGACTACGTGTGTCGATTTATAGACACCCATGGGTGATGAAATGTTTGCATATGCTGTTACAGCATGTTATATAATCCCATAATCATTTCTGGAAGAACATTTTTTGGGTGGTTGAGATTGAGAATGAGGTTGACGTGACAGAGCAAGTATCCATGTATTTCTTCTGTGGGCGGGAGAGGAGAGAACCCCCCTCCTTCCTTAAAATATACCACATAATTATCTGGCTTCATCATTACATTTAACACTTTTCCCCCCTCTTCCTCTTCATCCTCCTCCTCTGTTTGAATCCACGCGTGAATGGAAATATAGTTTTCATTATTACTACTATTATTATTATTATTACTAGTGTATTCGGTTGAATACATGTCTAGACAGCAGCAGCTGCTCTCAGGGAGGTAAATATACATCTGGCAGCAGAATGAATAAAAGGTGAACAGCAGATAAACAAGCAGCCAATCAGAGGCCGAGCTCGAGGCGCGAGCTGCTCGCTGATTGGCCAGTCGCACTTCAGGCTCCTGCTCCCATTGATGCGTTCTCCGCAGTCAGAGCTGACTGACTGTACCGCTGTCTCTCGCTCTCTCTCTCCCTCTTTTCTCTCGGCGACTGTTCACTTCTGGCTCCAGCGGCGGCTTTCTCTTCACAGGTGGACCACCTCCTCTACTTGCCTGCCTTGTCCTCGGTGAGCTGCTTTATTCGTCTTTTTAAACTGTGTGTTTATCTTTCCTCCAGCTGTAAGACCTTCAAACGAACAAATGTGCGGAGTGTGTCGTAGTCGGCATTTTATTTTTTACATGTCCATAAAGCTTCTGAAAAGCTAGTTGACATGCTAGCAAAAAAAAAAAGAAAAAAGATGAACGTATTCGCCGTGTGACGGAGGAGAGACCGACATCTGTGCTGATTTTGTGCTTGTTGTTTTTGTTTGCCAACCAGAGCATCGTCCGGACCACAGACACACAATGACGGAGGCGGAGGCGTTGGAGAAGAAGCAGCAACAGCACAAGTCCAGCAACGGCAGTGTTCCTCCTCCCGAACCGCTGTCCCCGCTGTCTCTTCCCTCTGAGGCCACCAGAGAAGACACGTTCGACCACACGTACAGGGAGAAGGAGGGCCCCAAACCGGCCACCGAAATCGTGTGGAGAAATGTTGTCCTGATGACTCTGTTGCATTTAGGTGCCCTGTACGGCGTCTGCCTCATCCCCTCAGCATCTCCTCTGACCTTGCTCTGGTGTGAGTAAAGCACACTTACATATACAGTATGGACCTGTTACATCATTCATACACAGTCTGGGTGTGGATGTTTTTTATTTTTTTATTTTAGATTTTAAAAAGTGTTACATGCGTTTTAAAATATGATTGCTTCGATAGTTTGCTGTAGATGACGAGGATACAGGCCAGTGACTGCATCATTAAGAGATTTAATTAGGGCTGAAACTAACGATTGTTTACACAATCGATTCATCTGGTCTATATAATGTCAGAAAATATAAAAAAAAAAGAAGGTTGATCAGTATTTCGATAATGTTCTCAAGTGTCTTGTTTTGTCCACGAACCAAAAATGATTCAGTTTTAATAATTATTTATTTATTCACATTTTAATACGGGGAAAAAACACTCAAAATAGTTGACGATTGATTTAGTAATGGATTAATAACTGATCAATCGAGGAATTGTTTCAGTGAGGCTCAAAGCTGCACACTGTGAAGTGCCTGTGATTTTGGGCAGACGATGTAATAGTGATTGTTCTGGAAGATATTGCAGTTTTTATTTGTGTTATGGCTGCACAATGTTGGGGGCAAACATGCCATGATGATTTGACTCGGGATTACAAGAATCATAAATATTTAAGTATGCGGTGTTGATGAGCTTCTGCTAGATTTGCTGTTTATCTAGAACCCACTCGGTGACACTGATAACACTTACAGATTACAGTACAGCAACAATTTGTTAAATAGTATGCTTATATTTTTTGTAAAGCTTGGTAATAACAGTGGAAAATATGTGTTGGACATAAGGGAGGACACATGTCATATTTACTTCAATTTTGATTCACAAACCTTCTCATGTAAAGGTATTACACTGAGCCTATAGTTGTTATTATTAGCAAGATAAAAACTTGGTTATGACTATGGAAATAACATGTTATTACTGTATTGTCTCCTCCCTAATACTAAGCTGGAAACTGCATTATAAATGAGATGATACTACTGTAGTATTACCTCCCTATTACAACATGATTGTCATACCATTTAACTTTTAATGTTGTTACTGTTCTGTAATGTAGAGTGTTACACCCCCAACTTCCTGGATTGTGGAAATAACTCATGAGGATGAAAAGAAGTTCCATTTTAAACATGATCAGAATCAAACTGCAATGTCTTTCATTTCAGTTGTCGAACCAATTCTCCTCTCATTTCTCTGCCCCACCATTCTGCCAAGTAGTTGGGGTACGAAGTGTTGTTGCAGTATGAGGCGGGAATTTAAATGAAGTGAAGTCTGCTCGGGTGCTCACAGTGGAGGAAAATGATCAAATGAAACAAAAGGAAAACAATTATCTACCTTTACAATATGTTCTTGGTCCAAAAGAATATAAAAACAATCGATGGAAAATCAATTACTGTGAGAAATAGAAATGATAATGCAAGTCACCAGCAGTTTCAGCCTTACAGGGGAAATGCGGAGTCCCACAGAAGTAAGGACAAGCAATGGTGTACCCACTTGGTCTTGTACATCCAGTTAATACTGCGGTTTCCAATCAGTGGTACACTAGCTTAATTTATTTAATTTGTTACTTCGACAGCTCAATATTTTCTCAGGTGAAACCGCTGATCTAATATGATGAAATGACACCACTCACTGAGTGTTACAGCTCCGTCAAGTGTGCTTTGTTATGTTAGTTGTTAGTTGTTCCTTTTTATGTGAAACAAGCTGAGCAGATCAGTCACAGGTGGATTTTAAACACAGCGGGGCTGGTGTGATGCATTTGTTTGTGTTGTTCAGAGCTTTAATCCACAGTGTTATGAACAAAACCCATTCATGGCATTCATTATGTTATTACTTCTGCTTTTTCAGATCAGTATTGTGACAGAATGACACTTGTTGAGGGTTTGCCCCCCCCCCCCCGAGTCGTATCACTGACAATGAGGCGTACAGAAAATGTCTGATACAAAGACGTCACTGTGATGAGGTGCTTGTTATGGCAGCAGCTTGTGGTCAAACTAATTTGTTGATGCCTTTCTTCCCCCACAGCCGTACTTTGTTTTTTGATAAGTGCTTTAGGAGTCACTGCGGGAGCTCATCGCCTTTGGAGCCACAGATCGTACAAGGCCTCAGTGCCACTAAAGATTTTCCTTGGTGCTGCGAACTCCATGGCTTTTCAGGTACATGAAAATGGAACACGAGCGTAGTCAAATACACTGCTGTGTCTACATTGTTACTGTATGTCATCTCCATCTTAACTTCCACCCACAGAATGATATCTTTGAATGGGCTCGGGACCACAGGGTTCACCACAAATATTCCGAGACGGACGCGGACCCCCACAACGCCGTCCGAGGCTTCTTCTTCTCTCACATCGGCTGGCTGCTCGTGCGCAAACACCCCGACGTCATTGACAAAGGACGCAAGCTGGAGCTCAGCGACCTGTATGCCGACAAAGTTGTGATGTTTCAGAGGAAGTAAGTCATAATAGCAGTAGCACCTGCTTGAGTTTATTCAGTTACACAAATGCAAACGGCATAGTCAAGATTTAACGTTTACACACAGCAGTGATTACATAATTCTCCAAAACTACTTCTGCCTTCTGAAGAAGAACAATACATACACACATAATAAAGACACACTTACATACGCTGTATGTACACATTAAAATACTTTAACTTTTCCCTCAAAGGCAGCACTACAAAGACGTCTTTTGAACATGTACAACAAAACAATTAATCTCTGAAATAATATTTGCTTTCCTATAATGAAAAGTACTTTTTAAACTATCTTTTTAAAGTGACTCATTATTAGCGTTATACAAGATTATTTGCATTAGTTTGTGGTTAATATGGCACTATAACAATCATATGCATTGTCATAATAATCTAATCTAAGTCTTATCCATGATGCCGGTGGTGAAACTGTTGATGCTGGTTAATGATGGGATGTTTTTCCACGTGTCAAATGGCTAAAGAAAATGCATTTTACTTCTTTATCAGGTAGTTTCGACCACTGATTCCCAAGCACAGATGGGTGGCAGGAGAATTTGCTTTTGTCAAGATAGATTGCCATCTTTAAAATGTAGATCCTTTTATAGAACGTTTAGGAGACACTGCTTTAGACAGTAGTTTAGCACGTACAAGTGAGAGCAATGAACTTAACCTGCTGTCGTTCTCCCGACACTGATGCAGAGTTGCATTTGTCATTCTGGTTTAACAAGGAGAACACCTCAGACATGTAGATAGAGATTAAACACCTGCTTTCCTTGGTGAAACTGCGTTGTCAAGTGTGAGGGTAAACAATATCATGTGTGACTGATGTTTATGTTGCACTGAGCAAACATTCAATCCCTCTCTGTATTCTCTCTCTTCTCTCCACTCCTGGACAGGTATTACAAGCCGTCAGTGCTGCTCGTGTGCTTTTTAATCCCCATGTTTGTGCCTTGGTACCTGTGGGGGGAGTCTCTGTGGGTGGCCTACTACATCCCGGCCCTGCTGAGGTACACCATGGTCCTGAACGCCACCTGGCTCGTGAACAGCGCTGCACACATGTGGGGAAACAAGCCCTATGACAAGAACATCAACCCGAGGGAAAACAAGTTTGTCACATTCAGCGCTATAGGTATGAACGACCTATGAAAGTTTAAAGTGCTCTGAACTGCAGCAGAAGAAAATAATTGAAATGTTTTGAGACAGAAAGTACAGCACGGTCCAATGAATAATGCAGCAGTGAATTCTGATTCATGTACATGTTCATTTTTGGAATCTCTAAGAATATATGAACATGGTACAAAGATTAATTGTGCAACATTTGTCACTGTAATTGCACTTACTGACAAAACCCCATTATGTTTTGCAGGACTGAATTAATGCATTTATTTAGACACATAAAAACGAAAAGCACGAGATGAATGATTTCCAACATCTCAACAAAATGAAGAGAGCTTACTTCCGTCATTTGACTCCTGTGATTTTATGTCAAATAAGCTGTCAACAACACTGGTAAATCTAAACTAAAAAGTGGCCAAACGTCGTCTGACATTCTATTGTGTGCATTAGAATGTCAGTCACTAATGGCTCATGACGCCTCTGTGCCGTTTGTGGACCTCTCCCTGTGAAGCACAAACACACAGAGGAAGCAAACAACACTATTCCCCTGATCCCCACACTGCTTCCAGACGTCATCAAACTCGCTCTTTTGTTACAGTGTGTTTCAGTGCAGAGAACCTTCTGTTCCCTCTGTTTCGAGCCTTGCCAGATAAATAGCAAGAGCAAGGAGTTTCTTTTGGTGAATTTGATTCAGCATGAGCTGTGAGGAATCCCTCCTTACAGTCACTAAAGCGTTCATCGTGGTTGTTGTGAAGTGTCTGATGAGCTGTGTTGTGTGTCCTCTTCTTCACAGGTGAAGGGTTTCACAACTACCACCACACGTTCCCCTATGACTATTCAACAAGTGAGTTTGGCTGCAAGATGAACCTCACCACTTGCTTCATCGACCTCATGTGCCTCTTGGGCCTGGCCAAGGACTGCAAGCGGGTGTCCCGCGAGCTGGTGCTGGCCCGAGTACAGCGCACGGGAGACGGGAGTCACAGGAGTGGCTAAGATTGGCGAGGTGCGGTTAGCTTCAAGACGAAAAACAACAGAAAAGAAGAAGAAGCTTCACAGTCTTTGACAGCTATACATTTCTCATCCTCGGGATGACAGTCAGCTTCATGAGGGCCTTGACCACATTTTTGCTTGTTTTTTGTGGTTTTCGTAGCTGTAACTAAACAAATTGTTCAAGATGGATATTTAAAAAAAAAAAAAAAAAAAGAGTTAAAAAAAAAGAAAAGAAGAAGAAACATTTTGCAGAGCTCTTGGCCTCCAGTTTCTATTGTTCAGTCAGGCCAAGGTCTCGCAAAGATGCTTCAGATTTCATATAGTTTTACATCTTAAAGGTCAACTTCATCTCTGTTGTTTTGCCACTTTGGTGTGCATTTCTTCATGCAAGACCAGTCATGTAGCCAATCAATTTTTATGTAAGTATTACTCAATTATTAATCAAATAGTGGAGAACTAAAAAAAAAACATAGTAACAGTGGTTTAACTGATGGGGGTGAGGCGCTGATTGGAGGCTGTTGCCTTTTTTTGCAGTTTACAGCAGGTTTTGAGCTGTAAGATCTGTGAACGGTAAAAAACAGAGTTTGATGATGTAGCTGGAGTTTATGGAATATGAAATATGGCACGTGGTGGAAGAGTAAGGGAACCTAGACCAACCACGTTCACCGAGTCATGCAGCCTGGTTGTCTCTCGTGGAAAACAGAACTTAGAAAAAGGACATAATGGATAACATAAGGGACACGTTAGCCCGTTAGCCCGTTAGGTTAAGTTATCACTAAATGAAAACTGCCATTCAACACTAACAGTAAAAGATAAATCAACTTTTTGTGAGTGTGATGTGATGAATTTCTCACAGCACCTGTCGCCAGCAAATTCATGACCATCTCAGCACTCTAAATCCATATCGCTTCTTCTCTCATCATTACAGAAATGTTTATTTTTATTCCTAGAAACACGCTATATGTGTCCCTATGTTTGTACTCAAACGCGTGCAGCAGAGGTCTCGTTGGTCGACGGTGCAGCCGCGCGCCACGTGACAGTTCTGGTGTTTCCCAACAACGTACCACCCATGCATGACGATATACTGTAGTCGGTGTTCTAGTGAGGTGTCCTTTAGTCGGTGACTCTAATGGCAGATCTGCGTCTATTTTTGTAACGTACAGTGGAGCTGCATTGCTTTTGGAGCATTGGAATTGTTGCCGTGGTGATTTCTCAAGACAGGGGGTGGGGGGGCGGGCGGGCGGGCCGGGGGGTCTGGTTTCCCTTCGATGTGATGCAAGGTTTCAGGTGCATCGATGTTCGTGTTTACTTCTGGTTTGCAGAGAATGCTTGGATTGTTTTTGTTTTTTTATTTATGTATTTATTTCTTTTTGTTTTTGGTTTGACTAAAAGAAATATGGAACCTGATCCAGGTTCTGCTTTTTCAAGATTTGACAGACCGTCTTAAAGAAATCCAATCAAATTGAAGCACTTGATTATTAATTTTTGAGTCAGGATACAACCCAATGCCTTATAACTCGCTCATTCCTGATCTTCTGTGTCAATCAGTTCAGATGAAACAGCCCAAGTTCTCCAAAAATCAGCCTGACTGAGGTCTATGTTTACAGGCGGAAGCACCAGGCAGAACATTTTAAGCAATCGGTACTATAAATGCAAATGGTGCAGATGTTTAAATGTGAGATTTAACTTGTAAAATATCCTAATGGATCATATTCACAGCATCTCATAGTGGGGGGAAAAAACTTTGTAAAACCCAAAGATGTTGTCATGAGGAATGTTAGAGGATCAAAATCAAACCAAACCCGTCAGAAACAAACTCCCACAGCCCAGAACGTCCAACCTTTTCCTGATGACAAGTCAACGTTTTTGTGATGAAGATGAGGATCCAGGAGTTGTCAGTGTGAATGATCATTTTAAAGCTAAACTGTTCTATTCTGAAATAAAGTTCATGATATTTTCAATACACTCGTTATTCAAATCAAGCTGTGGTTGCTCTTTTTTTTTGCTCGCCGTGTCTTTACTTTACTGTATACTGCACAGAAGGAGCTCCACAGCTGGACATCTATATCTTGAAGCTCTTACTTACTTCTAGCTCTTATTTGTACCCAAATGTTTAAATGCACTTATTGTAAGTCGCTTTGGATAAAAGCGTCTGCTAAATGACATGTAATAATAATGTTATAATATCTATAATCACAGCACAAGTGTAACACATATCTAACGTCTGCACTGTGCTTATAATGGAAGTAGAGCTGTTCGTGTCACACAGAGGATCCAGGTTCTGCTGCAAACATGAAGCGCCACATCTTCAAATATTTTCAGATTTCCACGTGTTAGACATCGTTGGAAAGCATAGAAACTACACTCTCAGAACCTCTAAATAACTCAAAATGCCCCTCGGGACACTTTGTCCTGGTTATTCCATGACTGGGCACATATTAACCTGTCTAGACTTAGTCTTGCATTTGAGTTTTAGTACCAGTTTATGTTCTTTTTATGCCATTTACTCTTGTACAAGTGCATCGGAGCACTTGGTTGTGCGGGTCTCACAGTCACAAGAAAGAAAACAAAAGGTAAACGTGCATAATAAAAGCGCAACCGTAGTAAATTGTCCTTGTTTATGAGCGTTACCGTCTTAGACTGTGCCGGTGTTAAGTGCTCTGTGTGTTGATGTCGTGTTGTGTCTTTCACCTCTGCTGTTTGTGGTTAAACCGTTGTGAAACCTCTTTCTGTTGGTTCTGATGCTTATGGGAAGGGGAAGTCTCTGGTTTAGTGTCCCGTCACGTCCACAGAGAGTGTGGCGGTGTCTTGTGAGGGCAGCCTGCGTGTACAGAGTGTCTATGGAACCCTCTGTTGAGATGTAATTACCCACTGGAGGGCCTTCCTTTCTTTCATTTAGAGTGCTGTTTCCATACTGAACAGTGAGCACACTGGTGTGGTGGAGAGCTGGCCTGGGTCTTGGGCCTCTTGCACTCAGGCCAGCTCTCTTTCATGACCTAATAAAGTAGCAGCGCCATTGCTGAGCCTTCTCGACGGTTGCCGAGGTGTTTGCTGACCACCTCAGGCTGTAGGAGCTGTGCAGAGCCAGGATCCTGATGCAATTCATTGTTATGTGTAATATGACCTCATTCTCTGTTCCATGGTTATTTACAATTGAAAAGAAATTGTGTAAGAAGTAGTGATATCTAATGGTGAGACTGCAGAATGCAAAAACAGGACTTCTCCATTTCTGAGACACATCGGTCAACTATGGTGGCCGTCGTAGTATACTCCTTCCTCTTTGATGGTTTATGCTTCAGGTTCACGCGTGCAGAGCTCTTCCCCTTCATCTGTTTCGTAAGCGTTTGGCTTAAAATATTGGGCTGAAAGCAACAGCAACGCCCTGTCCAGATTAGAGACATCCTTCATTTCCTCAAATTGGAGAAAATGAGAGTGACGTGGTAGATTTGGGAAAAGTGTGGGGCTCATTTCTTCTGTTTGGTGGTTCTGTGTTGGCTGTGTTGGCTGCAAGGTGACAACAGTACGCTGTTGTTCTGACTAATGGTGTCGTGTGTGTTTTGGTTCAGATATTGTTGACTTCTTGCTGGATAAGCAAAACAACATCAGCCATCTGTCATTTTCTGCATTTGTTTTATAAAAGAAAATATACAACTTATTTGTCACAAATGTTTTGATGTCATTTCGTGGTTTTGTTAATCAAACAAATAAAGCAGCAAGGCCCTTGACTGAATTACGTATTTTAAAACTGTAGTTGTGTCTCTGGGTTTCTTAGTATGCCTGGTGACATTCCTGTGCTGCACAAAGGAAGTGATTCATTTTGGGTCAAGACAGACGGAGGCAACAGCAATGTAGAAAAGTGAGAGGACTGCAAAAAGAGGGAGTATGACTGAAATTTAAAAGTACTATGAAAAGTTTTGGAAGTCAATTATACTGTTTAAAAAAAGTCAGGTCTGATAGTGTTGTGTTGCTCGAGCCTGTTTTCAGATGAAAGACCAAGTGACGTTTACCCATAAGAATCTGAATTTGAACCTTCACCATTCACCATTTGACTAAGTTGAGAGGAACCACAAGGAAGCAGGCTGCTACTGGACAGCACCAGCTGTCAATCACACTGGTGTCCACTCACACGTGTCATGCTTTACTGTCTATTTTCCTCTGAACGGGATCATAATCAACAAAATCATGATGAACACTATTAACTCTTTTTAAGAGTTTTAAAATAAAGTTCTTTCTGCAATTAGCAGAGTTGCCTCCTGGTGGCAAGAACACTTGGGTTTGCGACCCCGGTCGGAACAAGGGCCTTTCTGCATGGAGGTTGCATGGACTAGGCACATTGGACACTCTAAATTGACCGTGAGTGTGAGTGAGAATGAATGGTTGTGTGGATGATAAAGCGGTCGACGCAGAAAAGAAGTCTACATCCATTTTTCAAATATGGTCTTTTTGAATGGACACAGCATACAGAGACAAATAATAATACATAATTTCTGTTCACAAAGACCAAACAGAGAGCTAATAATGACATCAACACCACCAACAAAAAAATCATTCAATGTTATGCACTGCAGCTTTAAGGCTATGAAAACCATAGTGTTGTTTACTTGTACATATACATATACAGGTACTGTAGTAAGTTCAGTTTCTGCCAATAAACCCCCCTAAATGTGACACACTGGCCTAGGTGTCAGTCTCTCAAATGTTGGGGCCACATTGAGTGGATCACAGCAGGAAGTATCTGCTCACCACAGACTGTGTTGTGCTACATTTCTGGCAGGGTGATCACTTTACAGATAGAGAGCCCCATAAACCACATAGCTGGCATGTAACAGACAGTCATCAAATTGCAGCTTTATTAAATACTGAGGCAACTCAGTGACCCAATAACTCAGAACAGGGCGTGTGCATGACTCAGGCCCCTGCTGCTGCCTCTGTGGTGTGATGTGTGTGTGTGGTGTTGAAGTTGTAGGATGTCAGAGTCACCCCAGCATGACATGATGACTGAGGTTACTGTCGTTCAAAACGTCCCTCACACACAGCCTGTTCCGGCCTGGAACCTAAAAAAAAAAAAAAAAAAACTCACCCCATGTAACTCGCAGCGTCTGATTCCACGCAGCCAATCAGCAGCGAGGTCCTGACTTCTGATCCGGCTGGACCAATGACGGGGCGCGAGGTGACCCACCTGCGCGCGCGCCTGCTACAAACTCTCACTGTCGGGAAGTGATTGTTTTTAAAGTTGTTACTTCATACGAAAGACCTTCATCAATGTGTGGTGGGAAAGTGCGGACTTCGATGCATTCACGTACCTTTAATATAAATGGGAAAACTGAGCATCACTTTGAGTATCTGTGGTTGTTGTTGCTGCTGAAAACTATCGTTCAAGTTTGTATTTAGTTTTACACCAGTGATATAAAGCTTCAGCGAGTACATGGAGGAGTGTATTGTTACACACTGAGAGGTTGCACAGTGTTGTGGTAGTTAGCTAATATGTGTGTGTATATATATACACACACATGTATACATACACATTTAGAGTATGCAATTATGATGCAATCATGTGTAAGCATTGCATAATTTTTATGAAATTTATAAGATTTTAAAAACCCTTATAATAGATAAGTAGAGTTTGAAACACATTTAATTTTGTAATTTTATACTAACCTTCATGTGTTTTCGTACAATTTTCGTACACATGTTACACTCCCTGGGTATAAAGTATGAGTACTCAGTAGAAATAAAACATTTGCTTATAAAATTAACTAATTAATGAACAGGGAAAAAAAAACAAACATTGAGAAATATATTATTTACAAATTGATAGAACATCCAGAATGTTGTGTCATCAGAGGCTGGTGATCGAATGACCATGATCCAGGTTCATCAATATGTCTGAAGAAATGAATCAAAGCGCAAGCCATTAGAAGAGGAAATTTATTTGAAAAAAAGATACCGAAATGAGTAAAGTAAGCAACGTGGATTGTATAAATATCTGTGCAACCAAAATGAGCACACCGAGGCACTTTCCTGCCTTCTGCTGCCATGATACACCAAACTGTCCAGCTTTTATGTCCAGCTACACACCTCAAAGCATTCAGCTCATTTAACCGTTCATTTCAGTTGTGTGTCATAATCTCGACAAGTATGATTTATTTAAAAATCATTCAGAGTTACAAAAGATGAAGCGTGATAGGAAAAGCATCTTTAACACACGGGAGACGTGAGGATGTTAATTCATTTTCCGACATAATACAGCAAATAAATATTTCTTGTCTACCGTCATGTGAGTGAACGAGTTCACAAGGAGAACATGCACACAGGAGCAAGTCAGCAATGAAAGGAGTAAAGTCATTAACGGCCATTCATTCACACAAACTGTCAGTAATCAACGCGCTAATAGGACTAATTTAATATTCAATGAGAAAAAAGAAAAAAAAAACCATGATAACCATCGAGTGAAATTGTTGCTGAAATGCTGTGCTCTGACCTCATGGCACAATAAACTGGACACAATCTGTAACAGCAGGTGAAGAGAACAATCAGTACTTATGTTACAGTGTGTTTTTTTTTTATGCTTTTGATGCTTGTTCATTCAA
The DNA here is from genome assembly GCF_958295425.1 of Solea solea. Classification (NCBI taxonomy): domain Eukaryota; kingdom Metazoa; phylum Chordata; class Actinopteri; order Pleuronectiformes; family Soleidae; genus Solea; species Solea solea. Next base: position 12,955,459 of record NC_081154.1, on the reverse strand, counting down.
CGATACTTTTTTTTTTCTCTCCCCACACACACACACAAACTACACCAACAGATGGTTCATAACCACAACTCAAATGTGAGTCCCCCTTGTGCCTGATCTTGTGTTTCTGTAGCTGCAGCACCGCATGTATTCAAATCCCATACGTTTTCAACTGCTGATGACGTGAGATGGAAAAAAACCGCATTGGTATGTAAAGCACTATGTTAATCTAAATGTACAAATGCCACCTTGATTCAAACTTCACACCACCTGCTTTGTATATTACATCAATTTGGAATTCAAACAGAATCACCACTTTCAGCATACATTCATCTTTTTGTAAAATGACCACAGCAACATTTACTACTACAAAAAAAAAAAGGTCCACCGTACTGCCCCAATCAGACAAGTCCTCCAGGAAGGAACATGTATGGAGTGAAGATCAATATCAGTATTATTATTGGTAGTTAAGCACGTCATCAGGTCAAAAAGAAATAAATACATATATAACAATATCATAACACTGAAATCTGGTTGCTGAAGTTCCCCGGGGTTAGACTCCCAGCTTGTTGGCGATGGTCATGACCACTTTGAGGATGGGCATGAAGGCAGAGATCTCGCTAAAGTTGCTGCTGCTGACCACCTGGGTGTGGACCTCCAGGCCGTGCTGGTAGTTCTGGCTCGCCACGCAGCGGCTGATCTCGTGGAGCCCGTTCAGGATGTTGTGAGAGAGCTGAGAGATCAGCGGGGAGATAATGAACGTTTAATGGCCAATTGTAACATAACAAGCTTTTAAATAGCACGTTTTGTCTGAGTGATCTTTCAAAATTTGAGTGCTAATTGAGGCACATCAGCGAGTTAAAGCTGCAGTTTTTAAGTGTTCGTGGTTTTTCTTGTTGATGTCATTATTCTACCTCTGTTGGGTCTTGAGATGTGTAATTTATCTGAAAACAAGCTTTGTCAAGCAATACTATCAGACCTGACTGAGGGAGTGTGTGAGTCTTAGAGCTGAATGATTAGGTTTTATAAGTTTTTCAATACTTCAATACTCAAAACAGCTAGCTTCACTAGCACAATGTTGCTATTGAATCAGTCTTGACTTTAAACAAATCACAAAATGTCTGCCATGAAAAAAGCAGGTGAACTTAACATAGGTGTGAAGCATTATACTAATAACAGCTGCCTTCCAATTAGGAGCAGCAGGTTCAGGACCACAGGGCTTTGCAGTTGGGTGTTTTTCCACTTCCTTTAACACTGTGAGATTGTATTTTCTGTTGCTTTTGAGCATTTCTCAAGAAATGACACTAACAAGTACAATTTGGTTTGGATCTAGATCAGGTAAAAAAACATATCACTTGCTCATTGAATTGCCAGCCTTTCTCTTAAACTTGAAGGGTAACATTCCTTTAAAATAATTATACTAAACACAATATTTTCCTATACCTGTATAGACAAGTGTGTGTGTATGTGTGTAATTTCTTACCGACTGCTCCCTCAGCTTGTCATAAAGGTATCCCAAACGTTTGGCTGCGTCATCCAGTTTCCTTTTTGTTTGCTGAAATAAAAACATGTTTTTTTTTTTATTTTCATATTTCTTCAAAATGACTACAAATTTAACAATAAGAGGAGCAAAACACTACCACAAATGTGCTGCAAAGACTTACGGGGTCTCCTGCTGCAAACTGGCAGCGCTGCACCAGGCTGTCAAAGGTGGTTTTGAGGACCATGTGTTCAGCGGGGATTTCTTTCTGCTCCACTCTCTCTGCCGGCAGCTGCTGGAGGAGCTGAGCAAAAAATAAAGACACAATTAAAAAGGTGTTTGCTGTGAGAATTCAAAGAGCGGCACCTCATTACACACTGACCTGCACGCTGGGCTCCTGTGGGGCTCCGGGTGGGACTTGAGTGTGGTCGTGAGGCTGAGGTGTGTCCCCGGAGAAGCCCATCACGGGGGCCGTGATGGGGGCCGGTGGAGTGTAGTTATCTGGCATCTGCATATAAACATTAGTAACATATTGACAGTTGGGGAGGCAGGTTATAATACACTGCATTAATTAAAAGGTAATTTGGGGGCAGAGGAAGTCCACATCTTAACGACTAGTTGGCGAGTTATCAACATAACATACTGGCTGGAAATCAGGTTGGCAAGAGCAGGAGGATATTTCTCTGTGGATTTGTTAATGCCCACAACCCATTTTTAATCGTATGTGGTAATTGAATACATTGTTGACAATGAAACATTAAATAGTGGAGCTTTCAAAATGAATGATGACATAAATGATTGAACTGCACTTCTGGATCTTCAGTTAGCAGAGGGTAAGTGGTAAAAACTGTTTGTTGGGTTTGTTGTCACAATAACTAGTAACAAGAACACATACAAGCAAGAATATTATTCTAATTTTTTTTTCTTGTGTTACAGGAGCTGGACAATTCAATTCAAGCGCATGTGGGAATACCTTCTTCTTCCTGGGTCCACCTCTGACTGCTGGTGGGTCATTCCAGCCTTCCTGAGGTCCTGAATCAGAAGACGAGTGGGAATAGGTGAGTAACAAGTAGCACATTTTTTTTTCATGTGTTCATGCCAATGCAGCCAAAGATTGCCCATATTGTCAACACAATCTTTTTGAGCCAAGTTTAGTCAAGAGGGCAAAGCATTTTGAGCGGCACTGTCACATTAGTCTACTGGCTTTAGCAGTTTATGCAAAAACAAATCAGCAAATACTGCTGTTCAAAAAGTGTTCAAGCAGCATTCTCGTGGTCCGTCTCCAGCAACAATGCTGAATGGTCATATGCATCTAATATATGTTTATGTTTAAAGTGCAAATTTAAAATGCTTTGTTCCTGCTGAACACAAGTGAACAACACCAAACACACCAAATGACGAGAAAAAGAGATCCTATATAAATAGTGTAATTCAATGCAATATTATACTGTGTTGCTATGACACTAACTCTTTTTAATTGCATGTTTTAATACACTTTGATTATATGTCCAACCCTGTCCCTGTCACCTTCATGGTCACACTGGGAATTCAGCCAGGGAAAATATCCTGCAAGTCAAATAAGGAATCACAGCTAAATCCACCATTAGCAACAAAATCCTGCTAATAACTGCATTGCGTTGTAATTGTAAATCTGACATTATGACAATATCTCTTTATTAGAAGGTGATCAACATCATGTGTACCTGTAGGAGGAGGAGGAAGAGCAGGGGCTCCGGGGCCTCCCTGTGGATACCCTGATCCCAGAGGAGCATAGGGACCTGGTGCCATGGGGGGAGCAGGTCCCTGGTTGCGAGCACCGCCAGGGTACAAGGGGACTGGGGCCCCTGGCTGGGAGCTGGGCGGCATGAAGCTTGAAGGTAAGGAGGTTGATGGCATGAAGAGTGTTGGTGGCACCCCGGGGCTGGGCATGGGGGGAAGACCACCAGGAGCGGATGATGGAGGTGGTAGTGGAGGACCTGATAAGCTAGCAGCTGGCATAGAAGGACCTGGAGGAGGGAAAGCAGAGGGTCCGCCCATGGACATTGGCTGGAATGGCTGATGAGGAAGGAAACCTGAGAAAAGACAGCAGTTAGTAGAATTACATCAAAGAAATTTTTTATTAATTTCTAGTTGCAGTACAAACAGGCAAACCTGGAGCTGGAGGATGATGTTGTGGGAAGGAGGGCCCCATGGCAGGACGAGCTGCAGAGGGCGGCGGTACATGAGAAGAGGGCGGCAAACCAGGCCCAGTGTTGGTTGGAGGAGCTTTTGGGGTGAAAATAGATGGTATAGGAGGCTGCGATTGTGAAGCCAACTGGGCGGGGGCAGTGGGTTGGTATTGGCTCTAAGATCGCAAGTAAAAAAAACAACAACAATATAATAATAAACAAAAAATAACAATAAACATCTTGTAATTTAAAACCAAATTGGAGAAAAATTTGCATAGTATACAAATAATACATTTATACCATAACTTGTGCTTTTGGTACAGGGGTCTGAGCAGCAGGCTTGGCTGTCGACACACCAACTCTGTTGAAGGAATTTGGAGGCTGCGGTCCAACTGCAGCCTCTCCCTGAGCATGAAACAGTCTATCTCTCAGCATCATGATCCCAGACTGCAGAGAAAAGTTACACAAATGTTACTCATTAAGGAAAACTATGTATTTGGGGTTTTGCAAGAGGACGATGGGTCACTCACTTGGTCTGAGTTCTCAGGCAAGTAGGTCATAGCAGTGGACAGACTGCCCTCTGCAGCAAGTATGCCTGCATAGCAGGTTAGCTTCTCAGCCAGGATGGGGCTCTGAACTGCAACCTCACTATTGCGGAGGCGTTCGATTGACTTGCGCAACATCATTACTTTCTCAACCAGATCCTGCAGAATAATACACAGCATATGACATTGTGACATTCAACACTTCTCTCACCTTTGTGCTATGTGCCATAAAAAATATATGACAGGTTCTTCTCAAATTGCTATAACAGTTTTAATTACTCCATAATAGTTTTTTCATGATGGAAAAAAACAACCATTCTTTATTTATTTAACAGAGGACGGATCCCTCTGACATGCACTTTAGGCTTTGTACAATGAAATAGAAATAATGAGATACTATTTTCCTAGTGTAATAACTTGTATCTTCTCTGAAAGATTTGACTCTAGACAAATGTAGCTTAAACTAAATTTGCTTTATCAGTCAAGCCTTGAACAAACCTCTAAACCAAGAGGGGAGGAGCAGTCTCTATGCAAGGCCCAACACTCCACCAGCTTCTCAACGTTGCCAGAGCAGATGTAACACAAGCAGGCCTGCAGGCATCGCTTCTCTGTCGCCTCGTGCTCCAACCGTCCTCCCAGCGTATCTATCAAGAGTAGAGAGGGTGAAAAGAGAAAAATGTAATTGAGCGGGTAGAACAAGTACTGTAGAAAGGGCACGGTGAGGCAAGTTGCAGCGTGTTCAATGTAAGCAAACTCACCGCAGAGACGGGCAAAGTCTTCAGGGTTTGCGTAGGTTAGGAGAGCAGCAAGAGCCTCCTTCCAGTTGTCCAATTCACAACTTTGCACTATGTCTCTCCAGTTTTGGGTGACCACTGATGATATAAGCTAGAGTAGAGGACAAACTACATTAACTTAACAAATAAACACATTCTTTGAGCCGTTATTTTTAACAGAAAAAAATGATTGATAAATCAAATGTAAGGATCACCATTGAGATGTTGTTCTTTTGCTTGCTCAGGTATTTTTGCTGAGTTTTCTTGAGCAGCTCTTCTCCCCCGCTGATGGACAGGAGGATGGCTTCAGCGTAGCGACCGTCATTCAGACAAAGGTCGACTGCTCCCTCAAAGTTGCCAACCAGGAGCGCTTGGCTTATCAACCCATCAGTATCTACAAAGCAACCGGAGTGTAGAAAATACAAGGTATGAAATATATTACCAGAGCTAATATGTGTAATTATAAATCACATAATAAATGAGGAAGACTGTTTTACCACATGATACAGGGATCTGGAAGTTTGAGTTTTCCTTTGGAGTCTGACTAAAGAAGTCTGCTGGTGAAACAGACCCTGATGTTCTCTCATCACCTACAGCAGCTGATTCATCAGATCTCTGGAGTTGTAATTTAAGAACATTTCACAGTTAACAGGTGCTACAATTAATTAAGTATAAAGACTTAAGAAGTGACTTTTTGTGAGCACACTTGCTGACCTCAGTGGAAAGTCGCTGCATCTTTTCTGCTAAATCTTTGGCGTCTACTCCATGTCCGTTGGGTTGAAAATTCTTTCCAAGGCATTTTGAAATCTGAATAAAATCAAATTTTTTTATAGCAAAGGCACAGGATGATTGACCAGTATATGCTTTGCAGTTGTAATCACATAGATCACCTTTCTCTCCAACTCATCTTTGCTGAAACCTAAAAGTCTGAGGAATTTAATGCGGGCTTCATCCTCGAAATTAACCTGTAATCACAGAGAGGTAAATTGTTGAAAACCCAACAGCGCAGCACTGATTGACAGATTTATCTTTATGTCTGAATATCAGTATGCAGGGTCCCACCAGAAGGAACTTCCATATGTCCTGCTCAGCATCTGACTTGGCACTCTGAATCTTGGTCTGGCAGTAGTTGTTGAAGGAACCCGCCTGCAGCGCCGCCTGCAGCTCCCTGGAGCGTTGGAGGAACTCGGTCTCCGTGGTAACCTGACTCACAAACACTTGCCTGGGGACAGGCTGAGGGCTCTGCGCTTGAGGCAGCTTGGTATTCTCAAAGGTTATAAGCTTTCCACCAAACTGAGAGATGAAAACAAACAAACAAACACCACATCAGAGTAGAAAGAAAAAAAACAAAAAACTTGACTTTTTCCATTCATGTGACAATTACATGTATATTCTGATGTAGCACTTACAGCAAAGGAAGCCCCAACTGGCCTGCGCACCCACTTAGGTGGCTTCTTCAGAGGAGGAACTATGGTGTCCTGTGTTGTAGGCTGAGGGACTTGCAGGGGAGGCAACACCTGCCCTGTACCAAAGGGATCCATTGTGTCAAAAGAGGATGATATCTGTTAAATAAAATGTTAAAATGTTAATTACAAACATTAACACGTGGGGTTAGTCAATCACAAGCAAACTATCATTATTATGTCAAACGGATGAACAAAATTATGTTTTTTTTAGCTTTTGTTATCCTCATTATTGGATTTATGGTCAGTCAAGTATGTGAAAATATTCTGTGAAATTTTAGAGATGAAAAGTTTATTTATATTTATATTTGGTAATCTCTCAAATTCAATGTTATGTTCTGTCAGTCTCTGTTAATCCCTTCACGTTAGCACCATCTTGTGGACAAATAATGCACTTCACAGGACAGGGAATTAGGTATTACAGCATAGCAAGACCAAGCAGCCCTTACCTTATCAACTGTGTTTTGTTGCTGAGCCTTCAAGCTCCCTCCCATCACAGAATACACAGTGATTCTCCCATCAAATGATGCTGTAGAAAGCAGGGCTGGATTCCTGGGGCACCACTGGACATCAAAACACCACTGGTTTGTCGTCGGAAGCTCATAAATGACCTACAGTGAAGGGAACGAGAAATGACAAGCCATCGCATCGTCATCACGTCACAGTAAAGAGGAGAGAAGAATCAGGAATAACAGAGCTGCCATTAATACCTCTCCAGTATTTGGATTCCAGCACAGGATTCGGTTGTCTTTAGCACTACTCAGCAGGAGCTCGGAGTCCGCTTGGCTCCAGGATATCGACAGAATTCCCCTTTAAGAAAGTTTCAACAGAGGGTGCATGCAGGTCACTCTGCAAGAGGAACAAACAGCACACAAGAGCATGATATGATAAGTGTAAAAGCTTTACCTTGTGTGATTCTCAAAGACTTTGAGTGGTGATGTCGCAAAACGCAGGTCCCACATCTGGATGACTGGCAGTCGGTCATCTTCAGAGGCCAGCACCAACTGAGTGGCCACATCTGGGTGCCACAGCATTCCTGAGCAATGCATCTGTAATCACATGACAGGTGAGACTTTAATAACAAAAGGAATTTTCTACAGGGTGCAATAGAGTTAAATTCAGTGAGGCTTAAAAGATTCTCATGATGAATGCTTCCCCTTACAAGCCATACGTGTATTGATTGTAGTATAGTGTCAAATGTGTAAGAACAGAAAATAAATCAGATGTAAAATGTTCAGACTTTTAAAAATGTTGGAATGTGGCCAATGATGCTTCTTGAGTCTTTGGTCAATTGAACTATTTTTTCAAGCCACCAACCCTGTTGCTGTGATCACTGATCTTGATGATGGGCTCGTTCTTCCTCAGGTCCCACACAACTGCTTTCCCACTGGGGTTTGCAGAGGCCAGGATGTGCTGAACCTGCCTGTTCCAGGACACAACACTGATGTCTTCAGCAGGCTGAAAAAAGAAACAGAGACTGTTGCTGTCAAAAACAAACCTGATTCATGTAACAACCACAATGCTCAAGTTGAGATACACAGGTGAAACCATAAACTTGAATTCTTCTCAAAGACAGGAAAACACAGACTGAACTAACTATCTTTTACTTCACAGAACCAGTCATCTCCTGATCATGCACCCACCTGAGTTTTTGCTCCTGGTGTCATTGGACTGCCCAAGTTGTTAAGATCCCAGATGTAGATCTCTGAATCATTTGCCCCTGATGCGAGCAGATTACTCTGAGAAGAAGCCATTTAGAAAGATTAATAAAGCAGTAAAATAATGTCTAACACTGTACCACAAACTATGAACCCTTTCCAGTATTAAGTATATTGAGATGCACAGAAGCATTGGACTGCAGTAATTTACCTGAAAAGGGTTGAAGTCAAGAGCTCGAACAGGCCCTGTGTGTTTGTCACACTGTCCCACGACTGCCTCTGCTCCAGAGTTCATTATATCCTCTGGGTTATATACAGTCAATGAGCCATTTTCACTGCCAGCAACTAGTCTGCCTCCAGTACCATCTGCTCCCATTCCAAAGTTCACCCATACAATGCTGTGCAACCTGTGGGATATGAGAAGTATAGTGCATCACTGATATCAAATTACAGACTCGGTCACAGCTAAAACTGATATGGACAGGGGAAGAGGAATTGTGGCTGACAACCTTGTCAACAGTACGTCATATTATTCTATTAGAAATGTTTGATTACCTGTTTGAGGTGGGTAAGGACCCTTTTAGATGCATGTCCAGAGAGGGGTCAGAAAAATCCACCTCAAAAATCTCCAGGGCAGCTGTGGTATTGAATGAGGCATCCAGCTGTTGTGCTGATGTCCCTAAGGCCAGGTAGATAGGATGGTGTCCTGCAGGACTCCACGCCTGGTGGGCCATCCTCTGGATCTCCTTCAGCCTCATCTTCCTTCTATTTCAAGTTTCAATTCCTGGACAGGTAATCGGAGCTCATTAAAATTAAAGCCAATACTATTCTTTGCAGAGCATTTTCCACAATTAAGTTTATTTTAATTAAGGATATCAAATTGTGAAACACACAACCACAAAATCAAAGTTGGCCTGTGATGTCTTTGGAGGGAAAATTGTGCTTCTTGTAACCCACTTTTAAATTCATATTTAGTTTTAATGTGAATGCAAAATATTTCAACAACCTAAACAACTGAGTGTATCTTCTTATAAGCATCCATATGAATACTTTCTACCATAGAAATCAAAGAAGAACACACCTTCTTACTCAGTGATTTGTCTTTTATTTTTTTTCATGTTGTACATTAATATTGAACACATCAAAACTATGACAGAAGCCTTATTATGTAGTAAATTATGTAGTAAACAACAAGGTGGTAAAAAAAACTGGAATATGTTTTTGATTCTTTTAAGGAGCCACCTTTTGCTTTGATAACAACTTGGTGCACTCATGGCGTTCTGTTCCATGCAGTAGTCACATGAAATAGTTCTGCTGCTATGGCTTCACTCTGTGAGCCAACTTATTACAAACCATCTCAATTGGGTTCCGGTCTCAGTAATGGCGTTTTAAATTTTTAATTTGACAATGAAGGCCTGATTGATGCAGTCTCCTCTGAATGAATGTTGCCGTTTCTGAGACTGGTTAACTCTAATGGACATATCCGCTGCAGGAGAGGTAACTCTTGGGCATTCTTTCCTGGGACAATCCTCATGAGAGCCAATTTCATCATAGCGTTTGGTGTTTTTTTTCATGACTGTGTGTCTCTTTATTTAGCTGAGTGGTTCTTGCCATAATATGGATATAAAACAGCAGTCGATTGGGACTATTCAGTGAAAACACTGCTTTGATTTCTTCAGCATTAAGCTACAAATAGAAAGTAATAAATAATAAACAACTAATAAGGTGTGTAGTGTATGTGAAACTATTTAATACAGTTTTTACACTGTCCTTGTTTAAGTAACCCACATTTGACTTAGTTTCTGGTCTTGGGTAGTCTAGATGGAAAAAAGCAGTAAAATAATTCTATATATTCTAGCATTCATAAAGCGGTGGGCAAAAGGTGTTAAGGCTTAACAGTCTCTAACAGCCTTTCCCTGAGTTTCTCGTATCCGGATAATCGGAGCCTGACTTCAGTTACACAAAACTGATTGCTCATGTCACATTTTCCTACTTTTTGAATTACAGTAATTATCTGTATCAGGGAGCCACCCTTGCTGAACGATTAGCTCCGACTATTTCCTGAAACAGGGAACACCCTTAACAAAGCCTTTGACCAAGCACTTATCAGCCACCATTTTATTATTATTACTACTGTATTACTTATATGTGAACTCAGCTGTTGCATGTTTAATGTAGTTATTACTGACAGTGTAATTGTCGCCAAGCAACAGTAGCCACTGAGCTAATACGTACGGCCACCATTGCATTTTAGCTAGCTTTATTTAACGATGTACACAGCCTGACTGCAGGTATTAATTATAACTAAAATATTGTACAAAGGATTTGTTAATTGTGCAGCCACACTGTTTTACGAGGAAAATGTCAGAAAATGCAATAGAGCCTGCAGGTTCATGTTACATCTGTGTCGGTCTTTAAATTCCAGCCGATGTTGCAGTGAGCTAGCGAGCTAGATTTCAGCCACCACCCTTCTTAACACATCTCTGTAGAAATACGGTGTCCCAGGCCAATTTAAACACAGCAACATGACAAAAACAAAGAGGAGATTACGAACAACTCACGTTAACTGCCTAGCACAGCCTGACTGTCCGCATCCACAAGCTGGGAAGCAACTTAGGTGCTAACAGCTTAGCCACAGGCGAAGTCTGACCAAAGTGCTTTGCCGTGTTGTCACTGCACTACGGTAGCCGACAACGATTAAACCTAATTTTCGGCGGCCCGAGGTAACCTCAGTGTCACAGCTGAACCAACCTAAATATTTACATAATATATATATAATATGGATATACTGCATTGTCTAAGAATGAACTATGATGCAATGGTTTATGTTGTTTTCACAAACAAAAGAAACAGCCACACTTAATATTTTAACTTTTAACATACGTCTTTATTCTTGACAGAAATATATATACACAGGTAGAGTCTGATTTTAAATCATTAGATTTCATAGTTTTTGACTTCCTCTGGTTGCTTTTCAGGATCTCCTCCGTTCTCCAAGTACAGGTCATTGAAGGGATACTGTTTCGGAGCCTGCAACACAGACAAATACTTCCATTAAAATGTGCCGAAATAGAGGACACAATCAAATGCATTTGCTCCTTGTGAAACCAATTGACAGAAAATAAGTATAATTATTACGAGCAAAGGTAACACATTAAACAAACCATTTTGTGAGCAGTCGCAAGATACCTGAAGTCTGAAATTACATCGTTACTACAAGGTATTTGTTGTATCCTCACCAAGGAGGTGATGTGTTCACCCATGCCTTTTTGTTTGTTTGTCGTCTAGCAAGATTACACACTAAATAAATAAATAACAGATTTTCACAAAACCTTGTGGAGGAATCAGGTCGGGCAAAGGAAGAACTAAGTTAATTTAGTTAAGGATGTTTAGATAACAAGCAGGAGTTTGCTTAACTATAAGGTGTGACTGAATTTACGGGACTGTTGGGCCTTGGCAGAGGTATGCACTCTCCTGAGTGCCATTTCTAGTTGAAGAATTCGTTGACAGACACCCAGTGTGGCAAGCTTAAGGCAGACACGAACTCTGCTTTTAAATCTAATTACAGTTTAATTATTGGAACCAGGTAATTTTACACCCACTGAAAACTGACTTCCCTTGCAATAAACAAACAAATAATTTCAAGCCTTTGTCTGTACTTACAACAGGTTGGTAAGATGGGAGTTTCTCTCCCACGTAGAACATAAACAGCATGAACCCAACAAAACCAAACAGTTGTTTGCACATGGTGGACCAGGACACGGGACTGGGAGATGTATCCACACGGTTCCTGATGAACATGTCAAAATTCCAGTGGATCTAAAAATGGAAAGACAGCAGACAATCACTGACTAACAGTTGTGAACAATATACTGTAAATTTACTTTGTTATGGAGTAAATAATAGCAGGGTGGTGGTGCTTGGGGTGGAGTGCCACACAGTGCCTGTATGCATGCACTTTAAATTTTAGTTTATGTTACCACTGTCTCAATTTAGGACACAAAGAAACATGAACATTCTTGCATTCTCATGATTGCTGACTTGTATTAATAATTACTAGTAATAAATGTACATTTGATATCAGAGTGCCATAAGAGAAGACAGAAAAACTTTGAGATCAAGTGTAGACAAATAATGGAGACACATACCAATATCAATATGTGAGCGTTAAACCTTTAAGCCAATTTGACAGAAACCTCTGTTCAACTTGTGACTAAGATATTTATTGACTGGGGCCATGTTTTAACATCCATCCCCTCACAAGTGCGTTTTTTGATGAATGCAATATTTGAGGACAGGCAAGAAGATTAACATCTTGCAGAATGACATGCACATTGTTGTTTTTATTATTTCTCACCCAACATGCTCAACGACACTTGCCAAAAATGCACAAATGATCCAGTACATGGTTATAGTTAGTAAGTACACATCAATAATTTCATTTTTGATTGTTTTGATGTAGAAATTAAAAATGTATGATGATGATGTGATGTACGTAAGATGACAGTTACATCTTGTTCTACATACAAATGAAATAGCTAAGGTTGGAGTTGGGAGGTAAACAAGTGCTTGTACTGGCTTGAACATGTGGATTCACTAAGCGGTTAGAGATTTGAATTTGCTGTACCAATGCACTTGTTGTATTGTGTCTACCTGCCCATGGACAACTGACAGGAATGTGTTTGTAATGCATTTTAGCAAATGTTTCTAATAAATTTAAAGTGTTTTCAGCGGCAGGAAGAAAAGTCATAAGTGTCTTACCGGCTCTCCCCAGTTCCTCCTCAGATCTGGATGGTCCCAACTGTACCAGGGGTCTCTCTCATGCTGAGATCTATCTGGAAGTTTTGGGTAATCACCATATCTTAAAAAGAGGAAAAAATAGACATTAGTCTATTGCAACACAATCAGACACAGAGTTTACACCACTATGAATTGAATACTTCTGCTCACCCCTCTCCCTTGTCAGGATATGGTTCATAGTCCTCAACCCTTATGTTGTACTTCTTAGCAGCAGCAGCTCTTTCCTCGGGGGTCTCCGGAAAACCACCAGGTAGGCTGTCCTTTGTTACACCAGAGGCTTAAGAACAAATACATGCATGAGAACCAGCAAAGTGGATTTTCTTTAAGCCATAAAGAGCAAAATGACGTGACAACCTTATTCTGACCGTCCACTCTCATTCAAATCAGCTTCTCAGCTAGCAGGAGCTAATATTAGCATGTCAAGGTTACGTCCATTTCGGGGGCTTTAACTTTACATTTTGACACACAGCTCCACAGACATACATCACTGCACGATTAATAAACATACTACTGACCAGCTCTACATCCCGGCAGAAGGGCCCGAACGCCAGACCCGTTTGCTTTACAGAGGGCCCGGGCCAAGCCACGGAAGCCAACACCAGCCATGTTTACAAGCGACTGTTGTCCGACCCACTGAATATAAGTGCGCATGCGTAAGGTCCGTAGTCTTCTTCTTTGGTTTATTTGGGAATGCTAAAAATGACCGTTTTAGATGTAGATTGCCACTTATTGTTCCAGAGTGCACAACACCGCTTATATGTTAATTAAAAACAATAAGATAAACAAACAGAGTTATATTCTTGATGTTAAACTTTTCATTTTTCATTTAAATAAAGCAATTGATTTGCCATATTCCTTTCCAATGCTTTTTAAGCCATTATTTACATTTATCCGACTTTGCAGTATGTATTGTGTATTCTATATCTCTGCCCTTAATATCATAATTTCAGATTTGGAGATGCTAAACAACATAGAGAAGATGAAGATTTATACTTTATGCATATGGCCAATTTCATAAATATGACATTTTAATTTTAATAAATTATCAGAATACACTGTAGTACTGCATTGATTAGATTCTAAATTGTATTACCATTGTTAGAATATACAATGAAATTCAGGTACACTGTCAGGATGTGGACTCATAAATTAAATAAGTAATAAATATATACATTCACACATTCCAACATACATTAATTTAACCCCACCATCATTCAGTCAGTGCCGACGTAAAGATTTGAGAGAGGTAATTAAGTAAAAATAATGATTTCACTTAAGAATAACAATATATTGCACATTATCTCTGCAGTAAAAACATTAAGGTGCTGTATTTTCTCATGTTGGGAAGTTTTTGAAATCATTGTTCAGTGTGACAATGGCTCTGGGGTAAAAACTGTTCAGGACTGGACTCAACTATTTGGTAATGATGTCATGCACATAATAAATATGTCATAAAAGTCATAGTATGAGATACTTTTACTTTGATAATTTAAATACATTTTTGACATGTCATTTGACCAAAAGGCCTTTATTTGTCATGAAGTAATCTGATATGTTATATTCAGTTAAGGCTTCAAATACCCAACTCAGAAAACAGTCATACTAGGAGTGAAAACAGAAGCAACCATCATTACTTGATTTATTTTTTTTATAGTTTTTCATTTATTCTCAGTTGCATATTGTGAAGAAACATGTGATGTCAACATGAAATCTCATCCAGTGGCTGAAGGGAACTTTTCTCAAATAGAATGCACTGACGCTCAGAGTCCTGTTCCTCTTCCATCAGATCCAGCTCAGGTGCACATGTGCATTTACTGGGGGATCGTCAAACTGTCACTGGTGTTGTAGATGAAAGTCACTCACAGCAATATCGCTATGTCCTCCTCCACTTTCTCAAAGGGACAGTGAAGTTCATATCTAGGGCAAAAGTGAAAACATTAGAATAACTGTGGAAATAAATTGCTTCTAACTTGAGTTCTTGGGTCTCTAACGTTACCTCTTGAAGGGTAAGCCATCTGCAGCAACTAGAAACCTCTCAAAGTTCCACCGAATGTCATTAACTTTGATTGGAGACCAGTAGAATTTCTTCATGTCTCCAATAACAGGGTTCACAAATGACAAAGATTCCTGTGACAAACAAAGACAACAGATTTAACAGGTGCACGTCTGGCAACAAAAATATGTGTATAAATCTCATGTTATATAACACACACCCACAAACACACCTTTAGGTAGGAAAAAAGAGGCTCTTCATTTAATCCATTCACCTCGACCCTGCCAAAGACAGGAAACTTTGGCACAAATCCACCACCAGGTCTCACATACTTCAATATATTGAGGGTTTCATGATTGACCTCTGAAAAAAACAAGTGTCATTAGACATTTGTTTTATAGACATGCCCATTTTCTGATATAAAATGTACTTAAGTTTTAGAAGTAAAAGTAAAAGTATTAAAAAAGTGAGGAATAAGGATTGAGCCATAGTGGATCAGTGGTGGCCGAGTAGTCTTTCGACTGGAAGGGTGTGTGTTCAATTCCTGGCTCTGCTAGTCTGTAAATGGCTGAATGGCAAAACTGTAGTGTAAAGCAGCTCATCAAGACTAGAAAAAACACTATACAGACCATTACTAACTCTTCTTCTTCTGATTTTATTTGGTATTTAAGAAATGTAGTGGAGTAAAAGTAAATATTGCCAGAAATATAAATAACAAAGTAAAGTACAGATACGTTAATTTTGTACTTAAGTACAGTAACAAAGTATTTGTTTGTTTTTTATTCTACATTACAACACACTGCTACTGCATTTCTCATGGTACAATGTACCACCACATCAGCAAGCTGTCACATTTCAAAAGGTCCGGTTGTACCCACCAGGTGACTGAAGACCAAATTGGTTGCAGGAAAATGCTAAGACAGTGAAGTTGACGTCGCCAAACATTTCCATCAGTGCATTCAGTCGGTGGTACTGAGAGAACAGGACACAAAAGCAAAGGCCTCTATTAGGGATGACACGTGTTACAAGATTGTGTGTAATCAATCAGCGCTGTTGTGGAATATTACCTCCTCTATTGTTGACCCTCAGAAGGTGGCAACGTTGACGATGAGAAGCACCTTACCCCTGTACTTACTGAGCGGAACCAGCTGTCCATCCAGGGTCTCAGCAGAGAAATCATAGACTGATTTATTCGCCATGCTTGTGCTGTAGTGTGTACAGGGGACTGTTGGCAGTCAAGAGTGAGTACTCACTCAGCTATCCTGTTAGCTCGTCTCATTCACTGAAACATAACTCACGGGTCAGCAGTTGTTCAGCATGACTGACTTCATTGTTCTCCTGGACAGAGGTGAGCTGGCAGGATGCTACACCAGGAAGACGGGCTGTTAAAACAGTGGCAGCTTAATTGGGATCTGGAAATTAAATATTTAAGAATGAACATGTTGACACCTGTAGGAGATCACAGCAGCATATTGGCTGCTTTATATAAGAACTATTACTTATATAGTCCCAGAGTACAATATCAATGAATTACACTGTTGAAAATCAGTCATAGACTGACTTGGGACCCACAGATGGGTAGCCAAATATCTTTTTTCTTTGCTCAAGTTTTATGAAATAAAACATATGCATAAAAAGAAGTCCTGAGTTGTTTATCATAAAAGTGAATTGCTGGGTTATCTATTCAACATAATTATTAGATGTTATAGAATAAGCTGTTGACATTATGTCTCCTCTCACCATTGTTTTTTTTTGTGTTTGTTTTTTTAATAGTGCTTTCAATCCTGATTCAGTCTGATAGTGTATGCCACTGTTTTAATGTCATCTTGTCTTATTTGCCTTGTCAAAACCCTCTGTTTTTGGAAAGCAGTATCTTAACTACTGTTGTTTCCAATGAGCTATGCAAATAAATGTGACTTGAACTCACTTGATATGTTTATGGGTCAGGATAAAGGATTTATTATGCATTACAAAGGACACTAGGCCTTAATAGGAAAATAATTTGGTTTACTACCCCAGTACCACCTAGTGGTAGTTCACAGGGACTGTCCTTTCCTGAGGTTGTAGACTTATCACTTCCAAGCAGATAATGTGTTCTGGAGTCACGGCGATTAATATAATCTTTTATACACGTGTTTTAATTTACCACAGTGACATGTCTAAATGTCCTCAATGAAAAAGCACCATACCCGGAAAATTACAAATGCTGCGTTCACTTGTTCCTCGTAACGTATAGCTGTTTTTAAATTAAATCTATGTTCTTCTTCCTTGTCTTTTAACGGCAGTTGGTTTGACCTATATATCACTTTGAAAACACTTTAAATTGCAATTGAACGTGTACGTGAATCAATTATCGCGTTGTATGGCATAAATAGCAACATTTGATTTTAGCAGATGTTGCATCACTTACATGTTATTTTACCTGTAGGATTATGGCAATATCTCAAATTTTTGGACCTTGGCTGTCTCATACCAAACCAAATAAACCTAATTATACCCATATTTTGTACATTACATTAATAACTTTGCGGGATTATCCATGCATGCTTCCCGATTTCAATCAGATTTTTGTGATAGCACTTGAAGGCAGCATCGGGTTTGGGCAACACTGCATTCAAACGCCTGCAAAGATGTCAAAGCAAAACACGTCGTTTTGGTATTTAAGTGAAGAATAACAATTTCCGAGAAACTCATTGCAATAAATCCGATTCAGAATGAGTAAAGAAGCTAAAATTCCAAGGTGAGTACATTTATAATGGTGTTTTTAATCTAAAAATCAGCTCGGTTGGTTGCCACCCGGCAAGCTAGCTCCTCTGCTAACAGCTATTTAAAACAACTGGCAAGTGACTGGACAAGGTAGCCGTCCTCTTTATTTATGAAAGCTGACGTCTGTGTTATCAACTACCACCGTGACAACACTGACACAAGACTCTATATTGTTAATGTGATATTAACTAGTGGTTTCTCACTTTGTAAAACCGTCACTGACATTTATATTTGTTCGTAATTGTTGTCTGCAGTGTCAAAGTTCAGCTGTAAATGCACAGGTTTGCATTTCCTCTGCAGATGCCATCTCTTGGACCTGCCCTGGGAGGATGTGCTTATTCCACATATACTGAATTATCTGCCGCTGCAACACCTGGTCAGCCTGCAGCGGGTTAGCAAGCAGTTTCACAGCCTCATCCAGGTGTACCTGGCCAACTGCAGGACTTTTGATATGGTAAGTGGTTTTACATGGGTTTTCTTTCTAATGTTATGTGGAGTGTATCAGAATATAATTAACACTGTTTCACAGATCAATTAAGGAACAGCAAAATCAGAGAAAACTTAAATACACTCACCTTTAAAATGCTGACATGGCTTTTAACAAAATGCCATGGTCATGTTTATGATTTAAATGATTAAGGCCTCACAGTTTTCTCTAGCTTTGGTTCTACGTGTATCCCAGTGCACCTCTAACCAACCTAATGCAAGTCCAGGGTGTGCAAACCCAAAGACAGGAGGACCAAGGCTTAAAATTATCTCTAAATGAATCAATTAATTGACGTATATATTTTTTGTTTGCATACCAGTTGTCTACTACATTAACAGTGCACAACATCATTATGACCTGAAACTAGATAAGTGGCACAAAGTAGATAAGAAAGCCAATTATAGATTAATTAAACTTTTCTATAAATTAGCTCCCTTGAACAATCCTTTGCAGTGTTATTAATAGAGAAAAACACACTTCTTCCCACTGGATTTCGATTCAAGTTGAGACCTTGACTTTATCTGTGATTGTGGAATATTATTTCATTCTTTAATATTTATGATGTATACAATAGTTTTTTTTCTCTATTATATGTTTTGTATGCACTTGTAGCTTACATTTTAAGCACGTTCAGCACTTTGGTCAACTGTGGTTGTTTTAAATGTACTATGTGAATTAGATTTGACTTGAGTTCATGCTTGCACAAGTCTGCTTTGTAGTTTCTAACGGACTTTTTTGATACACCTGCTAAGACCTGCAGTTCTTGATGAAGTCTACTTTCTGCTCTTTGACCTTTCAGATTGGATTATGCATTCCCAAGGAAGCATTTTGTTCCATGTTAAAGGACTGCAAAGCTCTCCAGAGCCTGTCACTCCAGAACTGCTCAGACTGGGTGACAGATAAAGAGCTGCTGCCAGTTATCGGCGAGAACCAGCATCTGCAGAAAGTGGACATGAGCGGGTGTGTTTGGCTTACCCGCCACTCCCTGGTGGCCGTGTCCTTGAGCTGCATGCATCTCCAGCACCTTGGTCTGGCACACTGCGAGTGGGTGGACAGCCTGTCCCTGCGCAGCCTGGTTGACCACTGCAGGGGGCTGCTGTCGATCGACCTCACCGCCTGCAGACAGCTCAAGGATGACGCCATCTGCTACCTGGCCAAGAAGTGTTCGAAGTTGAAGTCTCTATCTTTGGCAGTTAATGCCAACATCACGGATGAGTCTGTGGAGGAAGTGGCCAAAAACTGCAGGAGTCTAGAGCAGCTGGACCTGACAGGTTGCCTCAGGGTCAGGAACCAGTCCATCAGGTATATACTTACTTTCTAGTGTAATTCAACAAAGTTTGTGTCCACCCTTTGACATGTATCATCTGATTTGTGCACCCATCCATAATGTCCACTGCCTGCTGTGCTCACAGAACTCTTGCTGAGTACTGCCCGCAGCTACAGTCCCTGAAGGTGAATCACTGCCACAATGTGACAGAGTCGAGCCTCGATCCTCTGCGCAAGCGCAATGTTGTGATCGACGTTGAACCACCCTTACAACGAGCTCTAGTTCTTCTTCAAGATGTGCTGGGATTTGCTCCTATTATCAATCTCCAGATATAACCAAAGGATCATCTACCTGTAGGTAGGTAATATCATCAGTAAGTCTACTGGGCAAACTTGTGACATGTTTGTGTCCAGCTGTCAAATATCCAGACTGGTCCATTACACAAAATGATGAATGGTGATTTTTTTTCCTCATACTTTTTGTTAGATAGAGTGCAAAATATATATGTATAGGTAACAGTCAACATTTGCCTTTCCTGCAAGACAGCGGTCATTCGGAAGCGGTCATACAGTGGAAATGGCTGTAAATATATGAGGACAGTCCAGGTAGACCTGAATGTGTTGAACTCAATTTTGTGTGAATAAGTAAAAATAATAAGGGGGAAAATGGAACTGAAAACAATGACACAAATGACTTAAGAAAGCCGTGAACTTCTGCCTCATATCCAAAAGATGTCACTGCACTTTTCTTAAACTATAAGGACTTTGCCAAGGACCAAGGACAGGTTTTTACCTGTGTGTGTGTGTGTGTGTGTGTGTGTGTGTGCGCGTGCGTGCGTGTAACTTAACAATGCATGGACAGAGTTCCTTCAAATTAACTTGTAGTAATATTACTTATGAAAGAGTAAGTCATTATTAATCTAAGGGAAAAATGAAGGACAATAATTTGGTTTGTAAAACTGATTTCAGAAATAACAAGTCATCGCTTATTGTTTGGAAAGTTATTCTTGATCCTATAAATGTCACAAAATAGCACCATTCATAGTTCAAAATGCACTTTCTAGGAATAAATATATCTTAATGAATGAAACACACAACCTGATGCTTGCACAGAGTAGATTTTTAAAATATTTATCGCCATATGGTAGAAATGATGTCATCGTATCACTGTAATGTCAACACTGCGTTGTGTATCGGAGTAATACATTCATTTGTCCTCATCGTCTATAAACGAGTCATGATGAAATGTCATTGTGAGTAAAATGTATCCACATCATAGAAAAACCTTTTTAACCAAAGGACGGTAAAGTGTATTGTTGTTGTCTTTGGTACATTGTGTACCTGGTATTGTAAAAACACTTGTCTTATGTTTCATTTAGAAACATTTAAACATGTTTGAGTTTAATTAAACATTTATTGTTTGCATGCACAGTTTATCTAGTGAAATGTCCACTTCAACGAGATCCATGCATTTCCCACCCCTTGACCACCATAGTTCTGTCTAGACATTGGCTTATTTTGTCCTCTGTTTGTCATCTCAATTTCTTGTCTGCCGTCATGACATACTGAAATTGAATGCAGTTTTGTTTGTAGTGTGTCTTTCAGAAATAATGTCCTGGCTCCTCAGGATATCAACAGACCTCAAGGTCAATACTTACCAATACTTTACTGTTATTTAAAACAGTTTTTACTCTAAAGGTATATTTGTGGCTAGATGCTACTGGGGTAACTGGGTTAACATTATTTTATTTTCTTGTATAATCCATATTTGAAATGAGTAAAGACATTTATTATCATGACTGTTTGCTTTTAAGCCTTTGACATGCCTTTTGTATACCTGTGTTGAAATCCTATTTCCCTGTAACACATTACAAGATTTATATAAAAAAATTGTAAAAAGACAACACCATCAGAAATGACTGTCATTAGTTTCCCATTACATAAAGCAGCATGAAAGTGCTGTGATACAACAGGCTGTGTAGTTGGAGTGTTTTTTTAATTGCAGGTGTGTGACTGAGTGATCAAGCTGGTGTCGGATACAGTTTTCAAAGGGAATGCAAAGTTTAAAGTCTCTTATATTAGTAGATTTTTGTCGGTCAGTTACGGAGCACCGTTGAAATGTCCCTTCTGTTTTCTTAAATATCTAACATTAAAACTGACAGAAAAAGTGGACAGACTCTGTAACTACAGTATACATTCTACTCTCTCACTACATATATCCTCTGTCATTTAAAAGGATGTTAGCCTTTGCCTGTAAACACGTTTCCTGTGATCTGAGTGATTGTAAAGCAAAGACTTCTCTGAAGTTTTTGTACTGTTGTGGCTTCATTACTTCATTGGGTTTATGACAAAGTGACACAAGGTGGCAGCAATGAGTCAGGATTTCTTTTTCTGCGCCTCATCTGATGCTTCAGAAGCTGCAATGCATTACTTCAAAGCTACAGTGCAGTCACGTCTTCAATGTAGTATAACACTTTGAATGTCAAGAATCTTTAAGATTAAGAGAGAAAGTTGCATGTTTGATTGGTTAGACAGTTGCGAAAGCCAGCATCAGCTTCACGATGTACCTGATGCAGTGACTGCACAATAAGAATTTATTTGTTGCAACAGCTAGGTGTAAACATCCCTCCCACAGTTTCCTCTGGTGGTCCGATAGGCAGACTATATTGTAACTTGTCTCTGTGACAGCACAACAGGTCTATTTTCCACTTGATGGCATGGTTTACTCCATCTGCTGTGTGCGTCCGGTCCACGGGCTGAATTGGCACAAGAGAGAGTTGCGTTTTTTTTTTTTTTTTGAAGGACGGAGCGGCTTCCTTCTGTTAGTCGATTGTGCTGATTGTCACATGGAACAGAAGGAGACAAAGAGAATCTTGACATTTCAGTGTATTTCATGAATCAACTCACAGTGGAGCTTCTCCAGCATTTTGGTTTATATTTAACAAACAAGGCAAGATTCATTCATTGTCTACTGCTTTTTCCTCCACATGAGGGTCACTGGGCCACTAGAGCCAGTCCCAGCTGACACTAGGGGCAAAAAGCGGGGTACACAACCATTCACTCTCGCAACCCAATCAACCTCTTCATGCTTTTGGGCTGTGGGAGGAAACCAGAGTACTCGCAGAAGACCCATGCGAACACGGGAAGGACATGCAAACTCCACTCAGAGAGGCCCTTGGTCGGACCTGGGGCTTTATGCTGCAAGGCAACAGTGCTAGCCTCTGTTCCGCCATGTGGCCCAACCAAGCAAGTTCTTTTCTTTAGCAGGAACCAGACCAAATTAATGAGTCTTGTTGCCATTGTTTCCTCTTTAAAATGAATGCAAAATAGGGATAATTATTTGTCCCCGTATTATAGCACATATGAAGAGGATTAAAACAGTTAACTGCAACTTTCTCAGTCTCACCTTCAACTGTAATAATCTGTATAAGAACACTTCAGGGTTCAGTGACTCGTCCCTTGTTTGTGTCCAGCAGTCGGCGGGTTAAAAAAAAAATCAGACCACATTCATCATGTATGACTTCAATTAGCATTGATCTGCAGGGGGGGAAAGAAACATTGCTGTGCTATTATATACCATGGAGCAATTTCTGTTCCAGTGATTGAGTATATGGGGGGATTTCTCAAACGGAGCAGGCCAAACATATTTTGTCTCCCTGCCAATAATCTGGCACAAATTATTGATCAATTGCAACTGATCATTTTATACCCAGGCACAACAATGTAGTCATTTTGTTTTATTCAGAAGGCAGTTTTAGCCCGAGGCGGCATGTAATATACTGTACTTATTAAAACAAAGAATACATTTATGTTAAATCTCAGAATCCTCTCTCACAGAGCGGCCGACTGACTGTAATCCTTCAAATAAAACAATAATAATAATAATAAAAAAATGTGATACATGACTTATATTCTCAACATGGCACAGTCAATGCTCTTAGTTATGTTTCATGCATACTTGTGTTTTAAACTGGTGAGTTTAACTGATATTATTGGAGGTGAATCTGGTCCCTTTTTTAACTATAATTTTGTCACTGCACTTGTTTTTGCTGATTTTGTAGTGTCTTGTAAAACCGTGCAGACTGGGCACATTTTCTGCTTGACTTAACACTTTTCTTTTAATTTTCTTGGTATGGAACGCAAATAATGTTAAGTAGACTATAGACAACCTCCCCACTTACATTAGCAATAGGATTTTACTTCAAACTTAACACTTCATTGCAAGTTTTAAACATAAATAGTCAAAAAAAGTCAAATATTAGTGATATTTTCTACAAGAAACCACAAATAATTCAAGTTTAAGACAATATACGCCTAATTACGGTGTTTTCTGTTAATAGATATTTCTTTAGTAAGTTGTGTTTATTGTGGTTGTATAAAATATGTATATTTTTGGCCTTTTGCATGTGTAAAGTGAATCTCGTACTTTTAAATAGCCAAGGGACGTACAACATATCAACATTTGTCTTCTGTAAGACTTAATTTGAGGCAGCCACAAATAAGACCAGCGTGTTTGAGAAATCAGTATATTTAGAAACAGTTTTCTTTCATATTAACCAGCTGAATAAAATAGTATTTTAAAAGAGTATTTGTAGTTATTTATATCTTCATCTTCAGTATGTTTAAAAAGTAGATCCTGCTCAGAAAATAATTGGTTCAAGATACTTTCCAGCCGTAAGTTATTTTAAGGTGGAGTGAGAATCACTGTAGCTCTTCAGATGGGCTCAAAACTGTGTCAGAGATTTTGTTCATTTTCATATTTTTAATTAACAGACTCTTTTCCCCGCCACCTTTCGTCTTCCATCGGTGAATGAGTCTTTTTTGCTCATTTATTTGATGTAGTTTATCTCCTCCAACCATTCATACACAACTCGCTTGGATCCCGGGACTTAGGGATCCATCTTTTTGGCCACCACGGAAGCATAACTAATGACAACATTAAAGTGGCTTTGTGAGCGTGGCCATCAAAATGTCGATCAACCAAGCAGGAAATAATGTTGGATTTTAAAAATCAACATGAATAAACATGTGTGTTTAGAGTGTTGATGTACGAGGGGACAGGAGTGATGGAAACCTGGGTTTAAATGTGAGGATTTAATAATAACTATTTTGTGGAGGTTGATGTGAAGAGCAGTGTTGTTTTCAGCCTCTTGAATGAATGACAACACCACACAAGACGTCTTCAGGGTGCTGTCTAATTAACGCGACATTTCAAGCTTTCTGGAGACACAGAACTGTCAGACCCATTAGCATCGTCCTAATTACTGTGCTTCTTACCCCAGACTGGACAGGAAACACATGGTCAACTTGCTCTGGCTCCGCTACTGCTAGTTAGTCCACACTTAGTTTATCTCTTCATTAAGACATCTCTTTGTCGTTTGCACTGAATGAATGGAGCCTCACAGCCAGTGTGACTCAACTATTCACTGCCAGAGTGAAGAATGTGTTGGCCCAGTTCTCTGGGAGCAATGTCCCACCACTCTGTGGTGTCTTTTCTTTTCCATAAATAATTTGTAACCATAATAATTTATGGGTTAGGCAGTTTCTTTGTTGTATGATCTCCACGTGTTGCTGACATGCCACAATTAGCCAAACGAACAAGTTCAGTGTGTGTAAAAACAGACAGTGTATATGTGCACGAACAAAGCGGAACGCCACGTTTAAGTGCAGCTCCTTCTGTGTTTGGGTCACCACGCTCTTTTGAAGTGCGATTGTTATTGTTGTACATATTTTACATCTACATTTGCTTAAAAGTTGCATCCCCTCCACTTTCTCAGACATCAGATCTGCTATGCTGTCAGCCCCTCACCTCAAGCCACCCAGGGTTGAGTCCCCTCCTCAAATCCGAAACACCCAGAGGCCAAGTTTTTGAAGCTACACGTAATTTGACTGCAATATAAACACACTAAATGAGCTAATAGGGAAAATAGCACGCATACAGTAAGCATGATGAGGATTCGTCCTGGCAGGAGCATTTTGCCCTCTGACTAATCTGGCCTGCTAAATTGTAAGTAATGTGTTGAACTTGTGTCCTCCAAGCCAACAGAGATCAGAGTTCAGCTCCGTGTTGTAATCACAGATCACATCTTATTATGCTTAGTGGACGCTGAAAGATGCTAAAGGCCGTCCCGTAATTTACTTTGTGGGCAGACGCAGATCTGATTGAAGACAGAGAAAGACAAATCTGACAAAGACAAAGCTTACATCATAGAACGTTGATGTCTGTGGCTGTTTGAGGCCACAAAATGATTCGTATTATATAAATAATTTGGAGAATTCCGACCCAAATATCAACAGAGCCTCCTCTGTCTTATTCCCGCTTCACTGTCTGCAAACTCAGACATGAAGGAAACCCGTGCTATTATTTGACAAATGGAGCACAAACAGCAAAATATGTGTTTAGTAGCAGTCTTGCCCCATAGATTAATGACATTAACGAAGTTTCCATTAGCACAGCGATCAGGGGAGACAGAGGCGTCCATGCGTAAATCCACATGACTGAATCACTGATAAGAGAAAATGAAACACATCTCGGTGGGCCAAGAGGGGCCAGGAAACGCCACTCCAAATTAGCCCGCAGCCCAATTTGTTGTTACTTCATTACCCAACCAGCATCTGCAGGGAAAGGGAGGGAAGTTGTGACCCATCTTCTGCCTGAAGATTCGCACTCGCAGTGGTAAAACATAGACACAAAACAGTTGGAAAGGCAGCCAGAGAGTGGATCTCCAGAGTTTCACTTGGTTGTGATAAAACACTGAACAAGGACAGTTTAAAAAAAAACCAAAATCATTGCTGATATTTCCTCTAAATTACCCATTATTCCAGTGCTTATTCAGCAGTTGTGAGATGACCTTATGTTTTCATATCAATGTTCTTTTCAGGGGAGGATTAGTGTCTTGGTATCAGATCACAGATAAAGATTAAGGAGAGTGTTGCTGGCTGCTTCGGAAAAACAAAAGCAGCAGCAGAAACATTCAACATAGTTGAAACAGCAGTTCTTGTGAAGGTGCTGAGAGACGTGTCAGTCAAAATCAGCTGGAAAAAAAGAGGTGAACATGCGTCAAAATGACAGTTGACATGTATAAAGCTTGGAACAAAGCAGCAGTAATGTTGTCTCCTTTTTTAGCACAGGTACTTTAGTCTCTGACAGTCAGGAGCATAAACCTGAAGACGGAGTGTAAACACGC
This sequence comes from Solea solea, assembly GCF_958295425.1. Classification (NCBI taxonomy): domain Eukaryota; kingdom Metazoa; phylum Chordata; class Actinopteri; order Pleuronectiformes; family Soleidae; genus Solea; species Solea solea. The sequence continues at coordinate 12,928,894 of NC_081154.1, read as the reverse complement.
TGAACTCCAATGACTCAAATTCTCTTGTTAGACGACCTCAAAATCCTACAGGAGCGCCGAGTGTCTCGTGTTCTTGTACCACAGCAAACATGGAGTGCAGCTGGCAGTGTGCACTGTTCAGAGGCAGTGACATTAGTCCTGCTGAGAGCAGGAGATGAAAGCAGTCGGAAGTGTTTATGTGTGCAGTGAATGACTTGTGATTAAATAAAAATAAGCAAGCTATGGAAAAACCCTGAACTAATATGATAAAGTACATGGAACTGAGACTCATCCAACCTTTTAGAATACAGTGCCAGTGTTCCTGATCCTGTGTGTATGAAGCATTTTAGATTCAACACATCACTAATTTCAGACTTTTTCTCCACAAAAAAAGTATTGTTGCAGCTGTTATCATCTTTTTTCCTCCGTAGAAAAAGCTGTAATTTTTGTGTCTCTGTAACTTTGGACATATTATACTCTTCTCATTTTGAATTTTTGATCATAAAAGGAACATAACCCTCAAATAAGACATGGTTATGACTGTAATTGTATTGTTTTGTGTACAGTAGTTTGAGGCAACACTACAGTCAACAAATTAAAGGTTAAGATGTTTTGGGCCAGTTGAGAAGATACAGAAATAACATAAGAATATATAAGAATATTTCAAAGACACTGACAACTGACAAGGATTTGGATGTTTGAATGAAATTAAAGTGATGTTCAAGTGACACACTCATTAAATGAAGCCTGTACAGTAAACACCAATTTCTGCTGACGCTGTGTTTTCTCAGTTGCAGCTGTCTGCACACACATTAACACACTGGTATCGTTGACACATTATTGTTTTTTTTCTTGTGTGTTTGCGAACATTCGCAAAAGGACAAGCACAAACTGACACAAGAGAACAATGCATTATAGACAAGACAATAAGTCACTCGCGACAAAACACAATCTCCCTTCTGTCCTTCAGAGTCTCCAAACACTTTTATAAAAGTATTTAATGATATTTCACCTTTTGAGTGCAGGCCTGAATTTAAAGTTGAGACAAAAAGAGGAGATACTTTGGCTTTTGATTAGATATGAAAATCTGAAATCTAGGTAAAAATGAAGTCCGTTCTATTTCAAAATATAATGGAAAACGTTACTCACTATATTGTGACTTTAAATTAAAATTGCAAGGATGTTGTTTATTTATTTATTTTTTGCCACAATTAAGTTGCACCGTTTTTGCAAGTTGTTCCTTCTTGGTAGTGATAGAACTTTATGATGTCAGATTTTATATTGAATTAAACTTAAAAATGCACACTTAAATCAAAATGTTTCACATCTATGGCAACACGTCGGTTTCGACACGATTGTGCTTCACGTCTGCAACTGTACTTTTTGATGTTCTATAAAATGTGACCACGACATTTCCATAAACAAAGATCCCTTTTGAAAAAAATTATATGACTGATACTAACTGATAAGATCAAAAATGTGCTTTTGTGATGATCATAAATGATGCACACAGAAAAGGGGGGAAAACCCCCCCCGCTGTGCAGTGGCAGCACGTGAAGCCTGTGGTAGATCAGTGGAGGTTCAGCTGGAGCTGAGGGGCTTTTTCACCTCTTATCTGCTGATGGAAGTGGAAGTCTGGGGCGTCTAGTTTCTTATCTTCCATGGCTCACTAATATCCACAGGGGACCAAACACCGCTTGGCACCCTGAAATCCTTTCTCCTACACCGGATGGGAAAATCAGCCTGCGTGGATCACAGTGGGCTCGGGACATGGATGCCATATGGCCCCCGCTTATTCTCTGTGGAGTTCAGGCCTTTTGGATGCCCAGCATCTCAATGAACACAAGACACCGCGACAACACGTGATGTGACAAAGGAATTTTTCGGGGGCAGTTTACGTTGACGTTTGCCATTAACGATCGTGTCACTGAGGTTCATTAGCATAGACGCCGTAAACGTGTGTGCAGCAGTCCTTATTAAGATTCTAATGGTAGAGTCCATACAGTATTTATTAGTGCTTTCAATGATTCTTGCATATATTAATTTTAAATCTAATCAGTAGTTAAGATCAAGACATTCACTGTTAGACACATGTGTTACATCATGACCACAGTTACGCACAGAATAATTCAGAAAACCAACACATTTATGAATGATTAAAACCGCACATAAGGAAAATAAGATTTAGAGGTTAATTGGTATGGAATTATTGTTACATAATTACCCCCCCCATTTTCTGCAAAAAAACACTTCTCATAATGTTGGAGGTTCCAATTTTTAAACTTGAAGGTTTAAACATGAAGTATGGCTGCATCTCTGAGTCCTGATTGACAGCTCTGTTTATAGAAAAAAAAAGAAAAGAAAGTTGAGGATGCAGTACTGCAACTGGCCAGTGGAGGACGTGCTTTCCTCAAACTGGGAAAAGGGAACATACAGCTTTATGTATCCTCACCTAGACAGTGTAGCCAGTAGCCAGTGTGCATGCAGATATAAATACAGTATATAACTAGAGGGAGACTAAAAACAAATGTCTATGACATTGTCTAGTGTCAATGTCATTTGCCAAAAGAGTTAAACCCTTTCATTTCCATACACTTACATAGAAAGTGCTGTATTTTTGTGAATAATCACTTTTATAATTAATAAATACAGTTCTATAGATGTTGTTTGTTCCATTCAGATAAGATAGGATTGTCCTTTATTTGTCCCACAGTTGGGAAATTTACATGATCACAGCCGCAAAGACAGTAAAGATAAAGGTAATAAATAATAAACATGCATGTCCACATTAGGTGAAAGTACCATAGAAAAATATTAATAACATCAATAGATTGTACATTATCTACTGTATTATGTAAGTGCATTTTATTTCTCAGTGACTTGGTGACATAACCACAGCTCATTAGAGGGTGTAGATGAGGCGAGCTGACCCCACACTCTGAAATAATCAACTTTTCCCACGCAAGTGCACGACCGCGCCATGTGTCGGTCCGTGACGTACACCGCGAGACCTCCATCTAACTTCTTTATGAAGCACATCGAGGACAATTTTCCTGCTGAAAGGTGGTCTCCCTGCCCGGCCACGGCAATGTGCCAGCTGCATGTCATTTCTATCAAATGTGGCCAGGGTCTGTCAATTAAGAAAACACAGGGCAATCTGTGGCTGCTGAAAGAGATCCCCCTGGCCTGCTCCCAGGCTGAGAGACGGCCTTTTGTTCCCAGGCATGTCTCACATACTTTCAGAGCCCTGATAAGCTCAGGCTTCATGAAGCCCTGCTTTATATTTGCCCACTGTAATGTCTCTGTGGGGTCAGGGAATATGGGGAAGCACTGTCGGAGAAAAGGTAATATCCCCCCTCCCGCACACACATTAGGGGTGCAGGAATAGAAGCCACAGGTTAGGTGGTCCTGAGGCCTGGCCAGGGAACTCTGTGTGCTCACCCTCCATCCTTCTCTTTTTCATACTCGGGACATAAACTGCAAAACGAGCAGGCAGCTTTAGCCATTTCCTGAAATCGGATAAACAGGTTCTCTAAATACCTGGACCTGCCAGTGCGTGGGGGGAAGGGAATTTGTTTTAGTAGCAGCCGGACCACCCACCAGCACGTAAACAGGTACATCAAGGGTGGGTGTAATATAAGGAGAGGGGAAGGAGGGGAGCTTTGAGGCGGTCAGGTACAGGGGTCAAAAGTGAGTGGACGACTTGGTGAGTCGACATCATTGTTGTTTATCATAAATATATCTTGAAAGAGAATGAAGGAAAATACCAGGCATTCTTTGTGCAATATATATCCTTACCTCAAGCACATCTATCTAGAAATGCAAGGGACGTCTGTCTGTCTGTCTGTTCATCGCGTAACTGTCCAACAGGTCAATTCAAAGGCTTCAGACATGGCAGGTGACTAACTAAGGACACCAGTGTGTGCAGTGCCAACTTTGACGTTGTTTGAATAGAAAATGCAAGCGATCGTGTGCAGGAACTGCACTAGTATTGTACATTTGATAATTGTTCTGTGTATTGCCACAGTTTGTGTGATAAAGTTTTAAATTTGTTTTAATTGCAAACCAAACTATACAGTATATTATTCACGTCATCTGAAGTGAGGTAATATTTGCCATTCTTTTTAGATTTAGTTCTATTCGAGTATATACATTATACGTAGCATAAGTTAAGAATATACTAAAAGACCCACAATGTGGACACATGAACTTTTAATTTAGGTTTAGGTTTGGACAAGGCCCTTAGATCCACAGGAGGAAGATCCTACTCTGAGTAGTTGGCCATTGAATACATTATGTTATTATGTATGCTAGGACATTCACATTTAAGGATTTAGCAGACAAAAGATGAATAAGCAATGGAGCAGTGGACTGACAGAGGGTGAGAGTGCAGAAGTGGATCCAAGTGCAAGTTTTCAGACCCCCATATCAGTATTACTCTTGAACCTGCTGTGCCTGATTCCGGCAGTTTGAGTCTCTGACTGTTAAGTCACTCATCTGTCATTGTTCCGACCTGCTCACTTTTGCAGCTGACAGAGGTTCAGATGCACATTGAGAATATGTATGATGTTGCTTAAGAACTCCATATAACATTGAGTGAGACTGGTAAACATGTTTGTACTTGATGTAAAGCCTTGTTGTGTTTCAAGCTTTGTGGCAACAGTTTGTTAAAGGCCATTTCCTGCCCCAACATAACACCAGCCAGGTTCATAAAGAATACTATTTGTTTTTCAGTTTAATGAGGAATAAGGATGCAATGAAAAGTCAACAAATGTTCTTCTTTGTTATGTCACAGCCACACATTTGCTGGTTCTACCTTCTCATATTAGTATTTTTGATTGCCTTTGTCATATACAGCATGTTAGTCACTGAAATACTGAATGTTCTGGTTCGAGGATGATGTTATAGTCAAATTAAGCAGTTTAAGGATGCCACTTTTTGACATTCTGATGTGTGATGTAACCTCTGTTAACATTCCACAAACCAAAAAAGTTGTTGAATAATTAGTCACTACACCTAATCGTGTTAATGTTTTTCTTTTATGTGCCATGCACCACCAATTGCCTGCAAATTCTACTTGCAAAGCAGGTCTTATCACTCAACATCAGAGCCCAGTCTCACTCTTGAGAGACCATTGCAATCCACAGTCCACATAAGATCATTTGTCATAGTTTTGAAAGATACTTGTCATCCATAATGTGACATTATCACCTTCTTCTGGACTTAATCATCGTAGTTATGCTCTCCGTGTTTTCTATTTATTTCTAATGTTTTTTCCCACTTGGGATACATGTGTTCTTATGTTGCAGGAAGACATTTCTATATGCTGCAGCCCACGAGGGCACGAGTGTGGCAGTATTTTTGAGTTGTCTCCTTCCCTTAGATTTAAATAGGGTCATTGCAGCGCTCTGTAATCATTTTCTTTGTCATATTCAGCAAATTGTCCATGCAGGGGTGAAGTATTTAATGTCCAGCCTGGGTGTGGTTCCATTAAATAGCCTTAAGACCACGCTGAGTGCTCTTGAAAATTAGTTTTTTGGCAACTTCCCTGGGATGCACAGTTTCCCAGCAAGCCACAGAGGCTTTGTCAAGACTGCGCTGGTTTAAGCTCGCAGCTTTTCAAGCCTCCCATTATGCCTGACTCAGTCGGGCAGAAAGCAAAAGAGCCTTTTCTGCAGTCATGTGGGCATCCTGGCATTATACACAGTTGAGTATTAGATATTTGTGAGTCATATAAACAGAAGGGAGGGCACTGAGGCTTCATAAAGGGAAAAAAAACTTTATAATTGGGGAGTTATATAAGTGTCTAAATCCTCCTCCAAGGATTTAATTTTTCTCCATTTGTGTGTTTTGAAAAGCAGGGAGCCCTCACAGCAGAGGTGACAAATCCTCTGACACAGAAATCACTGTAGTACACTTTAGGCTTTCTAATTGAAGTCTTCAGGTGTGGGGTAGTTAACTGCCTCCATACTGTGATGCTTTATTTAATATTTTTGCATTTACCTTCCAAACCATCCAATTATGCTCCTTCTTTTTTTCCACATGACGATTCCAGTGAACATGGATTTGGGTGTTTTAAGAGATCTACTATCTTGTTAAAAATGTAAAAAAAAGAAAGAAAGAAAGAAGAAAACTAAATAGATTTAAGAATGAATACAAGAAACATAAACAATAATTTAAACTACCGCCACATCTTATCTGCTGCTTTTTAAAACCTGCCTTTTAGACATTCAGGTCTATTTAGCCTCATACACCCTTGTGTTGATTTGTTATGGTTCTCTTTTTCCTCCAGTAGCCTTCCCCAATTATAAACTGTATGGATTTCCCCATGGTGAGTCCCTGTCCTCTCTTGACGTCTATAGAGTGTGTGTGTGTGTGTGTCTTAGCTGTGTGGAGCTCCCTGTTGGCCCAGATGCTGGGGTGTGTACAGTGTGTAAATCTGGGGCTAGTCGGGTCACTCAGGCATGACCTGGTCTGTGTTGGGCCTTGTCTTCCATATGCCTCCAGCAGTGTTCCCTCCTCAGCTCTGACCAGCCAGCCTCACAAACAAGGATTTAGGACATGCTGACCTGCTGCACCACCCTGAGAGTTTGCTAACATGACTGAAAGTCACTGCCTCTGATGATGTGCGGACGCAGGGTTCAAAAGTGTTTACAAGAAGTGTTTGCGGGAAACAGATCTTATTTTGTTGGTTAATATTTAAAGCCACACAGTGCGTAGATGAGGTTGATGTCACTGGGTGAAACACAGAGAGAGTCCTATGGAGCTGATTTGACAATGGTTCGAATGCAATGTGCATTTCTTAATATTTAAAAGTTACACAGTTTTAATTGGAGACATAGTGACTTATGTAAGTAATTATTGTGCACGTTGTGATCCTTAATTTTAATATTTTAGCAGTGCCTGAGCAGGATTCTATAGTCTATAATTTTAAAGGTCTTCCGCCATTAAAAAAAACCTGACATAAAAATGCTATGTAATTTTTATTACTCATTCCTGAAACATAATTGCACCACTGTGCTGTGAGACATTGTGTCAGCATTTATTTGGAGTTGAGTATTTGGCCAACTGTGAAGTTCACTATTTTCTCTACTTAGAGGTCTGTTTCCTTTTAAAACAACCCCTGAGAGAAATGTGTGCTAAATGCTTCACCGTGTTCTTCAAGAGCCACTAACTAGTTGTCATTTAGCCGAAAATGAGGTTTGAGGTGCGAAGACAAGAGGCGGAACAGTGAAGGTGGAGGCAGCATAACTGGAACGATCAACTTAAATCTGCAGTAAAACTCGAGCTGGTTGTTTGTCACCTTGAGTGGCCTCTTCGTTCTCTGTTTGACATTATTATAGGATCCATTAATGCAAAGATCTCAATGAAATCAGTTTTAATGCTTTTATGTGTATTGTTTCAAGCTAGATATTTTCAAATAAAGTTACCATGCCGTCATCGCACAAATATTCTACACACTGTCTCGAAAAGCAAAGCCTTACAAATGAATGTTTCTCCCAGTTTTACCTGCAGAGTCATCTTTTCCTCAGTCTTCAATTAGGCTGTATACAGAATACTGTATGTCAAGATTCTCCACATTCATACACTCAATATGATTCATTTTGGTGTGAAGCAGGGACAGTGATGCTCAGGTGTTTCCTGCAGGCTGACATCATCTTTCATTGGTCCCTGCGACGGACAGTTTCAGAACTACGAGAATCGTGAAAACCTCTAATCGTGCATCTGAACTACAGATATTGTCCAGGTGTGTTCATGTCTGTGTCTATGTTCCAGTGTGGCAATTTTGGCATAAAATGAGTAAATACTGATGATGATAATCGTTATCTCTTCATGAATGTGGTTACATTTAGACACGGCACATGAACTGTGGTTAGGTTCAGGCACAAAAAGCATCTGGTTAGGGGTCGGGAAAGGTTTTGTGTCATAGTGTCACAACATTTTATCATATGCAACAAGTTTAGCTGCTTCCTATAGCCAAAAAAAGGAGCTGCAGATGAAGGGCTTGTGGTAAACCTAATACCACATGCTGTTCTAACTGTTTGCACTTTGTTAAGTACTGTATCTATTTCACTTTATTGGTTGGCTGGGGGATGCATCTACAAATACCACCACACCACTGCGCTCAAGAGAGCAAAGGCCTGCCCCAGTACAACATTTACATGGTGCTGCTGAAATCAGATTATGTATGGGTTCAATTGACTTAATGGATTTGAAGAGACTAGATCCTATTAATGAATAGGCTGCCCTAAGGCGCTGCCCCAACCAACAGCAAGCTAATCTGGCATGCAAATTAAATCCTGCCTCAATATGCCTGCCTGTTTAATGCGATCCATTACACAGTTTCACTTATTTATATATACTATTATAAAAGAATAGGCTTATAAACAAACCGCGGGAGGGGTTTGTTCTTTTAAATGGGGCTGCGCTGGCCTGGGGCCAGCTGAGTGAGCCATGATGTTTGCCATTATTCACTGTCAGTCAGTGACAGTGGTTGCTGCCTGTGTTGTGGAGAACATGGGATTACACTCAGATATATGAAACTGTGCATGTTCAGTCCAAGTTAATTTATTCTAAGTTTGTCCGTGTGAGTTTTGTTGCAGGATGGAAGTTTACATAATGCATGATAAGAATATGTTCAGGGTGAATTTTCAACTTGGTTATATTTCAAACATTTTCTCCGTATTCCCCGCTTTAAGCACCGCTGTCCTGGAGGGATTAGTCGACGGTGTTGTGTACCCTAAATCATAATCTGGCACATGATGACACTGAAGGCTGAGCAGTACTGAAGAACTCAGCAGACTTAGCCTCTTACGTTCTGCCAGGATCGAAATGCCTAGTTACCTTAGACCGTGCTTTGTTAGTGTCACTGGGAATGGGGGTCAAGGGGAGGCCAGTTTTCACCTTTTCTCTGCTGAAATATTGCAGCCAGGTTTACTTACCAGTCAGGGAGAGGGTGTTTAAAGCTACATACATGAAATAGGAGCGGCTTCTAAGAATATTGCAAGAATCGGATGATGCTTTTTTTTACTGATGAAGTGAATTAACTGCTGTGCAAGTATAATTTCAATCAATCCCCTGCATTGTATTGCATAAACATTGTCGCCTATAGCAGCAGCAGTCTTATACCGAGGATCATAGTCTGATTCAATCTGGTTCAACCACTTTCTGAGCGTACTTCAGCACAACTGGCTTTTTTGAGCAAAATTGAATAAGACGTGAATTGAATATTTTCTGACACGGGTTCCCTGACAAATATAAATAAATAAAACCTTCCCAATGCAGGTATGCTTGAGTGTGTGGACCTCATTTCAAGCACAATTAACTTGAAATGGAGTGCTGCAGGATCAATAGTCCCCATTTGATCCGAGGGGGGGTGTCTGTCACTCCATGGAAATGGCACACATATGGTAATACAGCCAGCTCAACAACAACTCAGAGGATTTACAGTTGCTGTTTTCTGGCAAACATGAATAACAAACCATGGTCTATACTCTTAACAGCCACCCCCTTCTATTCCAGTGTCTAATAGATAGAATTTAGAGCTACTGATTGGCGGTAGAGCTAATGCAGGCTGATACCAAGAGGTGAGAGCATCAGTATAAGGTTGTTTGGGATATTCAGAGTCATGGGAGGTGACTCATGTTGCACAGAATCCACTGCCATAGGCGGCCTAGCTACACCAGCTCGCCTCAGAACACAACATAAAAAGATAAATGAACACTGAATGACCCTGACGTAGCTGTGTTCCTTCATCATATAAATAACAAAAAGCAGAGCGAATGAAGCAGACTGTGCAGGGGCCAATTCCCCAACGGGTGCTTATATGAAATGCAACTTTCTGGCGTTCTCCCCTCTCAGAATGTGGCATTTATTTGCAGGACTCTGTTTCAATTTAAAGGGAATGGCAGCTGAAGGAGGCACAGGGGACAGTGTCTCATCACCGCCACTTACCACTCTTATAGGCCTGCTGCCTGGGAGGAAAACCTCAGCAGGCAGCTCCACTTAAACAGTGAAGACCTCCACCAGTCAATGTAATGTGCAATGCTCTGATAGCCTTATATTCTCAATGCTGTTTGAGTGCATGGGTATTTGTTCCCTTGACTGTATGTGCTTGCTGCATATTTAAGAAAGAGGTCCACTGTTTCTGAGAAACAACACATGTTCATTCATTTAATTCATGTATAATATTGTTTTTATGTATGTGTATAAATAATTAAATATTTTTGAACAAAATGAGTTAGTCACCAGCAAAGAATGAGTCAACATATTCACTATGTGAGGTCAGTTTCCATTAATAGAGAATCTATTAAGGGATTTAGTGTATTAAACTACAAAAAAAAAGAAAAAAAATCTGAGTTTATTATGGAAAATCATTTTTACCTCAACATATGGGAGGAGTTCATGCATTTCTTTAATTGTCATCTCTCTTAAAGGTATAGTTCACCTTTTTGAAAACGTTGGTGCTTTTTCACCTTCCTTACGCAACTCTTATATCTGTGTGCTAAATACTGCAGATGGAAGCAAAACAAACAACTCTGCACCGTGCTGTTTTTAAGCAGAGCTAACCTGCTGCTGTTGCTTTGTATTTTTTGTATGAAAATAGTCTGTTAGCCTGTATTTCCAAGACAAATATTCCGTGTCAAACAAATCATTCAAAGCTCGTGAAAAAAACAAGTTATAAGACAACACCAACACTTTCCCCAACACATTTGGATCATTACCTGCATCAGCACCATATTACAAGTCATATCAGAAATTCAAGAAAATATTGAAGAGAAATCCTCTTTTTCACAATGTTAAAGAAAGTATCAGCTCCTGTAGTCTAACCTGCCATGACACCTCGGTCATTTTGTTACTTTATTTTAGCTGTCATGTCGCTGAGTCAGCACTGGTCTGCACCTTTTCTTGTGTGACGTTGTGATGTACAGTGTTCAGGCGGCGACCTTATAGAGGGGTTTGAAGGACGGACTGAACAGAGAGATATAAAAGTGTAATCAACATGACTTTGTCGGTGCTCTTCATGATACTTTCTTCTGTTGCGTGTTTTCGTGTATGTTGTTTACCTTGAATACGAGTCACACAGTATGTTTACTTTCACAGTTTAATCGAGCTAAGGCCGTAGTCTGACTAAGACAGGCAATCGGACAACTTGCTGAGTCCGAGTGTACATTTTCTCCGTAGCTTTCACTCTCACCAATGTTCTTTTCCGGCAACAGTACTGCAGTTTATATGTCGTCTCCTTCTACTTCCAGGTCAAAGCACGGGGAGGACATTTTGGTACATGCGCAGAACACCAAGTCTGACTCCAGTCCGACTAAGCTATCCATGCAGGAGTAATCGGACCACTAATCACATTATCCAGGTATGTTAGTCAGACTAAGACTAGCTTGATTTTAGTCAGCCTAACATGACGTTAAGAAAACCAAATGATTGACTTAGTCCGACTAAAATCTGACTGTGCTGACTGACTGAAAAACAGGAACTCTACTAAAACTGTGTTAAGAGTCAATTATGTTTTTTAGTGTTTTACCTGTCAAGAAAACCTGTATATACCTGCACATTTTGGTGAATAAAAAAAAACACACTGAAAACATGACCTTCATGCGACACTTAAAAAAAATATAAAACAATATAATTTTTTTTACTCCTTTAATGGCAACGTACAACCTCAAAATGCTCTTGAAAAGATGATTTTCACACAGAGCTGTAAGATAAATGCTTCATGAGACCTATGAGTCCAATATTCTGATGGTAAAACATTATTAATTATCTTGTATTTTCACCATAGGAGTCACCGAGACACCAGACTAACTCAAACAGTGTGACTTCCTGCCCAAGGACGTTCCTTGAACCGCGCTTGAAAAAAAAAAAAAAAAAAAGGCGGCATACGGACGTTTCTCGCCCAAAGGGTTAAATGTTGATGAAAAACAAACATGTCCATAAATAGGTGCTTTCCCTGGAAGAGAGACTTTATATGCTACGAGCTCATTTGAAATTCAGCTGAATGTCTCACACAATGGTTGAACATACAGTGCTGACGATGGGGGGTAAATTAGAGCTTGGAGATGAATTATCAAACAATTAAAAAAAAAAAGGAAAAAAAAGCGAGGCTGAGCCAAAGGGAAACAGAGCACAGATGATTTTGGCAATGATTAGGAGATGCTCTTTCTGGGTTAAGTTTTGTCATTTGCTCTATTCTCTTGTTTTCTGTTTTAAAGGGTTTAAAATCTTTTTTTTTTATTTTAAATTGTATTTTCGACAAATCAAATATGAAGTCACATGAGCTGACAGTGAAACCAGGGAAACGCCATCCCCCACCCCCAGCTCTCGCTCCACCCTGCTCCGTGTGTTCCAGCCACATTCATTTTGATTTCAATTAAAGATCCTGAGTGTGACTCTCGGAGAGAAATTGCCTGCCTTTAATTAGGTAGTCTAAGTTCATGGAGGCAATTGTTGTTTCCCCAACACTTTCAATTTGATGAGCCAAGGACTCCCATTTTATGGCGATGAATGAATGTGGTTTCATACCCCTCAGGTTCCTTGTCCTGCTAACTATCTTGCAACCAAACAGAGAATATTACTTGTGTGTTTGTCATTAGTCACCAGGGTTATGCTGCCATGGGAGTGTATGTGTGTGAAGGTGTGGGTGTGTGTGTGTGTGTGTGTGTGTGTGTGTGTGTCCTCTAGCCTTGCTAGAGACTTCAGGAGGGCTCTTCCATCTGTGATGAAGAGGTCAGTAGCTGGCTAGGACCACATGGTGTGGTGCAGGCCGCTGCCCGCTGGTCAATAATCTATTACAGGACATCCCTCCTCCTCCTCCGTGTGACTAATGCACTGCGCAGTGATGGTCTCCCAGAGGTTAATGCTGCTCGGCTGACCCCAGTCCCCTCTGACAAACACTGTCAATGCTTGATTTGGAAAAGCTCTTCCTCAGTCAAATACCAGGTCAGTCTGTGCTGAAGGTGGCTCACACATGAGTCCAGCGATGAGTCAGTGTATTCTTAATTATGTGAGTTATGTGCATATTCATACGAGTGCAGACCTGATCTTTAGGAACATTTTCCTTCTGCTTGATACGGTGTATTCTGGAGCTAACCTGAAGAGAATTAACCTGGGTGTGTGCAGAGGTCTATTATGGATGAAGTATTTTCAGGTTGTGGTGTTTTTACACAATGTGCTCATAGGACAGTGGTCAATAATTTATTCTGTTGCTCTATGCCCCTGCGCTGCTTTGAGACATGCAGTAAAGTCGGAACATTCTCCAGAGATTGTCTGGAAGTTCTGCAGTGATTCTCCTGCCAGGCCCCAGTCTGATCTTCAGATGATGTTTGAATGACGTGAGATCATGTGAAAAAAAGTACATTGAGTAATCATGTGCTTGTCTTCTATCCCAGTCCTTAGCATTCAGTGATCATAAGGTGAATCACCCTTTAATTTTAAGGCCATTTACATTTACACATTATGTCACAGAAACTGTGTTGTGCTGTGTAGACATAGGTAGTCCCTCACTTTAAACTGAAACTTGCTGCACTAATTAAGACAAACTTCATGTTTTGTTATCAAATTCTCTGCTGTCAGTTACTGTTTGTGATCCGCAGACACCAGATGTTTGGTATCATCCCCGTGGTGCCGTGCCAGTCACTTCTTAGTCGTATTGTGGGTCTGTTTGTCTTCTGCAAATTTTGAACACGTTATGGGCTGATGTCGCGTCGGCCACTCCTTGGTTGGCTCCTCCTGTACGGTTTGAGCCGCATTTCTTCAAACCCTCAGGGACATAAAGTCAGCCCTCTCACCAAAGCTCTGTCCTAATCTTTCAGATGTTTCACTCGTTAACTTCATGCTATCGCTATCTTGGTCATGTTGGCTACAGACCGCCGCAGCTTTTCTGGACAACCTTTGTTTATTGATGGTTGTTCTGGATATGAAGACTATTTCAACACATAATATGAAACATGTTTGAGGAACAATTGAGTTGTATATACAGTATATGTATATGTGTATATATATATATATATATATATATGTGTATATATATGTTTATGTCAACAGCCTCCAATTAGCTGCTTGTCTTTGTGTCAAGTTTAATGTGAATGAGTCCAGTGTAACTGTCAGGTGCTGTGTTTGCGTTCTCTGCTGTGATTGTATCTACCGGGTTGAAGGTGCCTCTGTGGTGCTGTGATAATCAGATCTCTTTATAGGACCTTGATTGGTAGAACATCATGTTATTCTGACAACCCTCACTTCCAATCAATTTATGCCACAAATTCTAACTCGTATTCACTCAAGCATCGCCTGTGGCCTTGTTCCCCCATTCCCTTTTCCCTTGTCTGCCTCCACAGCCTATCTCTTTCTCTTTCAGTTCAATAAGCAGCAGTCAGCGGGACCAAATATTTATCATCGCCGCAGCCATGTTCACACCTTTCTAAAAAAAGAAAAAGGAAAAAAAAAATCCACTCAAATTTTTGACCATTTTATAGCAAATAAAGGAGAAAAAAACCACTTTGTTTTTAAAGATAATTTGCATTAAGTGATTTAGTTACTCAACATATTTGTTGTGAATATGATCCTCCTCTTTGTTTCACTGCTCTGCTTTAATAAATCACGTGCTTCCTGCTGCAAGAAGGTGTCATTTGAAATTCTAGCAGCGGGTCTTGTCTCAGTGCAATGAGGACCGTGGGCAGGCCTCATGTCTGCGTGTGGAGCAGAAGGAAATTAGCCGCACCTGAATGACAAGGCAAAGGCTCCCACCCCCAGAGGGACTGTGATCTACACACAAACTCCCTTTTAATAGACTTACACCTCATTTGGCCTCTAAAGCTTGTTGAAGGGTCCCAGAGGACGGGGACGAGGGAGGGGGGGAGGCGGGCCCCTCAGAGGTCAGCCCCGCTGCTCGCTGTAAACCAGCTGCAGTGAAAGGCAGAGCTTGATTAGATGGCCATTCACACCCAGAAGGGGACTGCCGTGGAGGGACAATGCCACATTTTCCCTTGCAAAACAACAGGGACATTTTGTCTGGCCTGTCGCAAGCAATATCTGTTATGCTGCGGACGGGCTGTTTAAAAAAAAAAAAACTCACAGGAGACGGAATGACCCAAGGCAGTTCACCATGTTCAGTTTTGCTGCCGTTAAAGCAAGGATCACGTTCTGTCGTGGGTATGGCAAAAACAGATTGATTTAATTCTCCATTATTACTATTTTTTTATGTTTCATATCTGCCAAGAAAATGAGAGTTCGCATTAACCCTGAGAACAGTCTACATGGGTTATGGGTAACGTCATAGGACGACATGATATGCATTTTACTATTTTATACTTACTAATTTAAGTATGCCGTAAGTAAACCATACAATATATAAAAAGTGGACTTAGTCTTCTGATTTGCCGGGTGAAGCTAATAAGGAAGCACGAATATATATTCAATATCCACCAGGGGGCGACTTAGACACAACATCTATGAGCTGGTATTGGCCAATAGGCGCCTGGTTGCAGGTGACTACAACTACGCTCAGCTGATTGCATGAGGCGAGAGCAAAACAAGTAACTAAAGATCTAAAGATCAGTCATTAAAACAATACATGTCTCTTGTTTACATTCATTGACGAGAATAAAATGATATTAAAGAAATGACTTAACCACTGGACATTCTTAAGAGTGATATCTTCTCATCTATTTTTTTGTTAAGAATGTAAAGTCTGGTTCTAAAAACATTTACCAAACTATTACTTGGGTTATGCACAACACATACAAGAATATACAATGGCAATATTAACAAACAAAATAGCGTAATGCCAAACTAAAAACTTTATTAAACCACAGCTTCACAGTCTAATAACTTAATATATCTATTTATTCAACTCATCCAACACACAAGGGTTAAAAGCCAATTCAAATTAGTTTTTTCTTTCGGACCATGCCAAGGTAATTCTTAATATCTGAACAACAAATTGTATGCATTCCTCTTGATGGCGATAGACATCAAATAAATAAAATAAAATAAAATAAATAAATAAATAAACCAAACTTGTTGCCAGAGGGAGTCAAAATAAATGTCCTCAACAAAAACAACCTTGGTTGCGATGGACTCATTCTACACTTTGACTACACACTGTTTCTCCCCTCTCACTGCTTCACATGCTCTGCTCTTACATTAGCCTGTGATGTATTTTCAGCAACTAAAGAATCTCCCTTTGAACACTTTAATAAAGCCATGTTCCCTGTCTGACCAACGGCTTGTAGCTTCACACTTAATCTGGACTCATTTTGCTCATTTGAGCATCAAGAGCTCTGAGCGGCTCGTGATCGCAGAGATAAACCCTGTGACCTGGACACAGAGAATAATGAGGTGAGAATCGCTGTTACGGAGAATGGGGCATGCAGGTTGGCAAATGGCGATGCATGGTGTTTATTGAGGCTTTTATTTTTGACATTCTGATCCTGACACAGACTGTCTTTCTACCAGCTCGATAGAAGACACACTTTTGATGTTCCATGACGTTTTTTTAAACAATAGACTGAACCATTGATAGCTTTGTTTGTGGGGCTCGATGAGCTCACTGTGTGCTTCCTTTCTTTCTTTCTTTTTTCTTGTTGTTGGGCTTCATTCAATGACATCCAAAAACATTGATGGTTAATTATTTCCGAGGAGGCTTTCTGCATAGCTGATGTATCCCGGGTTAATTCTGAAGCATTCCCTTTCCTTCCCATGGGTATAGAGTTTGCATTTTAAGTGAGGCACAGACACTCAGCAGCATCTTAACTTCCACAGCTGAAGTGTGGCTGGGGTTAAGTGGTCCCTATGCTCACAGCACCTATCTCAGCCCAAACATGACAGCTGGGGACTTGACTGTTGCTATGGAAATCACAACCCCCCCTCTTCTCCTCCTCCTCCCTCCCTGCCAGCCCCCCTCCTGACTCCCGGGATGCATGAAAATGCCCCAGACTGCAGGCTGCTCATTTGAGACCATACAAGTCCTCCTCCTCCTCCCCGTGTTAACAAGTCAACTTTTCTGTTGTTCTGCCCTGTTTCAAATGGGGTTTATTGCAAATGGAAAATGGCTCGGGGTGCACTCGGGTGCTTAGCGGCGCTCAGCTCGGCTTTGCGGCTGGAAAATGACCAAGAATAGGCTCCTGTAACCTATAGCTAGAGATGAAGACTGATAAATAGTTTGCTTCGCAGTCAACTTCATCCTCAAAGGACCACAACAGAAACAGAACACAGTGCAGCCCTGTACTGTAAATAAGGATTGTCACCTTTTTTTTTATTCAAAATTCAATATTATTTTCAAACGTGGGATGTTAAGTCCACATTGATCTGCTTATTATCCAATCTAATAAGTGCCAATTGAAGTAGTACCCCTTATAATCCACAGAGGGCGCAGGTAATGTTTCGGTGTCAGTTGCTTCAGGGAGTGTTTATTGTAGTGCTGCATTTTACATAAGCAGCAGTGTTAACAATTCTAAAATTGTTGTACAAGCAATGAAAACTGTGATTTTGTGGTATATTAGTGGAGTGTCGACTTCTGTCTCTAATACATTTCTGATGTACTGTAGAAGTTATAAAGCTAGTAGTGTCTTTGTCTTTATTATAACCCTTGATCACAGATTATATGGATTAAAACAAACTGCCAGGTTTTGTCAACCAGAAATGCTTTGTTCATTCTTCGTCACGTAAAGGTTGTACAGTTAAAATGAAACTTTAAGTCAGACCAGTGGCGTTCACACTGAGTGTGAAGTGTGACACTGCTTCTTTAAGAAGTCACTCAGAGGTTAAAAAACACTAAATAAGTTGCAAAAAGTCCAGTCAAGATAGGTTTAAAAGAACCGATCAGTTTGTCAGCCACTAAACCTGTGCAAAAAATAAATAATTAAATTAGGAAACACAAGAGGTTGGATAAGAGAAGAAAAGTATTACTGGGTAAAGACAGATGTAAGAAGTTGGTTATTAAATGGAAAGGAAAGCCAAAGGATTCTGTCACAATAATCCATCCTAAAATCAGAAGTAAAACCTTCACCCACAAATCAGTCAGTTCAAAGTTTTAACACTTAAACCTGTGGTATCAACAATGTTTATTCCTCGCAAAAAAACAACAACAAAAAAAGTACTGCAGGAGCTCCATAGCAGCGGCACTATTAATAATTATCTGCTATATATTTCATCACTCCCACTCTTTTTCTGTCTCGATCAATCCTGAGCCGAGGAGCCCCGCACGCTGCTGTTAAAATGACTGGGAGCTGATGGATACAGTCTCGAGCAAAGCATGTGACTTGTCTCCATCAGCGCCTATGGCACCACATTTAATCTAAATGCAGTCCTTGACAACAGGAGGACCCTCAGTAGTAAGTGTAAGGGTGTTTGCACATAGATATGTCTCATGTTCTTTCCTTGGATCTTTTTTTAAATTAGACAAATGGCACAGGTTACACCTAAAAACTGTGTTATGGTTTGTATTATATTGTTTACATTTAGGGCTGGAACAAAATGCTTTTGTATTACAATTTGATAGTAGTGACACTTACCTAAAGTGATTGATATGTACTGTATGTTCAGGCAATAACATACACGTCATATTTATTTTATTTGCGTTAACTGCTGCATTTACCTGCCCCTGCTCATAATAAAATAAATACAATTGGGCCAAATTAAGTTTTATTTTTATAGCGTTGCCCGCCTATATGTCACTGGGCCTCTCTCTAACCAGGACACAGCTCAAATGTGAGCCTTCAATAATATAATAATATAATTCAAATGAAACTGAAAAATTTATTTTTCCAAACCCTGGATTGCAGCTAAAACTGATAAACCGAAAGGCAACTGTTACTTTTCGCTGTTTCAGTCCTCTATTTAGTATCCCTCCATTTGTCTGAATTTAAAGAACAATAATAATGTGTTCCAGGCTGTAAAGTTGTGAAAGTTGCATGTGCATTGGCAGTGACGATGCAGTTGGGATCTGACCACCCCGTGCCAGCTCTTCTCCACTCAGCGTCTTTCTCCAGGGCAGAGCTTTGGCCTGCTGAGAGCACACATGAGTGGTCCACGCTAAGCCTGAGATCCCGGCAGCCCTAACCCAGCCCCCCCCCGCTGACATCTCATCCGTCTTGCAGTGTGTTGGCACTGTGGAGGGTAAACTGGGCTGATCTGTGGGACAGGCGGGGAGGGCACAGGAGAGCAGTCTTCCCACTGGAGCCCCGGGACCAGCACGCACAGATTAGAGGAAATTTGTTCCACAATATTGTGGCCTCCTGCTTTCCAAGGCTGGGCCCGCACAGAAGGCAGAGGAAGAGATTTGGGCGGTGGCCAAGCCTTTTCGTTGGGCTCCTTGTTCGCACCACATGTGCTGAGCTCGACTCCCCGCTGATCCTTCGAGCTTTATAGCCTCCCTGCCTGATGGAACAAATGCTACATCGCAGAAAATAAACTTATCTCATTTGGATGTCAACACATTCCCCCAGGTTATAATGTTGCACCATTTTGAAGAAGGAAGACAGGGTCAATTGTACATTTTCAGCTCAACCGGGGAGTGTTTTGCTGTGAAAGCGCCCTCCTCACCACATGCCTGACGCTGAATTTGGAGCCTTATTGACTCCCTTGTTGTCTGGTGTTCCTCTCTTTAACCTTTGTGTTTCTTATACATATGTACAGATATTTTATACTTTACTTTTTGGGAATGAAAGAGAGGATTTTTTTTAAATCATCAAATCAGCCAGTGTCTCCCCCCCCTTTTTTTTGGAGGATGCATGACATGATTGATGACCTTGGTATATTATCCCCAATACAAAAGTCATCATTGAACAGCAGGGCTGCTATTGTGTGTGGGATGTCTCCCATTGATTTAAGTAGTATATTTTCATGATCTATAAAGAGACCAGCTGGAGAGAAAATTGTTTGCTCTCGAACATTTAGTGTCTATAAGCCATCACACTCATGATTAGAAAATGAACTCCTTTATGTTGTTTTCCTGGAACAATAGCTGCGTTCTTTACCAAAGAAATTTGGTTATAATGAACAGACGAAATAACAGTTAACCCAAATTACAAAGAAAAAAAAAAAGAAAAAAGATTAAGATCAAGAAATCATTCTATTCCGGTGTCTGTTTTGACTAAAATGGTTAGTGAGTAGAAAGCATTAACTTTGGAGTGAATCTTTTTTTATCTGTAGGATGAAGACAAATTAAGTTTTGGTTAAAATGTTCAAAATGTTAACTTTATCCACTTTTATCCGCATGGCATAAGGCTCCAGGACATACCTCTTATCTCAGTAACCATAGCTATGGACAACACACAACATGGATAACACAATATAGACAATAATCAATACAGATAACACAATGTTTCTCAATGCACAAGTTCACTTTAAGTCCAACTGATGCTAAAACGGCACAATTTGTCCCTTTAACTCACTTTTATTTTTGTTTTTTTGCTACATGCTGTTTGTTTTATAGATTTAGATGTCCTTCTTTCCTTTTTTTCCCTTTATCTTTCTTTCTTGATATTCCTATGTTTACAGTCTTAGAGCGACTCATTACATTTCACTGTGGGTTATAGAAGTGTAACAATAAAACTCTTTTAATCTTAAATGCTAGCTTTGAATTCACTGTTGAGCCAAGTGCACACTTTTTGTTATACTATTGTTAACAATTGTTATAAATTGAAATATGACCCTGAAATACTAATATAGTTACCTGGAGTGAAGGTTTTTGCTGTTGTGCAGTGGACAAATGAGCTTGCATTGCATTTCTTATATTACACAATGCATTCTTTGTAAATTAGAGTGTGGGATTTTTCACAGTATCCAATGTAGTCATGTTCCGGACCTCCCACACTGCCTTCATCTCAGCTTTCAAGAACATTTAGTGTGGAAATATGGAGATATTTAAAGGTTGATTGTAATCAATGTTAGATACTGATATCTGTGTGTTCCCACACTAGAATAATGATTAAAAGCTTTCTGTGTCCAAAGTTTTTAGCTTTTGAAGCTTTTTGAACAGGCCTATTAAATCCTAGGCCTATTAAGTCTGGCCAAGTTTTAAACCACAGTTAAATACTTTGCAGGACCAAAACCTAATCTTTATTTTTTTTTCATTTCATTGTGATAATTACTGATTGATACTGGACTCTCTTATTTTTCCCTTTGTAGTCTTTTTTGGCCATATTGCCCAGCCATTGCCACATTCTGTTCATCATCACTGACGATATCGCAGAGGAGTAGATGATCTGAGAAAGTCCTTTTTCAAAGATTTAATATAAGTTGGAATCAAGTTGAAGCAGCTCTGAGGAAACTAGTCAGTCCGCTTAAGATCAGCTGTCTGTCCACACTGTTGTCAGTGTCCTTCCTTCTGGCCACTTTACTCCGTCCTCACACTTGTTTGCAAACGACACTACAATAGACGTCTCCTGCCCACGGAGGACCTATTAACCACAGATTTGTTTTCATCTCCCTGACAAGGGGGCTCTTCTCCACACAAAAGAGCCCCCCCCCCCAAATAAAAGACTACACAATATCCTTATACACATATTAATTCTCTATGGAGCAGTTGCTGCGCTGTCTTTTGGATAAGAACTGGAGGCTCCTAATTGCTTTATCGCCGAGCCTCGTGTTTCCCAGCAATCAAGTTGCCTCCATTTAATTCAAGTGCCACAGAATGGGCAGGAAGTGGCCTCCTTCTGGCCCTGGAGCATAATAGACAGTGGAGAGTGAGGATACACCCTCCAAATTGGAAAACACTGGGCCACAGATTAACAGGAATGAAGACCATTAGCTTTGCAATGAGGAAATCATTCCTCCCCTCAGGTGTTTTGGAAGCCACAGTCAGACTGTGGCTGAGGTGGCAACTCTGAATAATCTTTTCTTCTTTTTTTTAAATTTTTCTAAGCTCACCCTATTGAATATACATGAGCCGAGGGAAATGAGACAATGTTTAATATCAATTTACAGTTTTAATAACATGGAAGCATCATTCTGATTAAAGAATAAAAAAAAATTAAATTACCACATAACAGGACATTTTAGGAAATTAATAATTATATCTTTATAAACCCATTTGCAGCCCATTAATCGCTGAGAATATGATCAAAATTTGATTGACAAATTGAATTTTAAACAAATTTTTTTTCCAACGATTCAATATGTACATTACGTAATCGTGGAGCTTGGGAACTCAGGAAACTTATTTGACCAACATTGTAGCTTTTTAAAAAAATAAGAATTAACTCTTCTGTATGTGAATAAATGGTAAATGAATGGAAACTTCTGGAAGTGTCCCTGTAGATTCTCTTCCTCTGACAGCTGCAGGGTGGCAGTTTCTGAATCATCTCAAAACTGTTGTGTGTAACATTTAAATATCAACAAATGTCTGCTACATTCACCCAATGTCAGATGAGTTCACACAGTTCTGATTAAGACGATCAGCTCCACACAACATTTTAAAAGTGAATTCTACTGCTCAACAGTTTTCCCTCACCCGTCCGTGCACTTTTGATGAATATACACAAACGCACCCTCAGTCAGGTCTGATTGTATTGCTTGACAAAGCCCAATTTCAAGTGAAGGGTGCAGCATATAAATCATTTCTCACCACAAAGTCCAAACAGAAGCAGAATAATAACATCATCAACAATAAAAATTACCAGAATTCACACACTGCAGCATTAAGGGCCAATGATTTTGCACCAATTTTTCAAACTTTCGACAAACATCCTGAAATAAATGCTTACAATAAGTTCTCCTCTCCGCGTATATCAATTTTATACCTTTTTTTTATCAATTAAAAGTACTGTGTCATTATTGCATGATGTCAATTCCATATTTATTTTCCTAAAAGCATGATTTTCCTCATAATTCACACGATGCATCATCTTAATTGTCGGATGCATCAAAATTATCCTACGAATTATCCTCAATTTCATGCCGTTTATTTGTGTTGCTGTTGATGTGCAAAGACTTTCCCTCCTCACGTCTGCAGACGACTGAAGACATGAAAATTAGATTAACAAAAATACAATAATAAATAAAATAATTTAAAAAGTGAACAATGAATCAAGAATTCACAATAATTATGTGGAAATCGTCTAAGTTTTGCATCTTTTACAGCTCCTTTACTTCTGATCAATTGTCGTTTAGGGGAAACTTGGACTTCTTCAGTCCAAGTTAAAATTTCCAACATCGATTGAAAACGTTTCCATTGTCTTTGAGCAGTTTGCCCTGGTTGATTCAAAATGGCCTTAAACAAACAGGCTGTTAAGTTTAAGCATTGTAAGTGACAAAAGTGGAACACTTTTTACCCGAAAAATAATCTCTCTGGCGTAGTGAAAACCAGGAAGAGACCATGCATCTGCTGTCAATAAAGTTTTGATTTTGCTTCCACAAATACGAAAAATAAAATACAGTTGAAAGAAAACAAAAATATGCATAATATTTGTCCAATGGTGAAGTTTTCCACACAGAAAAGTGGACTCATTCCTGTTTCCTCTCACTATCACTGACGTAGAGATGTTTCCTGATTATAACAAAGCAGACATCTGCAGACATGAGACTGTTCACTGATCTTGATCAGCAAGGGCTGTTTCACTCTCCTCCTGCACCTTAGACGGAAGTGAGTGACAGGTGCGCAAGTAAAATCCCTCATTACAAAGAGCTCGCATATCATTCTCAGATGTGACAACTCATGTACACAGCTTATGTTTGTTTGTTTGTTTTCGGGGGAAGTTGACTGGTTTTCGTGAGCAGCTGATTCCACGTTTCTCGATCTCGTCTGCTCCAACTCCGCCAAACTCTTCCACCACTTCCATTCGGGTTAATCAGGAGTAATTTAAAATCCAAAATTCCTGACAGTACATTTTCTGACGGTATTGCCTGTATGTTCTGCATGGCTGTTTGGATCAAAGACTGGTTATCTCTTCTATTGAGCTGTTCTAACCTCTGTCCACTCTCATTATGTGCAGGCAGCGGTGAAATTTCCTAAGCAATCAGGACTAACGTGCCCAGGCAGGTATATAGACTATGGCACTTTAACAAGTTAAAATGCAAAGCCAAGTAGAACATTAAATCAGAGCGAATGAGACAGCCGATATCCAGAGTCATCAAGTTTCTAGAAAAGAGAGGAGACGCCCAGTGACACGTCGGTCCACACAGCAGGTGCTGCTGTGTATAGTATTAAACTGTACGTCAACATCTTTAATTTTACACAGTCTTTTTAGTCTCACTGCCTCTGGCTGTTTTCTTAATGTCGCACTACTGTGACTCGTATTGTGTTTCAAAGATTGAAATTCAATACGTTTTCGATGCTGACCAATAAGACCTCTCACAAATAGGACAATTACAGGGAACACAGAAGCAGCGTCACTTACTGTGCCTCTGCTCTCCTGACCTCTTTTTCTTTTTCTCGTGACCACCATCTTTCTCAACGCTCAAGCATCAGACTTTCAAACAGAATATGGCAAATATCGAATCTGTTACAGATTTTATGAATGCAATTCCAGTATGTAAGCTGCTGTGTGTAGCTTTTGTTGGTGTTGTTGTTGTTGTTGTTGTTGTTGTTGATGTTATTATGCCTCTGTTTGGTCTTTTCCTTGATCCTTCATCACGCCACTGTTTTTAGTCTTTACAAAACATGAACCGATTAACCAGAGAATACATCAGAGAGGCTAAAATGACAACGTTAGATGACTATTTCAAAGTTAAACACCCAAATGCTAATCGTTGTTTACAAGAACAGTTCTGTGTCAAAAGGGGCAGGCGTACAGAGACTCTCTTTCACTCTTGCTGTTGTTGAGTGTCACTTCATGATTTTATATATAACCATGACCATAGTGACACCAGTCTGCAGAGTCACATCCATCTTGGCCAATAATGTTAGTGGTTCTCAATATTGTTTCTCAATATAAAGCTTTAAAAGATGAAGCGAAGAAATACAATTGAAGGAGTTTCTTCTGCTCACTGGTCTTGAGTCCAGACTGATTTAGCCCAGAGCTCAAGTGTTTCTCAACTAGGGCTGAAACAATTACTCGATTAATCATTTACTAAATGAATCGCCAAGATTTCAAGCTAGTTTCTCTGATTTTTCAGCTTCTCAAATATGAATATGCGTGAATATGTTCTGGGGTTTTTGCTATTATTATTAAAGAACATCTCCTTTCAGTTTATATTTATTATATACAGTGGTTCAGAGCAGAGAAGAATTCGGAGAGTTTATGTTTTCAGTGGCTTTTTAACCCTGACATATTTCTCTTTTTTTAAAAAAAAAAATCCAAACAGCAACACTGAGTACCTGTAATTAATTGACATGAACCCTTGTTGTGGCTGCAGCTTTGATTAAAGAATCTGCCAGCGTCGTGAACCAGGGCTATGCGTGGTATTCTGAGTAAACTTGAGTTTTTTTTGAGGGGGTGAGGTGCGAGGTGAGGGCAGGTCTGAGAGTTTTTGACGCTGAGATGCACCAGCTGTGTTTATAGATTCCCACTGCACCTGCTGGGGTTACAGAGCAAGTGCACTGAGGGATTAAGCAGTGGGGCACGGGGAGAAGTAGAACAAGGAACAACAGATTCATGCTAAGGAAGCATGTCAACACCTCCCCGGTGTCTGTACTTAAGCTATTCATTGTTGTCGGTTGCTACGTAGGTTTCAAACTAATCTGTGCTGGGTTTTTTTTTTTTTGCTTTAGCTGTTAATCAAATATGCCCAGCTGAAGAGGAAATGTGCCAAACGGTTCACAGAGGAATGTGCGCCGAGGAGAAGGGGGGGACATTAAGATGGAGATGGGGGAGATAAAAGCGGTCGGACATTTAAATTTAGCAGCCACAGACATTTAGCTTTTGCTGGGGTGTGCTAGTTCTTGATTACAATGTTGACATTTTACTTGGAATGAACCTGATTAAAATTGAGCGTAAAAGCCTACCGCTCAGCATTTTTCATGATCACACGAGATGGATTAAGAAAGAAGGCTTTCAAATTGAATATACCTCTCCCTGCTCAGCCTGCTAATTGTACCATTTACCACTACTTGAGTCACTGACCGACGCTATTTAGTCAAACTAATGATGATGCACAGTCCAAGCCATCCCATGATAATTAAAATAAGCTCCGTCTCTTTCTCTGTATTTGTTGTTTTATCTTTGTGCCCGTGAGTGCACACACAGGTGCACGCACAAACACATCAAGCGGCATTTCCTTTAAATCTCTTTTGTCATTTTAGCCGGGAAATTACTTTTTTTTTTTTTCTCCTTTCTGAAATCCATTCTCCGTCACTTGTTATTGATTACTCAACGTAAAAGCTGTTAATGATCTTGTTTTGGACAGTCAATCAGGTGGAGAACAAAATCCCCCTCTATACTTAACATGACTATCATTTATTATTTTTAATAAATATAAAAGTCTAAATGTCTTTATTATGTCATGGGGAATTTGTTTTCCAGTGGCATTATAGCACAGACGTGATTGTTCACGACTCTTATTTGTATTTCTTTTATTTATTTATTTCTGTCACATCATCAGAGGTTTTTAATAGAGGTCTGGTTAAAGAAAGGCAAAAACATCCCCAGCAACTGTCACCTGTTTGTGGAAATGCATAAAACAGCCTATAATGTGGTTGCAGCATGGATGTTTGGATGTCTTTTTACTTTACTAAAAATGTAAACAATCCATCTACACTCTAAGATCTTTCAAGACTATATGGTTGTTAAAAAAATGTGGGCTTCATGCAGCCAGGGATGGAAAGAGAATGACTTTTACTGTGATGCTTACGCTCTCCTGGCCTGATTGACTCTGGTATCACCAGTGCCTCTAAAATAAAATGCCCATGTGTCCCCGTAAACACACAGCATTTGTTCTGAGGCAGAGTGGAGCACACAGCGGCTGCACCGAGCCTGACCGAGCCAGGGAATAAGTAAATGAATAAATAGGCTGATGTTGAATTTTCCCCCCACTTGCCTCCACTGACACAAATAGGATCTACAGTAATTTATAATGCTGTTAGTGGGGCGGCTCTCTCTCTAACCGAGGTGTCTGTCACCTCTTGTGCAGGAAGCCTCTCAGTAGCAGAGTGGAGGACCTGCAGCACCCTGACATCCTGCTTTGCTATTCCACACACACGACTCAAAGGCTAAGTGACATCAAGCCTCATTATTGTCATCACATGCCACATTTGTAACTGGTTAGCGAGCAAATTGTGATAAAATAGGCTGATGCCCCTTCTGAGCGTCTGTGGCTGCACAAGCTGGACTTTCCATAATGTTGTGAACCGCGTTTGTGTGAGGGGGGGAAAAAAGAGGAGGAAGAGAGGTTTTTTCCCTCTTTTACACTTGTTCACATCACAAAGTGTGATGGAATGTGTTGTGACATCACTCTGGCATTCGTGGGCTAATGAGCAGGAATGTCTTTTATCAACAGAAAATGACCAAGAATTATATGCTGGAAATAATATACTAATATAATAATGTATAATAATAATAATAATAATAATAGACTTTATTTGTACAGCACCTGCCATACTTATAGGATTGCAGCTCAAAGTGTGTGGCAATAAAAGGAAAATTAAATTTAAAAAGAAAAGAGATGCAAATACAACAATAAAACACAACACAGGGTGGAATGAAAAGGAAAAGTATAAAGTTTAAATCCCTGTTTTACCATTTGTATACCGTAAAATACAACACAGGGTGGGATAAAAAGGAGCTAGTTCAAGTTGTCTTCTTTTAAAAATATCTAGTGAGCTGGCTTCCCTGATATCTAAGGGTATAAATCTACTTTATACGTCGATATATTGTAAATAGAAAATGGACATAGTCTTCTGGTTGCAAAACAAACTCCCATTTTTAAGCCTCAAGATTCAGTTTGACCAGTGTCATGATATTACCAGCTGTCAATCATACTGGTGTCCTCTCATATGTGCCACACACTTCATTGTCTATTTTCCTTTTACCCTTTTACACCTAAGCTTATATTGTCCGCATTTTAACCATAAAAGGGCCAGAAAATGATCATGTGCATAAGTGCTTTTGCCCATTTTTCCAGAATAACTTTCAATATCTGGCAGTTATTTACAATTTACTGCATGTTAAAATAGTGTATTAACAACTTAAAATGAAGAAAAACAAAAGGTTTTATTGAGGAAAAAAACACCGTAGTTGTACACAAACACCAGATTTTGTGTACAATTTGAAATTTTAACAGTTAAAATAAGATTTGTTTGAGTTTTTGATGGAAACGGAAACTTATGTACAGGTATTTTTCCAACTCTCTCCTCTCTGGTGACAAAGACGCTGATTCGCCGGCTTCCAGTAACAGCACGAGTGCAATTACCGTAAAAGCTGCAACTTCTCAGCTTTGAGAAGCCACTGTAATTTTTGATAGCACATACTGTCGCATACTTACGGTAATGCATAGTGCACTCGCGCAAACGTGTCATCTGCAATACGCTCGGTGTTAAAGGGTTTGAATGTGCAATTGAAGAAGACAAAAACATTGCAATAGAGACCATTAACGTCTAATGTTATAAATCAGCGGAGAAGTGGGCTCATCATCCATTCAAATGGACTTCCTTTCGCAACCAGTGGAGTCGCCCCCTGGTGGCTAACTGCTGCTTCTCTCATACTTCCTCTGCAACGCTTTTCAAAACTAAAGACTTTGTCCCTTTAGTCTATGTATAAATATATATATATATATATCTATATATATATATAGAAGTTGTGCAGTCTGTGGTGTCAGCCCCATGTTACCAGGAGTTATTTCTCTAAATGAGTGACATGGACGCTCTCAGAGGTACAGGTCTTTTTCTTCTTAAAGCCACGGTGCAGAAATAATGAGCAGGAACATCTCTCGCTTGCATCAAACCTCAAATTGGCAAAATGAAAAATCTGTCTTAAACAAAGGCAGAGACCCCCATGGCGTCTAGGTCTACAGTTTCTGTCACATATATTCCTTGGAGGTTTCATGTGACAAAACACAGAAAGTTGCTTTGTCCCTCCTCTTGTCACGTTACACCCCTTACCCATAGGTTTTTTTTTTTTTTTCTTCCCCCCTTCCTGTTGTCTGGCTGTCTGTGCTGTCAGCCCATAGCTTGGCACCTGCTCTCATGTTCCTAATTAGTCTCATTTAATTAATTATATACTGCAGCACTTCTTCTTCTTCTTCTTCTTCTTCTTCTTCTTCTTCTCATTTCTGGCTTCCTCTGGATTCCATCGCCTTTTGTTTCAAACTTGCACAGAGAAGATCGGCTCTCGCTGAGACATTGGTGCCACGTTACCGGTGGTGACGCGGATGCCACTGTGTGGATTTCACACACTTATTGGATGTTTAGCTCAACACAGTTGTGGGAACCTTGTGACAATGGGCGGGATTTGATTAGAAGTCACTTAAATGTACATTTCTTCTTTCTTAGCTTCTTTCCTGTTCTTTGTAACACCGGTAACAGGCAGTCAGGTGTGGTTGTTTGTTGGCTGTGTGTCGTTGTGTAATCTTGGTAAAGAATACCTGATGGCATGAGCAGCTTCCCAGCTGCCGCTGCTGCTGCTGCTGCTGCTTCATCCTCCTGTTACACTAGGATGCATAATGTGCAGAAAGAAAGGCTTCCATCAAATATTTACCACCTGATCAGCACAACACAAAGGGGGAAAGATCAAACCTTTGACTGAATAGGTCAACCGCGGACTCATTGGGTTTCCAGCAGAGCAAACACACTCCAGAAACACAACAGTTGCACTGTTTCATTGTGTCGTAGAAATAAAAAAAAACCTGTTTGCTCTTCTGTAAAAGTTTCTGTTGCGTTAAAACAACAAGATTGTGAGTGTGTTTTGTCATTACCTCTGCCGGTGACGTTCTGTTTTCAGTGCCATTTGTATTTTGTTTGCAGGATTAAACAAAAAACGACCGAACCGCTTTCTTTGAAACTTGGGGGGCGTGTGAGACGTGATCCATGGAAACCCTGTCAAATTCTGGAGCAGATCTGGTTAAGAGGGTGATACAGGGATTTGTTGTTTTTAAGGTGTTTTTCTTAAAGGTTTTTTTTATGAATATCTCAAGACATAATGCAGGGATGTAGAGCGCTAATATGTTTGGACAGATACAGTTTGGTACAGATCCAGATAATGATCCAGATTTTTAGTGCTGGTTGAGAGAGGTATGTGCTCTTAGAGCACTTTCTAAATCATTTATTGATTTCTCTCATTTCACATCTGTTGTATAGAGTTTGTTGCATTTGATGCAACAGTGCAATAGTTTACAGTTTACAAATCTGGCGTGTTTGCATCAGTGAAGACGCGAAGGGAAACTTAAGTACAGTTCAAATGAACAGCAACATTTCCAAGTTTTGGTCATCAGTTCACCTTTGCCTGTTTGTTTATTAAAAGTAGGATGCTGAACTGATCATTGTATCAAGGAAGAACCT
Source organism: Solea solea (assembly GCF_958295425.1). Lineage (NCBI taxonomy): Eukaryota > Metazoa > Chordata > Actinopteri > Pleuronectiformes > Soleidae > Solea > Solea solea. The sequence continues at coordinate 12,898,539 of NC_081154.1, read as the reverse complement.
ATTAGATCTTTGATTTGGACAAAGGTCAGGACCCTTGTAAATATGAAAATAGGAGTAACCTCTTGCTGTATCCTCATGCTGGGTTTATATTTGTGTTGGTCTTGTTTTTGTATCCAGAGGTGAGCGTTATCTGACGTACTGGCTCTGTTCCCCTGCCGATCAGCTGACACGGTCCCAAAGTCAGATGTTGTTTCCTCGGTGAAAGTTGTTTTTTTTTTTTTTGCACGACGATTGATTTTAATTTTTAACGCAACACAAATATTTGTCTACATTTCCACCGCTTTGATTCGCGTGTGTTTCCAAAGGACCTGTTTGTGAAGGTGGAATGACAAGAAGTCGAGTTGACAGGCCCGGAGTGAGACAGTTAAATGCCCCTTGCTGCTCCGGATAATTAATAAATAAAGTACCAGGGGAGTCCTGTCATGGCTTCCTCTATGACAGGGGCTGTCTCCAGTGCGCTAAAGCATTAAATGACCAATTCCTGTCAGGCTAACTTCCACTGCACTCCCCTGGCACCCTCTCCCTCATTCTCCCTCTTGCTCTCTCTCTCTCTCTCTCCCTCTCTCTCTCTCCCTTACACACACACACACACACACACACACACTGTCTCTCTTTCTTCCAAAGCGAGCTACTTTGCTCTCTTTGCTCTGAGTTTTTCAGCGACTGATGGCTCTAGTTCATTTCTGCTGAATTAATTGGTCCCTGAATGAATTCTGTTGACAGGGCAATTCATCATGTGTTTGGCCTGACAGTGACTGGGGTGTTGGGAGTGTGGTGGTGGTGGTGGTGGTGATGGGGGGTGGCGAGGGTGAGGGAAGCTGCAGGAAAGGCTGGGGGTTACAGGGAGGGAAAGGATGGGGGTTGATGATTGTGCCCTCTCTCTCTTTTTTTTTCTTACCCGTTTCCATTATTCCCCTCCTCTGCTGCTAACAGAAATAGTCTGCATCAAATTGTGCTGAATATTCCCCCCCCCACCCCCCCGGTTGCAAACAAACATGCCCGGCTGACAGATCCAGCTGATTAGGGAGCTCTTCTGTCTGTTTTGGAGGATATCCCCATTACAGGCCAGTCAGGTAGCAAGCCCCGTTAGCCCAGGACAACCAGTGCCTGTTATGTGGGACCTGACACATTCACTAAGTGAGGTGCATTGCATTAGGCTTTAATTGCATCATGTATCACACAATAGCCATTAGGGTAATTATTTACTGGTGAAGGGTAAATGAGTTTTGGTGCAGGGCTGAGCCGCAGCTAACCCTACTTTGGCAGCAGGAGCGCGGTGTTCACCTTGATGCTTTCAGATATAATCGCTGGTCATTTGCTTCATTTGGGAAAAAAACACTGTCGCCCAAACCACACTGTAACCCCTCCCTCCCTTGCCTCTCTTCCCTTTCTCCCTCCCTCCCTCCCTCTTTTCTCTTTCTCACACTCTCTTTCCGTCGAGCAGGGGCACTTATTATGTCCAATCAATCAATGCTCACTCATTAGGAACCTCCCCTCAAGTATCCTCTGGATGGCCTCACACAGCAAGAGTCAAAAATTACCTCATAATTGCTGCTCAGGCATCATAACAAGCTAGGCTGCCCCACTGACACGGCCATACAAACAGGTCTAACACAGGATTTGATGGATACTGGAGAATCGTATTATATATTGCCAAATCCAATTAGATACAGTACATAAAGCAGCAGATCCATTCCCTCTTTTCATAACGTACCAAACTACTACTTGGATATAAAGACGTGAAATGCATTTTCATATTCTCTCCACCGCAGCACCCCCCCCCACACACACGCACACACGCCTTCGTCTTGGTGTGTCACTACAAATGATAACATCCTGAGGATTTATTGTACATTTGACACACCAGTAACCAAATTATAATTCAGCCGCACGCGGCAGCATATTCATAGGAGCCGTTGTACAAAATCACACGCAGAGTGTTCAGTCAGCACGTATTAGTGCGAGGCGGCTCGAAAGGTCAACACCGAGATCTGACACTGTGGCTTGAAGTTGTACATGATGAGGTTCACTGTTAAAACACCTATCACGGGGGCTTTTCCCTCTCTACCGTGCTGTCAGAACTACATTAGCACACACACACGTGCAGGACTCCAACCTGTTCCCTCCTCAGGAGCAATCTACAGAGAGAGATGTACACATAAAGATAATTACTGCTTATCCATCGAGGAGTAATAACATTAATGGCACAGTCAGATCCAGAGCAAAAAAAAAGTAGGGTATAAAAATGTTGCTCTTTTTTTTTTTTTCTCAAATGAATTAAGAATCACAGCAGCAGAACAGCCAGTTTTATAAGTACAGTAAATCAAGTTTTCAGCACTCGTGCATTAACTTGATCACCAAACGCTTCATTCTCATGCTTATTTAGATAAAATATGTCATTTTTTCCGTGTCATTGTTGTGCTCTCGGTGTTGATTGGCAAAGACAGACGCTGATCAGAGCCAATCAGCTCGTCCCACTGCACCTATACAGTAAATAATATATATTTATTTATATTCGGGGGGGGGGGGGGATGCCGTTGTCATCTGGCATGCTGCAGTCAATTTGAGCTTGATTGACAGATACATCCAGGTTCACAGTTTATTGGTTTTGGAGAAGAGAGCCAGATATGCCAATTTAGACAGGAACGTGACAAAAGAAAATTTTTTCCCATCTTAAATTCCGCTTCTGGGAATTCTCAGCTGGAGGAGAGTCGAGGCTTTCTCTCCCTCCTTCTCCTTTAACAAGGGCTGTGAATGACAAACATATACGACAGTTAGGGGCTGACAGAATATCAGCTTTTGATGCTTCACAGGGGAGCTATGAAATAAACAACAGGCAGAGAAATTGAATTACAAAGTCAAAAGCGAGTTTCTTCTCTCCTCGTTGGCCCAGAGGCGCCAAACATCCTCTTTCTTTTTTGTTTTTTCACAATGATAAAATGTTGAGGAAACTATACACTGAGTATATTTGAAGTAAACTTTCATTTACTATCACTGCCAGAGGGTCAAAGTGACTTTGTGGTTTCTAACAGAAGAATAAGAATCATGATCACATCATGTGACATCATCTCAAATGTACATGCTGCTTCATCGCGAGCTCCCCGCCGTCCAAATCCTTCTGCTGATCTCGCAGTGCTAATCAGGACAGCGTCCACTTGTTGTAAATCAATAATGATATAACAAAGTCATTCAAGGCGACGGTGGCGGAGGGATTACGGCGCGAAGAAAGAGTGAATATAAGCTCTAACAGGGATTTCATGCATAAGTCTCTCACTGCAACTTAGCACAAATTGAATTCAGGCACACTGCTCGAAAAATTAATTCAGCTTTACAAAGCGAGGAGAGGTTAAACACTTTATGTGCTGCTCAGTGATCCAAATCAGGGGGAAAACATTCAGAGGCATTCTCCGTCCAGCCGCCTGTGTACCATGTGATCTTCATACCGGGGAAAAAAAAGTAAATACATTTATCACAGAACGCTCTGATTAAGTGTCCGGATTCATTGTGGCATTTTGTTTGTTTGGGCCTGAAATAATAGTTATTTATCATTTTAGACATCAAATGTGGACTTAGCATGGCCACATGTGATTGTAACTCACGTTGTTTATGATACACAAGGACACAATACAGCAACTTTAAGGACATTTAAAGGGCTTATCAGTGTATTCATTGTACTGTGGTGATTGATATTTGAATAAAGTAATATAAGAAAGTTGTAATTTGATATAAATGTGGATCAGAAAGTATACATGCACTGGGTTTATTATAATAATAATAATAATAATAATAATAATAATAATAATTACTTATAATAATAGATGTGTAGATATATTTATAGATATAACTGCTCTATATCTATCTATTAGCAAAACAATTTCAATATTTTATCTATAAATACACCATCACTCCATGTGATGAATTTATTAATGTATTTGACAAATATTATCAATTAGAGACGTAGCCATCTCTTTGATTTGATTAAAGGTAATACTTTACTGACATCATACTATTAAATTATTTGTAAAATAATTTGTTTTTAATTTCTTTTTATGAGATAGCACATAATAGGAATGTGTTTTTGTGGAAAACACTGATTGGACTAAAAGAATATGACATATTGTCTGATTTTTGTTATTATTGCTGTGTTATATCCATGCTGTTTGTGAATTAATGCAGCATTTGATTGTATTTTGATGCATAGTCAATAATGTACTATATTACTGTATTGGTTGCTTCTATGAAATAAACCCTAAGTTTAAATAATTTGGCTTAACATCTCTGTTAAAACATACAGTATAATCTAAATATTAAGCCATTTAATGCATCTACGATATAAATATTTGGGTCAAAAATCTATTGTTTTTAAGATAAATTGATAAATTCTTTACAATGCAAATATAAAAAACCCTCAGCAACTTTAACAGTTTAAAACTCAAATTTAAAATGGCGAAAACAGCAACTTTTATCCTCTGAGAGTCTTACGGAGTCGTTTTTTTTTGTATTTTCCTCAAATTTCCTCAAATTAGCAAAACAAATAACCAACTTTTGCAAAATGGGATCATTTTAATCTCCTTTATATCAGGTTCACACCACACAGTAAGAAACACCATGCAGTCACGTTTGCGTAAAAGATTTCAGACACTTTTATTATTGTACAAGTGAGACCAGTGTAATGGAAGTGGTGATACCCATGAACATGAAAGACATTTTTTCTTACTGTATTTACAGAGAAGTGTCTTCACATCACACACACACACACACACACACACACACACACACACGCACACACACACAGAAAAAACCTTCTACAAAAAGAACCGTTTGTAAATAATATAACAATTAAATAAACTCCACCTACCTTTAGGTTTACAGCTGAATATGCATATGATGACCATCTCTGCACTGCATAGAATTTATACATATACTTTCCTCATGAAGCCTAATAATAACATTAAGAACAATAAAAATAATAATAATAATAATAATAATAATACTGCTCTTGTGATGCATATTGGCGGCCTGTAAATAAACATGAACAAGATCTAAGTCTTTGGCAAATGCAAATACATTCACTTGACAGATGAAGAAACCATCATTCCAGCTTGAGTCAAGGAAATGACTTGGCCTGAAACATTTGAGAGGGAGCTGGAGTCGTGAGGAGGAGGAGGAGGAGGAGGAGGAGGAGGAGGAGGAGGAGGAGGAGAAGACATGTTTAAGGCATTGAGCTGAAGTTTGTCGCCCCTGCTTTTGCGACATGATCAGAATCATCAGAATCATCCGGTCGGAGTGACTTCACATGATTCTGGAACCCAAACGAGGCAAATGACGACGAAACTGATGTGACGCGGGGATGGCTGTCATATCCTTTTCTGTGGTTGAATGCCAAAGACTTAATCAACTTAAATTTGAACAAAAAAAAGCTGTGACGACATAGTATATAGTGCACGTCAGGACATGTGACACAATGGGTTTTGGAGTACAGTAAAAAAAACACAAAGAAAACAATACAGTGAAACTGTAACTGCCTTTTCAGACCGGGACGTTGAAGACTTACAGTCGTTTCCATGAAGTACAGCAAATATGCATCATCATTTTTCTGCATAATAACACTCCAGTGTTTGCGAACCTCCAAAATAGTGCAAAATTAAAAAAAAGAATAAAAAAAAAAACAAAACCCAAAACACATTAAGGTTTTTGCCTGATGACCTCTTGTATCCTGACAAATAAGAAGTAGTAAAACACGAGCCAAGCAGTCTGCAGTGTAGTCATTAGGAATTATAAAAAAATGAAATAAAAAAATTATATTAAGAATATATTTACTAGTTTCTTGAAACCTTTCCGAATAGCAGGCCATGGGGATATATTGTCATGGCTTCCTCTATTTTCAAACCGATGCTCCTTTATTTAGTTCATTTTCATTTTTACATCTTGATTGTGTATCACAGAGAACGTGTCCTAATCTTCTCATGGCATCAAAAGTGATCGATTTACTCATGCTGGATGTTTGGTCGGTGACTGTTCAGATGGTTAAAGAAAAGACAAAAGAAAAAGGAGAAAGAAAAAGAGTAAAACCCCCGTGCCCCGGCCTGCCACAGTCTGCATGTGCTGCTGCTAATCTCTTCTGATCTCACCGTGCTGCCATTTGAATCAAGAGGGAGAGGAGCAGGAAAAGAAGCGAGAGGCTGCTTCTTACGTTTGGAGCTCTGGACAGCGTCCTCGCTGAGAGCTGTTAAGAAAAGGAATGTACAGTATTGATCCAGGCTGGGATGAAACCGCGACACTTCTACAGGGGAGGAAATAAATTCAGGATATTTTTTTGTTTTCAGTCATTTTCTTTTTTTTCTTCCCTTTTTTTTTTTTTATTTTTAAACCAACTGCGATTAGCCTCTCTGAGTGTCTCTGGTGGTGTCTCGTAGATTCTTTTTTTTTTTGGCTTCAAGTGTCCAAAACTGCTGCGAGGAGAGGAGTTGTTTTCCGAAATCCGCCCCCCCACCCCAAAAAAGACGATAACTTGCTCTTTGTGTGAGTCGGGGAACATTTTATGCGCATTTGCTCAGTGTCCAGTGGACCATGCTGCTCACACGGGGGCAATATGGAGGCAGAGGCCATGGTCCTGCAGGTTGATTTGGTTTCCATGGTAACTAGTGACGGTCATAGGCAGTGGCAGCAGTGGGAGGGGCAGAGCCTCTCGATGCGGCACTATAATAATAAGGGGAACCTGAAAGTTAACAGAAGAACGAACTGTTTGTAACAACAAATACACATTTCACTGCAATTTATAACATTGACATATGACACTTTCCCCATAGTTACTGTCGCTACTGCACCCATCAAGCTTTGTGCTTATAGAATTAGCAATAGACGGATAGAATGTATCATCTTATAGAGAATTTGTTAGTCCCTGGATTACGGTAAAATTCCAGCACAAAGCAGGTTTCTGCTTTTATTGTGAAAAGAAGCTTTCACAATGAGGACTAATGTCCAGCCTCAACGGCAATTGTAAAACCATACTGGTCAACAAACATCTACCCATCTACTGTTTTACCAGTCACAGCACAAACAAAAAAAGCACAGGTGTAAATAATCAAATGCACGGTGGCTGCGTTCCATCGAGCTGCCTCACTGTCACGCCGTCTTGACGACTTGAATTGAACAGCGCCAGCGTTAATGTCATCACTGTCAACACGTGCTTGTGCCTTTGCTGCCAAAACATGTCCAAAATAATGTTGTCTGGCAACTTTAACGAAGCAACAGCTTACACATACTGTACCTCAGCGTGAGTTAACCACATGTTTTCATTGTTTAATGTATAAGAAGAAAAGGCTTTAAGGGTAAGAACTAGGCCTATTTGTTTGTTGCGTCAGTCTCCCACACAAGGAAACTTTGTGTTTAGTTAATGTATAATCAGCGTGACATATATACACTCTTGTTTGTTTGTTTAACTTGACGCTGTTGTGTTTTTGGAAATGCTTAAGAAAGAGCATCATACGCCAGAATGTAGAGAAACGGCGTGCACAAGAGTCTGAGCCTAGTTGTGGTTGCTAAGGCTACAACTGAGAGGAGGGGGCTCCGCAAATGGCCACTTAATTGTTATCTCATCCCATTTTGTCCACACTCTACTCACTTAGTAATGCTGGGTTGCTGAATCGCCAGGCTTCATTGTAGGTCGTGTACTGTGGATGACTGTAGGGGTTCCCCGAAAACTCGCTGCCTGCAAAACAAAACAACAAATCAATTAGCATTTCAATGCGTCAAACCATTACCCCTTCACATGCAGCCATTTCTCATCATTCAAAACAGGATGCAATTTGAGGGGGAAAATGATAGTCATCGGTGTGCGACCAGTCAAGCAAGTAATTTATTTCTTTTTCATTTCACTTAAGTTATGCAACACTGAACAATACAGGATGTGACACTGAAGGCGGCTTTCCCTGTCCCATTTATGGATATCTACCCTTTCTTCTTCCTGCACTATATTCCAAACTGGCCTAATAAATACAGTGGTAATAAACAGTTTCATGCATACATTTTTGATATGCTGCAATAAATTCTGGAGCCTGTCGAGGAGGGATTTTCTGACGTGAAAGCCCTCCAGTCTGAGTTCTCGTGTTCCCTGCAACAGTATTTTCATTGCAGGGGAAGTAACTTGGAGCATGTCAGTGAGCACCGCTGTTGGTTCAACATGTTTCTTTCCCTTTACGAGACAATAAAGGCAAGATTTTTATATGAAGCTGCTGAGAAATGGCTTTGCTTTAACAGTGTTTTGTGCGCTGTCACTAAATCTTAGGGGTTGTGTATGGGATGAATGGATTGTAAGACAAAACCACAAGCCATGGGATTAAGGCCCTGATCTTCTTTTTCTTTTTTTTGCTTTGTGCCACATAAGAAGAAATGGAAAGTGAAAGTGTGTTTGATTTGACGCTTTTCCACCCACATGATTTAACAGGTTTATTAGTCAAAATACAAAAGCTAAAAAAAGACAAAAAAGAAAACCGAACTTCGCAGACACAGCTATGCAACCACAGCTCCTCTTATTTTTACTGGTAGCTGTTAAACTGAGTCAACTGTTTGCATATGTGTGTCCAAAAAAAAGCCTTACTGTTTTATATTTGCATATAGTACAAATAGTTTTTAAGAACAGAGGCAGAAAGGAAAAAAAAAGGCATTTCACAGTGAAATGCCTCTAAAAGCGTTCTATGATTTATGAATAGACGATGCAAATGTCCGTCTGGGCTCATATTTCCATCAAAATATACACAGTTATGAGTCATCATGTGACGCTGCGAGTACGTGCATTGATTTATTAAAAAGATTGGACATATTTGAGTGTTTTAAGTCGAAGTTCACTTATATTCCATTGCCTAATTTCCAGGTTTCAGTGAGATATCCTTTCCTTTCTTAGATTTATCTGCTTACTCACAGACAATAGCAGATGTGACAGGAAATATGACCTTCCTGGCCGAGGAGATAACGCAACGTGTCACGGCGGGCCTTTCATATGGGGAGAAAAGGATAACAGCGCGGGTTTGCGACGGGTTGTGTAATTGGTAGATGATATGCTAACACAGCACACACTCCACTGGTTTTCCTGTCCGTGTGGTTTAATCACACCAAAGCAAAACGTTGGCCGTGTCTTTTGGGTGAAAATGTGTGTGCTGATGCTGGAGCTGAGGAGAGGCGTTCATGCCCGGCACCGCGACTGCATCTTTGCCATGTTCCTGGCAGTGAAACACAAGCCTGACCTCCTCAGAGAGACAGCGATTTGAATATTTACTGGGCTCCCATGCCTCTGCCTTTTGACCCTTAACTGTTTGCTGTGAACCTGAACTGCGGGTTAAGTAGAGCAGGGGAAAGGGATATGCTCTGGAGCGCAGAGGCTGGGGATGGCTGCTTGTGCTGTATATCGATGGCCGGTGAGAACTGCCATGTGGGGAGATAATGACCCAATAAGGCCCAGAGGAAAGCAGGAAGGAAGGGAGAGAGCGACCGTCCTCTCCCTTGCCTCTGATCACTTATTCAGCCTGTCTAATCCAATCATACACACAGAGCTAATATAAAAGATGTGTGTGCCTGCAGCTCTGCAGGTCAATATTCATCGCCCCACTGTGTAATTTGCCCGCTAAAGCCTCCTCACTGTGCTTCTTAGCTTCTTACACCTGTTCGTTTTGGGGCCCACCTGTTAAATGGCCCCCTAATGACAACACAAAGCAGCCAAACGGTCTCTCACTCACCAGGAACCATTCCAGCAAGCGTGGAGGTTGGGTAGCTGCCCTGCCCTGTGGGGGGGACGTGAGGGGGATACCCGGGTAAGGTTGTGTTGGCCATATCCCGACCTGTACAGACAGAAGACAGAAACAGAGAACACACCATCACTGCTGCTGAATTTGAGTTTGAGATATGTCAACAAACCTCTCCTCAACTTTTTGTGGTAACATTGTTTTGTAATTATCATAGACAAGGAAATCTTTTTTATGTATAAGAGGAAACATAAAGCATAGTAACAGGGGGGAAAAGTAGTGTTTATAGTGTTTATATATAACATTATTGGCTCTTTGCACATGTCAACATTTAATATTTTAGCAAGTGGAGATGGAGCGACCTACTTTTGTTCTTTGGTTCAGTCAATAAGCGCTTATTTACCTGCATTATTATATCCATAATGAATAATAAGTGTATGTTTTATGTGTCAAATCTGATTCAGCTAAATAAACAAAAAAAACACCAGGAAGTATTAATTATTCCAAACTGTACATAAATGTGTCATTTGACATTACAAGTTACATGTTAGTCACAGAATGACCTTTCCTCTCGAGAACATCATGACTCATCACCACCACCACAAGTCAGTCAGTACAACAACTCCTTACGCTGTAGTTAGGAAATCTGCTCAACAGCAAACATTCAAACACCACGTTGCTGTTAAAAGCTCAGATCAGCTCTTCGACAGGTGAACTGAAACGAAGAAAGCAGCTCATGTTGAGCAGGAAGCAGAGCTGCAGAGGAACGTTTCCCTCCCATATAAAGCTCCTCTCTTGTGCTGTGGCTGTAAAGGCCGAGCACACACACACACACACACACACACACACACAGACTCCCTCTGCTGAGCGTCACCCAAGTGCAGATATTCAACACTGTAATTGAGGGTGACAGTTGGGATGTCCTCACTGACCACAGGGACATTTGGGCTGCGGCACGTAACCCCAATCTGCAGCAGAGGCCGGGGCGGGAGAGGCTCCGGCTACATTGTCAGTTGTGAGGACTCAAAGGGGAAAAATCCTCTCACTGGAGCTTTAATGAGGAGCGAGTCAACAAAACGCGACGCACATCACAAACGCCACAAGGCAGCATGTTGTCCGTGCTGTTGAATTAATAATTCAAAAACAATAAATAATATTAATCAGAATTTTGAATTTAATTTCCTCCTTACACAAACAGCTCATTTTTAATATTTTGTTGTTTGGAATAGAAACATTCATGTCTTTCACTTGATTCAAAAAAGGGAAAACAAATGTAAATTTAGAGCATTTGAATAAATACTTAACTCTTTCTTAGACAGTTTTGTCTATGCTGTAATCTATAGGATTAGCAGACTACACGTCTGTCATACACAGTACAAGTTTCCAGCCTCTCACTGAGAATCCAGCTCTGTTGCATCTCTAATGAGATTATAAAGCACTGCCGTATTCAGGCTAAAAAAACAACATTTCTACATGTACAATAATCTTGAGCAACTTCTATACTGGAGATTGAGTGAATGAGGCCTCTGGGTAATGGAGTACCTGCTGCCAGACACTGCAGGCCTGCTCACTGCAGTGAGGGCCACAGGGGGGCACAGGAAGTGAAACAGCTGGTAAATCTGGTAAAGAGGCAGGGTGGCAGGCCTGGAGGTCTGCAAGACCCGGAGGAGGAAGAGGAGCAGGAGGAGGAGGAGGAGGAGGAGGAGGAGGAGGGGCAGAGAAGAGCTGCAGCAGCAACACTTTTTTATTGTACTTTTTGAACAGATGAACTTGTGGTTCTCCAACCTTTTATACCGAGAAATACTGAGCTCGTGAAGTAACACCAGCGTTAAAATACAGTTGTGTAAATATGCTCTCTCATCATCCTCCTCTTCCTCAATTATTATTGCATGTATTATTATACTTTTTAGATTTGTTTAATTTCCTATGCACGCCAATCAAAAGTCCTCAGCTCCGCTCAGATCCCATAGCCTGGTGTAGAACAGTATTTCTGATTTTTCTCCAAGTGCCACCAGAGGAAGCCTGCGTACCGCTGGTGGTACACGTACAACAGCTTGAGAGCCGATAATAGGAGGATTAGTATTATGCTCTACAGACACAAAAGGGTGAATTATACATTTTTTGGCAAAAGGGTCCAGCTGATTTTGATTGATTACAGAAGTTAAGATTCATGTTTCCTGGTGTAGTGTGTTAACTTGGCACGATGCTTCAGTCCTGAGTTTTTTCATCTAGTATCGTTACAAAAGAACACTTTTTCATGTATTTTAATGCAATTTTACTATTCAGGTTAACAGCATTTGAGCTCCACCTTGATTTGCTACACCTTTAATATGTCCTGCTTACATTTGAAAGTTTTTTACATGCAATACTAAGTATTAGATATTATTATTATGCAGGATACACTGTCTCACTCGCTCTCGTACTTTGCCGACCGTGCTTTTATTGTTTGACTTGTTGAACTAGTGTTTTTCTCCTTTTACTTGATTCTAGTCTTTTAATACAGAGGTGCATCAGGAAGTGTTCAGTAAAATGAGCATTGATCGCGCTGCCTGAATGTGGAGCAGCCTCCTCAGTTTGCAGGCAGTTACAAGACGTGTTCAAAAAGGTGTCACACTCTAAAGAAAACTCTAAGAACTGTAACATTAAACAGAAAATAAACATGGCACAGTAAAACACACGTTTGCATTTGTGATCCTGATAGACTGGGAAAAAAAAGAGCCAATCCAGTCTTATGGTGAACAACTGTTTCTCTATTACTTGCAAACCTCAGCAGCGACTGCTGTGTTGAATGAGGACCTATAGTGACGTGTGTGTGTGTGTGTGTGTGTGTGTGTGTGTTTCTGGTTAAGAGCGCTGCAGACTCCACGGAGTTAAACAGCGTTACAAAGAAGAGTGAGGTCATGCCGGACCTTTCATTTCTAATAAGAATTAGTTAGCCACAAGCCAGTGCACATAAGTCAAAAGGAGCTGTGGGAGTACAGCAGGTGGGGGGTCCAGCAGGGTTGAGGCCTTTGTGTGTGAGTGTGCGCATAATGTGTGTGTGTGTGTGTGTGTGTGTAATTGTGTGTCTCAGCAAACACTGATCCAATCCTTCCTTCATTATTATTGCAGCAGCTACAGCAGTGGTACATGTTTAATAAAAGTAAATACACTTATCTCTCCATTAACTCCTCCGCTTCAAAGAGATGAAACACATAATGAGGGATCGCTGCCTTTCTTTCATCTTTTTTTTTTTTTTTTTACACAAAATCACTCCAACATCTCGTCTGATTTCTTCCAAATATGCCACCGAAGTCATTTTCACCTGCAAAGCTGCTTCTACTGTAACGAGGGATTAAACCAATCTTATCTTCTCACGCTCTCTCCCTTTTGTTAAGCAGTTTATCATTTTCTTTTTCATAATTGTCTTATGTAAGAGGAGACACTCATACATGAAAGTTCATTAAGGTTTGTGCAAACTTTACAGTTCCAGAGTTCCGTTCGAAAGATGAAGAGACTCTAAGGTCGCTCCTTGCCAATACCTGCTCAATATCAGCCCCGATTTGAATCAAGTGATCAGTTCAGGGCATCAATAATTTCAGCTTCTGACCTTAAAAAGCAACAATACGACACTCAGTGTTGTGTTTGTTTTTTTGTAGTTTGTTTGTTTAAGAGGTGACTGAATAAGAAGCGGTTATTTTAACATTAAGTTAACAAATGCAAAGGACTCGCCGTTCGTTTTTTAATCACCCAGTTGCAGCCCTCGGTGTTTTTTCATCACATGTTGACTCTGATGACGATAATAACAGCCTCTGTTGGGGCCCATTTTTGTATATTCTGGGATACAGTTGGCAGTGACTGCCAGCAGCTCTGTGACTGTTGCTTTATGTTCCCGTTAAAGCCCTCTTTCAGAGAGGCGCCACTTCGGAGAACTCTCTGTACAGCAATGATAGTCTCATTAGCTGCTTCCTAGCCTTTGTTGTTTTTACAAGAGAGATGTGTGTCCACGTTCTCATTAAAAGACGGGCTTCTTTATATTGTCTGCTTCCTCTGACAGTCCGCTTGGATTCAACACCAGCAAAATCAAGCTATTTATTTTTTCCACTGCCCCTTTTTTTTCGCCTGTGAAAATCAATTCAAAGATACTTTTGGTTTTGCTGCTAAAACAAAAACCTGTTGATCTGTGTTGTATTTACAAAAGTAGCTTGAAACTTGTATTTCCTGCTTTTAGTGAACTAGAAATATAACATTTTTGATTAATTCTCTTGATCAAAGATCACGTCATACGTGTTTGACTCTTGTTTGCTAAAATCCATCACTTGATTATTCCCGGAGACAAAGATTCATGGCTTTTATCTCAACGTGACCAGAAACCTGATGCGAATCTTCTGCATTTCCATCAACTCAGTTTCTTCGAGCACAAACAGCGAAGCCGCTTGTCCTTGTCTTTATCTGGCACAGGAACAAAGTCATTTGTGAACGACTCTTTTGCTTGCAAGAGTATTAAATTTAGCATGACAGGGACACCTTCATGTTTGCTACAACAACAACCAAAAATCTTTGACCTCCATTTTCCAGGCTATATGCAGAATGGGGCAATTTATCACGAGCCAAAAAATCTCAGCACCCTAATTAATTACAACTAAGTAAAGAATGTTTGGAGAGCCAAATTGCTTTAATTCCCCAAACACCGACTGAAAGTCATTCATTATCAAATGTGTGCTCAAAGGTTAGTTTGCTTTTGTGAAGACGAAATAAGCATTAATTTCGATGCCTGAGCCGGTGCTCTCCCCTGTGGGAAGAGGGGCGAGCAGTTTGTCACGAAGCCACACATCACTGACGGCAGCTTTGCGGTCTGATCATTGCTCGCTGCTCACTGGACAACGGCGGGGTTTGATACCTTTCTGTCTAGTTCACCCTCGCTCACCTTAAATGAATTTTAAATGTGAATAGATGTTGGGTGAAGTTTTGTTTAGAGAGGGACAAAGGAGCGTATGGAAGCGAGCACTTGAGGAGGAGGAGGAGGAGGAGGAGTGTCATTGACACACTGGGCTTCAAGTCTTTGGATGCCTCCATTAACTGGCCCAGCAGGGAATATGTTTAAGGAGTCTTCAGTATGCAGTCATTGAGTGGAGCTGTGTAAAACTCCCACTGAATGCTCAAGGGAATCCACCCGGGCGCTCGTAAGAGGCTCTGAAGTCTGAAGCACTGTCAAGAAAACAGGTGGGCTCGGGCTAATTTCAGGAAATACAGAGCGCTTCTTATAGAAATAGTGAACAATTGGCCGTATCGGGGCCATCTCTCCATTTATTTCTCAAAATACACAAAAAAGTTCTGAACTCCTCCTTCCGCTATTCATAAATTCACCCACGGCCCACACTATTTGAATTTTAAGCAGTCTGAATGAACAAGAATAAGAAGCACTTGAGATGAAATCCATCTCTCGGAGGGAATTCATCAAAGAAATTACTTCCCATATCAACAATAGAAATTACCTCACAATATGCAATTGTCCTATCCACATATTCATGGAACCCTTTGGTGTTTTTATGGGGTAAGAGGGACTATTTAGCAGGTAATACAGCATTAATGTGGGGGAGTGGGAGAGAGAAAAAAGGCTGGTTTAATGGAAGTGGCTTCTTGCCTCTGAATTTCGATGATGTGCACAATGCCCTTAAATCCCTTTCTTATTTGAGGCTGCTTTGCAGGTACTTTTGAGCCTTATTAGGATAAGCAGAGGACACAGTAGATTTCTATCGCGCCAAAGTCTTTCACTTCATTGAGAATCCCAATCTCTGGCAAAGTGCACTTCATTAATCATTCATTTTTAATAGATTATGCAAATTGCGGGACATAAAATCAACAAGATCAATAACTTTGGGGCTTTTAATTGGTGTAGGAAAAAAAAAACATTTTAAGGATGAGCGTAATCTCCAACTCTTTCCCCCGTAAAGACACAATTAATTTTAAATTGGATCTGGGCCTAAATACTGTAGATAATTTGCCACTTCTGCTTGGCTTAAAATTCCTCTGCTAGGCTTATCACTGGCAAGTAAACTGTGATACTCAGCCATTAGAGAAACCACACACCTGAATATCACCCAGACAGGCAGAGGAGCCACTAACCAAACACTAATTACAGAGTGGAAGTCAGATTGATGTTTGGACCAATAGTTTGACCTCTGCGTGCTTTATTTCTCCACTGCCAGTGAGATTTAACAACAGAGAAGGGCTCTGGATAAACATAGTATATTTACTGACACAAAAGAAAGTAATGTGCTTTCTCACACACACACACACGCACGCATGCACGCACGCACGCACGCACACACACACAGTCGGTACATTTACATGACCTCAGAAAGAAATGTATTATTTTGTTTGTTCGTTCCACTAAAATCGGACATTTAAAACTGAAGTAACACGGACAGATAATGTGACTAAGGGTCAAATTCCTCCTACATGTATATGTTAGACTCAAACAAAGAAATAAAACCGTTTACAACAAAGGTTAAGTGCTGGCTAAAAGAAAGAGAGTCGTACCTCTATCAATTGTTTTTCGATATTAGGTTTATTTGACTTGAAAGTTGTCTTTTGGTGTACTATCAAGTGTAGTTTGGGCAAGTTTTTATCATATTTTATTATACTGATTATGTCTTATATTTGTCATTCAACAATAATAATTGTGTGTAATGTAGTTTAGCTTGTAGTTGGTATGTATATGCATTTACACTTTAATGTGTTATGTAATGTTAGCATGTAGTTCTGTGTTTTTGGTGTAGTTTTAACACGTTTGACCACGTAAATGTTATTATTATGTTCATGTAAAAGCCCAACTCGGGACAAGAGCTGCAAACTAGCAATAGCTATAATCTCTATGTACGGCACATCAGTTGCATTATTTGTGTTCTATTCTATTCTATTCTATTCTATTCTATTCACGCTGCATATTCAAGATACAACCATTGCTTGATTAAAGGTACAGTTTGTAAAATGGATTGGTGAAGTTGCATGTTGCAGCAGAATATAGTATGTTGGAGAACCTATGTAGCCTTCAGTTAGCGTCAACAGTCAACAGAGGTTTATTTTAACCTCTAAAGCCTTATTCTGTGGTAATGAAAAACAACAGTTCATACAATTAGAAAAGTCTTGTCATTATTTGATCTAAATTCTTCCAACTGCGCATGGAAATGTACTGACTGATAATGCACACAATCCCATCTTTCTTTGCACCTGTAACACAGGAAGCAGAGCCTCTCTGCAGAGAGAGAGAGAGAGAGGGACCATCTAAAATATCCCAGGTGCAGACAAAGCTGCCTGCAGAGCCGGACCTGCTTTCTCCAGGGTCATCAGTGCACAAAGGACAAACACACACCTTTCTTCTCAGGAGGCCTGCCTTACAGGGAAAATCTACCTCCCACATATTAATGAGAAAAGGGCTCTTTATTTTCTCGTAAGACTGCTTGGCTATATCATCTGAGAAGGGGGGCTGCTGCAATTTTCAATCACCCTGTCCTCCCCCATGCAGAACTCGTTGCCTTTGATGGCTGCTGCATAATTATATGAATTTTAATAAAAGCTCTGTGTATTAATCTCGGGGCCCGCGACAGTCATCGTAAACTTTCAGTAAACTTAACCTTCTTCTTGGTAATACGGCAACAACGAAACAATATTTCAATTAGCCAGACAGTCATTAACTGTGACAAGGAGAGGAGACGGAGAGGAGGGGGGGGGGGGGGGGAAGAGAGAGAGAGAGGGGGGGGGAGGTGGAGGAGGAGGGGGAAATAAATGATCATGGTGTTAGAGTTAGGCGGCAGAAATGCCAGAGTGTATTTACCGAGGCACATTACTCGTGCTTTGAGACACACAAACTGTCTCCTGGCAAACAAATCACGGGAGCAACACAGCAGCAGCCAACAAGCAGTCAGTGCTGCATGGTGGCCCCTTATTTTTTCTTTTTTATTATTATTTCTTTTCTTTTTTTTTTTGTTGCGGAGACCTTGCTCTGATACACAGTCATAGTTCTGATGTGCTGACACCAAAAGGTCCTTGTCCGGCGGTGACTGAACCGTCCGCCACCAACCCCCTAATCATCCTCATCGCCCCGCTTGCTCAGCGAAAAAAGCAGCAGACGGACGACAGCTGCTGAGCTTTAAACACATCATCGCGGCACCACGGTATTAAAAAAGTCTTCACACATAACTTTTTGGGTTGCTTTTATTTCCTCATGTTCTTTTGCCTTTATCACCGTCAATTGCACAAACATGCTTGGCATTGATTCTCTCTCTTTACATTAATCTTCAAAACCACTCAGCTGAAGCTGTGGCTCGGCAGCGTGTACGGACGTTACTGTAAATTCACTTGATCTTACCTACAGGGTAGCTTTGCGACACACTGGGGCCCAGGTCTGGGTTGGCGCTAGAGGATAAACTGGGCTTGACTTCGTCCAGGCTGGAATTCAGGGCAGGGAGCGAGTACTCATTAGCCTGGGAAAAGGACAGTTGAATCATTACACAACCAAACAATACCTAGATGGAAATCCTCCCTTCTCCTCCTCCATTAAGCGCTCCACACAGGCCTGTGCGAGTATAAATTTGTATGAGGGCATTGTGTGTGTGTGTGTGTGTGTGTGTGTGTCCAGGCTGCAGGGTGGCAGTTCAAGCATATCATGAATGTATTTTGGTATTGTCTGAGAGGAAGTGGGATTTTGAGATGAGTGAAAAGCCAAGGCGTCAGCTGGCCCTTTGTGCTTGACTGCAGTCGTACCCCTGATCAGCCAAGGGAGAAAGCAGTTCTGCTTTGTTACCGACGCACCATGTGGTCCTGTTTGAGAGGCACCATTCACCTTTTAAAAACACTTTTTTTTCTCTTTTAGCTTTTTTAAATTTGGACTCTTAACCACCTTTAAATTTCATTACCTCTTATCCCTGAATCACTTGTACGGCCTTTGCTCTTTTGTTGCTGTTAAACCGTTTGAAGTTTTGCCTCTTGTGTGTGTGTGTGTGTGTGTTCAGAGGCTGTCGTAAAGGAGCAGTTCACCCAAATCACAATAAAAGAAAAGAAGAATCAGTAATGCAGATAATGCTGGGTTTGTTTGCCAGAGCTTTTGAGTTCTCCACCCCTGTAACGTCCACCTTAACTCCCCCTTAAGTGGTGTTAAGTAAAATCTGTGCATTGCCTTTGATAAAACGGAGGGGTTTTCTTAGTATCATTTGAAAAAGGCCATAAAAGGCCTTCTTGCAGCTGCAATCGTAAATAAAAAACTGTTTAAAATGTGTATAAATACGATTTTCATGCCCTAAAGGTCTGACTTTTCTCCAGAAATGTGATGCTATTGTGTCAGTTCTTTATACGCCGACATTTGATGCAAAGCCCTTGAACAGCAGCGTCACTGTCTAGAGACAAGGCCTCTGTTAGATACGCTGTGTAATCCACATGCAGGTTACTGTTTTCAGGTGGATTATCTCTGTTGTGGAAAGTAATCCAGTGTCTCTTCATCAAAAATAAATAAATAAATGATTAAGGTTTCTCAAAGAAAATCCAACTAAACTCTGAGGTAGAGGCAGAAGTTGCATCTAAAACTCTCAATCAAGTGTCTTTTTGTGACATGGATGAACTGACCATTTAAAAAGGAATAATCTCTTTCCAGTTTGTCTTCAATCATGTTTCCTTTTATAAATCCACTAAAAAGACACTCATGGCAGATGTTAGCAGTTTTTTTTTTTTTAATGAGATGAGACTTCCGGAGTCCGAGTGTTGACAATGTTTGTCCACAGAAGCCCAGTGCTCCCACAGGGGGGACGGCTGTGACCCCGCTCTTGTCTGCCACTATCACCGATAAACTCTAATTGTCTGCTACAACTGTTCACTTGCACAACGTCGGATGTTTTCCTCTATTCTCAGCGGCTTCAGACGCCAAACAGACGTTTTATCATGCAGATAAAGGGCAGGAGTGTGTGTGTGTGTGTGTGTGTGTGTGGGGGGGGGGACTGAAAAGATAGGTCTGAAAAGGATGACCAAATGGCTGGCAGAAGTGTGGGAGGGGTGAATCCATTGAGTTTTGCATCTCCAGAATGGGTTTTTAATGCCTCAGTACAGAGCCCAGACACAGGCTAATAGGGCCACATTTTCCAGTGGAGGAAAGAAAAAACGTGAGGCACCCACAAAAGTGCTCTGATTAATATTGCTTTAAATTAAAGCTGATTTTTCAGGACTGTTCTTGGCCCCCACTCTTTTTTTCCCTTACTAACTCACCCGCCCTTTTTTCTTTAGCCTAACCCCTTTTCCCTCTGCCTTTTAATACTCTCCCTGACGTTCTTTGTGATTGCAAGTCATTTCCAATTCGTTTTGGTATTGATCTTCCAGTAGAAATCAGTTTTGTAATTAGCTGCAAATTAGGCCCTCTTCTGGAGGTGAGGCCTGTCCCACTGATTTATCACCTGCGTAATTTGCCCCGATTGGAGAGAAATTAAAATGAACTCAATTAGGTGACTGCTTTTGCTTTATGGGCCCAACTTGTAGTTTGGTGGGAGAAATTAATAGTCTCTTGTTGTTTAATAGTATAATGAAAGTAAATAAAGGTTATCCATTGTAATAAGCCCAGAGCTTTTAATAAGCGGTGGTTTTCTGGCTGTCGTTTTGGTGTGCGGGGCGGGCGGCTGTTTCCCAAATGCTTCTTGATGTTTGAGATGATGGATGGCGACTGAGGGCTTTAATATCAGCGGAGAGTGAGAATACGCCGAGGCAAATGTTTCCCCCACACATTTGTTTCATGAATGCATGTTCTAATAAAGGTAGCTTTCATTAAACATCAACATATGACAACACAATTGGAAAGTAAATGGCAAGAGGCAAGAAGCAGCAGTTGAATAACACAGCAAAAAAAATGAAGAAAAATCTATTGATTAATTCCACGTTGCCTTACTGTTATTCTCAATTATAAGGGATACAAAGAATGTGTTTTTCATCACAAAATCAATAGTGTGTGGGAGTTTTTCCTTTTGATCCCCCCAGCATTATACATGCTGAGCTCTAATCCAGCACTTTGGCCATCTCAGGCGTTTGTTTAATTAGCTTTCCTTTGTTTTGGGAATATTTGTGACAAAAATCTTTTCTTTAGCTTGATCGAGCATCGCATGCACATTTGTTTTCGCCGTGTTTGTGTATCAGAAGCAAAAAAACAACAACAACGACCAAAAAAAACCAAAAACACGGTGAGCTGCAGAGCTACTGACCTGTTCGGGTTTGATGTGCTCCGATGTCGGGAAGACGTCAGGGTATGGAGGGCGCTCAAAGACCCGGTCCAACGCTTCCAGCTGCTGCTGGGTGAACGCATCTGCCCTCAGGTGTTTCCGTAAACTCTCCACACTACCCTGAGAATCACTGTTTGGGCCAGAACCATCTGAACCATCTACAAGAAGAGAGAGCAACAGTCGAGATACTGACCCCGGGAAGCTGGCCTTTACTTCAAGCTATGTGCACTTTATATTCCTCTCATGTTTTTTTTTTTTTCGTTTTTTTTCTACCACCACCTCTGTGGAGGAATCTGAGGAAGACAGAAAGGGATGGAATGCAGCTTTTTCAGCACCTGGAGGGAGCCACTGGCCACGTCCTGCTCACTTTGCCTTATCCTCTCTCCCACCCTTCAGCATTAACACCGTTGTGATCTAAAGGCCCTCTGGCAAATATATACATGTTGTGGTAAAAGCATGTATAGTAATGAAAACAACAGACAGACCATTTTAGTGCTTTTTTTTTTTTTTTTTTTTACCTTCAAAGCACAATTTCCTTTCTACAATTCAATACTGCTTTCATTCCCTGTGAGTGTGAGGTTCCATTTGGAAACAGCGGCGGAGGACAAGAGGCTGAATAAAATCCTACATTCTAGTTCAATCATCCTGCTCTCCAAACATAGGAATTTTCTCCCGACTCCTGACCTCATTACCCAACTGTTGGGAGAGGGATGCCTTGGCTTTCTCGGGTATCACTTGTGTGCAACACTTTGAATCCTTTTACAGAGCATTCTGCCATACCTCCATCCCTCCTCTTCTTTTTTTCCTCCCCTCCCCTCTTCTCCATCACCCCCCTCCACCTCTCCTGGCTGCAGTGGCTGTGTCTGCTGGTCTCCTCCCCAGATCCCAGAAAGCTTCAGCTCCCTTACAAATCTGTCATTCTAAATTTGCTGCAGATTATGTTCTCCCCTCAGTGGGAGTGCAGTGATATATGATATGCAAGGCCCCTATTGATTGCCTGATCTGGTGGCAAGAGGGAGCTGAAATGAACTTGAAATGAACATCATGCCTCAACTCATTGTGCGTATAATACTCTACTTAATCCCACATTTTTCTCTGCCATGGAATTCAATTGATCAATCATGTCTGTGTGATAGTACCATTTGGGAGGGTTATTGCCATCCTATTCTGCTGCTTGACCTTTTTTCACAGGCTGAAGCCAGAGGATGAACCCGACTCTTGCACCAAGAGCAGAAGGAGCCATAAAAGAGAATGTGGGCGTGTGCGTGTGTACGCGTGCATGTGCATGTGTGTGTGTGTGTGTGTGTGTGTCAGTATTATTTGCCGGTCCGTGTAACCTTAAATTGCACTGATAGTTGGTAATAAATAAGTTATAAGATTGCTAACAATATCGTGTTCATTATTCATTCTATTTCCAGTGCGCAGTTTTACTGCATTGGTGCTAATTTACAAGCGTCGCATGACTCGATACGCCGGATCGTTATCTGCGCAAATACTGATCTTAATAAGATCAGACTTAGTGAGTGATTGATTATCAGTTTCTTTGTCTATGATGTTATAAAAATCAATTTTATTTGCTTTTGTGTACATTCAATCGGCTTGAATTTCTAGTGGCACATAAATATTAGTACAGTACTGTTGTGTTACCTCATAATTCCATGATTGAGGTTCACATTGTGATGTATGCAGATTTTTAAGGAGTTTTGTTTTTCGCTGGTTGCAGACTGGTACTTTTTTTAAAAGAGAAAATTGTACCAGACTTGATTGTATTGTGATTGGCCAAGGCCACTTGACATGATTTATTTTTTTAAACCTTTAACACATAAGCCTCAAAATGTCCATGAGTAAGTGCTTTTTCCCATTTTTCCAGAATAACTACAATTTACTGGTTAAAATAGTGTTTTAACAATTTAAAATTAAGAAAACAAAAGGTTTTATTTAGAAAAACACTGTAGTTGTACATGAACACCCGATTCTTTTAAATTTGAAATTTGAACAGTGTAAAACATTTAAAATAACATTTTATTTGAGTCTTTGTCTCAATGAACAAAAACAGGCCAAAAAATGGAAACTATGTACAGGCAACTCTGATGACAAAGACGCTGATTCACTGGTTTTAGAGTAAATTTACCGTAATAACCACACATTGGCTTTGAAGTGCAACTTCTCAGCTTTCAGAAACTGTTGGAATTGTTTCCCATAGCACCAACCGTCGCGTAACTACGGTAATGCAAAGTGCGCTTGTGCAAACGTGTCGTCTGCGATACGCTCGGTGTTAATTGTTGTGAAGATAAACAGTTTTTATGAAACACCAGGTGTTTTCTGCATCTGCTCGTTCCAACTTAACTACCCTTAATGATGAAATATTTGCTCGAACTGAGAAAATCAAACCCCATTTTTTTGTGCAGAACCTTGACTTGCATTTCTTATCGTATCTGCACGTTTTCTTTTCGTCATATTTACACTTCCTGCACTGTTGCTTATGTGTGAGGGTTCGGCCACGTTCATGTTGTATGGCCTTCACCTGTGATAGCCGCTGCTCGTCACTTTATCAAACCCGATTGTTCTCTTTGCTACCAAAGCAAATAGAGTCATTAATTACTCTCCATCAGCCAGCCCAAGCGACAACGCCTGATCAATACCCTCCACCATATTTGTCATTCACTGCTGCAGAATACACTTCCCACACACAAGACAAACCATCCTGGGTCAACCTACACACTCTGCCTCCCACTCACATCGAGGACAGTCCCATTTGCCCTCCCAGCTACTGATTCCCACCTGACAAATCAGCAACAACCGTGTTTGGTTGATGAAGATGATTCTGGAGACATTTATGACAATTACCTGGGAGCATATTGCCTCATTATGATTTGTTAAAGGGTATAAATCGGTATATGTGTATATTAATCATGTTCTACTTTGTCTACCCAAGATTAATGACACTTGTGCTTAAAAATAACCTGCAACGTGCTCCAGTGGTAGAAACTATGACTCGTGTCCGTCCGGAGCCACAGAGGAGGGATTATGTCCGAAATTATCATATTGTCAGGATTCTGCCGCTAACAATGGGGGCCTGACCTTTGGCGAAAAGACCCTTCACCTTGATGGAAGGAGCGCTCAAGTTGCTTTTGTGGTGATAAGAAACAGGACAGATCTCCTGGAGGGTGTCTCTGTTGTTGTCGGCAAGTGCCACAAGTAGTTGTGCGACCCACTGAAGGAGTGAAAAAACACCGCTCGCAGCCGCTCACGCGCTGTGTCAAGTGGATTATGATCGCTGGTGGAGTGGTGCTCACAAATCTTAAATGACTTCATCTGAATTTAGCGTTCTAATAATTGGCAGTTACTGTATGTTAATGTGTTTGTGTGAGCAGGAGACCCACACAAACTTTCAATTTTAGCTTTGATTATTTTCTTATATATGTATATATGCACACATGTTAAATTGTTATAGAGAAATTTGACATTTCTGGTGCTTTCAAGTGTCTATAAACACTTATAATCAATATTTAGACCTTTCCAAATCTGCCCATTACGGAGCATTGACACGTATCTTTGACCACAGTGCTTTGTCGGTACGTTACTCGCTTGCTTATCTCGCTCTGTGGTTGTTTATTGATCATCACCGGAGTTGAGCGTATTCATTTTGACATCAGTCTGTATTAACACTCCGGTAACGAGGGAGCAGTCTCTATCAGATCAGATAACCAGCTCTATAAAGCAGACTGCTCTCTGCGGGTTTGGCACCCAGAGGTCACGACCCCCAGCAGGAGGCTTTAGCCAGAGCAACTCGGTGTCTGGGAGCGAGTCTGATCGACGGCCCGCCAAACAAAAACAGAATAGCTATCATGAATGCGGCGCAGATTAAGGATGAATAGTAGTTTTTTTAGTGAAATTGTAAAGAGGGGGATTTCAGAGTGAGAGTCAAATCTCTTTAATGCCATTAAAAGTCCTTGTTAGAAGCACAAGGAGTTTAGCTGGCGCCTTAAGGTCACGGAAATAAGCCCACACTTCCCAAAAGTCTTCTCCTTGTTTAAATAACACGTCAACATACATATATGCGCCCTGTTCCCTCGACTCACTCTTAGGTATTTCACAATAATTTCCCGCCTGATTCAATTCCTGGCTAAATGAAATCAAATTAAAACTCATTTGCATCAAATTGGATGAACTCAGCTGCATTTTGTTTTTTTCTAAGTGAATGTTTTGATTATGTAAACATAAATGAAATCAACATTACCAAAGCTGTGATTAGTGCTGAGAGGAATTAGATGCTAGATCAATAAAAAAAAATTAAAAAAACTTCATATATGTTATTTCACCCAACATTCTCTATTTGTAGCCTCTAAAATATGAGACTTTGCAGCTCGTCTTGGAATCCCTTCTATGTCAATTTAATTATGTGGAGGTTTAAAGTGTTAGTCAAACAAGACAAGGTGAAATGAAGATGTCGTCCTGGGATTTTGATCAAATGTGATGGACATTTTTTCGTACATTCCGGCACAATTAAGAATTCAGAAAAAAACAAACTAACAAAAAAGAAATGTGGAATGACCATAATGACATTAGGCCGCAATGTTCCCCGAAAGCCTGTAAGGACTTTATTAACCCAATTCTGGAGGTTGCACATTGGTGCTGACATTTGCTGCACTCTGAGTTCCTGTGTTGATTCTTCCTCTCGCCCCCAAAACAGATGCTCATACACAGAGCGGGGTGTGACGGCGGCTCGCTCCATCACTCATCTCCATCCACACGCATCGGTTCAGTCCTCACGACGCTCAGCGACGAGAAATAATTAATTCAACAGCTACTGAAGCACAGAATCACATCCATTCTGACTGCCACTCGCTATTGTTGTTGGCTCTTGAAATATATGATGATCGTCTTATCATGAAATTTCTCTCTTGGTATTTCTGTCATAAATCACCAAGAAAGGTCGACACAAAGCGGGGGGGGGTGGGGGTGGGAGAGAGAGAGCATTCGTAGCGGTGGAAATTAAGAATTAAGCTACAGGTCTGATTGTGCGACGCCCTGAAAGGACGTCTGATATGACTTTGAAAGACCGGACACACTTCATGGACACTGCATGTTCTCAACAGACCTCCAAGCTGTGCGCGCAGGTCAATTCACACCGCTCACACATTCTGCACTAACAAGAAGGTGAACAAAAACACCCGTGAAAGCAGTTTTGTACTTAAACATCCGACGCTTTTTTATGAGCATTTTTTTTTTTTTTTTTCATTTCACCTTCAGTGAAGCAGCGGAATCTTCTCCTTTGTCTTTTCTGAGGCCTACAGTGTCAGGAGCAGTGGGGGGGTGGGGGGGAGAGTTGGGATGCACGAGTGAGGCGAGTGATGAGGTGCGTGGATGTTAATGTGTGAGGTAATAGCTTTTCTATGCAGAACTGCAGATTCTAATATACAGTATGTCACGTTGTAAAACATGCAGACAGCTGTGGTCACCAAAGACCTCATCTCCAGGGGTCTCTCTCTCTCTCTCTCTCTCTCTCTCCCTCTCTCTCCCCCTCTTGGTCCATCTGCAACAATGGCTGCCAAGTGTAACATGCTACTTTTAATTTGCAGTAACACGTGACGAGAGCAAATTAATGGCTCTTATGACACCTGTGTCCCTGAAGCTCCTCTCGCCGAGACCCAGTGTACATAACGTGTGTCACACTACATTATCTCTACATCCCTCCTGTAATGGGGGACCTTTTTTAAGGGCACTGCTGACTTGGAAACTCAGGAGCTGTCGGAGCCGCTTGGCCGAGAGCCACAGCTCCAGCCTAAAACAAATACTCTGGGCTACGCGGTCAATCCATTTCAGCGTGGCTCGTGTTGCTTCTCTCTTCTAACCCTTCTTCTCTTTTCCTTCCCCCTGCCTTTGCTTCACTTTGGTTCATGTTTTTCAGCGCCGTGATAGTCGCTGCTTTTTGCCATAATCATCATGAGGCTTATCAAGTTGAATATAGGACTCAGGCGAGCCACTGTGCTGTGAGGAAATTTAATCCCACCATTTACTGACTGTCAACTACTGCCCACTGAGCGGAGCACAGAACACCAAACGAGGCGAAATTGAAACAACTCAAGGCCCCCCCCCCCAAAAAAAAAGATCTCTTTGGAAATGATAATGATGATGAAACATGGAGATTTTTAACTTATAAACTCTTGGATCTAAAAAATGCGTCCTTGCCTTGTTTGGTTAGAAACATTTTTATCAATTTCCAAACATGTTTTAGTGCAATTGTGAATCAACAGTGTGATAGCACATATAAAAATATGGGATATTTGATGGTTTTATTTCATTTGCATACACCCCAAACACTGTATTATCAATCCCACTGGTTCTGTGGCCCATACTCCAAAATGTACAGTTTATGAATAAAACAGGATTTCCTGTTGTTGCAAAAGACATCTGTGTCTTAAGTCCTCGCTACAACCAGAGACGTGATTTCAAAGTGGCGATATATTTGATCTTTAAAAATCTTATTGTATATCGTGAATTTATTGAATGAATTCTATTGCTGGCTATTCATTACTTTAAACACTACACCCTCTTAACTAAGCCCGCATTATCGTTTATGAGAAACTGTAGCCGCATCTTAAATTTCAAAATAAAAGCACTCACTATTTTCCCACTGGATTTCCATTACAACTTTACATAACTCATGGTGGCAAACATCACAAAAAACCTTCACAGCCTCAAACCATTACATACATTTATGTATATAACGAGTGGTATAGCTCTAGGGTTGAGTTTCAGAGGATATGTCAGCGTATCAGATGCAAAACCATGACATTTGTGTATTTCCTTTGGTACGGTTCACTTTAAAAGGAGGACAGCAACAGGACAGCAGTGTCTACAGGGTAACTTCGGATATAATATACTATTCCTACAAACTGTGGCTGGAGGCGAGACATTGCTTTTGCAGCCATGTGTGCGTGTGTGTGTGTGTGTGTGTGTGCAGCTGATGCCTGGGGTTTATGTTTTGGAAAGATAAAGTATCCCTGACCCTGTGGTTCCAGGTAGGCACCAGCTGGCTGCTGAGAGAGTATATAAGAACCACCTCCCCACTCCATACCCCACCCCCCACTACACCCTCAGTACAAGTACACTCTGACACGCACACACACATACACACGCATCCATCCACACACACACACACACACACAGAGCTTTCTTCTCTTTTATTGTAATACTGGCCGAGCACCTAAATCACAGAAATGGCAGCACATCAGGGGAATCATTTGAGACTGAATAGCCATAGAAACATGGCGCTGTCACCTGGAGGACCTCCACAAAACAGGCCAGCTCTCCTCCTCACACACACACACACACACACATACCTTAGTCCTCTCTATGCCCTTTAATACCTCTTTGCCCTTCACTAGCAATCTGCATAGAAATGTGTGCATTCTATCATTCAGTGACTAGACATTACACCCTGGCTAATATGAGAGGTCCTCGAGCGGCTGAAAATGAACCCTTGAAAATACCAGACGTTTGCATTATGCCTTTGCGATTGCATATCTTATAGGGAAAGACTTGATTATGTCATTTGCCATGTCCACGTCATGCTGGCTTTTATATCTTTGCCAGGAAATCTACCTCTGACAGGTCATTAGTCATCCCCCCCCCCCCTTCCCCACACACACATAAAACATCAATTCCACTCAATATCCCGCAAACCCCGGTGCTTCTCAACAAACACCAGAACAAAGAAGACGCTATGTAAACTGCCGCCGTGCTCTGATTAGCTCTCATTCCAGAGCACTGCAGAAATAAGGCACTCATTCCCCACCCTGTTTGAGATAACTGCCCCTTTTCCAGCAGCCACATCATCCCTCCATACCCATACACGCCTCGTAACACGAGTGCATCTGTTTAGCTATTCTCATCAGCTGCTTATGTACTGACATTAAGGAAGCCTATTGCTTACAGAACCAATAATCTACATCGCCTCAGGCCCCCTTATATCCACTAACCTACTACCTCTGTAGCAGCAGAAGTGGAGCCACTTTAGTTGAGGGAGAGGGGAGAGGAAGAAAAAAATAAAAAAGGAAAAAAGAAAAGCCCTCCACAGAGCTACAGCAGCTCTCTTGACTGACCTGGGTGGTTGGCTACATCATCTTGACATGTAATTATCTAAAGCCCTTTAATCACTTCCATAAAGATTAATTGCAGGAGACAACAGCGGAGGTCGTGTCTTCAAATCAAAAGACTCCTTGGCAGATTGACACAGCGGTGTAGCAGAGTTCAGACTTAGGTGTTTTATAAGGGTCATCTACTGGAACTGAAGCAGGTTTTAATGCTGTAATTGCAAGCTCAGCAAAGTGAATTTTATACCATAAAGCTGCTTCTTCTTCTTCTTTTCCTTCTCCTTTTCTTTTTTTTTTAAAGCATTTTAGATTTTTTTTTCCTCTGCATGCTAATTATTAATTCAGGTCGTGTTTTTTTCCCCACATGTCATCACAAGAAACTTTCTTACCTTCATCTCTTTTCCTCTTTTCGCCATTGGCTCGCGGAATACCCAGAATCCCGTTGATGGAGTAGGATCCTGCAGGGTCATTGGAGGCGCTGGTTACAGGTGGAGAGGCTGTACTTGGTACTGTAAAAATAATAATAATAATAATAATGATAACATTAATAATAATGATAATTTGTTCTGGAGTGTTGCTATGTATTCATTTATCAAACCTTTATCTCATGGAAATTGCTGTTTTACCCATTCAAATAATGGAAACGGCAATTAAAAGTCATCATAAATGAGTGGGTTCTCATATAAATAAAAGTATGGGATGTACTGACCTATAGTGTGGCCCGGTGTTGACAGGGACGTCCCATCAGGAGACGGATGGAAAGGTTGTTGGACTTTTGTTCGGATGATCCTGTGAACGAAGCAGATGCGGTCAGGTTGTCACTGGTGCAGCTGCAGACTTGCCCTTAATTTTATGTGAACCGTTGCTATGGAGATAGCAGTGTGTGTGTGTGTGTGTGTGTGTGTGATTAAGATATCAGACACAACTCATAGGCAAAGGAGGGGATCTGGTCAGTGGTTCTACCTCAAAGGTGAGGTATGGAGAAAAGTCTTCATTGCACTTTTGGTCTGAGTGATCTTGCAAACAAAGCATGAAATCACATCAATTCACCTCAATGATCGGCTTCACTGACTCTACCTGGCCCACACTAATCAGCTCTCCCTCCTCTCTCTCTCCCCCTCTCTTCCTCCCCTACTGTGGAAGGGGAAGGGAAAGGGGGGGGGTCTCACCGGGGCCGTATAGTAGCCCTTTGCTTCCCAGATCAAACATCTCTGTAGAACCAGCGGCCCCCGTGTGCCAATGTGGATGAGGTTGTATTGATCGGGGCTTGGGCAGAAAAAGTTGGGGATTAGTCACACGGGCAAACAGATGCAAATAGAAAGCTATAAATTATATGTGACAGGAAAGCAATAGTTCCTTATTGCCTTGCACAAGCTTACGCCAGCATTAGATTCCTTTAATCTGAATGGCACTTGGGGAGAAAGGGAGCTGTCACAATAATTTGTAAACTTTAAAACTATTCATCATGAACGCCATGAGGGCTATTTTAGAGTGCAGGGGGAGAGAGGTCAGCTGAGGTCGATAGGTTTTTTTTACATGTGGGTTACATTTTGTTCTTATTTCTATGCAGATTTAAATTCAGTAGCATGAGATGAATGAATGGCTCAGATAAAACAGATTAAACAAAAGAGGAGAGTTTTAATTTTTTGGTTTAAAATTGAAAATCTGGGCGCCACACTGAAAATAAATGGTTGCACAAACTTTTAAAAAATGACGTCATTACGTTGGTCGCACACAAATGAATTGCGGTCATTAAGTTAGCAGTTAGTTATATGAACGCTATTTCATTTAACTTTGAATTAACTTAATTAATCGGTGCATTTAAGGGTTTTTTCTGTTCTGTTTTTTTTTTTTATTTTTCCAACATTATCTTTAGATTCAAAACAAACAAACAAAAAAACAAACACCCACTACTCTCCTTTTATTGCCATACTCCATATTATGCGTATCCATGTCAGATGATTTGGATATTGATGTTACTGCTGGTGCCAGAAGGCTGCAGAGGAATAAATCCAACACTGTCACAAACAAAGAGAGAGAGAGAACTCCCCTCGGAGGCAAAGCTACCTAACAACAAGCTTTTCCACACGGCGCATATTGACGTTTTAATTTTTTTCACTTCTCCCCATAACAGTTATTCGACCCCTTGACTTGTGTGCGCTACATAAATCCAAAGACTTTATTTGGTATCCATGTTCTTGATATTGAATAAGCAATTTGGGAGAATGAATTAATGGCTTGGCTCTTGCAGAAAATCCCCTGAAGAAATATTAAAATAGCTTTACTTCTGAATCAATAATATCAAGCACCAGGCGCTTTTCTTTTTTCTTCTTTTTTTTTTTTCATGTCCAGCAGCCAGGGTAGTGTTACTTGTTGTTTGTGGTGGCCCTGACGTGTAGTACAACACCATCTCTGTAGCATTTAATAATGCATGCAGGGGAAAGGTGTTTAAATGGAGCGTCCTCTTTTGTCAACAGTCCTGAGGTCAGACTGTCTGCCACAGAAACCCACGGCTGGCCCCACTCAGAGCCACCCAACTGGAAAAGACTTTGGCTCCAGTGGTTTTTTCTTTTTTTCCTTTCTTTTTTTGAATTGTCTTAATGGAAAAGCCTCATTAAAACTCCTTATAATGAGACAAAAGACTCAGTTTTTTATGTTTCTTTTTAGGTCTCATCACACAATGTGGAGTCAAGTAATGATGTTTAGTAAAAAAATATTTTTTTTTTTGATGGCACACTGCTCCTTTAGGAATCCAAACATGTATTGAAATACTTAGCTTCGTCTAAATCAAAACAAATGCTCACATACACACACACAGTCTTCTCATTATGTGCATGCTCCATTTAGTGTGTGTGTGTGTGTGTCATTACATTACAGAGTGGCACATTGAAATCTTACATTTCTTCTGCTGCAAAAAATATTCAGCATTAAGCCATAATAGAAATTCAAAGTAGCTTTCATATTTGGCTGATAGAATTACAGCTCTTTGTGTTCACAATTTAATTTCCCACATAAACAAAGACACATAAGGCGCCCCCCCCCCCGCATCCAACATAGAAACGCTTTAATTGGAAGTGAAAAAAAAGAAAAAGAAAATTATAAGGCTCTTTTAATGATATTAATGTACATTTTGAATTTATCACATACATGTGTCTGAGCCGCCTTAAATGGGGCTTTTTAAGCAGCCACGAAGCATGAAATGAATTTTCTTCAGCCTTTCTCTATTTAAAAGATGTCTTGTGTGGAGCTGTCCATGCTCTCCCATCAGCTCATTAAAATGTAATGCTGATGCTGGCTCTATGGAACAGTGCCTCTTAACCAAAGTTCATCACCGGGGATCTCTGGGTGGGGGGGGTTGGGGGGGAGGGGTGAGGTGGTGGAGGTGGGGTGAGGTGGTGGTGGTGGGGGGGTATTCTGGGTCCTCCTGTAACTGCCACTCTCCAACCATCCTGCTGTTTATGACTTCCTTTAAGAAGATGTGCAGCATGAGTAATGAGACTTGAGATGTTGAATTTAGGATAAGTGAAAATCATTTATTGATCCCCCCCCCCCCCCACACGGGGGAAAATTATTGTGTTGCTGGATATTTTGTTGTATTATTTATTTGCTCTGATAAGTTGTCTTATACTGTATGCATGTTTTTTTTAAGAGAATATTTTATGGCAAAATAAAATGCACCACGTTTGCATAATTGTGACGTACAACAACTTGACTTTTGCAATATATATATATATGTATATATATGTATATATTTATAAAACCAGGAGCTTGATTTTTTATTATTTTATTATTAATGTGCAGAAAGTAGATAGACATAGACATATATATATATATATGTATATATATATATATATATATATATATATATATATATATATACATCTTCCTCCATTTTGCTAATTCAGATCATTTCTTCTAATGAAATTATGGTCAAATCAGGAGCATTAATGTCAAACAGAAAGAGCTTTTAATGCATTACATTTTTTTTTTATTAATTAGGAGGATTTTTGTGATGCAGGCTTTTTTTTTACATAATTCAACATCAGCCTGCAGTTTACCTTATTCAGTTCACTTCTTTTAAATAAAATGTTCCAGAGAACAAAATGAAGTACAAATAATTTTAATTAATCATATTAATATTAGATGTTTGTTTTGTTTTTTTTACAAAAGTGCAGCATTTACACATTTTCCTTTTTGAGGATATTTTTCGTCTATTTTTCAGAATAAAATTTTGCTGAAAATACAGTTCTCTCTCTCTCTCTCTCTCCCTCCCTCCCTCTCCCTCTCTTTCTCTCCCTCCCTGTGTGCGTGTATGTGTGTGCGGCACATTAGATGTGCTAAAGAAAACTGGCCTGCTTTATAGCATCACGGGATCTGGTCACCGAATATTGATCGGTTTTCATCTCGACAGATTCACTCAGTCCTGGATGTACTGCTGCTGATTGTTGAGGGAGTTTGGTGTGAAAGATTGAATTGCACCTCTGAGACCGCGGGCAGCCTCGACGTGCTGGCCAGCACAAAGTTGGTCAAACAATATTCTGCTGCTGCTGCTATTATATATCTATCTATAGATATAGATATATATCTGTAGATATACTCTGACCAATGGTGTCAGTTTGCGCTCAGCACCGTTTAATCCAACTAAATTAAGGAAAAAATGGGGGTGTGATCTGCATAAATGCA
Source organism: Solea solea (assembly GCF_958295425.1). Classification (NCBI taxonomy): domain Eukaryota; kingdom Metazoa; phylum Chordata; class Actinopteri; order Pleuronectiformes; family Soleidae; genus Solea; species Solea solea. The sequence goes on along the minus strand of NC_081154.1, from coordinate 12,864,789 downwards.
CATTTTGTTTGTTGGTTCCCTACCGGTTAATCGATGAGACGCTGGGGACAGTGTCGTTGTCGCAGATGCCCTCTGCCAGCAGCCTATCTCTGATCTCCCAGGCAAACATGGTGGGGTTTTGTCTCTTGTAGTCTGCGATTTTGTCCACCACCTTTGGCGTGGCCACTTTAGGTTTGGAGCCACCGATCACGCCCGGTTTGATGCTGCCAGTCTCGTAGTATCTGCCAAATCATTATCGTTTGAAAAAATATTTAAGACACAACATTGCCGACATGCCAAACAAGCGTTTAGTATATTTATTTTTCTAAGTGTCCAAAGAAGTCCAACTTTTGTTGGATGATTGCACGCGCGTTATGACTCCAAACAAACCACATGTGTGCTTCAAAACGAATTAAAATGTATGGAAATTCAAAGCATAGTGTCAAATATGTGTATTTAATAATTAAAAGCAGATTGCTGAAGGTTCACCACTACATTGTGCTATCTCTTTGCACCTGCGTGTGCGCCTCACCTGCCCAGGATCTTGCTGACGCAGCCGTGACTGACCCGCAGCTGCCTGGAGATGTCGCAGGGTCGGACTCCCTGGTGCGCCAGCTCCACTATCCGCTGCCTCACCACGTCCGGGAGCGGTCTGCCGTTCACGAACACGCCGCCGAGCTGGTTCACACCTCCGTGCCCTACGTGGGATACAACAGCAGCACAGACACAGACGTAACATTACATAAAGTCGCTCCACACACTGAGAGAACAGGAAGCAGGTGAGTGTTGGTGTGTTTGTTTTTATTATGTTTGCCTTAAATGTAGTATAATATGACACAACTGCAGTGTATTAAATACCTAAAATACATGCCATTTAAAAACATACAGTACTCTGACTGAAAATATTGGACATTAATATATTTTTTTAATTTATATAATTGTCTACACATTTTATTTATGGACATATTATATTATATTATATTATATATATACTGGACAAAAAATGGATAAATAAGTGTTTGTTTGATTTCAAACTAATTACATAGATATTATAACAAATAAACCTATAGAAATTAATGTTTTTTTTTTACAAAAACAAAACTGAAAAAAAAAATCTCGCGCACGTGTTTGTGTCCTTTGTCCATGCTTGTTGTTTTCTATATTTTTTAATTTAATTCAAATTTAAATTTAAAATGAGCTGCTGTGCTATCTTTGCAATAATTCAATTAAATTAAGCAAAAAAAAAAACCTGAACTATACTACACATGCTCATCATGCAGCTTGTTCCATTTTTATTTTTTTCATCTGTTACTGTAATGAACATTAAATCCAATCAACATCAAACACAATGTCAAGGCTGCCATTTCATTTATGGAAACAATTAAGAATAAAAATACGCATTTAATCGAAGTTTTTCCACAGAGAAAAAAATACACTTTACGTGTTTAAAAACATTTAATTTAAATGTTTTCCCCTTTTCCTCAACAGCTCATGATTGTTATTAAGTTACAAGCTCCTTCATTTTCCCTGCACGCTCATTTTAAATAATTGAGCGGGTTTGATTACTCATATTACATATTATTTAGTCAACGAAGAGTCCATCAATTATTCACACACATGCACCAAATTACAAGCAGACCACACATGCACGTGGACCTGGTGTGGGTCTCACTGTTATTTGGATAATGTGAATAATACATGTGTGTAACTAAAGTGTCCTGACTTATTAGGCCCAAACACACACACACAAACACACACATACACACAGCGCGGGAAGCTGAAGGCTGATTCACGTGTAAATGCCGGAGTTTACCTGCCAACGCGTGTTCTTTGTTTACTATATGACAAGTTTAATTTGTGCACATCACTGCTCTGCGCTGTGCTCTTCACTGACAAGTGTCTCTCTTGGCTAAACCGTGTGAGGTGTGAGACCTCACATGACAAACAGGAGCAGCCTTACGTGTCCACGTTTGCGTCTTCTTTTCGCTTGTGTGTCAGTTTATTATAGCTCGTAATTTGCGCGCAAAGGCGCAAGGTTTTTTGTTTGTTTGTTTTTTAGCGCACAAAAAAAAACGCTCTGCGCTCCGCCGCAGGCCTTTGTGTGTTCTTTTACGCAGAAATGATGAAACACACTTGTTCTCTTGACTGTTTATGTAAGAGCTGCAGTGTGGTGGAGACCAACTCGTGTTGTGCTACTTACGGTGCATCGCGGTAAAGGGGTCTGTTTTGCAGTGAATATCCATTGGATAGTAAAGGAAAGACAGATAATCAACTGAAGTCGCCGTTTCGCCTTCCGATCAAGGATGAAAATGTGAAGAAGAAAAAGGGGTTGATTCAACTCGATGGAGGGACTTTAGTTTGCCCCTCCACCTCCACGTCTGCAGCACACCGAGGTGATGGCAACTTCTTCCCCCAAAAGTTGCCTTTCTTTTTCTTTTCTTCAGCAGTCCGGAGCTGGAGCGGAGGTTTGGCAGGTGCGCAGCATGACCGAACGCTTCCTTCACTGGGTACGGACCTGTGCGCGCTCACTCAGTCTATCGGTATTTTTTCAGAGCCTGTGTTGAGCGCAGGTGTAATTCTCACAGCATGTCAGCGCGGTTTTTCTCGTTTGAACGGAATGAAGCGTTCAGGTCCAGCGTGCAGCGGGAAGGGCCCGGGTATCTCCTCAGTCCTGGTGGCCTTGATTCACGCGTCACATACGCGGCGCAGAGACACTTGCGCACGCATCGGTGTTTTCCTCTTGCGCGCTGGATGCGTGAGGCTGGATCTTTGGGGCTGGGAATGAAGCCTCTCTCTGTGTCTGTGGTTCTAAAAGCTGCAACCCTCCCCTCCTCACCCCCTCCTCTCCTCCCCCCTCCTCCTCCTCCTCCTCCCCCCTCTGCAGACCCCCCTTTTTGCTTATATGGATGACTTGTCAGACAAAGGCAATAGATGCCAACACTTTGTGATTCGCCAACGCTAAAAAAAAAAAAAAGGGTGGGGGGGCGTTGGTCCAAATGAGGAGGTCTCAGGTTGTGACACACCGGCAGGAAGAGGAGGAAGGAGATAAATAGGAAAAGGAGTTAAGGAATATCATAGTTTATTTTCACGTTGTAACAGCTGGGAATTCGCCCTGGAACTTTTTAATCAATGAAATAGCGTTTATTTTTTCAATTTTTTTACCCCCCCTTTTTTTTAAAGAAGCGGATCTCTTGGAATATACATATTCTCATCACAACCCGAATATCGCTCATTTCTATAACAAAAAATATGCAAATTAGTATTACATTTTTTTTTTGCTCATCTGCCTTTTTTGAAATCAGCCCTGGATCACATTCGTATTTCCTCTTATTACACACACAAATAACATGTTAAACTTACTACAACAGAATATCTGTGTGCTCACGTGTGTTTGTGCTGCAGATGTAAATACGCCTCAGATGACGGTGCGATGATGACTGCAACTGCACACTGGTCCAAAACTCTGGGAGCAACGGTGTGTGCTGGTGGCCGGAGGTTGGAGGTGAAAGTGATCTGCATGCATGCAGCAGTGCCGCCGAGCTTCTGTAGATGGCGCTGTATGGTTTCCTCAGATCTCTCTCATGTGCTCCCCCCCCAAAAAAAGTAAAAAAAAAAAAAGAAAAAAGTAAAAGTTGGGGTGCAGCTCTGTCTGTGGTCTGTCGTCAAAATGAGATGTGATAAGAAAGAAATAATAATAAAAAAAAGAACAACATATAAATCAGTAAAATATTGTAAAATAACTAAGGCAAAAATAAATAATAAAACATTCTGCAAAGCTATCTAAACTGTGCATGATAATGGAGACACATCCTTATTCTACTCAAATCCTGATTTAAAAAGTATATATACATATACAAATTGATGCCATTAGTCATTTAATATATATTATTTAATAATATTTAATATGCATACCTGAAATAATAACAATAATAATAATGATATTGATAATACAACAATAACAATAATAATAATAATGATGATAATACAACAATAACAATACTACTACTACTAATAACAATAACACAACAACAATATTAATAATACAATAATAATAAGTTATTACAATTGAATAACGTGCCAATAATTTCAAAATAAAATACATATCTCATTTGAGCTTCCTTGTTTCTGCTCTTGGCCTTTTTGGTGAGAGGGTTTGTGAGGTGGGGCAGGTGGGGTTGGTGTATGTGTTTGGGAGTGGGGGGTTGGGGGGTAAGGGGGGCATCTCTTACACTGTAAAACGCTACAGCCCCTTTTAGTTATGTAAAATTAATACTTCTATTTAACTCAAAGAGCTCTGACAAGTTTTGGATTTTAAACTTAAGTTTGCACGTTTTCTGAATTTAAACTTTAAGTTCTATGTTGTGTTGACAATTGATGATCTTGATGTGTTCACTTAACTAGAATTTCTGAGTTATGATTAAATTGTGCGTGGGTGGTGAAAAGGGCGGGCTTTCATTGAGCAGGGGGGAGGGGGGATGGCAGGTGGCAAGATGGAAAAAAAAAGCAGCTATTACTTTTAATCTTGAAAGAAAATCGTCTTTAAACCATGGCAAAGTTTAAAGGTATATAAAATGACCTGTCTGCACATACAGCTAAGTTTTGTGTACACAATTATGAATCTATAATCTATAAATATAGAAAAAAGTGGTAAACAAAAGAGGACTACTTTCCATGGCGGATGGATAATATGCAGCGCTACCTGATAACAACCTGTGAATAGTGGCGGACTCATTTTCTCATCGAGTTGGAGCAGCAGGACCCCTAAAGGAGAGGAACTTTCCTACTGATTTACCTTACCGAAGGTGAGTTTTTATATATATCTTTTGATTAAGTATGTGTAAATCAATCTTAATGTTGTTTAAAATGATGTTTGAATGTAGATTTTAGTTTTTAACTGTAGCTGAAAACTTAATTGAAGTCGATAATAAGCTAACTACCGTGACCTTGTTAGACTCATTGTGGGCAAATTTCCTTAACCGCGCCTTTTCTAAAAAAGTACATAATTCAAAAACATTAACCAATTTGGTCCGTTTTTATATATATTTAATATGTCTGGTTTTTAGCTAGACGGAGAGATGAGACCTTCATTTGCGTCAGACCTTCGTTTAATTTTAATTTTTTTTTTCCAATGTAAACCTGTGTTGTCAGTTAAACACGTAATTAGCGGCGTAAAAGCAAACCTCATTTTAACGGCGGCAATTTTTTTTTATCGCGATATCAACGTTCCTTTTGGCCGAGCAAAATTTGTAGTTTTTTCACATACTGTTGCAACAACTAGTAACGTTAAAAAAACTACAACACTACACCGGATATAGCTAGACCGGAAAGAGTAGTAGGTGAACGTTACGCTTTGAGTGGATGACAGCGCTCCTCCGTCTCCAAGCGGGCTCTGCGTATCCAACACAGCCTGGATCATTTCTCGCCGCACTCCCTACATCCAAGTAATGATGTATGCAGTGTTATCAACTAAGCTGGCTGACCCCCCCAAACCGTAGTAAGGATACGTCCAAAGACCGCTAGCTCCTTTAGCTCGGGTTAGCTCGTTACGGCAACAACACACTAAATCACGGGACTTTGTCTGCGTTGAAGAACTGCACTTTATTCACAGCACTGCAGGGTGATACACAGCCTCTCTTATTATTGTGCGGCTCGCACAATAAGAGGAATAACTCAAAAATATGCAGGGTGACAGAGATATTCACCTGCGGCTGGCTAATGTATGTCTGATATCATGTATGTATATGTGCTTTGTAATGTCTCTTCGTAGAATAAGATGTGTAATAATAATTAATCTAAAATAATATTTTGACACATTTTGGCTTGAACAAATATTGCGTCTCCTGCAATTTGAAATTGCAGTAAGCTGTATTGCTATTTCAATAACATTTGTATTAATTGTTCAGCCCTACACTACAGTATATGCCAATATTGTTTAAAATAAAAAAAACATTTGCAGAAAGTAAGCTGATCCACTTTTCTATGTTGATAAGAGCTTTGAAATGAGAAAAATAATGGGACAAAAATAAATCAAGGGACATTTAGAATAGATAAAAAATGTGTGATTAATTGCGAGTTAACAATGACATTAATGTGATTAATCGCAATTAAATATTTTTATTTTGACAACACTAGTAATCACCTGATGTTTCCGTCAGTCACTATTGAATTAAAACGAATGTTGCTGTAGACTAAACTGGTTCCGTCTGTTGACGTGTGTCTTAGCCAGCAGAAAAAGGGTGTATGAGGAGGGTCAGTGATGCTGTGGGACTGGTAGTCACACTCATGATATAGTTAAGGATTTTACATTACATTTTAATTTAAATCAGTCTATTGTCTCCGTCACCAACAGCAACACTGCATAAAACAAAAGTAAATGTGTTGATAATTTTGTGTAATATGCCTACAGATAAACAATTAATATACTGTATGTTTTTCCCAATTTTCAGATATCTGCAAGAATGGACATTTAATGAAGTGGAAATGTAAGTTTTGTCCATTCTTCAGTGCGCAAGGAGCCTTTAGTGTATTTTCATTGTCTTTATAAAGCTTTATGCAGCTCCAATTTCTTTCTCTCATGCCCCCTTTTCTGTATTTTGTCATTTGTTTCAGCTGAGTGCTGAGTTCGACAGAGTTGTCCCAAAAACCTGCTGGAGTCATTTCTGGAAGGACTAGATGCCACAATGGCAAGTCTGTTGGAGCTCTACAAAGCTGGGGTGGCATCAAAGAGGAGGTCAAACCTGAGCAGTGTTCTACAGTGTCTTCAACAGGAGGTATGGACTGTTCAGGAAAACAAATCTAATTTCTTATAAGTATGTACCAAAATAAGATGATTATAGAGGATTCTATTGCATTTACATACTCTTGCCTTTTTTGTGTAGGACACAAACCAACACAAAAGAACAGCTGCCTTACTTGATCTGGCTGAGGATTCGTCAGATGTAATCAGGATGTGTGATGTAAGTCAATGTATTTACTAGGGCTGGAGAAATTACTCGATTAATAAATTAATCTTCATCTACTTTGATAATTGATTAATCGGTTTGAGTATTTTTCTTTAAATAAGAAAAAATAAGTTTTCTGATTGTTCAGCTTCTTAAATGTGAATATTCACTGGGAATATAATTTCCAGGTTTGAAGAACACTGATCAACATTTTCAATGTTTACTGACATTTTATTGATGAAACAACGATTAATCAAGAATTTTGAAAATAGTTGTTATTTGCAGCCCTAGTCTTTTATACAGATTTTTTTTTTGCCATAATTAAAATATATACAATATTCCAACTACCAAGGACTAATCTGAAACTGTCAGTCTTTAACATATTTAACAAAATCTTCTACACAGAATTTACAGTAATAAAATGGAGGACTAGCCTGGCTAATGTCAGACTGTATCTCAATCTTATTTGAGATTGAGTATTAGTGCAGACCTTGTCAGAATAAAGGTTCAACCACTGTTCAGCATCAGTACATGTTATACAAAACAGTACAATTTAAGAAAGATGCAGCAACCTGGCCCTCAATAGGCTGTATTAAAGGGGGGTTATGTCTGTAAAATTTTTAAGTATTGATAAAATAATGAGATGTCACAACTGTTCTATCAGTATATTTTGACGTTCATAAAAATAAAAAAAAACATGTTTTCCTTTTATGATAATTTAATTGTCTTTATCTTCGTCATCAGGCTCATGGAGAAACCCTTGATGAGAGGAATGCAGGTTGGACTGTTAATTGGACATGAGGAATCTCGGCACGGTGCATTTGCTCTCAAAATCTTCAACGTGGCTGTGGTGGTATAAGAGACAATCATTCTTCATGACCTACAGGATGTGCCCACAGGCTTCGCCATGCTGATGGGAGCAACATACTGCCTGAACCTCCAGTACCCACACCACATTGGGCCAAATTATAATGTGGAAATGTATGATACTTAACAACTTGTTTTTGGTGTGGTTTAGACATTTTGGCTGGTTTTGTTAGCACAGCTGTTTTTTCAGCTGCTGTTTAACGTGGTTCAAATAAATGACTGCAAGAGCTGCAAGAGTCGATTGTGATTATTTCAAATCATTAAGCTTGATAGCATCAGTCAAAATAAAATAGACATTCAAATTAAAACAAATATGAAATTAAAATTTTCTTAACTTGATAGGACAAGTTGTGTCAATATAAAATAGTTGTATCAACTTGAAATTGTAATTTATTATAATGCAGAAAGTGACTTTTAAATCTCTGTAAATACAGGATATTTATTTGTTTGAACTTGCTGTAACGAGTTGAACCACAAAGCGATTGAAAGTTGAATCAACTTTATAACTAATAGAAGAATGTTGAGATAACTATACCACTGCACTTTACTCAACTTTATTAACTTGAGTTTATTAGTCAAAACAAGGATAATGCTTAAGTTGAGTTGAATTGCAATTCTAAGGCAGCAGGTGAACTTCCGTTTGCAAGTTGAACAGACTAAAAATGTCTTACAGTGTAGGGGCAGAAGGCCACATCTCGCGGTGTGCCTCCTGGTCAGGTTAGGGGATGATTTCTCTTTTTGTTACTGTTTTTGGAGTGAGCTTCTGGTACAATATGTAGCACTATAGGCTGTAATTTCACAGCCGGCTGCACATTTCCCTTAAAGCTACATCCTTTTTTTTCTCACCCTCTAAGACCCCCACCACCACCACCATCATCACCATCATCACCCCCTCCTCCTCCTTCTCCTCCTCCTCCCTCACGCTCTCCCCTCCTGCGCCCCACAATTTGATCTCCCTGCTTCAAAAATTAAGCAGGGGACGGTGTGTGTGTGTGGGTGTGTGGGTGGGCGTGTGTGTGTCTAAAAATGCTGAAAATGTTTTTCTTTATGTTAAACACATATACAAATGAATTGACTTTGTTTGAACAGCACGTGCTGTGTGCACTGCACTGTGGTGGGCCTTATATTATAATAACCTCTCTCTTTGGGAAGAGGGGCCCGCTCCATTCAGCCTCTAACGCGGGGGTCGGAGAACTCCTAAAAGCCATTCAGGGGAGAAAAAAACAATAGCACGTTTGTGTGTGTGTGTTCACTTTTATCTTTAATAATTGGGTACATGTCAAATAAACGTACCAGTTTTTTTTTGGGGGGGGGGGGTGTACAAAAATGCAAGAATTCAAATCCAGTTTGGTGACTTGTTTCCACCGTGACGCACAGCTGCATTATTTAAGACGACGCCACTGCATGTCAAGAGTTTGGAAAATGTTTTTGGAGCCTGCGTGCACCCATTAGGAGAGGTGTAATGTATTGACAGAGAGCAATTTATCTTTTGCCCCGCTTCCTAATGGCCTGTGCAGAGGAGAGAGGAGAGGTGGCAGCAGCAGTAGCAGCAGCAGCAGCAGCAGCAGCAGCAAGAGGAGGAGGAGGATGAGGAGTAAAGGGAAGAGGGAACACAGAGGGTCCACACGCCGAACATGAGCTCACACTTTCGGGCAACTGTGGAGAGGATGACCGGGGCGTCTGTCTGGTTGGTTGCTGGTTGGTTGGTGGAAGAGAAGGTGGATAAAGTGTCACCTCCTCTATAGTTCTCGTTGTCTCGCGTTATTGCAACGTCACCAATCGATCTGAGTTTCCCTGCATGCAGAGTGTAGGGGGGGAGCTGCCTGACACCACTGGTTGTAAGTTGAATATTAATCCTTTTGGATTTAAGGGAGGGGTTTGTGTGGAGGTTTGTGGAGATTTAGATGAATCTGTGGCTGAAGTCGAGGCTTGGTGTGTTTGCATATTGCGCAAAATCTAAGAATAATGACTCAGACTAAGTGTTTCTGCATGCCAAAGAATGACAAATACATCTTTATTCTGTTTATACTGCAGACATCACCTTGAAATATAGTTGTTGTTTTTTTTTTTTCAAAGTTCAGCTGCAGCCTCCTCACATTTCTCCACTTCCACACAAACTAAACTTCGCCCCTGACACTGTGTGGCTACTGTAGACTGTGTTTTCCACAGTGTCCTGCGTGTGCTTCAGCAGCGAGGCGAGTCCACTCCGGGCTACAAATCCTGCTGGCGTGAACAGATGGAGCATCAATTTGATTCCATCCTCGACACCGTGAAAGATTGATTTTGCACTTGCTTTTAATTTTGCCCATAATTAATTGGATCATTACAGCTGTTTTGCATCGATCCCGTCGTTTCGATGTAAAAGTAGGGCTTGAATTAGGACGTAATCTATGTGGTTGCTTTTTTTATTTGTATTTATTCAATGGCAGAGCAATAATACTCACACACTTTTTTTTTTACATCATCGAATATCGTTTAATTCAATTTATCTGTGCGTCTGTTTCCTGTACAGTTCACTTAAGCCAACTTTACATCAACATTGCTCAGTTTCACTCTTCACAAGCATTACAGTATGTGGCCTTTTGAATTATAACACACACACACACACAAACGAATAATGTCCTCACATAATATTTAGTAATTATAATTCTGTATATCCTGACAGTGATGCAATATTCTTACAATATTAACAGTTTTTCGTCGTTTTAAGTGTATCACAGGAGTATTATCATTTTAATTTTATGTCTTTCATTTGTGCATAATAAAAAAAAAACTTTCATATTCAAGACATAACTAAATCAATACATATAGGCCTGGACTTTTTATTTTATTTTATTTTTTATTTATTTTTGAGCACGACGCGTCAAAACACCTCCAGCCTCCACATTCAGGTGACAGGCATTGATTTAAAATGTCACTGTTCTTCAATAAACTCAGTTTGATTTGTAGAATACAAATGTACGCTGCATTTAAAGTAAGACAGGGAAATAAATATTATAATAATAATAATGCGATTATTGTAAATAATTTGTAATATTTATGAGTGGTTTAGTATGTAGTTGACGCCTCTCCAAGACCTGTATTTATTTCAATCCACACCATTGCTCTTGCAGTGAGATGGAGGAAGAAGAAGGGGAAAAAAAAGGGGGAACAATGTCACTTTAATGCAGTCAATTTAACCGTTTACTGTCTTTGATGGGAAATCATCAAAAATTAAGAATGGGCGTAAAAGTCAATGCGAAAGTTTACAGCTGTCAGGCTCGTGAATCAGGTGATAAAACACACACTGGAGGATCAGTCAGCTGCTCCGAGGCTTTCTACTTTCACTGTAGAAAAAAAGTGCATCCAGTTTGGTGTTAACTCCAATTAAACTCTTCCTCTATCAGGTTGACTGTTCAGCTGATGATCTGTCCCGTCATTAGCCCCCCCCCCCCAAAAAAAATAAAATAAAATACACACACACACCTCCAAACGCACGTGAGCTCAGGTTGCATTACTTTGATTAGAAAACACTTTGTTAAATTACTTTTCATACCCTGAGCACAAACGCAGTCATGACAGTTGAGGTTTTTGGAGCTTTTCCTCTCGCGCCTCAGGTTCAGCAGCAGCAGCAAATCATTAAGAAAAATTAACATCTCATTTGCATTTAAAACGTGAACGAGAGACATGTTTACAAAAGACACACACACATATGCTGTCGTATTATTACTGTTGTTAATAATAACAGTAGTAATAAACGTTTCTCCATGTTCGCATAAATATGTCACATATTTCACACATAGTTCTCTGTCTGTCTCTCCCATGCATTCACACTAAGTTGTGGGGGGAACAAAGAGCCTTAAAAGTCTTAAAATAAACTCTTGCTCCTCATTCATTATGCAGATTTGAAAGTAATTGTTAAATATGCCCCGCAGTGCTCGATTAAAAATAGGACTGTATCTTGTCATTTTCAAAAAAGTATTCTCCATGTTGCATTTATTGTACTGGGAACAAGGGCTAAATCCCTTCTCTTCCCCATCAAACTTTCCACATGAATAGTTAAATGTGTGCCCCTCTGGTTGGAACTTATAACAAAGACTGGGGAGGCTTTGCAGAACTGTAAAAATAATATATATATATATATATATATATATATGTATGAGGGCACAGGAAATACATGTATAATATCAGGAATATTATGATTTCATCATATATCTTAATGTTTTTACATCAAAATATGTTACAACTATTATTAATAAACACAAAATAAAAAAAATAAATAAAAAAAGCACACTATATGGATATCATCTCCTGCACCAACCACCACACAAACCTCTCTTTCAGTGGATAAAGGCAGCAGACACCAGCCAGTCCTCCCATAAGGCCCTTGGTTCATCTCTGTGGGAGAGACTGGGTCCTTCACTCTCCCTCTCTCTCTCTCTCTCTCTCTCTCTGTGTGTGTGTGTGTGTGTGTGTGTGTGATGGGCCTGAGGCGGCTCGGAGGTGTCCCGCCAGCTGCCTCTGTCCCAACCAGACAGCCAACAGCTTCCAATCACATGTCAGCAATATGGGAAACAGAGCTGCTGTCCGGTGGGCCGCTGACATGTGTTAGCCTCCATGGTGTGTGAATGCATAATGTAGCAGTCACCTCCTGGTGGCAGCCTTTGAACTCTTTGACTCTCCTTCACGTTTAGATTTTGGTTTTGGTTTAAGCACAGAGTGCTCTTGAAACCCCTCTACCTCGCCCAGTTGTCTCTCCTCTGTTTTTGCCAGTTATCCTCACTGTAATGATGATATGGTAATATGATGGAGGAATGTCAGCTGCACAGTGCGATTTGCTGATTAGTTTGTGTGTCTGTGGTGTGTGTGTGTGAGGCTGTGTGTGTACACATATATCCCTCTCTCTCTCTCCAGAAATCTACGGATGAGCAGCTCCCACATAAGCTCCTGATCACTTCTGTAAATGCTCCCTGTCACCTTCAGTGGTGTAATGATCATGAAAATTGTGACCTTGATCTATGGAAAGCCATAACGTGACTGCACGGCCTCCTCCCACACACTTTCTCACCGGGCTCGGAGCTCGGAGGGGACGCTAAAGGACGGCTTTGAGGAAGATTGTTTAGTGGTAATAAAAAGCCACGAGTTTGGCTTGTAATGGTCCGGGCATGCCTCCTCTCCACAGCCATTTGGCTAAATCTTCAATGATGGAGGCCCGTGTGAATGTAGATGAGAATCTGGGAGATGTTGACGCCTGTCCTCAGGCACCTGGGGAGGTTTTATAGTCTGGTGGTCCAACATGATCAAGCACATAACGGTGTTTAGGAGACAGAAGAGTGCAACACCGTTATGTCCTGTGCTTATCATTTAAAGGCCGCATTTAAAAATCCCTCTGCTGTCATCATGTTCCTGTGTTTGAAGTTGCCACCTGTCATCTGTTGTGTTTTCATATTCACATTTTCTTCACTCCGTGCAGTCAGAATAAACCATTTTGACATGTGTAGAGTCGTCCGATTGTCTGGAAATCGTGGAAGAAGACAAACACAGGTTGTTTCTCATGTGCTCGTCCGCTCACTGTGCCGAATCGATTTCAATCCACAGTATTCCTTGTCTCTAATAACAACAAAACTGTTGACTCCGGACCATATTTTGCTCGCCCTCCTGCTATATTTCAATCTGCCATTTCAAAAGCACTAATATGCCATGCAGCAAACATGGGATAACAAAACCCCCCAAAAACCCTAGAAAGTCATGATCATAACAAGTGTTCACATGAACACTGATCAAACTTAATGACATTTCTGTCCGAATGAGCCTATTGACCAGACTATTCAGATGATATTTATTCCGATTATTTGTGTCCATGTGAATTTAGCTAGCGTTGACCTCGGAAATGAAAGAGGAGACGTTGTAATGTGTGGTTTTGGCAATAAAAATCCTTCCCTTTTATGATGTCAGTCACATTAAACACAGAGCTGCAGTCATTTGTCTAAACCGCCTTGTTTTATGGTTCACAATAAAGTATCTGTTTACATGAATTTCCATGTGTGACAGTCTGATGTGTTTGGCACAAGAGCAACTTTTTTCCCACTGTTTGTTTTCCATTTTTTTTTGTTTTGCAGCTAGTGAGGATAGATAGAGAAGAGAGAGGGAGAGGGGAGGGAGGAAAAAAAAAATCCATCTTTGGCATGATGTTACTCGAATTCTCATTTAGTCTGGAAAATCTGGTTTGCACAACATTGTTTATGATCACACCCTTGCCAGCTTTTCATATTTAAACGAGCAAAGGTTTAATTACCAAATGATGACAGTGTCATATGGCGCCATGATGGCACAGGGTGTCTAATGAATGCAGAGGAGCGAGGGATGCGTACGCGACACTGAGTGACAGTGGGATGCACAGATCAAAACAGGGGGGGAGAAAAAGAAGCGGGAGAGACAGTAAAACATCTGTAATTTGCAATTCACTAATGTTCAATGGTTGCTCATGGATTAAGAATTTTAAACTATTGTCTGCCAGATGGAAGAGAAGAGGGAGGGAGAGACTGAAGAGGAGGAGGAGGGGCCTTCTAAGCTGCATATTTACATCTGTATATTATCAGCCCGAGATGTAGTAATCAGGCAGAGGGAAAACCAACTGCCTCCAAACACACTCTTCAGGCGTCGAATCTATTACCTATTTTCCAGCAGCGCAAACATTAGCGAATGATTTTTCCATTTTTTTCTTCTGAGGAGCGTTTAAATTTGTCAGGACAGCTTGTAGATTGTGAGGAGTTTTGTGCGCCACTTGCTCGATCTATCTCGATATAATCAGGAGACAGTTTGGAAGTGCTGGACTTGGGACTTGCTCACACATCAGTGAGAGTTAATTTCGGCGCGATGTTGACGCTCCCTGAAATATTGCACTGACGCAGTATCAGTTAGTGGGCCGCCAAAAAAATGTACATGCTTAACCAGGCGTGAAACCTCGCTGAATTACATCATATTTATACTTATCTCAGATCAGTGCTTTTGTCATTAAAATGTGGTCTGCTTGCTTGTCTGTTTTATGGATCGGTTTAATGATGCACTGTGTAATAGTGCTACAATGTATAGCCCGGGCTATTGGCACATTTCGCTCAGTGGCGTCGGAAAATAACCACTGTTGACCTTCATCTCAACTCGGAGGCTTCCTCTTCTCCCACAGTCCTTTGCAAGGACAGTGTCGTACTCGGATTTGAACAGTGCAGTGCAAAATATAGTCAATGCCGACATTAACCATTGTAAATACACTGTACTCAGAGCATTTATGTGCTAAATATTCCTATTCTAATGTTAGTATCGTGTATGTATTGTCTCACAAGTGCCATTTCACCATTGCAACTGTTTAGGATTAGAGCAGTTTATACAGTATAATGATGAGGACGATTGAGCAATACCAGTGTGTCATTTTAGTAGTTCTCGATGTTTGTGTATAAAAATCTATATTTTATCGACTAACTATTGTCGTTAAAAAATGTGGAGGAGGAATAATGTTGGGTATTTTGTCTTCCGAGTGTAGTATAAAGTGTCATTAAATGGAAATATTCCACAAAAGTACGAGTAACTCTGAATTCTGTTTCTGTTAAGCACATGAGTTAATGCACCTCTTGTTCTTTATAGAGCTGCAAATCCTAGCCACAGCTTTTTAACTCCCAAATGCACCCCCCCCCGCCCTCACTTCTCACATAGCCTTCCATATTCACTCATTTCCGAATTTGGAATTTTTGTGAACCAGTCGGTGCATTAAAGCATGTTGGACTTGACTTGAGTAAAGTTCACGGTGACAAACTTCTTAACTCAAGCAAGAAATGAATGGAAACCAATGTGACTCCACTGTGGTTCAAACCTAAGGGTCCCGACCCTGTAATGTGTCGAGAGTAAGCGTTTGACGAAAACCTACTTTCATATGTGTAAAGAGAATTAAAGGGAACACATACACACACACATATAACCTGTAGATTTAGACCTTTAAGAGGCCTCCAACACAACATGCTGGGATTCACTGCTTACATGAGACATATTCAAAGAATTACACCACATTTATATTAAAACTGTGTCAGTGCCAAAGTGTTGTCTTATACCATGTCAATGCAAGGCCCCAGTCTTTTTCCATGCCAACACATCCTTGTTTTGCCAGTCTTTATGTAAAGTCACAAAATATACCTTTTTTCTTTTATTTTCTTCATAAAAATGTGAACTATGAACTGTGACGTATTTACAAATTTCACAAATTCAATCCGATTTTAAACATTTTGAGTACTTTTTGCTCAAATGAAAAACACACAGTCAAGGAAAACAAATGTATCTTCCATAAAGGTCCTTAAGATGTTGAAAACCACCATAACAAAATGTAACTGTCCTCACTTCCTCAGACTGAGGGACACGACCTTGTCATTTGTGATATGGTTTCAAAAGAAAAGAGCTGACTCCCTGTTTCGCGTGCACACAGGATGTACTCTGATGCAGACACATGTTGTAGCAGATACATCCAGGCCCTCTGACTGCTCAGGTCTCCCATGGCTCCCTCCCCAGGACTGTGAAAACATCTGTCAGAGCGGCTGCCATTTTCCTCTGTGGTCAGAGCGTCAGGTGAAGGTGCTGCCTGCTCGCCTCATGACATGGTACACATGGGTACCTCCAACAACAGTGCTCATTAACAGGCAAATGGAGCAGGAGCGCTGGCAAATTGAGCAGCGTTTCGCCAGGACCGGCCGTGCCAGATTGTTCCAATAGCCAAAGTGACATCACCAATGTGCCAGCCCCCTTTGCCCCCATCCCCCCCCCTCCTTTCCTACAAAAAAATTAACATCCCCTAATCATCTGCCAGGCTAAACATTATTCTTCATGATTCAGATCAGCCATGCTTACCCTCCACTCACAGAGTATCTCTCCTCTCTCTGGGCCAAAAGCAGCCAGCCTTGGACTGATTGCTCAGCCTTTTGTGCCCTTCGTTTGTGAGAATCGCAAATCGATTCAAAATCATCAGCCATGAGCGGCTCTCATGCGGAGCTTTGCGCGTGAGCGTTGCAGATATGAAATGGAAATCAGGAAAACAGAAAGTCTGTGTTTTGGGGAAAGAGTGCGACTCACGAGACAGGAAAAACAAAATGGTCACCAATGACGCCAAGGGCCAAAAACATGTTTCACAGCTGGCTGATACAACAGGGATTGTGTGTGGAATGGACAGTTATTATCAACAGAAGTCTCGTTCTCCTTGTACTGACGCAATTTTACTAACCTGGAATTTTAATTTAACAAAAATGCCCTTAAATGTCCAGTGTGTCACATTTAGGCGGAAATGTAATAATTATCTTTGTATCAAACAATGTGTATGCTTTAAAATAAGCCTTTTAGCCCCCATGGACACGTCTGGGTCATGCACCTCACAGCTGAAAAGCCTGTTGGGCAGGAGAGTCGAGGTGTCAGCCCGGTCAAGGCTCTGATGACTATCCTTGGTGACTACTTCTCCACCTACTGGTGGGGCGGAAGTTCACACACTGGATCTTTAAGATTTAGAAAAGTTAAGTCTTGTTATAGTATTTGATAATAAATATCTTAATACTGTGAATAGTTACATCCAATTTACATTTAGTGTGCCGTTTGATTCTTCATTTTCCAAATGTCGGACAAATCCAGCTTGTTTTGGCAAAACTGACATCTAGGAGCGAGGAGCCCCTGTGCATTTGTCTACACATCGTTGTAATTAACTCTATCAGATTATTAAAAAATAATCTGAGGAGACCAAGCACAATCTCCTTCCTGAGGACAGGATGTTCTGCACTTCCCCGCCCTGACCACAGATAAACCAAAAACAACCAACTGCAGGAAGAAAGACCAACAAGAGGAACAGAAAGGAAGCTTGGCATATTTAATTAATTACTGCATATTAGGATGTTTGTTTACAGAAATGAAGTGCTACAAGAGGTCTGATGTTAATTAATTTAAAGTGTACTTCCCCCCCCTCAGTCCCCACAATGTGTTGATGACTGCTGCTGAGGTACTTTCATGGCAGGTAAACCTATGTCTCATTGGATTTCCATCAATGGCTCTGAGGTGTGTATGGAACAAAAGCTTGCCACACAGATTAGAGAGAGTGTTAACATGATTGCTGATTAATAACGCCAATTAGAAATCGCAGCAAGGCAACAAGAAGACAGGAGCAGATCAGCTCGGTGATTATGACATGAGAGAATCTGAATCGCAGCGTGCATAAACCAGCTCGGCCATGGCATCGCGTCTAAAACGTATGTACGACTCTTGAACTGCCTCACCGAGAAAGAGACGCCCAACAGTTCTTGGGCTGTATTTTTAGATTTTGCAGTGTGCTGAAAATGGGTAAGAAGTGCTTATCCATGTGTCCTGTAGACTTTTTTTTTTTGTTGCCACTTCATCAGTGTGTCTGGGAGCCAGGCTCGGGGCTGCACACACAGTATTACCAGAGTCTCAGGAGGTCTCTCTCTGGACAATGATGTATTTAAGCCCCTCCAGAGGTCAGATGGACTCTGTCCAGAACATCACCTGCAATCAATAGTGTTGGTAAACCAGGCACAACAGAGCAGGCATGGAGGGTCCTCGTCTAAACACACTGTGAGGGAACCGCATGGGCCATTGCACTGCTAAAACTGGGGGAAGAATGGCTTTGACGCTCTGCTACTTAAGCACCAGTGACTGAGGGAGGACTTACTTTATGTCTGGTCTCCACTGGCAGACCCACATCGTGGTTAATGTCTTCCAAAAACAGAGGTGCAGAAGAAGAAAAAAATACATTATTTATGAATTCATGCAAAAGACGTTTTTATTCCCGGTTATCAGTGTCACATCAAGGTCATGGGTTTTCTGTATTCACATTCGAGGGTTCCGGTGCAGGCAGGGGATTCTGCGTTTAATTATGATAGAGACACAAAAAGAACAGTTGTATACAGTAGACTCTTATCAGTACACTGATTATGGCGCTATTGTTCCCTGTATCTGTTGTTTATTATTTACAGTTTGACATGGATGAAGAAGCTGAATGTGATTTCAAAGAGTCAAGACTCCACAGATTATTCTTAGCACGTTTTCAAACCAATATACTATGTTTTTAATTTATTAAATGACATTAAATTCAGTGTTTTTACCCCCAAGTTAATTGTTATCGTGGCAATTTGATAACATTCTACAATTGTCGTCTTAAAAACAGGTTTAATAAACAAGAGAATATATAAGTATAAGCATGTACAAATATTTAAATGTATTCTGTAGGTTGAATGAAATCAATCCATCAATCAAAACTTTATTTATACAGCACTTGGTGTATAACACGCTTTACATGTGATTTACAGAACAAAACACATCAAATTAACTAAAAATGACAGTAACATTCAGGTTCAGAGACTAATACATAATACATACAAATGTGCTGGTAAAAAGTATTTTAGTTTACAGCTTGTTCAGTGAAAACCAAGCATCTTTTGCATGACATGAAGGATTTTGTGTTAAAATCTTAAGCCAAGTAAATTTGATATCGTCAGTGTGAAAAACGAGGACACACTTCCTCCTGTTCAACTCCATATACTTTAGCTTTATTGTCCTCTGGCTGCATCTTCCGTCTTGTCCAACTCTTTAAACAGATTCTCTAAACTCACAATGCTGCTGTCGTCTGCAGATTTTAACGCCGCGCGCGTTTATTGCTGATATTTTCTTTCCACCTCAACAAACCTTCATTTAACTCCCTCCTCAGTGTCTTTTATGGTTCACTTTTACTGATCTCCGAGAGCCCCGGGGGTTCAGTTAAGTAACAAATATGACTTCCAGGCATCTAAATCTTTTTCTTGAGTGAGCCTTTCCAAAACGGGCCGGATTCAATCATGTGTCTGTGAACTTGAGCCCCAAAAACAATGAATGCAGAGGCACCGGGTGTCAGCGGCAAGTGGGTTTTGAAGAATTGGCATAGTCATTTAGGCAGCACCTCACATCCTTCACAAACAAATGAAGCCCCCAGTGCTTCAAAGTGAGATTGATCTCCTTTTGAGACTCGGCACAGAACACTGGGATTCTGAATATTGAGAAAGGTGCCTCTCACCATGGAAACCCAGTGTAAAGCCTGCCCTTCCCCCTCCCATCCCATCCTCCACTGGAGTGATGTGAAAAAAAAAAGAAAAAGAAAAAAGGACCCGGCGGAGTTTTTCAACTTCATCAATATTCACTCATTCATCGTGAATCCTGGCAGCAAATTCTCAACTGTATTACTGGATGGATGTTCTCCTTTGTCACTGTGAGGAGGGTCTGAAATGGAATCTTAAATTAGAATAGAACAATTCCCAATTTTTATGGACTCTGGTCACAGCCATATATATCACTTAATGATGGAAAACTTTTCAATTTTCCTGTGTAGGTCTTTGGCACTATCCAGCCATTAAATAGGTCAGGGATGACTGTACATAGTTTACTCTCAATTCTGTAAAAGAGATGGAAAATACTGTGTCATGTTGATAAAACTGTTTATTTAATAATAATAAAAAAAAAGCATAATCAATATGAGAAAATTGCTTTACTTTATATATTTTTATTTAAAAAAAACTTGAAAGTCTTCGCAGCAGCAGCGTGGTCACGTCTGCATCAGCTGCCGATAAAGATGTTTGGAGCAGGTTTAAAAGTCAGTGAACCTGATAAGTGAACACATCATCGCTGGTCAGCCTCGCTGTCAATGACCCATGTGAGCATGGGTCAAAACATCTGCACGGGCCTGTGACAGAGAAACTCCTGCCCTGGCTCGTGTGTCAATATGTGTTGAAATTTGGTTATTGCGTGATTAGCATGACAAACTGCCTGCAGTGTAATTAGGTTAGTGTTCATACATGGATCTGTGATGAGGGCGAGGCCTGTCTCCACGAGCGACAGTATGAAAAGATAAAAATATAACAAAGCAGTATCATGTTTACCGTTTGCATTGTTATAAAAGAAAAGTAAAAAAAGATACAAGTGACTTTTCAGCTCAGTATTCCTTTGTGTAATCCAAACCTTTAAATCCAAATGAAATGTTCTTTTAATCACAAATCTGCTTTAAAAAGGGGGGCAATTTTAGTCGTAAAAATGTTAATTTCCAAAGGGTGCTGACCTCCCTTTTGGCATTGTGTATCCCCAGCTGAGGACAGGGCGTTTGTCCACTGTCGCTACTTAATGACGGTAATATTAAACACTCACAGAATGTTGTTGCGCCTTTGTCTTCATTCATATCAAAATGAAGTTCTTGGAGGCCCACATTTATCAATCACGGCGGAGCTCCAGCTGTTCACAAGTCTTTGGCCTGGCTTCAACAGCCGGGCTTACAAATTGTCTCTGAATAGCGTCGAGCAAGGCCCCTTCAACCCCCTTTTGTCACTGTCTCCTGACAAATGCTCCTCGGCTGCCTCTCCCAGACACATGCCTCCTTCCTACCTTCTGCTCTCTGCTATCAGATGGCCTGCTTTGCATTCTCGCATGGCTCACTATGAGCTGCTTTATCTCTGCGGCTGCTGGAAGCCCCGGCATCAGACAGGGTTATATCACACTCACAGTTATGGTCTGGATCCAAAGTGCCAAATGCATTTTCCCTCTTTGGCTCTGAACTGCTCTGAATATTATGCAAAACCTGTGTACTGTTTCCTCACTGAAGCCATCATTACGGTTCCTAGAAACGGAGTGCGTGGAGCTTGTTTTTTTCTTTAAATTTGCAGCGATGCTTTGAGATTGTCAGACAAAATATGTACTTTATCAGTATAAACATGTTTAATTGCACTCAGTTTAGTGAATACTTTAATTTTAAAAGACAAGAAAGTTGATAGGTTGAACAACAAATGTGAGTGAAATGGATTTGTGGGATTGACTATGCACTTAATTATGTGAGTGCAAATGTGGGCCAATTTGACTCGATTCTGACTTAAGTTGTTTTTTAAAAAGAGTTACATACACACATTCCTGGAAACAAATACTCTAAACTATAATAAACTATAATAGCATAGTTTAAGTGTAATAAAAACTGGTCAAGAACGATGAGTGCAAACATCTGTCTCATTGGAGGGAAATTATACAATTGAGACATTATCTTCAATACCAAAATATTGTTTCTCCTCTGAGATCAAATCTTTTCTCTGGGCAATTTGTCCACAGTCTGTTTTTCAAACACACAAAACAAGCTGATTTAGTTCTTAGAAATGGGTTGTAGGGACAGGATAAAAAAGAGAAAACTGAGAGAAGGTAAAACAACACGTCAAATACCCGACAAATGAAATGTCAACATGATGGGGAAGAGGATATAATTATAACAGTCTCCAAACTGAGGGAAAGAGTCGTGCATGTCAAGGCATAAACACTTGTGTGTGAGGGAACAGTTAAAGGTAAAGCAGCCATCCTCTACATCATCTGACGCTGTCAAACACAAAGACCTACCGCTCACGTGTGGAATCATCTGTCAGAGTCTCAAAAAACTTCCCACTGACTGAGACCGAGCTGACACTGACAAGCTACAAGTGCTTTCATCTGCTGCTCTAAAGCACTCAGTGCTGTGCTGACAGCGGCCAGTTTTAGTCCCGAGTGATTCAGTGGCTGAAGGATGGTGATTCAGTGCTGAGCCACTGTGATTACTGCCCCAATGATGTTAAAAAAAATCACTGAAAATGCTCCATTAAAAAAAAAGAGGAAATGGTGGGAAAATCAAAACAGAAGTTAATTATTTATTTGCATTTTATTTAAGTGGAATTTTAATGACATGTTTCATGCTGAAGTCATACCAGTCTTTCCTCCTTGATTATTGTGGCTCAAATGTTCCCATAAACCTGTAACAGGTTTGAAGTTCTTTAGTGTCTAAACGCAGCAGTGCTGGTGTTTAAAGAACTTGGATGTCCTTATTTAAATAGAAAAAGTCTACAAAGACAGCGTATTGTTTTTGAAGAAAGTCTGAATTTTAGGTACTGAGGAGAGACTGAAATAAATCTGCATTTCCAATGCATTGATTTTGCATCATTTTTTTTTGCTGTGGCTTAAATGCCCAACACCAGTCACAATCAAAGGGGCTTTAATAGAAGGTTGCAGGAAGATGTTGTACTTGTATTAAGACATCAATACATCCCACTTATCTTCATCTACATTAACAAGTTCATTTTTTTTTTATCCCATCATTGGAGGAACTGGCCCTGAAAGGTGACTGCACCAAACTCCCCTGTTTGCACTTGTGCTTGTTGTCCAGTATATGTTGCAAAGAAATGCTGGATCATGATAAAGCCAACAAACAAGCAAAAAAAAGAATTGAGGCAGCGGATAAAAAAATGAAATTGTCATGGGAGAACAAATGAAATGTTCAGTTTGCGTTTTGTGTCCATTTCAGGGGGGAATAATTAAGACAGATGGGCAGAAGAATTAGCTGTCCTCCAAGGTCAAATGTTGATTGTCTTATTGCTCTATTATTCCTCTGTGGTGGAACTATTACCTCTGATGCTTTTTCATGATATCTCACACATCCACACCAGAAGACAGAGCGCGTGAGAGAGAGAGAGATACAAATTGATTGTTTGGCGGCTAAATCAGTCATAGTCATCTTCAGCGGATGGATTAATGGGTTTGATGGCTGTTGCAGGTTGAAGCAGAGAGACTGGCTGGAGACAAGAGAGATTGGTTTGAACCCCTGGGAGCTGAATGGATGCGAGTCGCATGTGAGGCTGCTCGGTTTTTTTGTTTTAGAGGGAGGGGCCGGTGAAAAATGTGTGTGTTGGAGTTTGTCACGTCCTCTGGATGCTCTTTTGTTCCTTCTGCTATTACAAGTGATTGACTGCCATGTTCACACTTCCCCAACGTGTGCCATTCAGACTCCCCCGCTCCAATACTTAAGATATCAGCTTTAACACCCAGTTTTCTAACGCCATGTGTCTGAGCTTTGTATTTACTGAGGAGGAGATTTAGTTTAAAAACTGCCGTGGAACAGAGGAATTATGAATGGTTTGAATTCAGCAATATCTTTCTCTCCTTTCCTTTTGTTTCTACATCTATACTGTCCTAAATAATAGCACCAACAAAATCTGATGAGTAGCTCCTCACCTAAAACCAAAAAAACTGATTTGTTTTCTGTATAATGACAAGACCATTGTTCCACTTTTACTGAAACACTCAAACTGAACATCTAAAAGTTAGTGCTCGCATGTTGCTGTGGCAGCAGGCCTGGCACCAACACAGGAGCACGGTGCCACAACAAATGCTCCAACTGCTCCACCAAATCTGCCTGCTACATCCCAAATTCAAGTGTTTTATTTGACATATTTTTTACCATGTATTTAGTTTTAGAAAACATCACGTACAGGGTACCAATCTTGAAGTCTGGCATTTTAAGGCGTCCTTATTGAGCTCATCACTGTTCCATATAGTAAACTCTGAACTGCTATAGCCCTTAATGCAAGAAGACATTACAATTAGCTTCAATTTTTAACTGTATCTTATTTTAATTCTCCATCTTAATGAAATCATCATACACTCTAAGGAACACTCAGCAACTGTTCTTTTTTTTATTGTGAAAACTATACCAAATAATATCATCATCATTTTAGCTTCTAACTTAAAGGTGCAAGACTTTTCAGATTTATGTGGAGACATGTGGTCGGGTGGGGGACGTGAGAGCCTTCACGTATGTCCATGTACATAAATGTGTCGCATGATTTGTGTTGGACCTCAGGGAGTTATCGATGAATGAAATGTCACAAAACTACACGAGTACAGACTTTACCACGGTAACATTTTTGGACGTTTAGTCAGAGTAATGTCTTGATGCAACATGAGTTATTGTATGCTCATTTTCCAATAATGACTTAAACATCTGCAGTGAAGTGCTCTCAGTGAACAGATGCACTTGTTTCTTCCTACCTGTGATAAATGTGCTTTTTCACAGTTATAATATATCACACACGTTGCCCCCCCCCCCCCCCAAAAAAAAGAAGCGTGATTTTTAATTGATCTCGTCAATGAATCATAGAATCTGGTGAAATTAATCAGCTCCACCCTGTAATTCCAAATATTTGTTGCAAGCACTTGATCGGGGTCAGTGCCTCGATACTGTATCAGGGGAACAAGGAGTCCCATAATGATTTATTACCAGCCCAGCTGCACATATTATTATGAAATGAGTTTATTAGTTTTAAAGCTATAGCAGTAATGTGCTTTTGCTTTAGGGGAGCAGGCATGGGTGACGGGAGCCTGCATTAACCACTTGACGTGAAGGCTCCTTTGTACTACATGTATCTCTAATTTGGTTCAGCACCGTGACATCATGCACAAAGCAAAACAATTCGACTGTGGTGCACGAGTGTAGTGTACAAACGGGGAGAGTGAGTTTTGCACTGTGTTTTACAGTCAGCGGAATAAACGGAACATTTGCATTGGGCTTTTGTAAAAAAAAAAAAAAGTTTTGTTTTGACAAATCTAAAAATTGCAGCATGTGGCTCCTCACTTAGTGTTTTTCGTAGTCACAGGAGAATAATAACTAAACAAGAATGTTGTTACTCGGTAATGGGAGTGAGACAAAATGGTTTCCCTCAACCATTATCAACTCCATTTCTTCCTTCCATTCCTTCTGATGATCAATTAGATGCTAATGGATCGCCTGCTGTGCTGCGAGATGATGACCAACATGTTGTTGTGTTTGAACTTTACTAAATGACGGCACACAACTCAGCCTCCAGTTCAAATCGGTCTCTGTGTTGATTACAACATTTTTAGATGTGATGTTATTGGATTAGAATTTTCACATTTGATTTATTTACTCCTATATGATGGTGAAGCTGTCGTGCTTTATCCGTTAGACGATGGATGCGTATTGGATTATTTTATTTATATTAATAACGTTAAATTGTTTGTCCGCTTCCTATAGATGGCAACAGCTAACAGAGATCTGAAGACCTTTTGTGGCTAGAAGAGATGTCGGTGGTGTCTGCTTCCCATGGTAACAGTTAACTGACATTTAAGGGTCTCGGTTGCTAGGAGACACACTGTCAACATCCGTGGCTTCCATAGTCCTCCATAGCCTACAAACGTTGATGTAGCATTACGTTAAAGCCTCTTTTGTCCCTCAGACCATGTGATCATGTTCTGAGACATTTGCTTAGTCTTAACATTCAGTTTGTTGCTAATTTTACTCTGGATGTAGAAGTGATAATGTTAGCATTGGCAAACGTAATCACTCCATGAGACAATGGTTTAAAGTGCATGCAGTGCAATGCAATGTAAGTAACAAGTCATTCTGAATTAATGAAGTTGTGAAGAATTTTGTCTACAATACTCCATCGTCAAGTTTTTCTGTTAATTAAAGCTCGGAGATATAGAATAATTAGTTAGTGAGTGAGGGTCCTGCCTTCTCCATGTTCAAGCTAATGATGTTCTGGATTTTCTCCTGTTTTTGTGAACGTGTCTAACTCTGACATTGTCCTGGAAAATATCGAAAACCAAATTTTCCATCCGTCGGCTTTTGTAACAGACAGCAACATCATCCCATGTTGGTAAACTGTCTATATTCTGTATGTTTGTCAGAACCAAAGCGAGATTATGACCCATTTTTAGTCCCCGCCCACAAATAGTTCACCATAGAAGGAGGAATGTTTTTTTATTCTCTCTTGCTTATAGTATTTAAGAAATAAGATTATCTAAACAAGAGCCAACAAACCATAAAGACACACTGCATATAGATATTCATGAGTTTTATCAGTGGTTGCCGAGTGGACCCACAACTAAATGGAGAAACTATATAGTACAGAGTGATTTTTTTAAATTTTTATTTTAATGAGGAAAAACACCAACAAGTGAAGGTATCATGTGTCATTGAATCAGTGCTTGAAGTGGGGAAAAAAAATAAAAAGTATAAGTGCCAATGCTTCCCTTATCCATATGAGGCGTGTATTACTAAATCATTCAACACTACATTATGAAAATCCTCAGTAAATAAAAGATACATAAATATTTGAATAATGTTGTGAACCTCACTAACAACTGGACCTGTGTTTAACTGGTATATTTAGATTATCCTTAGCATTTCCAACAATACTTTAAGCTCTTCAAGCGCACAGTCTATTGTACGTGGTGTCCTGTTATTATGCTGTTCTCCAGGTTAGAGGTCGAGTGGACATTTTAAACACTGATAGATGTTGTTCTTGTTTAATAATACAAAATAAAATCTCCACACACCTATAAACAAACACTAGAGTCTTGTGAGAATAGTGCAGCCTGAGTAATGATTATTCCAGGCCATTATAAAGAATTGGACAGATAACCAGAGTACCAGCATCTCATGAGAAGTGTCTGTACTCAAAATAGTCAAATTAAGAAGTACCGGACAGAAATGACCCACTTAAGGCACTGGGTTCAACAATCAAACCATCTTGGTCTTTAAAGAAAAGGTTTATATTTTTTCAGATTTTTACTCAGCTTTGATTTGATTAGCTGAGGTAAAATAGCAAATGTTATGATATTGTTTTCTTCATGAAACTCTGTGAGTGTATAAATAAAGGAAACGCTCTCTCTCTTCTTTTTTTTTTTAGACCAAAATGCACACATGACTGGCTGTTCACATCTGTCTTCATAATAGAGTGTAACAGTATAATATGTTGTCTCAGTCCTATTCTCATTTCATCACAAATGGCAACTCCATATTTCAAATAACAGCACCATTAGTAGGATAAATATTCCGAGTGAGTGCGGCGGCGTTCACCTGATCACCCAACACACATCCACAGTCCTGCTCCACTCGTAATGTTAAGTCCTCGCTCACTGGCGCTGACACAAAAACCTGATCAACACCCAACGCTGCCGCTTGTCAGCGGTGGAATATATAAAGATAAATGATATTATGTTAAAACCCACTTAATGACAAATTTTTAATTTTCTGAACATGGTCATTTTCTGGCTAGTGAATCAAGTGTAAGGAGCTAATTACGTGAGGATCTGAGCAAAAATAACTCCTCATTTTCAGGGATAATGAAAGAGAAATGTTGTAGATTAATGACACTATTTATCTTTTTTAAATTTCTATCTTTCTCTGGTGATGGCTGTCCTCCCCAAGGAAAATATGCATAAAATGAAATTGAAGTCATAACTTAATAGGTTATTAAAATTTTTGAGTGCATATCACTTCTCTTTTCGTGGCACTGTAAATTTAAATTGAAGTTTGTGGTGTTCGGAGTCATCACTGGAGTCAAATTTTTATTCTCTTTTTTTTATTATAACAGTAGAGACGGAACATGCGTCTTTGTCAGGAGGTATTTGTGATTCTAATTTAATGGCAGGCCAGATTATCAAAAAGGAAAGTCACAATGTTGGCTGCTGACAACACCTCATCCTTCAGCCATGTGTTTCCATTAGGGGCCCTGGTCTGTCCAGGGGTTTGTTCCTCCTATTATTTTCCATTTCAGTCTTTTATCTTGATTTAAAGTGAGCCTTGCTGAATATTTCCACCCCCCCATCCCGCGCCACTCCATTCCCCTTTTAGGAAGTGAGAAATGCTGTACTGTGTAAGGTTTCACAAGAGGGGTTCATATTCGCGCTCTCTGGGGAGGTGATGTAGATCGGTTCAAGGTGGAATAACTATCTTTAGCCATGCAGCGTGTTTGGAAATGCAGAGAGGAGGGACAGACAGACAGACAGAGAGGAGGGACAGACAGACAGAAAGACTACCTGGAAGGAGCTTAAAGGCACAGCAACCTGCAGCACAGTGTTTCTCTCAAGGTCATAGTGCAAAACATTTTCTACTCCGCCAAGTTTGTCATACTTTTTGCCTCAAAGATGTGGGAAAAGTTGACGAATAAAGCGACAGGAAATGGATTTTTAATTGTATCATTTATATGTATATGTATCGTTTACTTAGCAGGAGGCAATTGATGATCAACAACAATCAAACTTATCACACATTTCCTTTGGGGAACAAATATTATGGCTTCTTTGTTTGTGTAAATGGAAACCTGTCTGTCGGTGTATTAAAATGATAGTTTTACATTACAGTACATATATTGAAATGATAAGACTTTACATTATGTTAATTATTGGCAATCGTTCTTTTATAGGGAAGTTCTTCTTATTCTTATGCTCTTCTTCTTATTTGTGTAGTAAACACCAAGTAATGGCAACAGAAAATGTGCGTGGGACATAAAGGAGGATACATTTTAATTTAATCTGTGTAACAACAGTCATAGTGTGACAATTACAATACCTTGTTATCTCCAAAGTCATATCCAGGTAATATCACATCCTTGGTGATGATAATTACTACCATCAATATGGCAATTTCACATGACAGTGTTTAGGAATCAAAATCAATAATTAACATTAGCTAAATATTGCATTTGAAAATACACTGTACTACCATAATAATGACCTCCCTATATACAAATATACTACTATACTATTATAATGTTGTTATTGTACCATTAAAATTATAATTTTACAAAATCAAACAAATTAATTTTTGGCACAAACTGGGTTTGCACATTTATTAGATGTTAAATATGACAAACTTTGTTATGCTATGATGGACAATGATATTACTCCAGTAAATATGATCCTGGTCTCCATACAAACTCCCTAAAGAAGAATAGAGTCAATTGTTTAATATATGTTATATGGGACACATACTGTATGTGAATGATGGTTCACATTTTCACACTATATTCAACTTCAAACACTTTTTTCCCCCACAATCAAATAGTTGAATGCCAACTGTATTGAATATGTGACATCATGTGTTCCGGTCAGTTCATTGTGCCTTGGTTTTCCTGCAGGTCTTTGAATGCCATCCTTCACTTCAGTGCCTTGAGTGGAGGCTCTTAATTGTGTATCTATGGTCAGATATGGAGGACTAATCATTTTTTGTGAAGCCAGTGCCCCTTCAGAGGACATGCACCCGAGGTTTATTATACCGTTTGACTGCTTCAAGACAAACGGGAGCACAGGGATGCTCCAAAACACTCACCCACACACAAAAAAGGCTGAGCTGGAGCACCTGTCAGTCAATCATCCTCTCCAGGAGAGTCAAATTACTTACAGTCTGTTAAACTGTGATATGGAGGTCTCCGGTTGGTTTGAAATTAATAACATTTTGTTCCCCCATTTCAGAAACGGACACAACACAAATGTATCATCACTTGGCTAAGGAGTTCTGCAGCATCCCCTGAAGGATCCTTTTTTATTTTTTTTTCTTCCAGTTTCTATTTAGAAATTCTGTGAGCTCAAAACCTTAAAGTACAACATATAAGACACCCACACAGTCCTGACCTGTTTATGCAGTATAAAGTTGATAGGTTGTCAGGCCCCCAGCGAAAAGGCCCAGAATGGAGCGAGCTATCCTTTAAATTGCCCGGGTGATATTTGCAGATAATAAAAGAAATAAATCAGACATTGGAGCTGAATATTTCATTTGTTATCCATATTCCTTATGGGCGAAAAAAAATGATATAGAAATGTAAAAACAGCAATTCCACTTCACCCCCTCTGGAATTGTAACACTTGAGATGCTGTTTTCATGTCTGAAGACAAAGTGCATGCTTTCCCTCAGCCTGCAACAGATAAATCTAATAGGCAGCCCGAATTACTGGTTGTAATGTTGTGTAGTCTTAACCTAGACGGCTCTTTCACTATTTTTATTTCTGTCAATCTCTCAAACTAATGGATACTCCGCAGAAATAGCTGGGGACTTACGTTCTATTTATAGATTTATAGAATGTAGTGCAAGGCCGAAAAGAGGTTAAACTATAGCACATTTTTTTACAGCATGAAAACTCAGATTTGATGACTGCTATTACATCATTTTACCTTGTATTGCGTGTAAAGGAAACTAAAGCGTTTATGCTGCATTTTCTATTTATTTTTTTATCATCCCTAGGAGCTGTCCTTTTATATGTAAATACAGGATGTGCCACAAGTTACATTTTTATGTCTGCGTCCCCATTGTTCACTCAATTTAATTTCACCTCATCATTACATTAATAAGATGTTTTTCACCCTGTAGGTCCCACACTGTGAAACACAGTGTCCTGCTGCTACTGTATGATGAGTCTTTTGCACCATGAGGCCCAGAGCATATCGCTCATCACTGCTGCCGTTATACATTATGTGTCTGAGCTGACACCTCAGACCTCCCACAACCCCTGGGTGAGATTTCCTCCCCTCTGCAGTGGCACTTTAATCTTTATTTCGTCATGTCCGTCCTCCCCGGACCTCTAATATACTGTCTCATTTCTTCTTTGCCCATTTTCTGCTAATTCACCGCCATCTGCCTTGGCATCTGTTTGAGAGGAGAATCGAGGAGGGGGGGGGGCGAATCTTCAACATTGAGGGAAAAAAGTCTGTGCTTTCTTCTCCTTCTTTATACTCCTCATCTTCGCCTAAGTTTCTCCTCTCTTGCTCATTTTGTCTTCCGCTGTCTTTGTTGGAGCTGAAGCTTCCACCCCTCTCTGTTGCCCTTTTTTTCCGCATAAGCCTCCAACAAACCCTTTTTAAGTCTAATGCCACATGTAAACCTCCGACCTGCTTCCTCTCTTGTTCACAGAGGCCCCCCAAAGACGAAAAAAAAGGGAGGGAGGGAGGGTTAAAGGGTGGGGGTCATATCCTTTCCATGTCCAACTGCTTAGTCAATAACCGCTGTGAACAGGAGTGCACAAAAGATCAGAAAAGTGCAATTGTAATTTTTGGACAATGGCAGCGAGCTCTCATAAGGCCTGGCTGAGAAAGGGACACCACCTCCCCAGTGCCCCGTTGCCTCCCCCGCCCTCCCCCTCCTCCCTCTGGCCTCCATCCTCTCCTCTTTGAGCATTGCTGACAATAGGGAAGCTTGCTGCATTGCCGGGGAGAGCCACGGGATCACCTCAGTCAGCCTGCGGATTACAGACATTCTTTGGCAGGGCCAGTGTTGCTGCGGAGAGCCCGGGTCCTTGTGGGCCCTCTGAGGCTGCAGCACTGCCTCGGGTCCCCCCACTATCCCTCCACCTCCTCCCCTCCCCACCTCCCTTCCTTTTTTGTATTGTGTTCACATGTTTGACAGACACAGAGCCTATAATAATCTCTTTCCCGCAGGGACCTGCACCATTTGTTTGGCAGACCCTACAAACAGTTTCAATCCCTTTTCTCCCTGCCTTGTCTTCGCTGCTGTAGCCCATCGTCGTCATCTAATTAATGCAGCCTCCCTTTTCATCTACACTTCCTGTTTTTTTGTCTGATCCTCACCCCCCCTCCTCCTCCCCTCTTAAGTCCCAGATTTAAAAGTCAATGCCTCCACTGGTTATGATACCATATTTGAGTGGCTGAGGATTAAAAAGGTGTCTTGTGTGTGGATTATGACTTCCTTACATATTCATTGTTTTACCGTTATTTCTGTTCATAACACCAGGAGTGCGGTTAAAGAGGTCAGGACTCGCTTTAAATGGAGTAAACGGGATTAACTGGTTCATGCTTGCCTTTTATTTGAAGCGTTTTCCTGTGATTTAATTTGCAGCTAATTTTGCGCTTTTGCATTGTTCGTGAAATTAGCATTTTAATTAGGATATCCCACGAGACAGAGTAATGTTCTGAGCCTATATGCCTGTAACAGAGTAGATATTTGTTACATAATAATAAGCTCACCGTGATAAACGAGACAATAGGAAGCTAAAAAAGACTTCTTAAAGGAAAAGTGTTCATAAAAGGTCATTATTCCCCAAATGAACCTCCAGGTTGCCTAAGTTTTTATTTTCAACATTTTAAACGTTTTGTGTAATTGTGTATGATCAGTCATTGGGGACATGTCATAGATAGATAGATAGATAGATAGATAGATAGATATGATACATATAAGGTATAAAAGTTTTTCTCTACTGTCTTTTAAACTTTGTTCGTTTTTTCTGCCTATAGCTTTTTTTACGGTTCCCTCCTACAGTACAGCATGTGTACGCAGTTAAAGAAAAGCTGCTACCTATAATGATACAGACACACAAACGTCTCCATATGGACTGATATACAGTAAGTGTACACAACTATAGCAACCGATTTATGACCTCTCCCCCTGTGAAAGAGAGATTTGAGGAGCCATAATTGGTTCTCCTCACATGTACTCTCCCCAGTGTGCGCCGTGCTCGCTCCACAGGGAGCACTTTGATGATAACTTGCTGCATTACACGCTAACTTTTCGACAATGGCTACACGCTCTGTCTTTATTGCCCCGACTCCTAATGGCTATCTCGAAGTGCTGCCTCTGGCAATCCGGTCGCAAATAAATAGAAGCTGACACAGTAATTTACTCAAATCTTCTCTACAGTTTTGCCCCGTTCTCCCTCCAGAGATTTCCCCTGTAACAACAATTATTTCAAATGTCATTGATTCCTGCCCGCAGGGCAGAGACAAATGAACATAAAATCCTTTCACATGGCCAAAATTAAAATATTTAGGGTTTTTGAGAACAAGAAGGGTCTCATGAGGTGGACAACAAATGTCACCATTATTTGGTTGTGCTTGTGCTCTGGATCAGACATAAAATCAGCTGTTTTCTTCACCAAATGACTATTAACCTTTATCTAATAGGGGCAATGGCTCTCATTTAGAGAGAAGACCCAGCGGAGGACATATAATTCCCTTTCTGCAGAGTCTTGTCAGTTCTTAGCACTAAACAAGATGAACACATGGCCACAGTGCTGCTGTGTAGTTGAAGAATCTGCAGCAGATATTGCATCACTTTGGGCTTGCCAAAAAATAATTCAACTTTCTTGGAAATGGAAATCTAAATTGAGACATAAACTGTGATGAAAAATAACATAAATCCATATTAAGTATTTTAGGTTGTGTGTGTTGTGTGCACGTTTGAGTCGCTGGAGTGGGGAGAGGGGAGGGTCAGGAAAATGTTTGTGGTTCATTTCCTTGTTTCATGTTGTTGTGCAAGGCACAGCTCAGTGGAGGGGATCTTAACATGTCACAGTGTCATGCCAGTGTCTCTGACTGGTTCTACATGACCTCTTTCACCCTCTGCTCTCCTCTCCGTGGACTCTGCTTGGCCAGACACACCAGATAATGTAATAAAGATATTTCTGCTCCAATAGGAAATAAAGAAGGTGTCCTTGTGTGACCGACTGTGCCCGCCTATGGACCTGTGCTAACCTGTATGCGCGAGTCTGTGAGGTTGTGGTTCAAGCGACAATAAAACAAGATAGTAAGGTACAGTATGATGTGCACAGACTGTAATAAAAGAAAAAAATCTGTTCTACAATTTACACTTATAATAACAGTATGGCTAAATGATGTCTTTTTTTTCTTGTTGAAAGAGTCAGAATATATGGCTTCGTAGGATGAATGTAGAATTAAAATAATAAAAACAAAGTAGTGCCACCTATAGATCATGTAGCTCGACAGATTTGTTTATGTGATTTGGTTTCAGTCACTTAAAGTCACTTAAAGCCAACAAGCTCACAATAACAAAACTGTGTCAGCTGATTACATAAAAAAGTCAGGAAATATGAATGATTCCAGGAATTTAGGCTCAAAGAGTTTGAGCCTAAATAGACACATTTATATATGTTACTGTGGAATAATTATGTGTGGCTTCAATCTTAGAAATAAAACATATAAAACCATTCATGGACAATCCAGGAAGAGAACAACACACTGGACACATGACACTGTTCTTAAAATCCTTTCTGTTGTTCTCCCTCAGTCAGTGTGTGCACAGTATAAATGAGAGTGAGTGAGGATTTTGTGACATCACTTGGACTATACGTGTATTTTAACCAATATTTCTTGTCCGACATCTGCCTCTGCTCCTCTTGACTTAGTAACAAACAAACAAAATTGAGTGTACGAGATAACAGCGAACATGATTTCAATAAAACCTCTAAGGATATCCTTTATTAAGCAGTGTTCAAACTGTGTAAATATCCCGCATTACATGATGATCAGTTTTAGATGAAGCAGGCTAACAGCATCTTTATGATCATTGTGCTTTATAGCTATTGTCTGTATCCCAGGATTTGGCTGTGATGAGCCCTGAAGCATACTCACAACTGTCCCAGATTGCACAGTATTCAGCTTCTGGCCCGGTTTAGTTAGCCTCTTTCGCATAAACACTCAGTCACACAGACAGACACACAAATGAGAATTGCACCCATGGGACCCAATGATTCTATCATACTTTAGCTAAACATAGACTGGGAATTAGTTGACTGGATAATCAATTTGACAGAGTGCCTCTGCAATAAGTGAGTGAAATGCACAGACAGTGCATGTCGGATAAGCTTGTGAAAGTCTCACATTTGTGACACAGATCACAAAGGTAATCTGCGTGGAGGGAGGGAGAGAGAGAGAGAGAGAGCCTGGAAAGTTTTGGATTCTATTA
Organism: Solea solea; assembly: GCF_958295425.1. Lineage (NCBI taxonomy): Eukaryota > Metazoa > Chordata > Actinopteri > Pleuronectiformes > Soleidae > Solea > Solea solea. The sequence continues at coordinate 12,829,677 of NC_081154.1, read as the reverse complement.
ATCCCAACCTTTGTTCCCTCAGAAATAATGCTGAACAGGTCAAATATTTGTATAAATAAATATACCTGCTTCCCGCACGTCCACCACGAAGAATTCCATCCAAGTCAAATTGAAATGTGCAAATAAAAATGTATCAACTTATCTTAAACCCAACAGCATGTCTGTTCTAAATGCTCTTCACGTCAGGCCAAGCAGTATTTTTGGGAGACTTTATTTATTTATTTTTAACAGTGTCTGGGCATTATGTCAGCATTTTAACTGCAAAGCATTTAAGTACTAAACACCTCTAAAAGTAAATGACTTCTGAGTAATTACTACCTAGAACCTCTTTTCTCAAAGGAGCAATTTAGGGAGCCCAGATGGCCACCAAAATAGGATTTAGGGGCCAAATTGACAACATTACTCACAAAGGGATTATCAATTACCTAAATATCAATTGCAGTGTATTACTGAGTAAGAAGAAGGTGTCTTGGTGGAGATATCACTGACCAAGGTATAGTGACTGCAAGCAAGCATGGGCCATTTTTAAGATAAATAGCCATATTTGCCAGTATTTCTCTCTGTCACGTGCACCTTTCCAACATCATTTGGAAAAGCAGTGATGTAAAATGAAATCTGCAGATAAAACAATGTAAAGTAGATGTGGTCAAAGATATAACTCTCAGCGTTGGCCTTGATTTTATTGCCTTAATGATGATACTTTTTTATCGTATAAGGGTGATAATCCAGTTTATATTATCAAACCTGGGTGAATGTATAGGTCTGTTGTGTGTACTGCATGACAAGTGCAACCATTGAAGATACAAGACACCCAAGTATTATGATAACACTTGTTTTTCTACATGACATTACATCACCAGTGAAACAGTAGTATTGTGCAAAGGTTTTAGGCCACCATTACATATGGTGTTTCAGCTAAACTATAATGACCATATAATGTAATATTTTTCTCAATCATGTCGTGGAACACATTGAACACATCCAGAAGTTGTAACAAACATGTGCAGCTTTAAAATAACATTTATTTTTTTATTTCTTTAAAACAAAGAAAAAACAGCTACAGGTTAAGGTGTCAAGTGACCTATCTGTAATCAATGCTAAACCATAACATATTGTACACATGTTGTATCAGTTATAGTCAATACATCATTCCAATCTAAATGATCACAGAATTAAATAAAAACATAATTTTAAAATCTGGGATTTACCCAATTCTCTTCTAGTCTATGTATTCATTTATTTATTTATTCATATTTATACAATAAACAGAAAAAACACAACAAAATTGGACCGTAGTAGTGTGGTGCAGTAGTGAAGTCATTTGAAGTAATGAAGTTCTTTCAGTAGTGAAGTAATTTTAAATTTTTTATTTGTTTTTAAATCCATAAATAAACTTGCCCCACCTTACCTCTCTGAGCTGCTTCCTGGCCTATCTCTTAGGTCAGCTGCTCCTCAGGTACCTAAAACTAAATGGAAGCTCAAAGGGGACAGAGCCTTTTTTCTGTCGCGCCGAGAATATGGAACAATCTTCCTCTGCATGTTAGACAGGCCCCTTCATGCTTTTTATTTTATTCAATTTTTTACTGTTTTTACTTTTTATCTTTTTATTGTATTGCTTTACTGTCTGTTTTATTGTTTGTCATCAGGGCTTTTAGGTCTTATGTTTTTATATTATCTATGATGATCAGCACTCTGTTGCAGTTGTTGTTTTTAAAATGCTTTATATATAAAGTTGGATTGTATTGGATTGGGCAATGTAAAACAAAGGGTGAAAGGGTGAAAAAAAGAAGAAGGCAACATAATAGATGCCAACTGCTGTAAACCATAAATAAATAAACAAACAAACAAATAAAAGGTGTGCCTTCCTGTTTACAAAGTAACACCACACTTGATTGGCTGCTCTCCTAATAACCAATTAGGTCACTCAGCACAGCTGCACCACGCACAGACTGGACTGACGCACACACACACACAAACACTAACGGATGCCAGGTGCAATGACGCCATCAGGTAAAATTAAGCTCTCTAATTCAAACGTTATTTTATTTTGTGATGGTGAAACTTCAAATGGAAGCTGAAAGAGTAGAAACAAAGCTGCTCTCATAGAAAAGGCAGAGACAACAGCACCAACGTCTGCTGCTACATGAAACTGCTATTTAGCTCCTGTTAGCCGAGCAAACGCCTGGAAATGCTACGTCATTAGCATAACAGAGTTGCAAAACGCTAATAACCAACAACACAACACAACTTGCTTGTTAAGTGTTGCATTGAGCAAATGACTTGTGAGCAAGTGGCAACTGCTTTCTTTGTTATAAGTAAATAAAAGTCACACTACCACAAATGTGTTGTAAGTCCTGAGTTTAAGACAATTATGTTTTTATTCAAATACAGAAAGCTGAAAGTACCTTCACTAAAAGTACTCATGATGCAAAATGGTCCATCTGAGAATAATGCACATCACTTTATTTTAATTTTTTAATTATTCTTACATTCCTAAATTTAATGTTGCGTATATGTGAGGGTAAGGCTAATTTCAAGTACTTTATGGATTATTAATCTGCAACCACGACTTTATTAAACAAAGGCAGTAAAAATCATAGTATTTGCCTCTTAAATGCAAAGAGTGAAAAAGAAGTGCTTAAGTACTCCAGTACAGGTAAAAACTTTTTGATATTTCCCAGCATTGCTTGTAGATTGAGTATTAAATCTTTAATGTATTTCTTATCTTACAGCATCTGCCACCGCTGACTTATACGATGACAACTCCAGGAATTGACCTGCAGATCCACCGAAGGCCCATGGGAATGTATTCATCCTGCAAACTGTTCATGGAGGACATGTCCCCTCATGAAACACCAGGTATGGAGATGATGTGTAGTTTGTATATGTTCACTGTTGATTTCTTTTTTTAATTAAAGAGCAGAAAAGCCAGCAACACAAAAAAACTTAGTGAGGATGATATGAGAACTTGTTGTCCAGATAAGGAACATTGCATGTTTACAGTTCTCTCACAAGAACACTTGGTAGCCCTGGGCTCTATGTAGCAGTCCTAAATAGTACAGACACACAGCTATAAAACCTGTCTCTGTGAATCTTAAAATATTCCGATTTTACTGTTTGAAAAGTGGAGGCCATTGGCTTGTGATGGTGTTAAATTATGAATAAAATCTATTTACCCTACACTCACAGACACATCGCCTGGTGTGCAAATATTACACCGCGTGAGGCAAAACTATTTCACAGACATTAATATTAACGTGTTGCAACATTAACTCACCACATTATTTATTCATCAAAATAATACAAATGTGTAAGTATTGGAAGCAGTATATGCACCTGAGCGATGAACTTAACATTTCGGATAAATAATGTCTTAAAGACAAAGAAGTGTGTGGATTTACTGTGTCGTTTACCTCCTTTCATTTCTCCAACATCTTTATTATTTTTAGCTGGCAGGTTTCCCGCGAAACCTCTCACCTTCCACGTTATTCATTTTCCATCAAATCTGAAAGTTTGGATGCATCTAATTAAGAAGTCAAGCAATGTAAATGAAACGTTTCAGTAAGTTTTGTGACAGTGATATATACGACATAGATCATCTTCACTTATTTTGACTTGCTAATTAATCAACATTATTTATTCAGGGGAAAAAAGCAAACTTTGTAATTAGCAAGTGGCCTGATCTGGTGCAGCAGACTCAGCAAGAATTAGGAGCTTTGATTTTGATCTGGAAATGTGAATAACTCATTAGCAATATGATGTTAAAATAAAGTCAGGCAAAAAGAGTGCAGCTAATGCGTGACATGTGGGTGATTATATTAGTCACTAAATGAACAGACAAATGAATGTCTGGGCAAATAATTCTATAATTTGGTCTGTGTAAACTCTGTTCTCTTATTTTTTTGGAGAGTATAGTTTTTGTAGCTCTGTTGTCCATTTTGGTGAGATACCATTCAATGAAAAGACGAACTTGATCGACCTGACAGTGAAAGAAAAACACATCCATGTTTCCTTTGTGGGTGACGCTTCAAAGAGAGAAACTCAGTCTAGTTTTCAAGCTGGACTGCAGCTTTGTAGCAGGCAGTGAGTGAGCACATTAATCTAATGCATCAGCAGGTCCACATTTGTTTTAATGCAAACCGAGGAGTAGAAACGCGCTGCATCTCAAGGGAGAAGAAGCTTAAAATTTCAGTCTAATGAAAATAGATGACAATGTTAATGAGTTGTCCAAACATAACAAATGGAATGAATTACTGCCTTAGTACCAAGTCTGTTTCATTAAAATACAATAAAAAGGAAAGATTAGGTTTATATGGGAAATAACTTTCCTCTTTTGTGTTATTGATGAGAGCAGGGAGAACATATCAAGGATGGCTCGGGCCTCTCTGGTCAATATTGATATAATATTGCTACTGTATAATATAGCCATTTTTCTTGGATGTTCATGTGACATTAAGCGTAATCAATTTATTATCCTGACTGTTGACCCATCAATAGGCAGCATGAAACACACTAGTCGAAGTGATCTGCTAAGTTTCAGTGACTTTTTGATGCCAACAATGGCACACTTCCATCTGTCCTTATCATCTTATTCCCAAGGTAATGGTCTTCCACCTTAATCAATTTTGTGGTGGACCTGTGTTCATAGTAGTCAGGAACACTGGGATTATGTGCTGAGGCTACTCTCTCTCTCTCTCTCTCTCCCCCCCCCCCTCTTTCTTTCTGAGACGACCTTGTCTGTGTAAGAGTACTGTTAGCCCTCGGCCTCGGGGAGTCAAACACACACTCAATCACCCCCGTAACCCTTGCAGTCAACAGCAGACTGTCGCAGCCCATTGCTACAATCTCAATTTGTATTTTGTCTCAGACTGTGATGACTTGACAGAGAAAAATAAGAGGATTTGTCTTGATCTTCAACTCTCCCTTGAGGAAGTAAGTCTTCACCTTGAAGTTTAGCAACCGTATGGCCGCCTGCTCTCGATCTTTCATCCATTTCTGTTCATCTTATTTGACAAACGGTGGACATTTAGCCTGAACTAGTACAATTATCCACAGTCATTTATAACATACACAACCTGGTTATTTTGCTTTGTGTCAGGTGAATTGTCAGGACTTCCAATGTGTGTCAGATGTATGTGTTCAAAGTAAACCAGGCATTTGTTTCATGGGAACATAGACAAAAAGTGATTTTTCTTATTTTCTTTTAGAAATTTCTTAAGTAATTCTTTGACGTAATACATCTTTGGGACACCTAATCATAGAAAAAAAAATTAGCAGAACATTATGAAGCAACTCAAAATATAAAATGGAAACCTATGTTCATTATCAGCTCATGAGCAGATTATTTTAGTAATTGATAGATTTTCTTTTACTTAATACAATATGAGGGAATAGTTCAAATATGTTGAATACTATGAAAAACAGAGCCCAACTTGACATCTTTATTTCATAGATCTTGTTGTCTGATGCGGCCCCCTGTTGATGTCCTGTGGCTCTATACTTATTTTAAAATTATAAAAAAAAACGAACCAACAATGTGAGCAATATTTTTATAGTAATAATGCATTAGGTCATACTTATCAATTTTAATTATAAACATAAGCTATATACATAAGCTTTTCTTGTGTTTTAATTTGTCTACATGTTATTTTGAGTTAATGTTTTGATTCCATTTTATCTGTCTGTTTTTTTTTTTTTACAGATTCATTTTGCATACTTACTTTTAAATGGTGCGTATTATCATTCTATATATTTTTAATTGCAACATCATGATGGATTGTCAATATCTAATTTTAAATTCTAATTTCCAAACTGTTAATTTTTTTCCAAACTGTTGGAAGTTTTTTCACTTGACCGACCCCCTCCTGACCAGACTAGAAGCTCACTGGCGCCCAGGTCTTTTTGAGTTTTAGGCCCCTGATTTAGTTTAATAATGCAGAGAAAAGCTTCTACTCCTCAAATTGCTTGACCATTTAATACAAAGATCACATAATATTTTGTGATTAGCTCACCAAAAATCTGTTTCACGGTTTCCTGAAATTACTAATGCGGTTAAATCAGTGTTGACTTTTAAAGTTCCACTTAACTTCCCAGTGTATCAAAATCATATCAACAGCCCTAAATGAGAGCAACCGTCTGCCAAGCCAGCATCAGTAAACACTGCAAGCCTCTAACGGTGATGCACTGTAATGGCCTGGTCTTGAGTCTGGCCAGAACATCGCATGAGGTGCTAAACAGCGACTGGCTATAAATATAAGTGGTGAACACTGCCAGTTGCACTCTTGCGGCTGAAATGAGCCTGATGATGGGAGCTTGAGAAGAAAGGGGATATCAGTGGTCACTAAATCATTCTGTAATCAGCTCTCTATGCAGGATCATCCATGCATGTTCAACGCCCCATTCTGGAGAGCTCCAGCAACAGAATGCTCCAGCTGACCCCATCTGTACCCCATCTCGTTTTGCATTATCCCTAACCCATAAAAGTCCCATGCAGCACAAAAGAGTTAATGATTCCCTTTGTTTTGTTGTGGGGAACAGAACCAAAGCAAATGACAACAACAAATCCATCAAACTTAGCAGCAGTGAGCACATCAGCAGTTTTTGCCAGCCCACTAGAGGCCTAAAATGCACATATTGCATGCTGGCCCCCCAAGCAGCAGGCGGCCCTGGGACTCGCCAGCCCCTTGGTGGCCAGAGAGGACTTGATAAATGACTGGAGCAAACTTCTCTGTCACCAGTGAGGGAGGAGTCCCCCACAGTAAGCTACATCATCCTAACAGCATTATTCTTTTCATGCCCATTGTCGATACAGAGTCCCGTGATTGGCGTCACGCTTTGCACAGGTTAATTGGAATCCTGAACTGGAAAACAGCAGGGGAAAAGTGCAAATATTGTCGCCCAGAGAAAAACACCGTGGATATGCGTGTTGATTTCAATTTTGGAAAAGAAACATCAAATGTTTGAAGTAAAGTTTGTAAAAAAGGTTAATAATGTGTTATTAACAACATGTTTATTTTCCTAATATTGTAGCATTTTAATTTAGCTTTCAGTTCAAATTAAGGGTTGTTAAAGATAATAAATAATAATAATAATTTATTAGGAATCCTGTGGATCTCAAGAGCACAACTTATAAAATATAAATTCAGATGATGAATAAGTGTGAATGAGTGAGTGTGTTCTCTATTTGTTTCTTAAAACAGCTTGTTATTTAGAAAAGGAGTCAGTCAACATGATGCACGTAGTAAGTGTTAAAGTAACTGTGCACCACATTATCAAGATTACTGTATGTCTCTCTCTCTCTGCGGGACTCGATTCTTTAGCCACATGTTCAATCCTGAGACAAACACAAGGCCTTTACAATGGAATTGGACAGCTTTTCTTCATCAGGGGAAATAGAAGACAGTGTCAAATTGCCTTATTGATAAGTTAATGAGGCACAAAACACTTCAGAGAAGACCCATCCACCACCCAACACACAACATCTCCCCAAATTGTTGATTTGCAATATTATACTACAGAAATAATCTAGCCAGTTTAACACTGCATCGACATATGACCATGTTACTCCACCATTTCTTTTATCCTCAGATTTCCAACGTGGTTTTACAGTATGGGATAGGGTTAGTACATACAGTATGTGTGTTGTTTTTGGTCATTTTATTTCGTCAACAGATAAGCAATTGGGATGTCCTTAATGAGACCCCAAATACTGGTTTCATGTTTGAGCAGTAATGGAAATTACTTTTCCTTTTGGAACAGGTGCACAAGAATCACAAGAATCACCGCAACAGCAGATCAAGAGTAAAATGAAGTATGCAAATGTAATCATATTTATCAGAGAATGCTTATGGCAGAAAGCTATTAATTTCTTCTCTGCTTCTTGACACTTTAACATATGCATCACCTGCTTCTTGCAAATGATTATTTTTGTGTTTTCCATCTCCGTTGACAGAGCATTATTTTCTTTTCCATTGCGTCTTGTTATTTTTCTAAACTTTCTCTGTCTGAAGATTGTAATGGCCTCTGATTGAAATTTCATTCAGAAAAACTAAGTGAAATACATGTTGTGTATTTAATGGAAAAAATAATTGCACGTCAGATGAAACAAAGCATGACGCATAGTAACCAGGACGACTGACTGAAAACACAAGTCAGCAAAGAGGTCAGGCTGTTCACTCTCTCATTTGCCGCGATTACTTGCTGCACTTGTTCATTTACTCATTCCATCACACTCTCACCTGACTGATCTGTTGCTCGCTTTGCTCACTCAGAGGTTTAGCTCTTCATTAGACAATCTGACAAATCCCCATAAAACAGTCAAATAAATGCATTAGAACGGTATTTGAGCTGCCATCGCTAAATTAAAATGAAGGTCTTAGTGTGTGGCGTTCAAGCATTTTCAGTGTGACGGGTAAAGTCTATTACTATAACTAAAATACCTCTTCTGCGCAACTGAGATGAACGTAAAAGTGGTATTTCATTTATTGTAATAGACTTTACCAGCTACATATTTATGTAATACAGTAACATTCAAGTTGCTCTTAACTATCTGCCTTTGATGTCTTGCAACATTTCCAGATGAAATCATTATTAATCATTTATTATATAAAATATCAGACAATTGTCACTCTTAGTGGAAATAGGTTTGTCAAGTGTTTGCTTCAAGAGGGTTTATAATCTGCACAATGTAACACAACATGTATCCTCAGATTAAAATGGCAACAAAAACATTTAACTTGAAGAAAAACAAAAAAGCTAAGCATGCTCCATTTTCTAAGATGGAAAAACATTGTATACTATATAGACAAAAATGGGAAAAAAAATACACATAGTTTTGTGCTTCACTATATACATGACATTTATTTGTCCGTTTGCTGCTAAATATTTGGGACTTTAAGATACATAAAAGTTCACACATTAATGTTCTGAAAATCATAAATATATATATTGTCATTTATCTAAATCTGTTTTCATACACTCTCATTGTAATACCTGACAAAGACACATTACAGAACAGTAATCTCCACCACTTTCCAGGACAGATGTACATATGATATTTAGTTGTTGAATTCAAGGTAGTTATTATTTTGAATTTTTGCGTGTCTCAAAATGTCACGCTGCTACAGCGCTTTCAAAAAACCTTATTGTTATGTGGGTTGTATTCTTCAGTCCTGTGTTCGACCTCTGCAGAACTGTGAATCCCACTGACACACTGAGAGCTCCTGTGCTCTCTGGAGAAGCACAGTTGCTGCATTTGGATGAATAAAAAGCAACATTTCCTGTAACGACCGTCTGCGAGACGACTGTTCAGGAGAGCTATTTCAATTCATCCCTGGAGCAGCCCACAGGAATTGAGCCCATATTGAGCTCACTCCTGGGCTCTGAGAGTGGTCAGGAAGATTGATTCTATGGCTAGATCACCACTCACTGAAGACTGAAGTGCACTATGGTTTGAGCATGTGCATCACTTGACCTTGTACTTGGATAAGAAACTAGAAATATGAAATGGAAAAAAAAAAAAAAAAAAAATCACATCATGTAAAAATAGAATAATTTAAGTGGCACCCAAAGTGCTGGTCATTCATAATTATTGTCTTTCATAATAGCAGGCCATCATAGCGCCACTATGCATAGTGTAATGACCTGTGGGTTATTGCACGGACAGTATGGTGGTGATCACCACAGCTGCCAAAGTGCCTCTAACCTTTAGAGTATCACTTATAATTAGCAGGGATAAGACATGCAAAAAATACCAGATGGTAACATTATTTGATAGTCTCCCAAAATGACGACCACGGTCCTTTAATTCTTTGTGTGATAGTTTTAATTAAAATGGCTTGTCAAAACGACAATTTACGCTAAATTGATGCTATGCACGATGCTATTAATACAATGTCACTGACATTCCTATTAATTACTCCGACTATAGTTGATATCACACACATCTTCATTATCGACATAAAGATTAACATTGCCTTAACTGTTGGAGGAACGGAGAAGTAATGCATTCATCTAAAATCCATTAAAAATGAATATCAACTCACTTTTAGGTTGGTTGAAGTGATGTATGGTCTACTTTACCTGTCATAGCTGAGATACACATGTATGTTTGAGTATACCACATGTGTACACGTGCATAGGCCAACCAACCCATAATATCTGATGATGCAGTTCTTTCACGTTTTTGCAGTGTTACAGCTATAGTACATTCAAAACAGCAGGTCACTAATGCATGCCACAATGAAGGAAATGAAAGAAAATGTGCTTGCTGTATGCCATCATTGTGTTTGTCATGATACCTTCAAGAAAAATAGTAATGTTATTCAGCAGTCTTTTTGATTGTAATGCAAACCAATAACTTATAATTCTCACAATATGAATCATATAAAAATAGATTTGGATACGGTATGGGTGAACCCTCCACCAGATTGTGAATTCTCTACCAGGATGGTCATTGATCAAAAAAAAAAGAAAGTCTTGTCTGTGGTGTGTTGCATGTTGTCCAGTTTGTGGTGAGTGAACAGTTCAGTCAGGTCTGTCTGGTTCATCTGTTTTTCTCCCTCTGATGGTATAGTCATCTTAATTCCCTTTGTCCTTACTTTGGAGCAGGAGGTGATATATAAAGGTCTGTGCTCACACAGGGTGTCTTCCTCTCCTCTCCCCTTGTCCTCCTGGACTGAATAATGTCTGGAGCGTCACTCATGGCTTGATATGATGAGTTATGTCCTGATTTCAGAGGAGTGGACATTTCATTTATTTGTAATGTAGACGTTTTATGATGCGGTCATGTATGATTCCATCCCATTGGCTCTGAGGTTTTATTGTCAGATAAGAACTGTGTCCTATTCACATTATTAGCTTTTGTGTTGAGAAATCTCTCAACTATAGATCCCCTTTTTCATCCTATATTATTTCTAAGTGAAGGACATTTTAGAGCATTTTTGAAGTCCTGATAAATGTTGACATGACCAACAAACTTTGTTCATGATTTCTGAGGTGCAGGTGAAGTTGTGACATCGTCAGTGACATCAATGCAATTAAACTACAAAATGCACAGGGCTTTGGGGTTGAGGTCATGCAAACCACTTCACTACCAAGACACAGTACCAAAAAAGCAAGGCGCAGATGAAAAGGCAGAAATGGTTACTGGATTTATCAGATACTTGGCCAATCCACATTCTTTATTTGTTGTATGTTAATTGTCCATAGTTTACGACTGTTTGTCCACACTGTTATCCTTTGTTTTATGGAGCCCACCACTGTGAGCTCAAAGTCAAACTCTATATGATGAGGTATTAGCCTCCGCCACCATTTCACTCAGACATGTCAAGGTCAGGTCACTGTGGGATTGTCTTCAACCCCCAGCGGTTGCAGCCACACATCTTCCCTCTGTTGGGGACATGCGTTATTTGTGTTCACCTCATCACTGCTCAGATGGCCTGTGCAGAGATAATAATAGCCCTTTAACCTTCTAAATGATTACAATTGTTAAGAAAACAGCTGCTTGTGCTGCCATTCTACCTTTTTTTATGTTCAGATCTGAACAATTCAGTATTTTCAAATGTGAGACAATGCAATTAGCAAATCACAAAGACTACAATTTATTGCTAGTTGTGTTAAAGGTGAATAACAGCAGTTGTTTACAGCAAGGTCCTAGAATTTTTAATATTTTACACAGTCACGGAATTGGTAATAAAAAAGTTCTATTTCTGGTAATTCTGCGTTCTAATTGAATTAATTCATACATGTTGGAACCAATTTATATCTAATATCCATATCTTATATCTATATAAGATCTTGACATTGAATTACAAGCTTTTTATGCTTCATCATGTTGTAAATCTATTAACATTGTGAATTTTGAAAAGAATCTTGACTAAATTATTATGTCCCAAATCAAATTGAATTGCAATATTTGTCAGAAAAATCCCAGATATTAGATTTTCCCCTGAAGCGTTCAGCCCTTGTTTTGGTAACTGATGTCTTACTTTTTACTTCAAAGATACCATATGTAAGCAAGGCAGTTATTTACGCAACCATGTTGTATGTTTTCATATTCCCTCCTGCAGCAGGGCTCCAATGATGAACCTGCCCGCCTGCCTGATGATCTTGTACTCCCGAGCACTGAGACCTCCAGTTTCCTGCCATGGTGTTTACTCTGAGACGGCCAGCAGAGGAAGGAGAGGGGATCCATTTGTCCCAAGGTGAGACACACTCTCCAACACCCTGATGTTAAATAAACACTCCCAGACCTCTGGCCAGCTCACTCCAGCTACTGGAATACTGTTGGTGTGTCGAGATGATGGAGGGCTATTGTTATCTATCGCCTCTGCACTCTGCTGAGAGGCCAAGGAGATGGCTGGCCACAGCGGCATACACATGAACTCTCCCACTCACATTAATAAATAAAAATAGAACAAGATATTTTCAGACACTTTCTTAGAATAACATTTGATTGAAGAGAGACAGAGGTAGGGACTGGGGGAAAAAAAATTAGAGCGCAGCTCAGCGTGTGTTTCATCACCTGAAAAGCCAATGAGGGAGAGCGTCTCCGCGTCAACAACTGTAAAGCGTATCCCAGCTTCTGCTGCTGCTGCTGCCATCTCCGCTGCACGCTACACTAACCAAGAATGTGTATTTCTGCAGATGATTAAATCAATACCATTTTGACAAGACTTGTTGGAACATGCCTCTTTATTTTACACAATTCCTTCCCTTTCGTCAGGGAGCATTTATCAACCTGCCGGGGTGCTGTCACCTAATGGAGATTGTTCTTTAGTCTGCACTTGATAGAAGGGAACGATTATGATGCATGTCGATAGTTTACAGAGGTATTGACACAGGAACAAAGAGCAGAACCTTGCGGCTGTTGGCCTTTTCCCTCATTCTCTGAAAGCGCCTTGGTCTTGTTTCAAATTTTCTCTCTCGCATTTCTTTTGTTTTAGTGGTCAATTAAGGTCTAAAGGCCCCAAATTGCTGCAGCTTGTGAGGAGACTCCAGTGTTGTTGTATTTACTTTACAACACAAACCAGGCAGCCTGCTTCCTCTGTCACGTGTTTTGGCCTGAGCCCTTCCCCCAAACAAAAAAAAAAATCTGTCATCTTGAAAATGCCTGCTCTTGCACTCTTTGGTTTGGCACACAGGGAGTTAATGATAAAAAGCAGCCCAGGGTGTGACAACAGGCCGTGAATATAATAAGCTTGAAGGAGACAGGAATGAGAAAAGGTGGGATGCATATAAAAAGAGGGAGGAGAGTGGGAAAACAAATGATGAGCTCTACCTATAAATTCTTCATCTGCATTGGCTGATAGGAATGGCTTGACTGTGCGCTCAGCTGTGACTTAACAACTAATCCGGTTTGTAAGTTATTATTTATCTTCAGGAAAGTTTGTCAAAGTTGAGCTTTGATTTTCTACCCTGATTTCCCTCTTGTGGCTTGCTCTCGCACATGGTCCCCACATAATTTATGACTGCCTCTGGTCTTGATGACAGATTATTAAAAGTAGAATTAGTTTTTTGCACAGGATTTCTCCACTGGGAATTGGGAAGGCAGTGCTCTCCATGGAAGGTCTCTTACGAGGTCTCCATTACTAATAGAAGTTTTTTCTCTGATGGGGGGCAAGGAGACTAATGATTTGAATTTACTGTGGCAGCCATCACGTGGTCTGGAAGGCATCAGTCGAACAGACAAGAGGTTAACTTCCTCCCTGTGGAGAGGTTTATTGGATTGTTTAGCAGCAGAAGGATAATGTTTTTGTCATAGACTGCTGCGGCAAAACAGTGGTGTGGCAAGGAAAAGGGGAGAAGAGAAATGAAGGGAGGAAGGACAGAGAAAGCGGGGTTCCAGGGATTGATAGAGGGGCAGAGAAGAGAGGTGGATGAAAGAGGGAAAACAGTATGATTATAGGACAGTGAGTAAGGCAAATGCAAGTTATTTCTGATATCGGTGGATGGATAAGATACAGCATGGAGACAGTGCACCATTTTTACACATATCTTACCATGTGCACAGAGAGAAGCACACTTCCATTCAGGGGTGAGAACAAAACACGAGTGCACGCATGCACATTCAGTCTCACTCACATAGACAAAAAGAGAGATGTTAGTTCCTTTCACCTGATGGCCGTTTGGAGCTTGTACTCCCAGCATGCCTCGGCAGTATGGGTACCAGAGGGGAGTCACAGCGCAGCTGAGAGCCTCGGCTTAATCTTATGCATCATTAAGCACTCAGCGGCAAGCCAGCGCTGTTCATATACATCATCCACGCTTAATAAACATAATGATGACATAAGATGTAATTCTAGATGAATTTTCATTTTATAGGGAAATGGAGAATTCCTGTAGAAAGGAAAGGGAAAAAAGTAAATTATCTGGGAAGTACAAAATAAATTATGTTTTTTTTCCCCCCACCAACTTAGATGAATGTAGGTGTTTGCATCTGAATTGGGGATAGCGTGTTAGGCTGCATGTAGACGTGGTGTTGATGGCAGTGGTCGATGAGGCTTTTGGGTATGGCAGTGATGGTGTGGCAGGTGTGGTTAGATGAGAGGCGGGGTTGTGGCAGTGAGTGGAGATGTGGGGAAGGGGGTTGGAGAAAAATGGGGGTGGCTATTACGAAACGTTTGCAATTTTTAATTCCTAATCGCAGGGCATGATGGACAGGCTGGGACATCTCAGAGAGGAGCTCATCCATCATGGGAAGAGGAATTTATATATATATTTTTACTGCGGCACGCAGACAGAGAGAGAGAGAGAGAGATGTAAAAAAAAATTCAGATCAGATGGAGCTACCATACAAAAGGGGAGAGGGAAAACCGATTCCAGATGAAAGGGAGCAATGTGGGAGTGAAAGGGCAGTGGGTACTGTGGGAGGGCATCACAGCCCAGAGATTGCTTCATGTCTCCCTGCTGGGACTCTGGAGTAGCTTGGCCTGGAAATGAGTTCTGCTCTCAGGGACTGTACTAGACACTGAACCATCCTGAGAGCTACCCCCCACCCCCCCTTGTCCTTAGAAGATAGCACACGTAAAGAGTTGTGACCTGGCAATGGTAAAGTGAATAGCAATGGGATATAATCAACCAAGGAAACGGCAGAGGTGCTTGAACACAATGCAAACCTCTCCAAGAATCTGTGCTTAATGTTTGCTTCTGAACATTTGTCAACCACAAAATAAAATAATAAAATCCTGAGGTCACTTTCACATAGTTTGACAACATAACTTATCTACTAAATGACTCTTGGAATGCACCTCCAGCTGATTGTTTCCTCTTTGTCAAAGCAAGTTTTTTGCAAACTGCATCCTGATAGCACAGATCACCCTGAGAGTATGTAAACTATACATCAAACATGATAATGTCTCATTATGTCTGAGAAATAATTAGCTTCATTGTGTTGAGGTCCTGGTTGCCTGCCTTTTTTGAGGCATAATGTGAGTTTTAGACCTCAGCAAGTTTGGAGCCAGTGGACCATACGTGCCAGTATGCCACTGGGTGGGCCAAGTCTCTCAATGCAGGGATCATTAACACCCCTCTTTCTCTCTCTCTCTCTCCCTCTCTCTCTCCCTCTCCCTCCCTGTCTATTTCTCCCCTCTCTTGTTTTTATTCTACTCTTGATTTTATTTCTGTCCATAATTTAAATGAAGCCTATCTTTTTCCATGCAGATTAAACAGAATATGTACCACTTTGAGTCCAATATATGTATATTTATTAAATAACATGTAAAACAATTGAGTATCTACAAGTGTTGTCATTAACAAGTCCTTTTGTGCCTGCTCTGACGTCATCCTCTAGTTACCCATAATTCCCTTCAGTCTTCTTTCTCTGGGGAAAAAAAAAAAAGAACAGTAATAGGCAGAGAACAGTGACAGGATCAGAGAAATGGGCTTTTAACTAACATGCAAAGTGATGAATGGATTGACCACAATGTAGACTAATGGAGTCATGGAACTAATTAGGCCGAGCAGAGCTGTGCTTAAATGTAAATGGATTGAGCTGGATGAGACGTTGGAACAGCTGAGAGAATGATGAGGTCCTTCACTCGGGGGTCAATCGATGGCCAGGCAAACACAATATATGAGCCCTTGTAAAGTTCTAGTCAAGTTGTGTTAATGTGTTAGAATTCAGGTATTGAATGCATGTACAGTATGGAGTCGGTCTATTTATGCTGGGATATCTCACAGTGTCATTGATACATATGGCTGACTGCATGACTTGCAGAAAAGCTGTAATAAATCTCTAATCATGCTCGTCCCCAGTGCCCAGCTCTCAGACCCTGCATCTTGGCACCGACCACATGTTTGCTGGTGTGCCCTCTGACTCTGCGGTCCGTGTAGACCGCTGTCGATGGCTGCGCCTCAGATCCGCAGCTTTCAGCTCGAGTATGGCTGCAAAAATAATTAATATGCTCAGCTACAGCGCCTTACCCTGGCGTCTCCCTCTTACGTTGAGCTGCATTTCATGCATTCATTCAGCCTTTATGGCCATGACCTTGTAAACATCTGTGGAGAGAAGAAAGTCACAGCAGCATGCAGACTGGAATTCTCTGTGTGTGTTTGCCTTTGCCTGCTATGCTTCCTAGCGTGTCGTGTACATCATTTATTTGTGAAAAAAAAGCTTGCTTGCTAGAGGAAACTCCAGCCCAAGAGGAGCAATAACATCCACTGTGAAGCCTACCAGTTGATGGGAAGTGGTTCGTGCCCTCTGTTTGGCTCTGTAGGTGCTGCACATCCCAGAATTAATGTGTGCAGAAATGCAAATAACCCAGCCCAGTAAAAGTTGACATTGCCTCCTCTGATAAATTTTTGTGCTGAGGTAAGAGACAATTTAATGCAGAATTAGAAGTCACTCTCTGCCACCATTTACATCCTTAATTAGCTGTAATTTCTCTGCACCCATTAGAGAGAGAGAGAGAGTGAGTGAGTGAGAGAAAGAGAGATAGTGAGAGAGAGAGAGAGAGATAGAGGGGGAGAGGACACAATAGAAGAAGAGGTTAAGATGAAAGCTGTGTTCCTGTCCCTGTTGCCAGGCCGGTGTGAGTCTGTGTGTGTTGTGAGGTTGTGTATCAGTGCATCCTCTCCAGCTAGGTTGCCTTTGGTGATTGATACACGTCTTGCTCAGTCACCAGCCATTGGCACTGGGGTGGATGTAAACACTGATTAGAGGGAGGAAATGAGGCCCTCACTTTGTCCTCTGTGTCAGGGAGCACTGCGGTGGCTGTCTCTGTTTGTCTAGTTCTTTCCACCTGAGCACGTTTCAGAGGACACCGTTAGCTACGCTTTATGGCCCTTATTTAGATAGCGACACAACGGGATGCTCCTTTTGCTCTTTGACTGACATGCCGAGCCGTGTGCTCAGCAATTCAACTCCCTGCACCGGACAAAGTGCACACAAGTTTGGGGAGTGCACAGAAAAATGATGCTGTGTCAGTTTGAATGAAGGAGATGATGAACATGGTGACATGTGACATGGTGGTAATTTGATAGGAATGCACAGGAGGCATAGAGTAATGTATCTTATTTTTAGTTTCATATGGAATATGAGGTTTGTTTTAGCGCTTTGTCTTTATTTTGCTTTTCATTGGCGGTTGATTAATTTTACAACGTATTTGCATTTGGTTATATTCAAGTAAAAGTATTGCTGATTTTTTTGTCAGTTTTATAAAATGCACACAAGCACAATGTGTGTTGTGTATGTTCAGGTTACTGTTTTTTTTATTTAGGGACATTAATCATACTGTTTACCTGTAATGTTACAGGACTTGAAAATCATGAAACTGGATACATTCCACTTACGAAATTATGACAAACCACTCAATTCGAAGAACAAATCCGCTTTGGCTCCTTTGGTGGTGTTGTTACCAGGAAAAGAACAGCGAGGAAAGAGTGCTGCACAGAAAACATTTTTCTTTCTTTGCTGGGAAAAATGAACTGTCAACATTTAATGATAGATATTTGCATTGTGATACAAATCGTGTCCTTGGCCCTAAACATAAGATATAGATCCATTTATAATGAATTCAGATAAAGTGTCCTCTTTGCATTCTCACTCTAATGGATTTGTGGAGCCAGCATCAGTGACCCTGATGCAATCGACAAAAACCTGTGCCTGTGAATGATCAAGACAGACATCTATCATTTCCTCTCACACCTTCTAAGATGTCGCTGATACTTAGGTGTAAATGTATTTTTTTTTTTTTTTACTAAATGTATGTGTAACTTCTGCAAGCTGACTGACTTCTTTTCATGGTGTTGTGAGAATGTGCAGAAGAAAGGGGGCAAAAAGACATTAGATTTTTTTCCATCATTAAGCTGTGTCTGGGAGATGATGTGCTAGCCGTATGTGGTCCAGGGGAAGTATTTATAGCCCTGCTGGAATCTTGCTGTGCTGCGTTGATAGCAGAGATAATGGGAGAGAATGGGACGCAGCGAACTGTTCTAATGACACCAACAAGACAAGAGAACAGCAAGGATAAATAAATGTTAGCCATTTTGTCTCGCACATCATTTGCATTTTTTCTTGTTTTGGTCACTTATAGACTCAAACAATAACAATGAGGCGGGGGGGGGAGCTTTTGCTGAATGTAAAATCAGAAATAACAAAAACCGAACTACTTAGTATGCAAGTAATTGATTTTATTTTCTAATAGTGTGACACTCAGTTAAAGATAGTGCCGGTTTTTAATTTTTAGCCGCTTTAATTCCAGCGCAGCTGCTTGAGTGGGTTTCCTTGTGAAATAGGGGGAATACAAACAAGAATTCACTTCATTACACAGGAACAAACTGTACAGAAATTGCACTTACTGATGGAGATGACTGTTAAACATGCACAGCATTATGTGCTCTGCCTGTGCTGAAAAATGCTGGAGACATTAAACTATGAGTGTTAGAGTACAGACATTGAGCCAGTAAAGAGGACCAATTACCAAAGACTAAGTTTGAAGAGTGTTATTCCCAGGGATGATCAAAAGGGACAGCTGATTAAAGAAATACATTGACCTTAAAATCATCCTAATTTAATCGGACTCACCGTAATTGATAAGATTTTTCTTTTTTACTTCTTGTCTTTAGCGGCTCACTGTACCACTAATTCAGATGTTACTGACGTTGCTGACAAATCTTAATGAGTGGCTTGGACATTTGTACAGAAAAAAATATCTTAATTGTTTATTTAATACTTCCATCAGGCAACAAGAGTAGTTGCAGTAACTTTGTGAAAGAGTGGGTCATTAGTGTAACCTCTGGGCCCCGTTTTGCTGCTAGAAGGTAATGAGAGACAAACAGCATGGTCAGCAGTAGGCATAAGTGCTGGGGTTTATGGGCAGTGTGTTGTGTCCCAGGTTAACACTGATGCCACCATTTAGAGCTCTGTGTTTTAGCACCCGCCTGCTAATTGAGATGACAAAGGCCATAACAATGACATTGTTGGCCAAACGGCCCTCTCTAGACCTGCGTCTGGCTCCAGTCAAGGACATCCTGCAGCGTGTAAGTGCAACCTTGGAATTTAAGATGGTGTCTGAGACCTTATGTGTATCTTGAAAAACAATTAGTGTGGCTCAGGTGAGCCAGCAAACATTCTCAGACCCTTTTAAGTGCCAGAGGTTCACCACTTGTTTTGTTTGTTTTACTTAAAGTCACATAAACTACATTCTCCACTCGCAACAGTGGCACACAAAGGGCTCGGGAAAAACAACTGGAATGGATATTGTGTTGTGTGTGTTTGCTATTTGAAAAAGTAAGATTACCTTATTTCTCATTCATGATTCTCATTATGCACCGAGGCGTCCTTGTAAATAGGCTGCTGTTGTAATATGAAACAACATGAATTGACACCCCATAAAACATATATAATGTGTTAACAAGAGATATAAACAGGGCCAGCTGTTGAATTATCTTTGACTATCCTAAAACTGTGTTTGTGATCAATTAAGGCTCAGCCTCTCATTTTCACATTGGAAACGGGATGTCTTATGTTACCAATCTAATAATAGTAATGCATATGGCGAGTGTTTTGATTAACATAATGGAAAAATAGCCCACATAATTTATCTTCTAAGTCCGAGGGAGAGAGAGCCAGATTGGAGCCTGAGGACTCAATCCACCTCAACATATGCTGCCATTGTAAGTCTCTGAATGTGGAGCATCTCGAGCCTCGTTCCCATGATATTTATTGAAAAACATTTGACTTTACGAGCTGCATACTTAATGAATGCCTATCGATGCTGCGATGAGGCTATAATTCTACATATAAGTATCACAACCACACGTGGGCCACTAACGTTGTTTTTAATTGTGATTTTCTCTATTTTCTGTTTGACGCTGGGTAAAAGACCACTCTCTATCACCATTTATGACATAGTTATTTTGCAGGTATTTTGCATTAGTATAGCAAACATAACATATTTTCTTTTTCTTTGCTAAAACACCTGCCCAATTTCCGAATCAACCTTTGAAGATTTAGTTTTGTCATATTAGTCATCTGTGTCAATCCCTCTGACATGAAGCACCAACAGGGATTTATCTGTCTAAATATCTTACATGTACAGCTCCAGCCTGATGTGAGCAATGACTGAACAAGAACACAGATTTAATCCTCTGTTGCTATACACTGCCATAAAGGAGGTGTTGGTGTCTGGTCCAGCTACAGCTTTATACCCAGCAAGAGACAAACATAATTCAAATGCATTGCCTAGCTTATCTTTTAAGATTGAAAACAAAACCGCAGAAGTAAATCTCATTCATATATTTGTCTGAAACCAGATCTGCTGTTGCTACTTAACACTAGTCTATTGGTTTTGTCTGAGTGATTCACCTATCGGAGGAAAGTTAGATGTATTCCACTGATTGTCTAGCTGCAAGGAAAAATCCATCTCTGAGCATCCTGCGGCTGCTGGGCCTTTATTGACATATCAGATGGGACATTGGAGGAGAAATTGGCCTCATTTGTTTCTCATGTCACCTTAATGGCAGATCTCTTTCAAGGGGCAAAGAATTGACAAGCCTCCGGTCTCAGTGAGCAAACAGCCAAACCTACTTTATTAGTTTCCTCTTGCAAACAGTCTGCCTAATGTGGTCAGCTAGATCATCTACAAAAGTTGAAAAGATCGCCCAGAAAGTATTAATCAAGTCCTCTGACTGATTGTCTCTGCATGATAAATTATCTGGAAAGGGACAGTGTTGCTATAGCCCAGGGACATTCATCACGCACATAGGCTGAGTAGGGATTCCGGGAGGGAAGCGACTGTGCTAACAAAGTGGAAGGGTCAGTTAGATATGTTCAGGTGGGATGTACTGTATGTAGCAGCTCAGAAACTTTGATAAAGTGGTTTAGACTGCTTCATTCTGTTTTGGTTGGAAATGACTGATATGATGTTATAAACAGTTTTTTTTTTATGTTGTCCAGCTTTATGACACCTATCTTCTTCAGTTTGTTATCCAATACCCATCATCACTGTCAATACCTCTACCAATCACTTCCCTCTTCAGCAGTGTTAGTGTCTTGTTTCCTGGCTTGATTGAAGTTTCTGCGCGTCACTTAGAAATGAACAGGTGTCAACCTAGCACAGGCACCTCGCAGATGGCAGCATAATTAGCATTGATTCTGGCAGGCTTTCACAGGCCAGGGTCTAGATGGCCGTGACGACCAACTAACCTCCCCACCTCTTGATGGGCTACCTCTGGGACAGATCGAATCTCATTTTACTCCTAGAGCTGTGCACACTAAAGGACTCCTTAGTAACACACAACATCTGAGGCTCACAAATCCTGCTGAGGAGAAACAACTGACAGTGTAAACATGCTCTTTAGCTGAGTTAAGTAAACTGTGATCAGCGCTTCACTTTATTTTGGATAATGACTTAAAATGAACTTGATTCTAATCTGCAAAATGAACTTGATTCTAATCTGCATTTTCGCAGTTACTTATGAGGACTGCAACAAATTATTATTTTCATGACAAAATGAATAATATCTACAGTTCTATTTTGTTCAACCACCAGCCCACACCCCAAAGATATTTGTTTTTTATGGTACACAAAGAAAATCAGGAAAACATTCCCATTTTATGAGCTGAAACCCTGATTGTTTTCAGAATATCTTTAAACTTGATTGGCTGAAATGTTTCCAGTTAGTTTTTCTGTCATTGGTCTAATCAATTTATCAACTTATCATTTAAGCTCTGTTGTTGATCTTAGTTGTTGATCTGGATCAATATATTGATTTGGAATATAGATTAAGCTTAATTTAGATTTATGTATTTATCGTCCCCTTTCTAAAATCATCTATCATAACTAATATTTTATTTTATTTTGCCATTATTTTGTTAAGGATCACACGTTGAGAATAAACAGGATGAATAGAATGAAAGAATACAATCTGGAATCAATACAAGGCAACATCATTCAAAAGCAGGCAACAGGATTAATCTCTAATATCCAGTGTTTCACATAGAATTAATTTCCATCGATGGCATTTATGCTGATTATTGCCTGCTGTTGTGAGAATGTGGGAAAACTTCTAGAGGAAATTGAAATTCTGCTAACCTCTATCTTAGCCACTGTTTATATTTGTTGTGAAAATTGTAATTTTCAATGTATGAGACACTTAAAAATGTAATTTGGGCTTTCCTTTTTTTCATGCAGTCATGATTAGAGCACACAGCGGCTCTGCATCACAGCTAGTTAGCATGCCTGTTTGGCCAGGGCAATATGACTGTAAAATTATTTATAATAGTTTTTCTCCTTGGTGAATTTTAAATTGTTAATGACAGAAAGCAACACACATTTGTTAAAAAGAAAACATTAAACAGTCATTAAATATTTTATCTCAAAGTGTGTTTGTGTAATGTATGGCCATTATATTAATTTACCTTGAATCTTTGTTACACATATAAATTATATAACAATATATTGTTATTGTATTATTATCAAGCTCTAGTTGCTCTAGCTGTATGTAGCCCATTGATTAAAAAAAGGTGTACAGTTATACTGTGGTTGGCAGTACTTGCAAGCTTTCAAAGACGTCACAGCTAGAAAATGGAAAAAAAATGTTCACGATTTCCTGTGTCATCTTTACATCACTGCCGATCTGAGCTGGAGAAGATAAAAACCTTTGGCTACTACAAAATCATATGATCCGTAGATGAATGCCGAAGCCAAAAGCCAGATGTTAGTGGTGTGTGTCTGTGATTTTTTTTTTTTTTCCCCTTGTCCAGTGTGAGAGGAACGTATGTGTGTCACTCTTCATGCCTCAGTTCGCCTCCTCTTGCCTGGTATTTGTATATTGCAGATTGTGAGGTGGAACAGGCCAGCCTCTGCACTTCCTGCACTTTCAATTGGATCTCATCTAATCTTATTTCACCGTGTCAAATGGCAGCATGACATGCTGTTTTACTCCGTAACATTTGGTTGTAGTGAACAGCTGACTGCATCCGACGCGAGGAGTCCTCTTGTTATTATGAACCACTTGTAACGGTGTGTCTGTGGGGTTGTTGTCAGAGTCGCTGGGTCATGCAGACATGTTGGTCACTAATACAATACAGAGAAAATTGCTTCCGCGGCAGACATTTGTCATTTATTTTCACTCTTGTATTTCAGCGTGTTCAATCCATTACAGGAACATTTTATGAATCGCTAGACAAATTTACACAAAGACTTTTTAATAACATCCAGTGTAGCTTGAATATGGAAACATCGCCGTCTAAGTGCCTTTATTATGGCAACCGAATGCACAACACAGAACAGGAGCACACATCAGTGACTCATTATTGTTAGTATCAATAATATAATTGATGATCTCCAGTGCATTTTTCCCCCTTTTTTCTCCTAGTATTGTCATCACTTAGTCCCTAACAATGAGAACCACCCTTGCTGTATGCTGCACTGGTCAGGTGTCAGGATTCATTATATTTGGCTAAGATTTGCATAATGCAAGAGTCATCAAATTAAATTTGCATAATTTCTTTGATTACACTTGTTATTAAATGTGAGTGACATTGATTTACAAAATGGCCTGATAAAAGGTTAATGGCTGTTGTCACCTTTGTGCGCCTCCAGTGTCTTTCCACAGTCATTGCAAAGCTTTATCCAGTGTCTTTATCCTTAAATAACATGGTCTCATACAGTATACCTCACTGCCTCTGCCCTCTATAATTGTGAGAGAAAGAAATTTAAATAGAATGAACAGCCATAACATTGGTGTGCCCTGACTCATTCAAGCACATTTACGTGGGCTATTATTGACAGATGGCTAAGTGTCATTTGTCAAGAAAGGAAGAATTGACAGGGCTAAGAAATGGAGTGAAATAACGGTCAATCAAACCTATTTTGCAGTCACAGGGGGAAAAAAGGGGACATCTCCAGCGTTTCATTTTCCTCTGGGAGACAGAATAAGATCATAATACCTATTTTCATAATAATACAAACAGCCTGTAGGCTACAAAATAGGAAGCAGGCCATATTCTGTGAATCTGTGCATTGCCTGTCAGAGACAGAAGGGTTTCAATCTCTTTTTCATTTCATCCTGATAGCTCTGCCTTTTATTACCGAGGGACAGGAATGTTTCCTGAGGTAAAAAGGAGAGCACATTCCCAAGATAAAGTTGGAGGTTTACAGCTATTTCCAGCCGTAATGTATTATTCCGTTAAAGCAATGATCAGGTAGTGTTGGATGAATGGGAGATGTTCAGCACCATTACTGCCTGGCACATCAGTGAGGCATTATTACATTATCGCTGCTCTTTAGTAGGAGATTGGGTGTGTGACCGGGTTCTGAATACACTCATCCCACTCTCCACGGCGTAAATTGCAGATTGGCTCATTGACTTCAATGATAAAATGTAAAAATTGCCAGTAAAGAGAACATAGACTCAGGTTACTCCTTAGCTGTTTGTCAACGGCAGATGTGACTCAGTTGGTGCAGAGCATGTTAAAGAGTTTCATCTCCCAGAAGTCAATGTCATTTATGCCTGAAACTGCTAAAGCAATAGCTCATCTTGTCTCTGGTGTGTCATACTACACTGCCTTTGTCTGAGATAAAAATTTGCTCTGGTTGTGGGCTAAAATCCTAAAATGTCACAGCAAAGATTTACTAATAGATGTAACCAGAAGGTGTTGAAATAAAAAAAAAAGTATCGCATATTCCAATTTAAAAGATTCCATATTTAATTCTACAACCACTAAAGATCTGCAGAACGCTGTCATGTCATTTAAATAATTAACAATTACAATACATGTCACTAGCATCTTTGGGATAATTTGTGTTTGGTAATTGACAGCTAATTAATTAAGTAATGCATCAGCCGTCCATCCCACAGACCATGTGTTCAGTGTGTGCTTTAGTGCCACATCAAAGAAAAACCTGAAGATATTATTATTCTGCTTATTAGGGGCCTGGGCAGGTGATTCTGAAAATGGATACGGCTAATGTTATTTCGCATGACACTCCACAGGAGCATTAATCCATGATAATTACCTTGGAAGGAAGCAAATAAAGACAAACTAATGGCGGGTTTGATCATCAATTTCAGACATTCGACTCAAATGCCCTACATTTTTATGCAGGAAACGTCCAGTTGCTGTGCTTCTGCTTGGAATGCCTTTTTAAGTGTATATTATCCTGTCCTTGACTGGGGAAGTGCTAGGAGAAATCATTAAAGCAAATTAGACTATTAACATCCTAAAGAGCATTTATCTTGTGGATCAATAGGCTCTCATCTTCTTTAGAGGACCCATCGGTGTCCTAAAGCCATTATGAGTCAGATTATGAGGATAGTCAATTCATTACATGCAGGTAGGCCCATAATTATTGACACCATGATAACAATAATAATTTGAAGTGCATATCTTTTGTAACTTTTAAATTATTTTTAAAAAACCAAACAACAAGTAAAAAACACATTACTTTAAATAAATGTCTTCAGCTGAATTCATTAAAATTTTCGCACAATCTCAGGAGAATCCAGCCGTTCACTGAAGAGGCTATTTAAAGCATCCTCTCAGAAAAAAAGAAAAAAAGTCTCTTGGCATTGATACACTTGTCGTAGATCAAGCAACACCTCACCATATGATTTTTCCTGCTTTGCTGACTGTGTGTGAAGATGCCATACACCTAGAATGGATTGGATCTGCAGTCTACCATCACAGGATCTGTGATGCTCCAATCAACACACAAGATGTTCAGACATTTATAATTGCATCATTTTGCAGCGCGCTGCATGTGACGTCACGGCTGCCTTGTTTGTTTGCACACGCTCATATTCGTGTCTCTCGGATTTGTCAGCAAGATAAATCGACATATATGTTTTTTTGTTTTTTTTTTCCTTTCACTTGGATCATTCTTTCAGGTTTCCATTGTATGTCAAATGTGCATTTAAAGAAGCAGGAAGAATAGAATAATCAGATATCATGTGGCCCCGGAGTCAACATACACAAATCAACAGAGCAGCAGCCTTTGACGTGATGTTGATTTGATGAACATGATGTGATACTATTATCTCTCCCCAAGCCTCTGTCAGTGTGTTGACTAAGACAAGTATTGTCCTAAAACCCATAAATCTCACCCCCTTATGTTGTGTCCATAATAGTCCTAAATAGGAATAAAATGACTTTCCCTTTTTTTTTATCAGTTGTTATGCTAAAAACTATAACCTCAAAGTGACCGCTGCCACGCATAATACGCTGCGCCGTTTGTCGTGTGCTGAAAAGGCGAGCGGGAGTTCCTTCTGTTCCCCATATGGCCCTATTGTCTTGGTAATGCCGTACAATGCTCCCCCCCTCCGGAGCATGCTCCCAGCCCCGCTGATAGAAAATAAACTGTTGGTTTCACAGAGGCGAGCAGGAGGCCTGTGGACACAGAAGTGTGTAAGATGTGGGGCTCCCAAGCGCGTGGCAGGTCGATTCCACCCCACGGCCAGAGACGAGCCAGCTGAAGAAATGGAAAGCGTTCCCTGAGCAGTAGAGGAGGAATTCTGCACCACAGCAGGATGTTTTTTTGAGAAGTTTTTGAGAGGTATTTTCTCAGATTAGAAAAGAGCACTAGTTGTGAATGTACATGTTACTACTCAACAGGGTATTGTAGCGTATTTCTCCTTTAATAATAGTCACTCCCTCTATCTTCACTTCAGTTAGAAGCATCATTTCCCTGACTGACTCGCTGTCAAATAATTTCCAGCTCCAAGTTTGAAATTTAACCTGTCAATCAATCGTGGCAGCGATGATTTTTCCTCTTTGGTAGCGACGTAAAAATAAAATGGAGCACTGCGTCAACTGTGTATATTTAGATTAATTTAAGACATCATTTTTGACTTGTATGTTCCGACACACTCCATCAACAAATAATTACAGCAAACTCCATCAACAAATAATTGTAAATATTTTAATTTATTGATTCATTAGCTATTGGCACAGCAGTGGAGCATCACTGGAGCTGTGTCCTTTTTGCAGGCTGTGTGAATATTTCCTCTGTAGCTTTCATTGTTTTGTCCCTTGTAGCACTGAAGCTAATCCAATCAGTCAAGGAGCTGCTGAGTAGGTTACAACAGATCAGACCATTTAAACACCAACTTGCGGTTACGTTTTCAGCGTACGTTTGTTAAAACGCATATATTTTTGTAACAGACAGTTGTTTTTACTATTAGTTAATTTAACTTTTATCATTTGGTCATACAAAATGCAAGAATATATTGTAAAAAAAAAAAAAAAAAATTAAAAATCATTATCAATTATCTTTTGAAAATTGATTTACATGCCAAAATGGTTCCTGATTATTTTTCTATTCATAGAATAATGAATACCTAATCAATTAATCGACAGATGCACATTACTATACATGCATTTGTGTGTGCAAGCTTGTAGCATCATGTTTTTCTTTTTACCACAAACCTATTACTCTACTATTTGTTTCACTGTTATTTTTCTTTTTTGACATGCTCCCTTCTTTGCCCCTTTAACAGTGACCAGAACATTATTAAGAGCACAGTGGAGACATGACTCTGTGTGCAAGGAGCTGGAGGCTTTGGGAATTTAGGGGTCACCTGGTCAATGAATATGAAGGCCCCTCTTATTATGACTTTGTCAATGACAAATAACAAACTGTTGGTATATGAAATGCTCCATTGTATCATTTTGTGGAAGACAAGAGACATTTTCAGCCTGGCTGCCTGTACACTAGCCTTTGAGCTGGCCCTGGAAAAGCTGTTTGTTTGACCCTAAGGAGTGAGAATTGACAAAGCAAGCCGGGAGCATTTGTTTCATCTGCTAAGCCATAGATTGAAAATGATTTCCCAGTGCCCCGTTTGAGATCCCGCTGAAGGGGGTCATCAATTATTTCCTGATACGTGACACAATATTGTACCTATTTTACTGACCACTGCTTTCTGGTTGGTCAGATAGCATCTCTTTTATCAGCCTATTATTGATGGTGAATGGAAGCACAGTAAACAGACCTGTGGGTTTATTTCTACTTTCTCTCTGCCAGAGTGCTGCAGTGCCACAGGATGAGGAGTGTATTCAGAAAACACAGAGGATGAGTCAGATACCAAAAACCATAGAAAACCTATTGTTAAACAGGTTAATTAGATTCCCCGTGTCATAAAATATCTTGAGTTCTGTGAGAGAGTACCTCCAAGTGTAGTAATAATGTAATAATGCCTGTTTATTCAACCGGTTTACACACACATACATCATGCAAAAAAAGAAAAAAAAAAATACAACAATTGTAAGACATTCACATACAATAAAACTCTTTTAGACAATGCTGTTTAATCTTCATTTTGCTGGGAGAAGTGTGAGTCTGCTGAAAGCAGACTGTTTTTTTTTTTTTTTTTGAGCAAATGGAGTTCTAAATTGCTTTTTTTAAGTACCATGCGCCAGGGTAATGTCTAGAGGTACCGACACAGCATTCCCGTGGCAATGATTTATGGTGAGGGGCAGCCACAAATTGACTTGTATGCAAGAAATGTAAATGGAAGTGGGACATTTGATGGAGAAGCTCATTTCCAGCCTTAAATGTTTTAAATTAACCACACAAACTCACAAGGCAAAATGTTAATGGGCATTTTTCACTTCCCTCCCTCCTTCATTCTTCTCCCCCTTAACTTAATCTACATTACAGGTCAATTTATTATACAAACAGTGATATTGCTCTAGATTTGCAAGGATCAATGCATTTGACAAAGGGGATTCATTTCAGGAAATAAACCTTTGAAATTAGCCAGGGAATGAGGTAAATCTGTGGAATGATGTACTGTACAGTGTGTTTAGCACAGAACAGTGTCGGTTACATTAAGATGCAACCAAAACAAAGGATGCGTGGAACATGTCAACAAAGAAAGACAACTAAACTCATTTCCCACCTAGGCTGTTTAATGAACATTTATTCTGATACAGTATACACATAATCTGATCACAGTTTTAGTCGTACTGTAGCAAGGGTTTGGTGCAAAGAAACATTTTTGGGAAGTCCTGATATATTGATAATTACTCATCTGCCTGGAAAAAAAAATATTAATTCAATTCGTCATTACAGCTAAAAGTCACAACTTTTGAACTTCTAAAAATAATTTATTGATGTTACATGAGACTGTAGGATAACAGGGTGGAGGAGTGAAACGTGGGGTCGCTGTGCCCTCAGGCTGAAGAAGAAGTGGTGGCCTAGAGGGAGAAATTGTTTTCTAATAACAAGAGCTTCTGGTCCCCCGAGGGACAATTACAGCTTTAGCTCCCTTGTCAGAGTAAAAGCCGCTTTCAAGCTGCTCCTTTCATAATGCTATCATGTTTGCCCCTGAGATATGCCCATGGTCTTCATGTCTCTCTGTCTTTATTTCTCTCTATCACTATTGATTGAGGGGCTATTTATATTCACAGCAGGGGGTCTTAATTATGAGTGTGAGTGAGGCCAGCCAAATAGGGCTAAGTGGTAACAGGGGGCCAATGCCTCTGCCACGGGGCTCTTTACCTATTTAACATTCTGCGCCTCACACCATAATCATTGGCAGTATACTTATAAAATCAACGCTGCTCAGTGGAATAATAACAGTTTTTGAAGTGGCTTCAATTTGGTTTGTAAGAACAACAAAAATTGGTATTTTGTGTGATAGTACTTGACAACAATACACCTGTTAAATCACATTGATTGTGTTGTATGACATCATTTATGAGCACTAATCTTAAAAAGTAATTAACAATAATGTTTTTTCATTTATAATACAATTTTTTGGCATTAGTCTTCAGTACAATAGATCTCATGGGCTTAATTTTAACTTATTCTTCTTCTTTTATTCTACTATTCTTATTATTATTCTTTCCCTGTTCTTTTTGTGTAGTGTAGTCATTATAATGGGCCTGCGCTGGATTATCTACTGCTAAGTGAAAGTATTACAGAATTCACATCCATTTACTCTTTTTCAATATGGCTTCCCTCATGAGAATAGCAGTGTTGAGACTTTGCCTCCTCTTTAATTTAAAATCCCCTTATGCAGTTTGGCAAACTGAGACCATCCAGCCAGTAAATGTTCTGCCTGAGTGTTAAGTCTCTACATTTCAGTCAGTCGTGGAAATGAGCTTAAGCGCAGCTCCTAGTGTTGTGGTGGCTTCAATCTACTGATCACACATACAAAATAAGCCCTTCATTTTACCTTTACACACTCTTGTTCTTGAAATTCCTCCTTAAATGGCAACTGACAGGCAGAATGGTTCTTATTATAGTGTGCATGACATTTACTTGGTCAGTTCAAGTGCTCCTAACTTTGATTAAGAAACCTTTTTTTTTTTACTTGTAGCTCTAGTTTGAAATAACCAGACTCCCTCTTTTTGACATATGACCTCAGAGAAGGCAGAGAGCGTTTAGGTTCAAGGCCTCTCTCTGTGTGGTGGTGATGCTCTGTGCTTTGACCACCATGGTTGAGGTAATGGTCGAAGGGTCACATGGTGCCTGGCTCATAGGCCTCTGTATCTGCAGTCGCTGACAGGAGGACATTGTGTTCCTCCTTTTTTTTTTCTTCTTCTTTTTTTTTTTTTGCTTTAACCAGTCAGCCATGGCTTATATGGTTTGTTGTGGCCCCAAGATCAGAGGGAGGAAGCTGAATAATGTCTTCCTATTCTTTAAGGGGAGGGCCACGGTTGGTTGATTATAGAATAGCTTTGACAGACCAGAGGGAACTATGGCTTTTGTCCAATTCCCCACACAAAGAAAGGTAAGTTCAGAAAGAGCTTGGGTTGGCTGTTTTAAGCAGATGCTGGCTGGCCTTCCCCTCATCATGCCATCATAAACTTATAATACCTTCAGGGACTCCCACCTATGCAGGCTGTCAAAGGACAAGCAGAACCAGTCACACTCTTAAAATAAGCCATGAGTAATTTTAATCCAAGGCCAGCATGAAGTGACAGAACGAGTTTAGAGTTCAGACAAAGTCTTAATTAGATATTGCCGTACATTTACCTACGAAACTGAAACATCATTTTTTATTTATTGTAACAATTCTTTACAACATACAGTCATATAAAACGATCAACCATAATTTGTAAATTCTATGACTTCTACATGTCTTTATGCACACTGCCATGTGTGACCACACACACACACACACACACACACACACAAAGACCTGCAATCCAGACAGTCTGTGAGAATTAGCATTTCATTCAATGTAACAAGACCAATATGTTTCCAGAAGTGCTGCCATACTGAAACAAGTCCTTTACAAAACAGAGCCTGAGGGCTCGGGGCCCACCCCTGGGACCCCGGCAGCCTCCACGGCCTATTTGTTCAGCAGAATCTGTTATTCTGTCACAGCAGGCCTGTCACAAGTGAAATCATTTAAATGTCCAATCCTGTATTTAAGCAGACTGTCTCACCACGAACAGATGAGCAGCACTCAGAATTTATAGCCAGACATATCAAAGGGTAAGCAGAGCAGTGTGCGACCTGGTGAAGCAGTTGTCCTGTGGGAGCTGATTTAGTGGCTCGCTCCTGTATGCAACAATAACAAACAGTGTCTCATAATGAATGTCATGGGTATTCCTCATTGTAAATTCAAATTCAGCACTTTTTAACAGTATGTGCAGTGAAGTGTTATTAATACCACTCATTATTACATACTGAACAATTTTTTTTTTTTTTTTAAAGTTGCTCCTACTTTTAATCAGTGGCAGTCATTATTTCTTGTAACAACAAGGGATTAGAAATTCAAACTTCAGTGTTTGCTACAGACAAATTGTTCTGTGTAATATTTCAACTTGCTTGTAATACTTCAAGTGGGACACAGTGGACAAAAGGGTTCAGGCCACTAAAAGCAGTTTGATGTTGGGGTGTAATGGACCTGTCAACTCTGATGGATTTTCAGCTCTGCCGTATTGTTTGTCCCACTACAGACAATAGAGAAAGCTAAGGAGATAGCCACGCAGGCCTGTCTCTGTGTGTGTGTGTGTGTGTGTGTGTGTGTGCAGCACACGTTGATCAATAGTATATTTTTGTCTGTAATCAGGCCTAAATATGTAATTGCATGAACCAAATAAGGGGCAAATATGATGCACACTGGTCTTGTGTGATTTTCTCATAAACATAAAAGCTGTTTGGATGATTGTAATCAATGGTGCAATGCGATCCACCACATTGATGATAGACTATCATTACAGATTGTTCCCTGTGAGTAATGGGACCCAAGCAAAAACAGATAATGTAATTCAATAATGTACTTAATTTGTAAAGAGAAAGAAATGGGAAAATCTCCAACTATCCCAGAAGTCTAAGGCCTTGATTAGAACTTGGCTCGAGTCGTGACGTATGTCAGAGTTAGCCATCGTCCATCTGTAGCATGTGAAGTTGTGTTTAGATTTGAAACACAAGTGTCTCTCAGCAGCATATCATTTGGTGTAGACCAGGGCTGTCACTTTTTCCCCCTGCCCATGTATACACAAACATGAAGACATTATATATTGTTACTCTTACCTCACTGTTTTCAAATGCTTTGGTGTCCGGATTGTCCACTCAGGAGCACAACCTTATTTGGACCTAAGATCAAGCTGCACTCACAGCACCCTCTGCTGGACCACATCATAATTAATTCAGATGGTCTGATGTGCTTCTATACACTGCGTTTGG
This sequence comes from Solea solea, assembly GCF_958295425.1. Classification (NCBI taxonomy): domain Eukaryota; kingdom Metazoa; phylum Chordata; class Actinopteri; order Pleuronectiformes; family Soleidae; genus Solea; species Solea solea. The sequence continues at coordinate 12,796,588 of NC_081154.1, read as the reverse complement.
ATAAAGGTGACATCCCTAGTATAGATATTAATGTAGAATATTTTTTTTACTTGTTTATTCTAATACAGAATATAATGGCCATGAAATATAAGCTGCCCCCCTAAACTTCTCTGATGTCTGTGCTCTTTTTCTGAGTGTAAACAGACCAGAAAGAGAATTAAAAGAGCTCATATGTGTGCCATACCACTGTGCAATTCCCAAGAGATGAACATTAAGCAAAACACAGAACGGCTGTGGGTTTTTGTTTTTTTTCTTCTTTTGCAGTCATCAAAACCCCACCCTCTGAGATTGTTATTTGCCAGGATCTCGGGGAATGTCATATTAACAATGAATGTCTGGTAGTGAAGGAGATTGTCCTAAGTATGAGCCCGGCAGGGAGCTCTCTTTAACTCTAATTCACACTGGAATCAGATCGCCGTGCTAAGATCTCATCAGAGTTATTACTTCCTTCTCCACTGTCCATGTGTGTCCTGCTGCGCGATACAGGCGTCTGCATCAACTCATTCCTCAGTCATTACCACGTCTCTCTTTATATCATATGACCTCAAATATTGTTTGGCGGTTTTATTTTGGAATAAGTGTCCACTAAAATACTGCCACTTGTCGAGGATTTAACTTCATAACCAAAAAACCTACAATGATTGCTTTGCTCCAAAATAGAGACTTGGCTAATGAGGTTTTAAATTAGTTATGTAAATAACATAAATGATTGATTTGCTTTAAATCTATGCCATGATGATGGTGATGGACACTCACTGAAAAACAGCTAGTGCCCATGACATTGAGGGCACATGAGCTGGAGCGTTGTACAAGGAAATATTGTAACATTTTAAGAGATTTTAATATTAAGATTTTAAGAGCGCCACCTGTAGGCACAATGTCATCATGTTAAACACAGTTTTACATTAGAGGTGGCACTAATTCGACCTGAAATAACTTAGCTTAGTCATTGTTCAAGCAAAGAGGCCAAACATTTACTGGTTTCAGGCTCTCAAATGTGAGTTAGTGCATGTTGAACGACTGTGTATTGTGAGAGGTATCCACTACTAGTTTGTGAGGTCATGTGCACTGTGTGCAGTGCTGACATGCATATGAAATGTGCATGTTTAGGAAAATGTCATTCAACCTAAGCGACTTTAATGTTTACAGCACTTTAATGGAAAGCTGCTGTATTGTGAACTGCAGACACTGTGGAGAGGCTTCACTGTAGAAACCAATAGCACCGTGGGCAGAGTGTAATGTGTTTGGTATTGGCTGAGAGACTGAGGAGGTCGAGGACTTCACTTGTTTTACTCAGATGAATTGGACAGGCTACTAGAGGCACCGAAGCTTCAGCGTCTTGATAGCAAACTTGATAGAGCAATGGGCCGTGGTGGCACTGAACATAGGCTTACATCGATAAAATGCAGCGTACTGTGTATACAGTATATATCCGACGAGATGTGTATTCAGTTGAAACCATTAAAATGCTAAGAGAACCCTATAGCATAAATGAAATTGTTGTACATACTCACTGGGCCCTGACCAACAAAATAGAGTGCAAATGTTAAGTACTGTGAGATGTAAAGTACAAACACATTATGGGCAGGTATTAGCTTATAAAATACCACAAAGGAGAGAAGAATGTGAACTATCCTTGCACTGCTTTACCTTACTCAATTTAATAAAACAGAGCAAGGTTTGTTTTCTGACAAAAAAAGGTGTGCAGTATGTCATGTCATGACATTTAAGAGTAAGCAGAGTTGTGTTTCATGCGTTGGAAATACATCATCCTGTTATGTAATGTGTACAGCACAATTCAGCATTTTGAGCCTTATTTTGTTCACAGATTTTAGCTTTCAAGAAAACGTGACAACCTTTTGATTTTCACAGTCAGTGTATTGCGTGTGATGCAGTTATGCCATGTGCAGACCATTGAAAGAAAAGCTTATACTGTATGTGGCTAAGTAACAGCAGCTTTTCTGATAAGTAAATGTGAGTATGCCTGCTACAGTCTTAGGGACTTCTAAAAATCCTGAAAATAGTACTGCATAATAGTATGGTAGTCAGATGGTGGCAGTCAGAAGTAAACTGCATCAGAAGACAACATTCATAACAATGAAAATCAAATTATTACTATTGTTGCAAACTTTATTTCTCAGTTACTGCTTGTTATTTACCAAATTCAAAAAATGCCATTAAATATGAGCATTCACTTGCTTTTGCTGTGCTACACTTGACATTTAGACATTTAGTTTATTTTAAATGATATGTTAGAAATGTCTTTTGCTTCAACAAATGGACTTACAGTCTGTGTGACAGCCTCCCTGGAATGAACACCAAGTCACGTGGTGTCATTTAAAAATACACCCCAAACTTTGTCACACTCTTTACACTTTAGTCTTGAAGGGGCAATGCTCACTGATTTGTTACCACTCAGCAGTACTTTTCTTCTTAATGAATTTTTAATATCCTTAATGACAGCAGAAGAATGATGTCATTAGGAGTGGATGTTCGGAAAAAATGCTGACTTGAACTCTTTTGGACTACCATTTTTATAATGATTTAATATAGATTAACGCCCCGGAGTAATGAGCAGTTTGACTGTGAGGGGGGCAACCATTTAAAGTGAGGCTCTACCATTCATTTAGCTGTACACTTTGAAAACTTTTTTTTCCATGATTGATTGCTCATTCACTTGGTTTTTTTGTTGAGGGACAGTGCGAGGCCTGCGAGGTGAGATAACTCGGCTGAATCTCCCGTAAGAGTAAAGGAAATATAACAGTTGTTATTTAACTTAAAAAAAAATAGTATTTAAACCTAGTTTCAGGAGAACAAATCTCCCCCTATTTTCAGAACAATCCAAGGCACGTATTGTCCTACTGGAGTCTACAATCACTAATGCTGTGATCATCCTCGGACAGAGCAGTAATGCCACGGAGGAAGAGAATTAAGATTGTGTCCTCCTGGTAATTTACTTACTGGACCTTGTGCGCTGGTGAAGTGTGAATCAATTTGTAAAGGATAGTTAAATTTCTATAACAACCTCCCCCTTCTTCACACTTGACTATCCCACATCAGCTATTAAAAATGAAAAGAAAAAAAAATTCACATGGCGTCTTATGAAGATGATCAAGGGGAAGGCCACTCGCTGGGAATGATAAAACGACTGGCTGCACTTTCACCCCCCTTTTTCTTCCTTTCCATCTTCTTTTTTTTTTTTTTTTGGAGCCGAATGTACTGAACTCTCCGTCTGTGTACTGAAGGTATGTATGACAAGCACATGCATTAGTCCAAAAGATAAATAAACAAGCCTCGCATTTAAAATGAATAAAACACGAAGGAAGAAGCTGGCTGGCTGGCTGGGACACTGATATCCCTTGGCAAAATGTTTTATCATATTCAGCAAAGGAAGAGCCTTTATTTTATTGATTTTAAAAAAGAATCCCACAGGCACTAAAAGGAACAGGCAATGATTAATGTCCCTCTCAGAAAAAGAAATTATATGGAATAAATTAAACTACTGCGGCAGCAAATTGAAAAATAAGGATGTAAATGAGGTTTGAATACTTAATATCTTATAAAGAAAAATAGTCAATGAGGCCCAAAAATGATGAGGGATTGCCAAAGAAACATAATATTAACTCTAATGACTGAGGCTAGATTTTCTGTACTGTCAGAATTTACCTGTCACAACTGATTGTCTGGCACAGACATGAAAAATGAGCGACAGCGTTTGAAGCAATTGAAGCAAAGTGAACCTGCGCTCGTTGTGAAAATAAGAGCAGATCAGATGAGAATGGCATGGAGGATGTGAAACATCTCCTGCTTGTATTACACAATACATCCATCTAAAGAGTCAAAATACTTATACAAAGCCTGAATGCTATAAGTGTAGGCATCACGGTAATCACACATCAGCCCATTATGTTTGCATGCAGGTTTATATGTGCATCATTGGAGTGCATTATGTTCATATAAGGACCTGGTGTTTATCACAGACTTCATCCTCAGGCTCCATCAAACCTGTGAGCACATCTTTATGTTAATGCAAATGATCTGCGCTTGATTTATCCTGCATTATGACGTTTATTTTTCTTCCGCTATCATTGGAAAAGGTCAAGCTGCTGAAACGCGGCGCCTGCGATATTTGTCATTCGGACTCTTTCAGATCGTCCTCATCACGTTCTAACGTGCTCTCAATTAAGTCACAGCCCAATCTGGAATAAGTCATTCCCCGAGCTATAATTCACATTACAGTATACGCGCTGCACAATGGCAGCTAAATGAGAAGAAAGCCAAGAGCAAGGGGGAGAGAGATCTATCAGTCGCAGTGGTTGTAGAGTTGGCCCCGGGTCCTCCCTATCCATCAGAGGTGGGGTAAAGATGAGAGAGTGAGACGGGGCCTGGGGAGTGGCAGTCGGGTGCTTGCATTGCACCCCATTACTTCAGATGGATAGCAGAGGGGTGCTCCACATTAAACACTGTTCCCTCAGTCGGAACCTTTAATTATAACCCCTCAGTATCACTTACAGCAGCCCAGCGCAGATGTTAAAAACCTTTTGCGGCTTGGTTACCCTACCTTACTTAATCTTAAGGAGGGGTGAAGATACAGATGGCATATCAACAGTCTGAGGTTATGCTTGATCTCTGACAACAGAGGTGCTTTCCCTGTTGGGGAGGGTTGATGCTCTGTGTTGGTGTATGTGTGTGTGTGTGTGTGTGGGGGGGGGGTAGAAAAAAAAAATTGGCGTATTCTGTGGTGAAATCATATTCAGTCAGAAGTTGAGAAGTTGCCATAAAACCTGGTGAGGGGTAAAATACATCAGGGCCCGTACTGTCACTAAAGCAGTTCAACCAATTCTACAGGGAGCAAGACTTTGCTGTGCTCTTAACATAGAGCACAGCAAAGTGTGGCATAGGCACACTGTAAATCAGTGTGCCTATGAGCTGCTTTGTTTACATATTAGACTCTTTACCCTAGTCTGAAGGGTTCAACAGCCCTTATATCACCTTGCATTTGTGTATGGCTCATAAAACTAAAGAAGGGATATAACGCTGGCGTGGTTTGCTGCTTCAACAGAGTGTTGTGGCATCGCGAACATCAGAGGAATATGTTGAATTACATCCCCGTGTAACATGGGAACAAACAAACAAGCGGAAAATAGTTTTGTGCCGCTGCAAATATAGGGGTTGGATGTCAAACGTGTAGGAATGAGTGTCATATACATGGTATTCCTGGATGTTGTGTTTATGTTTCAGCATATTGCTACTTTTTCCCCCCGACTTGAAATGACCATTACATATATTACTACCAGCACAGGCAGCTTTGTTTGTGAAATGAAGCTTTAGACCATTTATTCCTCTCTGTCATGACTCTTACTTGATGCCGGTTCCCAGCAGCGCAGACATATTAGTTTGATGTCATTGTTTTTCAATGTGCAACTGTCAGGAAAAGGAATTGATAAGCTCTGAGGCATTTGATTCTGTGTGTTTGGGCAATTTGTAACCGGCTCGAAACAGACTTAAAGGTGGTCTGTATAGTGTAAAGTAAAAAAAAAAAAATATTCTACCCCAAGAGACTAGAGGGGGGAAAATCCAGTGTACAAGATTTTATCTAGAGAGGTTAATATACAGGATTCCTTTTTATTGACCTTTGATATGTGCTATTGTGCACCAACACACTCATTAAATAGATTCTACCGGAATTACTTTTCACAGTCCCCTGTATTAAACCAAGCAGGTAAACTCATGGGCACATTCTACTGTTGCTCTTAGATCACTGTGTTTGAATTACACCAGCTCTGGATCTCAATGGGTGACCATATTAAATGTTGTTACTGAGGTGAAATTTAAAGCCGTGCCTCGGTAAATTGCTGTGCTCAGCTGTGAGAATATACTGCTGAAAAATCTAAAATCAGGCTTTGTTTGCCGCCGTTGCCGCTCCGTCCCTTCATCAAAAGGTCACCCCACACTCGACCTCTTACATTTACGACGGTTTACTCATTTCAACGCGCAATAAATTACATCTGTGTAATCTTGTAAAACACTAATTATTGCTGTCACCTTCAAGTTTGCCTATGCGAAAAAGTTTGTATTTAGCAATATATGCCCACCCATTTCACAACACCTGAATCAAAACACTTTTTAAGGGTTTTACTTAATTGCGTGTCCATAATTAATTGTATTTACACTGCCAATGTGGAAGTATATTGGATCAGTATCAAGGTCATAAAACTTGGTTGTTAACTTAGACTTCCAGACGTGTTGCTCACGGCTCTCTCATCCAGCTGATTTTATTGCGCAGGATCTAATTAATTGACCTCTCTTATGCTCTTCTGTAGTCACGGGTCATCTGTGAAACATTGTCTGTTGAGGTTATTTTATATGGGCCAGAGAGTATTTGTGTCAACGTCAAGTCAGGCCAGGATACAAGGTGCCACACTCTAAAGGTTTGGTAAGTGTGATATCCTGACATGGAATCCATTTACCTGAATCTATAAGCTTTGCCTGAGTGAGTATGCATTGTGTGAACAGATAACTCCCGCTCCCCTCGCCCCGCTCCCTCTCTTCTATACAAACATTCATTGCTGATGGTGCATGCATGGTACCTGAGCAAACACACCAACAATGTGTTACAACAACTACATTTCAGTTTTGCCATGTTGCCACTGTGATGCAGATGAACTGTCAAAACTCGCTCACAATTTGGACTTTTACATTAAAGAGTTGCGTTATCACTCATGTAAACCCGCACACTGTAGGGCCTCCTCGCCGAACTGCCAGTTCAGCGCTGACATTTTTGCGTCGCCACGCAGAAACACAGTGAGAGGAGATAATAAAGGCGTGACGTTATAGTTATCAAAGTTATCGAAGGCATGTCAGCGTAATGCGACTCCTCATACTCTGTCTACCACAGACCGATGCAATGAAAGAGGCAGTTAAACCGTATCTTTTTGAATTAGTCTCCCCAGCCCTATTATCTCAAGAATCTAGTAAAATGGGATTTAAAATGCAACTGAACATGTTCTTCTTGAGAGTGGGTTGTAAAATAAATGAGGAAGGTAAATGGTCATTTGTATCATCTTGTCTTTCATATGTTTCTATTTAATTCTCTGGTTTTGTGTGATTTTCTTTATGGTTGGTGCAATGGAGGTGTTGTAAATGTAATATTTATACCCACCTTCACTGATAGAAGTATTTATATTTACCTCCTGTAAAACAGCAGTTTAAAGCAACACAGTAGAAAATCCTGCATCCATAGAAGTTATATCAAATATCAAAATGTACCTTTTCATTATTGTGCACGTTCTCAGAGCATTGGTGCAATGCATAACTGTGTAAATTGGATTGCAATATTTGTCAAGGGGAATTAATTTTATACCTGTAAACTGTCACGTAGTCAACAATAATAAAACATCACATTAACACATTTAATGTATTAAATGTGTTAATATAAAGATTAACAATACAATATGTCAAATAATTGGAGTGGAATGTTCGTAAAGTATCTATGTATTGGTATCTTATCTGAAATAAAAGAGCAGAAAATTATGTCATTATAAACCACAGAATAGCTATTTCTATCCCAATATTAGTAAAAAAATATATCAATAATAATATTAAAGTTAGAATTCATATATATTAAATAATTATAAAACAATATAAAACAAAAAAAATGGATGTTGATTTTTTTATCAGGTTGGAAACGGCAATTTCTTGACACATAACAGTATTTTTTAAGCATAGTTAAAAAGGTTATACAAATACAATGAAATTAATTCACAGAAACAGTTCACCTAGAATCCATATGTCATTTGAAGAATATTTACAGCTTAAAAGAAAATACGTGATTTACCAGATAAAAACACCCATAGTGCAGATATTGAATTATGCATTCTTGTTGTGGTGTTGGTATTATTGTGCACTATAGAGGTGACTCTGCTGCACAGTACTGGAATAGAAAACTTAACTTAACAGACCTATGCATTAAACATATTGTAGAATACAGTGTAACATTCATCACTGTCAAGGAGAGAGTTTGTATAAATTTAAATGCACTGAAGCGTTCAGAGCATTTTTCCCCTCTTCCTTTGTCTGTGGGTGGGAGTATATGTGTATCATTATCAAACTCCTCTATTTTTTTTTTTTTTTTGTAACACCACAAGATTAAATATGAAGATTTAAACAGCGTAATATTCTTGTTGTACGTAGGACTTGCACATTTCAGATCTAAATTATTCACAATAAGATGAACTAATAGGGCTGTAACTCTTTGTCTCGGTGTGACATGGAGTCAGTTCAGTAAGAGCCCAGCAGAAAAGAATTGCATTGAGATTTCTGGGAATAGCTTGTTCAGAGATGTAGCCTAGTTTAAAACCAATCATGGCCCCAAGTGCAGAATGTACTGGGAACCAAGACATGGCGGTGTAAGTGCTTGACAGTTTTAACATTAGAATAAATTGCCTAACCTTTTCAACATCCAGTGACAAAAACAGGAAAAATGAAAGATAATGGGTTATTATTCACTGAGAGATCCTATACATAATAATGACATCATCAATAATAGTACCCCGGGGATCTAGGGCTCTTGTGGCTTAAAAAAAAAAAATTAATGGAATTACTTATTTTGAGTCATTAGTCCAAGCTCAATCATTAGCCGTTCAAATAAAAAAAAAAAAGGGAAAAATGGGGGTGAATGAAGTGAGGGAGTAAAATATTTGTTGGGGATGGAAGAAATAAAAAGGTGAAATGGAGATAGAGAGGGGACAAAGAGCAGGAGAATGTAACTGTTTTCAACCTTCAGCCATGAGTCAGTTTGCCAAATAACACAAGCGGAACCACACAAAAGAGGCACATCAGTACCAGCTTAAAGTACGTGGCAGTAAGTGGGCAATAGACTTACAAAGTATTGCAGCGCTCGCCTGACAAATGCAATAAACAGCATTATCCTTCAGAGGCGATGCTAGCGGCGGTGGCGGCGGCTGTGCGCCACGGGCCTGTGCCCACCTCCTCCTCACTGTGGAAGCGAGGGACAACACACAACACTTGTGAGAGCTGGGGGACGGTGGGGGGCAGTCGTGCGTGGGGTGGAAGTGACGGCGGGGGGGTTGTCTTATGGGTGGGGGTGGACTGGGGTATATGAGTCGCAGGTAGACCGAGACTTTCACCGACATGTGGGGAGGTGTGTGTGAGGCAATCTACAGAACAAATGAGGCCACTATCGCCTGTCATATTTCACATTTTCTTCATTCTAAATAAGACAAAGACCATGTGAGCCGGGCGAGCAGAAAGCTCTTAGGAGGCATAAACAGCTGGAGAACGTTGCACCTCCACTGCACTGTGACCCACGCCGCAATAAATCTGTATAAAAAGTGATTATGATGAGGCAAAGTGATCAAGCAAATGAAATATCAGGGCCTTAGCATATAACTCGGCGAGGTGAGCTTTATAGCCCTTGCTCTAGGTGAGCCGTACCCTGCATGTCCTGGGCAATTTGCTCCTCTTATTATTGCATGTTCTGTCTTTATTCTGAGAGGGTTTGGCAATGCGAGCGTTACATGTTTGAGAGCCCGGTGATGTTGTTTGGATGCTTAAATATGTTCCAAGTATAAACTGGTTGGATGCACTTTTTTTTAATCTTCTGAAACAACTTTTATCACTTGAGTGACAAGTTAGTCGACTAGAAAACAGGAAGTTCAGTTTCCTTCTCAGTCGCCGCCTTTGCCCATTTAGCCACCAACGAATGAAAACTGGAACCCGCATTGACTTTTTCTTTATTGATTTTTGTGCCCTTACGGTGCATGACATTTTTGGAATCATGACTTAATAACTATTGTCAGAATTTCGAGAATGCTGGAACATGTTATAAATTATAGCTAAATTAAATGCTGAAACAAATGAATAGGGTAAATTTACATATTTACACATGAAAGTGTAAATATTTTTACTTTATTTTAGTAGAGCTGAACAATTCAAAATGAAATACATGGATGTTAGAAACACTTGATATCGTTATGTTCTCATCCCTGCATGAGATATTGATGGTATCTTATGTGATAATACTCCATCTTCTTTTAAATGTATAACATGGTTAAAAAGAAATGCTGAACTGAAGCTTGACCTAGAAAATTCTATTGCAACTGGAATTAAAATGTCATTATTGCATACAGAATTATTATATTTTACTCAAATAGTTCAGCCCACAATTCATGTTTACAACAAAACATATTTTAGGAGATTCTGTAAATAATGAGGGAACTAAATCTTGAAAAGTGTAATAAATTGTATTTCTTTGATGCTTTTTTGATGGTGGGTGGGTTTAGGGGTGATAACAATGTTGTTATAAGCCCCCCCCCCCCCAAAAAAAAAAACTAAACTGGAGCCAGCCCTGGCTTGGATGCTGCTCATGTGTTTTGCTCGTGTTTGTCCGCACCACAGTGTAACAACTTGGATTTCTTCCTCCAGGCAGTCACTCAGTCACTGAGCTTGCCATCGGTTGGGCCAGTCGGCGTCCCAGTGTCTCTCTGTGCTGCCGAGTCTATATAGTGATGATCTAGCAATGATAACTGGATCAATACCTCCAGCCATGTGGACAGCCGGCTGGGAGCTGCATCACTACTCTCACAGGCGACCGACTTGCAAACACTTCAAAACCTCCCCACCCACCACGCACACACACCTGCCCCCTCCCACCGAGTCGGAGCTTCACAACTCCTCTGACACACTTCATCTTATAATTTGATCAGGAAAAGTGTCACATTAAGCAGATCTCACGGTCATAAATGAGAAATATGTGGATTTTATGAAGTGTAAATGAGTGCCCCTTCATGGATGGTTATTTTAGTGTCAAAATACATTAAATAGATAGGAAGGAGAGGCTGCACCCTGTCACTGACTCCATACACCGCACTGTAGTTAGTTGTTTATCTTCTCACAGACTTGTATGAAAGAAATTTAAATTCAGGTATACCCTGCCAAGAACTAATCAAATATACTTATTTTGAAAATAATTTTCTAACAGAATGTATAAAACCACAATGGAGATAAATGTGAGTGAGCTGCAGCCAATGAGATGTTACTTGTGGAGGAATGAAATTGGTTAATACAAAGGCATGTCAGTAATAACAATGTCCTTTCTCCGGTGACAAAGACAAAGTGCCTGCGTTTGGAGCGTACAAGCGCAAGAGACAAGTGATGGCTGAAGGTAGACTTTGGGAGAGCATTTGAATTTCATGTCCAAGAAGGAGGCAGCCCATCATTAAAAAACCCTAATTTCTGTGTCAGGTAGAGTTACAGGTAATCGATCATCTTGTCACACCGTTTTTTTTTTTTTCCCTCTGCCCGTTCAAAGTGATTTCTAGTTCTTTCCAATTAAACTTGTTGCTGAAAAAGAATCTGGCTATTAAGGGCACATTTTGCCACGTTAGGTCTTTTCTTTTTCTTTTTTTTTTTTTAAAGGTAATCTGTGAACATTTGGAAGAAAGGAGCCCAGGGGAGGCTGTGGCTTCCAGGCAATTCTTCCGTGTCGAACTGATCTGAGAAAACCAGACATTCTTTGAGGTTAGCACTGCATATCCATTAATGAACAAAGACGTGATCATTTTTGTACATCTTTTTAAGGAAAAGATCAACCCTAGCATATTCTATTGATTCATAATTTGAGCTGCAAGTTGTAATAATTATACTTAAATGTCATCATCATCATAACTATTATGTAGTTGTAAAGGTTAAAATGTACTGTAAATGCAGTGTTTTATACCTTGTACTGAGTGGTACTCTGCTGCAAATACGAATACAGTGTAAATACATTTATTATTATTATGTATTTGTCCACATAGAAATAGGCAACAGTGGGGTTGTACTAAAGGACTTAGAGATGTTTTCCGCCTTGTGAGAGTTTCCTCGTCTCTGACAGCGTCACTCAACCTGACACTCTGACTCTGACAGTGTGTGCCACCAAGCCACTGGGATATGTCTGCATAAAAGCCATTTATTGGTACACATCTAAATGTTAACGCTTGTCAGGTTCAATTTCTTAAAAGACCCTTGGTTCACCTGGGGGGGCGGGGGGGGATTCTGATAGAATACTCCTCTGTCCCTGACAGACAGTGACACAAAAAACACCACAGCTTGTGGCCTCTGCCACGAGCGCTGAGGTTTCACACGGGAGCGAGTGCTTCTTTTGCCTGTGTCTAATTTATTTATGTGGCTAATCTTCAGGGGGTGGAGCGGCCATGCTCAGAGGTGTGTCATTTTACAGGGGAGACCCACCAGAAGGATCAGTGACCTTGTCGAGACATTGCCATAACTGATTGATTCTTTTCAATTAGCACACGCGATGTGTCTGAGCTCGCGGTGACATGACCAGAAATATTTAAGGGACAACTCTAGTCCTTAAAAAAAGTCAGTAAAAGTTCATACTGTTGTACATCACCTGTCACGCCTAATTCCTCCATTCATCATTTACAGTTGCCCTCATTAGATTCTCAGAAAAGAAGTAGGACATGTGAGATGTAACTTAATGCATTCATGAGAGCAGCCTCTTTTCATCCTCTTTTTTTTTTTTTTCTGAAAGTTGAAGTCTGGTTTAACATGGCGTGAGAGCTGAATCACAAGCTCCTGTAAGATTCAGTGTCAGAGCCAAGAGTCCATTCATCCTTACCCAACAGCATTTATTTGGACAGAGGTGCAATGGCAGCAAAAAAAAAAAGAGTGGGGGGAGATGGAGGTTTGATTAGCAGCACCCTTCCCAGCATGCTCTACTATGACAAATGACTGACTTCGAACAATATCTAAGGCGATCAGGATAAAGTACCAACCATTTCAAGGCTCAGCAGAATTCTAATTCTAATTAGACTTTGCACCACACACCAAATAAAAATTGTTCCCTTGGCATTTTGGCCTATCAACTGTTTCTCCGATCGCTGAAACAAAACGAATAAAGAAAATGATTAAAGTGATAACAAAGGCATAAAATTTAAATTATTGAGGCACCACATCTGGGATCTGTATGTCTCGGCACTGCCATTTCTATCCTCTCGTTCAGCACTCCATTCTTTCTGCATGAGAGACACTGCAAAACAGAGGGAATAAAAGAAAAAAGAGAGGACGACCGGGAAGAAAATGTAACATTAAAAGGTAGAAAGCGAGACAGCAAATAGGCCTTCAGCTTTAGCGTTATTAATGACTCCTCAAAAATCTCCGACTTTTTCCAATCTCTCAGAGAAGCGCATGAAGGAGTCTGCAGATGAAGCTGACCTTCAAAATGTTCTTTGGTCTTTAGTTAAGAAATTCACTTGCCATTATGGCATCATTAAGGAAACAAGGATAAAATTACTCCATGGTTAATGGCCTATAGGATCCCCCACCAAAATTTGTTTCAGATCTAATAAAACTGTGCTTAACACTCTCAAATGAATTATGAGGACTCTTATGCTGGGTATTAAAATGTGGAAAATAGATTTTCAAGAGCTTGGAGGACTAGACTTTTCAAATCAGATAGCAGAATAGGATTTTCTGGACAATAAAATCCAACATGTCTCAATTTAAGTTCCTTTAAACCCCAATATATGATTTATGGTATGATTTTGATCATACTAAAAATACACTTACTGCGGTCAACTTTGGAGCAGCAAAAAAAAAAAACAGCTCGTTTTCAGACAATGATTTGCCTAAAGAACTGCTTAAACAAATGCTGTGTAATTACCAAGACCCACTATGTGCGGTAATAACTTATTATTAAGACCTTCAATTGAGGTTTGCATTTACATTGGCTTAACACGCTGCAGAGAAAGAGAGAGAGGAGGATGCAGAGCTGGTCATTTGCATATCGCATCAGAAGGTGCAGAACGTAGGCAGGAAAGTGTTATGGAGAAAAATGAAGCTGCAGGCTATTGAGGCTTTTCATTGTCTCATCTACAATCGCACTGCAAACCTGCAGAACTCACTCATTTCCACCACTTATTACCTGCTATTGTAATTCAGACCCTGATGCCATCGTGAAATACAGACTTATTATAAAGAGGGGGAAAAGTTAGCCCAAGATGGTGCCACAGAGAGGTGGTTTGTGCGGTAATGGCATTTGCTCTCTTTAAACTTTAATCTTTCCTATTAATTCCCTGCAACTGGAGAATGTACGAAAGTTAATGTTCCATGAACGTGTTTCTCACTCCGCAATCTCTTCAAGCTAATTACCTTCAGGTGCTAAATGGTGGGAAATTGCCATCCATTTGGATGAGAAAAATTTCACCTCCTGCTCCCTAGTGAAACATTTTTTTGCCAGGCACATTAAGGAGAAAAAAAAAAGATGAAAAGAGGCAGGCCTCCACTAAGGTAAACAGTGGTCATAAAAATACCTCTTCCTGGTCTTTTCTGTCCTCCTGCCTGAAATAGGAAACCATAGTCCCCCTCTCCCTCCACACTGCTTACCGATGGAGGTCAGGTAGAGGTCAACAGGTGCTCCTCTTGACATGGGGAATGCTGAACAGATGTTTGATTGGCATGAATCATCTAAACTGCCCATTAGAAACTTATGATGTGAAAGGATAGGACTCCTGGTACGAGGACACTTTTAATTTGTCGTCTAAACAGAAAGGAGTTCTTGAAAAGGCTGCATTGGAGTCAATTAGACTCCAGTGGTCGGACGCCACTGTCACTGTAGCAGAATTTGACAGGTTTGTTGACATGTTTTTATTCCATTTTAATTAAACCCACCAGTGATTTTTAATTGAATACATTTTTTTTACATTTCATTTGTTTCAACCTGTTTCTGTTTCAATGAATTTAGGATGGATCTTTTATTGTTATATGTCCATTGCATTTAAACATTTGGACATGATTGCCTCTCATTTGTTTGGATAATTTTGCATCTGAAACTGCCATGTCGTGCATATTTAGGCTACATCTATACGTCTTTATTTTTGTTTAAAAACACATCCACACGTGTTCATACCTAAGTGCAACAGCTGACCTTCACTGTGATCTGATTGGTCAAAGCCTCCCATGTCGTAATCAATTTGGTTGTGAGCTGTAAACAGACATGAGAGGAGCAGAAAAACTGGCTAACTTAATGTAGGATATCTAGAGAAAACTAGTCTGGAGATCTGTTGACTCGAAGACAGTTGCTGATAACAAGAAAACATTGACATAAAAATAATCATTTATATATTTTGCTTCTGAGGTTCATCAGAAGTCTGATGGTTCCTCAGTCTGCATCTCCCTGATAGTCACAGCCCTCAAGAAGGGGCAGAAGACCTGCTTTGTCTGAGGAGGGTGGTCATCTGTAGAGTGGCCGCAAGTGAGGAAGGTGTGGATGAGAAAAGAGATCACCACCTAGCACATCAATCCTTCTCAGGCTTTCAGCTGGAGGTCTGGTCAAGAGCCTCCTCCTCCTTTCATTCTCTTCCAACTATCCACTGAGGAGGTTAATGCAGGAGAATCCATGGTGATGAGACCCTCCACATTCTTATCATGGACTATCACCTTGAGACATTGCCAAATGTAGTGACCAGTCTTTAGACAGTAAAAGCAGGTATAGATCACAGGTGGACGTCCTTCTTGGAGTATTGTATAGTGTCATGGCTTTATGCACGTCTTCCTCTGTTGTATTTACATCAGCCAGGTTAGCAGTCTTGACAAGTTTGCTGAGTGACAAAGAGAAAGAAGAATCAATGAGACTAGAGGATCCCACCATAGCTGTGTCAGATCGATCTCTGTGGGAACAACCAGCCATGGACTTCCTGCTTCTTAAGTCTGTGCATGTGTGATCTGTAATTGGCAGTCTGTGGTCTTGAAGTGCTCCTATGCCCTAATTTGTCTTGCTTGTTGAGGATGATATGGAGCCCATCAAAAGTGTGGTGTACACTGTGGCGTAGTCCAGTTTGGAAGAAAACTTGAATACCGGCGGCTAACTCCAGTGACTTTAAATTACAAAAACCTCCGTTATAGTATGTGCTGAAAGACAGATGACAAATAAATTAATAAATATGCCTTGTTCCTCTCTTTTCTTTCCCTCTTCTTCTCCCTCTCAATGACTGATGCCGCCTGGTTGGTTGGTTATTACTGGTTTCTTCTGGCATGTGGCACTAGCTTCATTTATAAGGGATGTGTCCTTGATGATGAAACAAAGGACAATCTGATCATGTGGCATTTTCATGTTGATAATCATTCCAAAATAACACTGAAATCTCCATGGTAGCACACTGCCTTTATGTTTCATGAATTGAGGGTTTGTTTGTTTTTTCAAATTTCATTTGATCATGGAAATGGAGTATGACTTAATGTCTAAAAGTTGTATTCTAACAGAGGGTGTAGGGTCAATATGGCCATTTTAGTTAGATTACTTTTAGGGTTTTTTCATACTTGTTGCCCGCTTGCATATCTCACTCTCATCCTTGCTGCAGGCAATAATTCAGCCCCGACTATTAATAAACATCAGATGAAAGTACATTAAATGTCCAAATATTAAAATGACTAAATGACTAAATAATAAGAACATACTGATTGGCTGCCATTGACTGCTATAGACGTCTATTCGACCACTGCTCTGAAAATGTTAATGCTAAATGTTAAACACGATCTCTTACATGCTGTTTGTGCAATCTTACAAAAAAACATAGCACATTTGTCAGAAAGTTGTTATGACCTCTTTAGATACTTTACCCTCTGTGTTGAGGTAATCACTGATGTAGGAGATCAGGTTTAATGAATCCACAACTTTTCATAGCCTCACTTGACCTAGAAATACTAGTAGGGTGCCTCATGTGGCTGCTGGCATGTCTCACCCTCCATCTCCGTCTGCTTGAACTGCCTGTATTTGCTTGTCTGCTGTGGCGCTGCTTTACAGTATATAAGGCTTAATTCTGAAAGTACCCTGGATAATATACTTCTAAATACTCCTCAACTGAATGCCAGGACCCTTTAAGTATGAAACACTGTGTCTGTTGGTCCTGCAATTAGGAAACCAAAAAGATAGAGTGCTTTTACTTTGAAACAGCCACAGGACGTGTTATGTTTGTGACTAATTTGACAGATATGGATGTTGAAGCACAGAATTACTCTTGTCATGGTTTATATTGTGAATTAGGTCACTCGTGGCGTTGTCTTCTCAATGTGGGCTCCCATATAAAAAGTTTTGGAACCAGTGGATTAGACAATATTATTAAATTGCTTGTGTAGTGCTGCAGTTTTTCATTAGTCTTCAATAACTTGGTTAGTAATCATAAAAGCAACAAACCTAACTATGGCAGTAAGACACACACTGTTAAATTTAAGTGGCCTCATGTTAAGTTGTGTTTGTTTAAGTTGTGTCTGTGCTGCTCACAGAGAGTCCGAGCACTCTGAAAGCCTTAAACACCCGAGTCTGTCCGACTGCATTCAGCCCCCTGTGAACTCCATAGGAAATCCTTGTGCTGCAGTTCAGCGGCTTCTCAGAAAGAGTCAGGAAGATGCATCATATGAAGGGAGTAAAAAGGCCAGCTGGGATGGGTGGGCCACATTGTGATCACTCACCTTCATCCCTGATTTGTAGTCATTATCCCTACCAGCGTTTGAAGATCAAAAACAAGGACAGGGAGAGTGATGGGGGACAGAGAGAGGCAGCCAGAGACAGAGAATGGGGGAAATGAGTGAAGGAGAGGGGACAAAGAGATGGCTGGATGTGTGCATGTGTGTGCGTGTGTGTGTGTGTGTGTGTGTGTCCTTCCCAGTCACTCCCATTTGCCCCTGTTTGGTGGATGTAGGAGTGTAGATGGCAGCGATGTTGGGGAGTGGGTGGGGTTGGGAGGAGGGTGGATAAGGGTGATAGCACCTTAAAACCAACCAAGCTGCAAAAGCAATGAATATTAAATTCATGCCTAAATAGCTGGGTCTATGTGAAGCATTACTGTATTATAATTTTAGATTTGTCACTGATGGGATGCAGGTTTGAGTTGGAACAACGAGGCACGTCAGAGAAATCTTTACTCCTCTGATAACAGTGGAGCTGTAAATTGACAATCTTATCATGAGTTATTATGAATTTTTGGCATTTGGTGGTCTTGCAATCGGACAAATGCAAATAAAGTTTGTTTTATTTGTGCTGGTAAGTGTGATAAGGTAAAACTATAAAAATAGGAAGATGTAACAACTGGAGGGAAGCATCTCTTTACCCATCCATGTCCCAGGCAGAGTGTAAATGTTGAAGGACTCCCATCAGGCCTTTGTATAAATTAGCCAAACCCTTACTGTGCTGAAATCTATCCCCAACTGTTTGAGTGAGAAAGCAGAGATTTTTCCCTCCTTTTTTAGATTTAATTATCTTTTGTTGTTCTTTTTATCTACCTTCAAGGATTGTCCTCAGCGGGGGGTTAAAAGAATGGGAAGTGGAAAAGACGAGGGGGGTGTCTGATAGCAAGTGCTGGGTATGTAGGGCTAGTTTGTCCTCTGTTTGATCTGATTCCTTACAATGACACAGCGGGAAATTAAATATGAAACCGATCTTAAGCCTCTGCATAATGAACAACAGGGAAACAAAGTTGGCGGCGCTCCAAATTAAGTGGAGGTCTTTAACTTCTCCTGAGAGCATTATCTCTTTAGTTCAGCTTAGTCTGAGGTAATTTTTGCTTCATTTAGACACAACATTTAGGGACGTGTTTGATGATTTGTAATAAAATCGCAATTTAAATCCATTTATCTCGCAAATACCTCCCAACAGCAGTGCACAGAGCACGAGATCTGCACTGCGTTTTGATGGTTTGAAGCGTAAAATCGAGCAGGTTAATTACTCACTTCTGCTCTGTGTGATGTATTGGAGGTGAGTTATCCACAGTGGCAAGCCTTCCCACATATTGATTTAACAGACCTCCTGAAAGAGCCCGGCTTTTCTCTTTCGAGAGAAACAACACATGTAGAACATTAGCTGAATTGATGTTGTTAAATAATTTAGTATCAGCCAATACAGTATGTGCAGTCGTTCAAGTGAAGGCTGGGGTAACAGTACAGAAATAAAACATTATTATTGGCTGTTCCAGTTGTTTCTATTCTCCGCTCCAGTGTTCTGTACTTCTGTGGCTCCGAGCTTTAAATTGTGGCATTAACTACATTTTTATTATATTTTTAACCTTGTTTTATTACATTTTCTAAATACAGGAGCATGAGTGTACACAAGTTAAAGGATAGAGGAAAAATATGTAATGCCAAATTCTTTATGACAAAACCGATCATGTCAACACAATATCAAGTGCGACAGTATTTTTTGCATTTTTTGTTTCAATCACCAACAGCAGCATCATTCTATCTGTAAAAACAGATCAGCATATTGTTTTACTAGTGACAGGAGGAAAATAAGGGGGGGGGATTATTTCAAAGTGAAGGAATACAGAATGCAGCAAAGCACTGTCAAATGATGCCTTTGGCAGTAGATGCTAGCCTGCCAAACTGTCACCGTTTAGGCCCCGATAATGCAGGTAATTGCATTTCCAGAAGAGCAGGAGCAGATGAAACATGCTGTGGACAGATACTGCTGGCACACTGGCCCCTTCTGTTGGAAAATTTCATTTTTCCACAAGGAAGCCACGAATGCTAAGGTTGAATCCAAATCCGTTTTTCCGCACTTTATCAGTGTGTGGCCCACCAAGTGGGTAGATGGAGGTAATTCATTCAGCTGAGACTCACCACCCTAATCCAATTTCTAGCCTCCCCCAGCAAGAGATAATTACAAGTATTAAAGCTGTTAGGACAGGGGGGAAAGGGCCCTCTCTCTGAAACTCTGCTGCAGGCCCTGGAAATATCGACTGAGCAGGGGGATTTCTGCTGGGAGAACTCAAGCTAAGGTATTGTTCAAAACTAAGAAAGTGTGTTAACTAATGAGGCAAAGGGAATCTCGAGGTATAAAAGGGCACCCATAGCCACATGTCATAACAGACCCCAGGACTTTTTCTTTTACCTCTTGTTCCTCGTGCATGACTTAAACCGGCTCCAACAATTGGTCATTTCATGTGTAAAGACAAGCAGGGCTTCCTACACAGTCAGTATGCATATAATAGTCCTTGAAATGTCCTAACCCTTTACACATCACTTGAATATCATTGCGTCTCTTAATATAAAATATCACATCATCACACAGAACCCTGTCGTTTATTGTAATACTCCCTTCAATGTGGTGTCAAATCTCACTTTTCACTGTTTGTCTTTGCCTCGGCTGCTCCATCACTGCAGCCACCTACACCCCGGCCCACTGGTAAACTATATCTTTTCATATCCCGGAGACCAAAATGGAGGACTGAGGTTGGAGCAATACAGAAGGATGTTTTGTTTTTTCTTTTTTCCCCCACTGCTTAAACTTAAACTCATCAAGAAACAGAAGCTGCAAAAAGCTCTAATTAACGGAAGCGGAGTCGCTCCTGCGCTCTTCCATTCAGTGCTCAACAATAGACAAACCTATGAAGCAGAACCCGGGGATACAATATTGAAGGAATGAATGGAAACACACCCAAATAAGAGACCCAGCATCGCCCCGTCCACTCTTATTGGTTATCTTTGTCAAAGAGGGTCTGATACAGGAGTCCCTTTCTCTATCATTTACTGAGGATCAAAGAGGCATAGAGAAGAGACATGCTGATGTCAGATTTAAACTATGTCCATGTAAAAGCAATGTTTTAAATGCCAGCACACTCGAAACTGTCAACCAAAATCAGCACCAGAGCTGTTCAATCCTCTCCATGTCATTTTAATATTGGACAATGCTTCAGATTCTTATTCTTCCATTTTGATCCCTGTATTTGCATAAAAACAGTCTTTGAAAAGGTTACTGGACGTTTACTAACCTGGTAGTCCTCGTGCAGTCAGTGCATTGTACATGGAAGCTTTAATATAGAGTACTTTAAATATGCATAAAGTATACAAGTGTTTTCAATCAAACCAGGCCAAACATGTTAAGATGAATGGCAGTTCTGATATGTTCACAATCTACAGTGGATGGTGTTTCCTAAAACAGACCCTTTGTTTCATACTGTTGTTTATGACTTGCTTGACAATGCTGTTATGCCAGTCTAGGTTTTCAGTAACTGTGGATCTGACTTTCAGTAAACTTAAAAAATTGTAAACAGTAAGTTTACTCCAGCACCCTCCATTGGGGTGGACTGGTCCAAAGTTAAAAGGTCACACACAGAGTTTTTCTTCTGATGAAGGTAACAATGCTGTTTGTCTGACAAATGAGAATGTTGCGCCAGTGTGACCAGTAGCACAGGAAACTACATTATCTCTGTGAATAAAAGATTGCAACTGCTGAACTTTTTGTTTTTCCAGATATCTCCTTGTTACGCGCAAACAGACAATTCAATGTCATCCCATGTTTTGTGTCCAATACTGTCACTTAAACTCTGCTCTATGTTTTGCATGATGTGGTGTAAGCCAGTGCACTCGCTTGGGAATGAAAGAAAAATCAGCATTGTTTTCCGCAACTCACACCGAGGAGACTTCCCACAGCTCCATGCATATTCATACCAGCCATTTTAGAGAAGTGCTAATCCAATTAATGAGGCTCAAACTGGTCTTTTCCCATTACTACTTAGGTGTGTTCATGCTCCAAAATGAGTCCCTGTTTGAATGTTGTGGCAATAAAAGGGGGGAGAAAAAAGCTCCAAAATGCTTCTGCAACAGGCTCTGTCAAAATAGAAGAGAGTGGTAATGCAATGTTTTTCCCCCACAACAATGTTCTAATTCTGCTCCGATGTGTTTTTAATGGAAGACATCACCTTCCTCTGCAATCCAGAGTTTTTTGTCATTTATCCCTAATAGGTGTAAGCGATGAATACCAGAGAGCTGATGAGAAATGTTTCAAAAATGTTGAGAAGAAGAACAGCTTTTAATAAAAATGGCATTTTAAAGTTTTATACATAAAACCAGAAAGACCAATGGTTTTATCGTAAACAGTGCTTTGATTTATATAAATAGTTTCTTGCTCATTAAATAGTCTAAATAGTAGTCTAGTCCAAAAAATGGCACATACAGTATTGTTGCTACAGGGGCATAAATGGCCTGGATTCTCATGTTATTATTTGAAACACTGACATTTCTATTCTTTACCCAGAATGTTTACTATTGTTTGCCCGCTTTATTTCCTTGAAATATTACACATCCTTGGTGCAGTGTGGGGGAAACCGCACGGAGTCCTGTGTGAAGTTTTAATATGTCACAGGCATAGTGCTGTTTGGAAATGCAGTGTATTTTACTCAGCCCCCAATAATCTATTCTGTTCAGCCAGGCGCATACATTGACAAATGTTTCCAGCATTAGGTATTTACCTAGTGGAATGTAATGGATGTAAAGAGTTTGAAAATGCCTGCCGCAGTAACAGCATGGGCAGTAGCAAGACTATCTAGACTGAGGAGGAAATACACCATTCAAAACAGAATCAATGGTTCTGAAGGATTGTGCTTGTGTGTGTGTGTTTTTCTTCTTTCTGTATGTTTGTGCTCTAAAGCGCTGACTGTAAACTTCCCATAAGTCACTGTAGACACAGTAATAGTTTCACCACAGTCCATGCTGCGGATATTTCAAATATATTTTTTTCTCATGCAAATGAATCCCGGAGACATTGTCACACAAAGTACTTTGTTTCACAAACAACTAATGTGTAGGCCGACTGTAAAGAGACAATGTTGTTTTTTTGTTTTTTTTATTGCTCGGATCACCCGTTAAATAACAACACAGTCATTTGGATTATTGTGTGTATTTAATTGCTTAAAATTAGCTTTATATACTGCAAATGTAATGCCATATATCTGGTCAGAATATTGTTTTCAAAGAACCATTAATTAATTGAGTCTTTAGATTTTAATTTTTTTATTTTTATGGCCTAAAGAAAGATGTTGCGATGTGTTTCTTCCAGTTGTTCGATGTAAACCACATCTTGTACAACACTAAATGTAATTCCTTAGTATCTTTGTATAACATAAATAGTTTTAAAGGAAAACTGCAGATGTATTTTTCTTATATTAAAAGTCAGTTTTAAGCCTGGAAGAATCATACTCAAAGTACACATTTTGCATGGACGTACTGTAAAGTTCTGCATCCTTGGTGGGAGAGACGAGGGTCTCTGCTGGGATGAAGGTCATATTTTTTTCCAGACCCTTTAAAGAGGCTGATACCAGCTTCAGTTTGGATCGTCTTCGTCTCATCTGTTGACTGATCATTCTCGCGCTCTCTCTCTCTCTCTCCCTCTCTCTTTCCCCCCGAATGTACTTTTCAGATCTATAGAGGCCTATAGCAGCCGGCTCATTCATTACATGCACCATGCGTCCTGTCAGACGTACAGATGGGCAGGACACTTTCGCACAAAAGGGGGTAAGATAGTTTAAAGTACAACTTCTACTCCAAGTGTTTTACAGTGTTTAACCCTGTACTTATGCAAACAGTAGCAATGTTAATGGCTTGTATTGTAAAGTGGATTCATGTGAATTGCAATTATTACAAATAACTTTTGTTGACTTTAGAGCAGTTTGGGGAGTAAAGGGATTGTAAATGTAAATAAAAAAAAAAAAAAAACATCAAGCACATGGTTTAGCTTTAAAAAAAAAAAGAAGAAGCACGTCTGAGGCATCAAATGTCCCATATATCATTTAGAAATGGGATTTATAATCTAGCACACAACATGAGTGCTGCTGTGATGTGCAGTCAATATATGGGTGGCACTCCCCATAAAGGCTTTGGCCTTCTTTCTGTGTTTGATTTATTGTCACTGTATCTTAGCTCAGATGGCACCATGAAGCCTTTGTCATGTCACTAATGACACTGTTTTTGTTATTTGAGTCATCATTCTCATCTCTTTTTGCCTAGTTATTGTCGTAAAGTGTGTTTTTTCCTATATTACGGCCCCAAAGAAGTCACCTTTATACTGCTGTCTACAGTAAAATAATCACGTGCCTTTTAGTTACTCATTTACCAGTTTTTCATTCTATCCCGAGTGACTTATAACTGATGACCTAAGGCTTTATTTCAGCAAGAAACCTTGAGGAAAGAAGTGCAGAGTATGAAATCTTTTCAATAAGATAAAGTGTAGGAGATCAGGTGACGAAGGACACCACAACTACATACTTAATGTGAGTTGGACAGATAAGAGCGCACATGTAAATGTTTAATTTGTTGTATAAAAATACTATTTCTTTTGTTTGGGGTTCTTGGCTGTTATAGTTTACTCTAAGATTCATATTTAATTCACAGGATTTATGTTTAAGCATGCAGTTTTACTTTCTATCTCCGTGAGTGGACGTACAGAACAGTGCTCCCTCTTCTTCTTTACTTTGTATTTATAAATCACGGCGTTTGATTACAGGGAAAATAAGCCTGTTTGTCAAGTCGACATAGGAAACAAACTCCTGCGCAAAATCGAGGTTATGTTCAATATGTTGCATTCTTTTTTTCATTATTCATTTTCAGTAATTATTCACACATTGGGTTGAATAGTTACTGCTGTTTTAAAAGTTAAGTTAAGTTTAAAAAATGTTTTCAAAGATTTTTATAAGGTCTTTTAATTTTAAAGCCGATTCTGGACATATAAAATAGTATTTTTTATATTTAGTGACAAAAGTGGTCGCTGCATGAAACTGACCTTCACCAAAAATCCCCTTGTAAACTGAACGCAATGTTACCCCCAGAATAAATTAATTTCAGGTTAATGATTAAGCTTTGAATCTATCAGACACTTGGTATGGGAAAGTTTTAGGGAGGAGCGGCTTGGCCCGGTCAACTATCATTAAAACGTGTTGACAGCAACGAGAGAACAAGTTCCCACTTTGATCTGATGACAGATCTGAGTTCAGCCTTGCGTCATCCTCCTACTCTGCCTCTGCTATCTCTTCTTTATTAAGTCTAAGATTCGGGCAACGTTTGCTTCACCAAATCTGGCAAAAGCTCTGTTGAAATACTTAAATGAAAGGTATGATATCATTACAGGAGCAGAATCTGTCAGGAAAATGCTTAACTTTCCATTCAAATCAGTTTGAGTCACAGTTTTGCGACATAAAAAAGCAAAATATAGGCAGTATGTTTATATTTAGGGTTCGAGCAACAAGGTTGCAAGAAACCTATTGAAACTGGAAAGATTATTATTATTAGGGTTCGAGCAACAAGGTTGCAAGAACCCTATTGAAATGCAAAAGATTATTATTAGGGTTCGAGCAACAAGGTTGCAAGAAACCTATTGAAACTGGAAGGATTATTATTATTATTAGGGTTCGAGCAACAAGGTTGCAAGAAACCTATTGAAACTGGAAGGATTATTATTATTATTATTCTTATTATTCCCCCAAATGAATTGCCTTTTTGAGGCCTTTCCCATACCCCAAAACTCACCAATTTTTGTGACCGCATCAATCCTGGTGTAAATTTACGTCTGAAAAAGGTTCGGGGAATGTGCGTCGAAAATTGAATGTGGGAGGGGCCAATAAGTGCGGCGCCACCTGTCCAAATTCACCATGACCAACACAAATATCGCACATGCACGAAATTCGGTACACATGTGTAGTGGGTCAGGATGAAGAAAAAATTACATTATGACCATGATCCAAACCCAACAGGAAATCCGCCATCTTGGGTTGATTGGCCATTTTTTGGCGATTTTGGCGAATTCGCAGCAATGGTATTTGAACTAACTCCTCCTAGAGTTTTCGTGCGATCACCTTCAAACTTGGTGAGGTCCCTGTGGACCAGTTGAGGAGCTCACGGTATCAAAAGTTTTTTCAAATGTCGCACGGCGCACGAGATAGGGGGCGGCAAAGTTCGTGATGATTCTGATGTTTCGCATCAGAAAAACAAAACTCTTATAACTTTGCGAGGGAAGGTCCGATCCGAACCAAACTTGCTACCATTGATGATGGGCCATGGCTGAAGACGTCTATGAAAAAACGGTGAAGTTTGAAAACAGCGCCTCCTTGTGGTGAAAGAAAATACACAAAAAAAAAGTTTTTTTACAATTTCGGGAATAACTTTTACACAGATAATCGTACCGCACTGAAAATTGGTGACAACAGTCAAAACACATGGTAGATGATGCGTGATCAATATGACAACAAATCGTTTAACGGTGTTGCCATGGCAACGACGCAAACTCGGATTTTTGGGACAAAAAATCAAACTGCTACAACTTCGTGAATCCTGGTCCGATCTGAACCAAACTTGCTAGGATTGATGATAGTCCGGCCCTAAAGACGTCTATATGAAAATATTCAATTTCGAAAACAGCGCCCCCTGGTGACAGCAGACAATATGACAGCTTGTATTTCAATTATCTCCTCCTAGAGCTTTTGTGCGATCACCTTCAAACTTGGTGAGATCAATGTGGACGAGTTGAGCATCAAAAGTTATCGAAAGCTTTTTAAAATATTGTATGGCGTACGAGATAGGGGGCGCCAAAATTGGAGATAATAATAATTTTTCATAACAGACAATGAAACTCTTATAACTTCGCGATGGAAGGTCTGATCCCAACCAAACTTGCTATAGTTGATGCTGGTTAGTTGCTGAAGACGACTATGTTGCTGAAACGGTACATTTTGAAAACAGCACCTCCTGGTGGTGGTAGAAAATTCTAAAAAAACAAACTGTTACAACTTTGCCAATCCTGGTCCGATCTGAACCAAACTTGCAAGGATTGATGACAGTCCGGCCCTGAACACGTCTATATGAAAATATTCATTTTCAAATACAGCGCCCCCTGGTGACAGCAGACAGAATTACATTTATAGTTTTTGATGCTGCTCCAACAGGGATTGTTGTATCCACTTGAAACTTAGTATGTGGGACCCCAGACCCTTCCTCAACATGTCCGTAAAAGGTCACCTCCCTACAGGAAGTGGAACGCCCGAAACAGGAAGTAAAGTCTTACATTGTCCGATTGACACGAAACTAGATATGTGAGTTACTGGACCTTCCCTGAACATGTTTACGGAGACGAACAGGAAGTCGGCCATTTTGAACAGGAAGTGGCCTCTAACTTTGCCGTACGTTGTCCGATTTGCACAAAACCTTATATGTGAGTTACGGGACCTTCCCTGAATATGTTTACGGAGACGCCGTTGACCGAACAGGAAGTCGGCCATTTTAAACAGGAAGTGCCCTCTAACTTTGCCATACGTTGTCCGATCTGCACAAAACCTTATATGTGAGTTAAGGGACCTGTCCTGAGCATGTCCGTAAAAGGTCACCTCCCTACAGGAAGTGGAACGCCCGAAACAGGAAGTAAAGTCTTACATTGTCCGATCTGAACAAAACTTGATATGTAAGACAAGGGAACTTCCCTGAACACGTTTACGGAGACGAACAGGAAGTTGGCCATTTTAAACAGGAAGTGCCCTCTAACTTTGCCGTACGTTGTCCGATTTGCACGAAACCTTTTATGTGACACTAGGGACCTGTCCTGAGCATGTCTGCAAGAGATGACCTCCCAACAGGAAGTGGAATGCCCGAAACAGGAAGTAAACTCTAAGATTATCCGATCTGCACAAAACTTGATATGTAAGACAAGGGAAGTTCCCTGAACACGTTTATGTACACGCACTTGACCGAACAGGAAGTCTGCCATTTTAAACAGGAAGTGCCCTATAACTTTGTCATACGTTGCCCGATCCCCCTCGAAATTTGGAACGACATGCGCAGGGACGCCGCTGAAAATAACTAGAACTGAAAATAACTAGTACTGAAAATAACTAGTACCGCGCGCGGTGAATGAACGGGTGAGAGCGCGAGGCACGCGGGGAGCCGTGGCACACGGCGACCCGCGTGGGTCGGCTCGAACCCGTTCAGAACCGCGCGCGGTACTAGTTAGGGTTCGAGCAACAAGGTTGCAAGAAACCTATTGAAACTGGAAGGATTATTATTATTATTATTATTCTTATTATTCCTTAAAGTAAATCGCCTTTTTGAGGCCTTTCCCATACCCCAAAACTCACCAATTTTTGTGACCGCATCAATCCTGGTGTAAATTTACGTCTGAAAAAGGTTCGGGGAATGTGCGTCGAAAATTGAATGTGGGAGGGGCCAATAAGTGCGGCGCCACCTGTCCAAATTCACCATGACCAACACAATTATCGCACATGCACGAAATTCGGTACACATGTGTAGTGGGTCAGGATGAAGAAAAAATTACATTATGACCATGATCCAAACCCAACAGGAAATCCGCCATCTTGGGTTGATTGGCGAATTTTTGGCGATTTTGGCGAATTCGCAGCAATGGTATTTGAACTAACTCCTCCTAGAGTTTTCGTGCGATCACCTTCAAACTTGGTGAGGTCCCTGTGGACCAGTTGAGGAGCTCACGGTATCAAATGTTTTTTCAAATGCCGCATGGCGCACGAGATAGGGGGCGGCAAAGTTCGTGATGATTCTGATGTTTCGCATCAGGAAAACAAAACTCTTATAACTTTGCAATGGAAGGTCCGATCCGAACCAAACTTGCTATGATTGATGATGGGCCATGGCTGAAGACGTCTATGAAAAAACGGTGAAGTTTGAAAACAGCGCCTCCTTGTGGTGAAAGAAAATACACCAAAAAAAAGTTTTTTTACGATTTCGGGAATAACTTTTACACAGATAATCGTACCGCACTCAAAATTGGTGACAACAGTCAAAACACATGGTAGATGATGCGTGATCAATATGACGACAAATCGTTTAACGGTGTTGCCATGGCAACAACGCAAAGTCGGATTTTTGGGACAAAAAATCAAACTGCTACAACTTCGCGAATCCTGGTCCGATCTGAACCAAACTTGCTAGGATTGATGACAGTCGGGCCCTAAAGACGTCTATATGAAAATATTCAATTTCGAAAACAGCGCCCCCTGGTGACAGCAGACAATATGACAGCTTGTATTTCAACTATCTCCTCCTAGAGCTTTTGTGCGATCACTTTCAAACTTGGTGAGATCAATGTGGACGAGTTGAGCATCAAAAGTTATCAAAAGCTTTTTAAAATATTGTATGGCGTACGAGATAGGGGGCGCCAAAATTGGAGATAATAATAATTTTTCATAACAGACAATGAAACTCTTATAACTTCGCGATGGAAGGTCTGATCCCAACCAAACTTGCTATAGTTGATGATGGTTAGTTGCTGAAGACGACTATGTTGCTGAAACGGTACATTTTGAAAACAGCGCCTCCTGGTGGTGGTAGAAAATTCTAAAAAAACAAACTGTTACAACTTTGCCAATCCTGGTCCGATCTGAACCAAACTTGGAAGGATTGATGACAGTCCGGCCCTGAACACGTCTATATGAAAATATTCATTTTCAAATACAGCGCCCCCTGGTGACAGCAGACAGAATTACATTTATAGTTTTTGATGCTGCTCCAACAGGGATTGTTGTATCCACTTGAAACTTAGTATGTGGGACCCCAGACCCTTCCTCAACATGTCCGTAAAAGGTCACCTCCCTACAGGAAGTGGAACGCCCGAAACAGGAAGTAAAGTCTTACATTGTCCGATTGACACGAAACTAGATATGTGAGTTACTGGACCTTCCCTGAACATGTTTACGGAGACGCCGTTGACCGAACAGGAAGTCGGCCATTTTAAACAGGAAGTGCCCTCTAACTTTGCCGTACGTTGTCCGATCTGCACAAAACCTTATATGTGACACCAGGGACCTGTCCTGAGCATGTCCGTAAAAGGTCACCTCCCTACAGGAAGTGGAACGCCTGAAACAGGAAGTAAAGTCTAACATTGTCCGATCTGAACAAAACTTGATATGTAAGACAAGGGAACTTCCCTGAACACGTTTACGGAGACGAACAGGAAGTTGGCCATTTAAACAGGAAGTGCCCTCTAACTTTGCAGTACATTGTCCGATTTGCACAAAACCTTATATGTGACACCAGGGACCTGTCCTGAGCATGTCTGCAAAAGGTGACCTCCCAACAGGAAGTGGAATGCCCGAAACAGGAAGTAAACTCTAAGATTGTCCGATCTGAACAAAACTTGATATGTAAGACAAGGGAAGTTCTCTGAACACGTTTACGGACGCGCATTTGACCGAACAGGAAGTCGGCCATTTTAAACAGGAAGTGCCCTATAACTTTGCCATACGTTGCCGCGATCCCCCCCGAAATTTGGATCGACATGCACGGGGACGCCGCTGAAAATAACTAGTACTGAAAATAACTAGTACTGAAAATAACTAGTACTGAAAATAACTAGTACCGCGCGCGGTGAATGAACGGGTGAGAGCGCGAGGCACGCGGGGAGCCGTGGCACACGGCGACCCGCGTGGGTCGGCTCGAACCCGTTCAGAACCGCGCGCGGTACTAGTTATTTTTATTCTTATTATTCCCCCAAATGAATTGCCTTTTTGAGGCCTTTCCCATACCCCAAAACTCACCAATTTTTGTGACCGCATCAATCCTGGTGTAAATTTACGTCTGAAAAAGGTTCGGGGAATGTGCGTCGAAAATTGAATGTGGGAGGGGCCAATAAGTGCGGCGCCACCTGTCCAAATTCACCATGACCAACACAAATATCGCACATGCACGAAATTCGGTACACATGTGTAGTGGGTCAGGATGAAGAAAAAATTACATTATGACCATGATCCAAACCCAACAGGAAATCCGCCATCTTGGGTTGATTGGCCATTTTTTGGCGATTTTGGCGAATTCGCAGCAATGCTATTTGAACTAACTCCTCCTAGAGTTTTCGTGCGATCACCTTCAAACTTGGTGAGGTCCCTGTGGACCAGTTGAGGAGCTCACGGTATCAAAAGTTTTTTCAAATGTCACATGGCGCACGAGATAGGGGGCGGCAAAGTTCGTGATGATTCTGATGTTTCGCATCAGAAAAACAAAACTCTTATAACTTTGCGATGGAAGGTCCGATCCGAACCAAACTTGCTATGATTGATGATGGGCCATGGCTGAAGACGTCTATGAAAAAACGGTGAAGTTTGAAAACAGCGCCTCCTTGTGGTGAAAGAAAATACACAAAAAAAAAGTTTTTTTACAATTTCGGGAATAACTTTTACACAGATAATCATACCGAACTCAAAATTGGTGACAACAGTCAAAACACATGGTAGATGATGCGTGATCAATATGACAACAAATCGTTTAACGGTGTTGCCATGGCAACGACGCAAAGTCGGATTTTTGGGACAAAAAATCAAACTGCTACAACTTCGTGAATCCTGGTCCGATCTGAACCAAACTTGCTAGGATTGATGATAGTCCGGCCCTAAAGACGTCTATATGAAAATATTAAATTTCGAAAACAGCGCCCCCTGGTGACAGCAGACAATATGACAGCTTGTATTTCAATTATCTCCTCCTAGAGCTTTTGTGCGATCACCTTCAAACTTGGTGAGATCAATGTGGACGAGTTGAGCATCAAAAGTTATCGAAAGCTTTTTAAAATATTGTATGGCGTACGAGATAGGGGGCGCCAAAATTGGAGATAATAAT
This sequence comes from Solea solea, assembly GCF_958295425.1. Lineage (NCBI taxonomy): Eukaryota > Metazoa > Chordata > Actinopteri > Pleuronectiformes > Soleidae > Solea > Solea solea. The sequence goes on along the minus strand of NC_081154.1, from coordinate 12,765,175 downwards.
AATTTTTCATAACAGACAATGAAACTCTTATAACTTCGCGATGGAAGGTCTGATCCCAACCAAACTTGCTATAGTTGATGATGGTTAGTTGCTGAAGACGACTATGTTGCTGAAACGGTACATTTTGAAAACAGCGCCTCCTGGTGGTGGTAGAAAATTCTAAAAAAACAAACTGTTACAACTTTGCCAATCCTGGTCCGATCTGAACCAAACTTGCAAGGATTGATGACAGTCCGGCCCTGAACACGTCTATATGAAAATATTCATTTTCAAATACAGCGCCCCCTGGTGACAGCAGACAGAATTACATTTATAGTTTTTGATGCTGCTCCAACAGGGATTGTTGTATCCACTTGAAACTTAGTATGTGGGACCCCAGACCCTTCCTCAACATGTCCGTAAAAGGTCACCTCCCTACAGGAAGTGGAACGCCCAAAACAGGAAGTAAAGTCTTACATTGTCCGATTGACACGAAACTGGATATGTGAGTTACGGGACCTTCCCTGAACATGTTTCCGGAGACGAACAGGAAGTCGGCCATTTTAAACAGGAAGTGCCCTCTAACTTTGCCGTACATTGTCCGATTTGCACAAAACCTTATATGTGACACCAGGGACCTATCCTGAGCATGTCCGTAAAAGGTCACCTCCCTACAGGAAGTGGAACGCCCGAAACAGGAAGTAAAGTCTTACATTGTCCGATTGACACAAGACTAGATATGTGAGTTACGGGACCTTCCCTGAACATGTTTCCAGAGACGAACAGGAAGTTGGCCATTTTAAACAGGAAGTGCCCTCTAACTTTGCCGTACGTTGTCCGATTTGCACGAAACCTTATATGTGACACCAGGGACCTGTCCTGAGCATGTCTGCAAAAGATGACCTCCCAACAGGAAGTGGAATGCCCGAAACAGGAAGTAAACTCTAAGATTGTCCGATCTGAACAAAACTTGATATGTAAGACAAGGGAAGTTCCCTGAACACGTTTACGGACACGCACTTGACCGAACAGGAAGTCTGCCATTTTAAACAGGAAGTGCCCTATAACTTTGCGATACGTTGCCCGATCCCCCTCGAAATTTGGAACGACATGCGCGGGGACGCAGCTGAAAATAACTAGTACTGAAAATAACTAGTACTGAAAATAACTAGTACCGCGCGCGGTGAATGAACGGGTGAGAGCGCGAGGCACGCGGGGAGCCGTGGCACACGGCGACCCGCGTGGGTCGGCTCGAACCCGTTCAGAACCGCGCGCGGTACTAGTTATTTTTATTATTATTATTATTATTATTATTCCTAAAAGTAAATCGCATTTTTGAGGCCTTTCCCATACCCCAAAACTCACAGATTTTTGTGACCGCATCAATCCTGGTGTAAATTTACGTCTGAAAGTCGTTCGGGGAAAATGCGTGGAAAATTGGAAGTGGGAGGGGCTAAAAAGTCACGCAAAAAACTTCTATTAGGTCAACTCATGTCGGGTTTAACGTATGTGAACGAAACTTGGTACACACGTTCATTAGGTGGGGACGGTCAAAAAAGTCGATGACGACTTTCCCGTGAAACCTACAGGAAATCCGCCATCTTAGGTTGATTGGCGATTTTTGGGCGATTTTGGCGAATTCGCAGCAATGGTATTTGAACTAACTCCTCCTAGAGTTTTCGTGCGATCACCTTCAAACTTGGTGAGGTCCCTGTGGACCAGTTGAGGAGCTCACGGTATCAAAAGTTTTTTCAAATGTCGCACGGCGCACGAGATAGGGGGCGGCAAAGTTCGTGATGATTCTGATGTTTCGCATCAGAAAAAAAAAACTCTTATAACTTTGCGATGGAAGGTCCGATCCGAACCAAACTTGCTACCATTGATGATGGGCCATGGCTGAAGACGTCTATGAAAAAACGGTGAAGTTTGAAAACAGCGCCTCCTTGTGGTGAAAGAAAATACACAAAAAAAAAGTTTTTTTACGATTTCGGGAATAACTTTTACACAGATAATCGTACCGCACTCAAAATTGGTGACAACAGTCAAAACACATGGTAGATGGTGCGTGATCAATATGACGACAAATCGTTTAACGGTGTTGCCATGGCAACGACGCAAAGTCGGATTTTTGGGACAAAAAATCAAACTGCTACAACTTCGTGAATCCTGGTCCGATCTGAACCAAACTGGCTAGGATTGATGACAGTCCGGCCCTAAAGACGTCTATATGAAAATATTCAATTTCGAAAACAGCGCCCCCTGGTGACAGCAGACAATATGACAGCTTGTATTTCAATTATCTCCTCCTAGAGCTTTTGTGCGATCACCTTCAAACTTGGTGAGATCAATGTGGACGAGTTGAGCTTCAAAAGTTATCAAAAGCTTTTTAAAATATTGTATGGCGTACGAGATAGGGGGCGCCAAAATTGGAGATAATAATAATTTTTCACAACAGACAATGAAACTCTTATGACTTCGCGATGGAAGGTCTGATCCCAACCAAACTTGCTATAGTTGATGATGGTTAGTTGCTGAAGACGACTGTATAGCTGAAACGGTACATTTTGAAAACAGCGCCTCCTGGTGGTGGTAGAAAATTCTAAAAAAAGAAACTGTTACAACTTTGCCAATCCTGGTCCGATCTGAACCAAACTTGCAAGGATTGATGACAGTCCGGCCCTCAACACGTCTATATGAAAATATTCATTTTGAAATACAGCGCCCCCTGGTGACAGCAGACAGAATTACATTTATAGTTTTTGATGCTGCTCCAACAGGGATTGTTGTATCCACTTGAAACTTAGTATGTGGGACCCCAGACCCTTCCTCAACATGTCCGTAAAAGGTCACCTCCCTACAGGAAGTAGAACGCCCCGAAACAGGAAGTAAAGTCTTACATAGTCCGATTGACACGAAACTAGATATGTGAGTTATGGGACCTTCCCTGAATATGTTTACGGAGACGCCGTTGACCGAACAGGAAGTCGGCCATTTTAAACAGGAAGTGCCTTCTAACTTTGCCGTACATTGTCCGATTTGCACAAAACCTTATATGTGACACCAGGGACCTGTCCTGAGCATGTCTGTAAAAGGTCACCTCCCTACAGGAAGTGGAACGCCCGTAACAGGAAGTAAAGTCTTACATTGTCCGATTGACACAAAACTAGATATGTGAGTTACGGGACCTTCCCTGAACATGTTTCCACAGACGAACAGGAAGTTGGCCATTTTAAACAGGAAGTGCCCTCTAACTTTGCCGTATGTTGTCCGATTTGCACAAAACCTTATATGTGACACAAGGGACCTGTCCTGAGCATGTCTGCAAAAGATGACCTCCCAACAGGAAGTGGAATGCCAGAAACAGGAAGTAACCTCTAAGATTGTCTGATCTAAACAAAACTTGATATGTAAGACAAGGGAACTTCCCTGAACAAGTTTACGGACGCGCATTTGACCGAACACGAAGTCGGCCATTTTAAACAGGAAGTGCCCTATAACTTTGCCATACGTTGCCCGATCCCCCCCGAAATTTGGATCGACATGCGCGGGGACGCCGCTGAAAATAACTAGTACTGAAAATAACTAGTACTGAAAATAACTAGTACCGCGCGCGGTGAATGAACGGGTGAGAGCGCGAGGCACGCGGGGAGCCGTGGCACACGGCGACCCGCGTGGGTCGGCTCGAACCCGTTCAGAACCGCGCGCGGTACTAGTTATTTTTATTCTTATTATTCCCCCAAATGAATTGCCTTTTTGAGGCCTTTCCCATACCCCAAAACTCACAGATTTTTGTGACCGCATCAATCCTGGTGTAAATTTACGTCTGAAAAAGGTTCGGGGAATGTACGTCAAAAATTGAATGTGGGAGGGGCCAAAACGTGCGAAGCGACCTGTCAAAATTCACCATGAACAACACAATTATCGCACATGCACGAAAATCGGTACACATGTGTAGTGGGTCAGGATGAAGAAAAAATTACATTATGACCATGATCCAAACCCAACAGGAAATCCGCCATCTTGGGTTGATTGGCCATTTTTTGGCGATTTTGGCGAATTCGCAGCAATGGTATTTGAACTAACTCCTCCTAGAGTTTTCGTGCGATCACCTTCAAACTTGGTGAGGTCCCTGTGAACCAGTTGAGGAGCTCACGGTATCAAAAGTTTTTTCAAATGTCGCACGGCGCACAAGATAGGGGGCGGCAAAGTTCGTGATGATTCTGATGTTTCGCATCAGAAAAACAAAACTCTTATAACTTCGCGATGGAAGGTCCGATCCGAACCAAACTTGCTACCATTGATGATGGGCCATGGCTGAAGACGTCTATGAAAAAACGGTGAAGTTTGAAAACAGCGCCTCCTTGTGGTGAAAGAAAATACACAAAAAAAAAGTTTTTTTACGATTTCGGGAATAACTTTTACACAGATAATCGTACCGCACTCAAAATTGGTGACAACAGTCAAAACACATGGTAGATGATGCGTGATCAATATGACGACAAATCGTTTAACGGTGTTGCCATGGCAACGACGCAAAGTCGGATTTTTGGGACAAAAAATCAAACTGCTACAACTTCGTGAATCCTGGTCCGATCTGAACCAAACTTGCTAGGATTGATGATAGTCCGGCCCTAAAGACGTCTATATGAAAATATTAAATTTCGAAAACAGCGCCCCCTGGTGACAGCAGACAATATGACAGCTTGTATTTCAATTATCTCCTCCTAGAGCTTTTGTGCGATCACCTTCAAACTTGGTGAGATCAATGTGGACGAGTTGAGCATCAAAAGTTATCAAAAGCTTTTTAAAATATTGTATGGCGTACGAGATAGGGGGCGCCAAAATTGGAGATAATAATAATTTTTCATAACAGACAATGAAACTCTTATAACTTCGCGATGGAAGGTCTGATCCCAACCAAACTTGCTATAGTTGATGATGGTTAGTTGCTGAAGACGACTATGTTGCTGAAACGGTACATTTTGAAAACAGCGCCTCCTGGTGGTGGTAGAAAATTCTAAAAAAACAAACTGTTACAACTTTGCCAATCCTGGTCCGATCTGAACCAAACTTGCAAGGATTGATGACAGTCCGGCCCTGAACACGTCTATATGAAAATATTCATTTTCAAATACAGCGCCCCCTGGTGACAGCAGACAGAATTACATTTATAGTTTTTGATGCTGCTCCAACAGGGATTGTTGTATCCACTTGAAACTTAGTATGTGGGACCCCAGACCCTTCCTCAACATGTCCGTAAAAGGTCACCTCCCTACAGGAAGTGGAACGCCCGAAACAGGAAGTAAAGTCTTACATTGTCCGATTGACACGAAACTAGATATGTGAGTTACTGGACCTTCCCTGAACATGTTTCCGGAGACGCCGTTGACCGAACAGGAAGTCGGCCATTTTAAACAGGAAGTGCCCTCTAACTTTGCCGTATGTTGTCCGATCTGCACAAAACCTTATATGTGACACCAGGGACCTGTCCTGAGCATGTCCGTAAAAGGTCACCTCCCTACAGGAAGTGGAACGCCCGAAACAGGAAGTAAAGTCTTACATTGTCCGATTTGAACAAAACTTGATATGTAAGACAAGGGAACTTCCCTGAACACGTTTACGGAGACGAACAGGAAGTTGGCGATTTTAAACAGGAAGTGCCCTCTAACTTTGCCGTACGTTGTCCGATTTGCACGAAACCTTTTATGTGACACCAGGGACCTGTCCTGAGCATGTCTGCAAGAGATGACCTCCCAACAGGAAGTGGAATGCCCGAAACAGGAAGTAAACTCTAAGATTATCCGATCTGCACAAAACTTGATATGTAAGACAAGGGAAGTTCCCTGAACACGTTTACGTACACGCACTTGACCGAACAGGAAGTCTGCCATTTTAAACAGGAAGTGCCCTATAACTTTGTCATACGTTGCCCGATCCCCCTCGAAATTTGGAACGACATGCGCAGGGACGCCGCTGAAAATAACTAGTACTGAAAATAACTAGTACTGAAAATAACTAGTACCGCGCGCGGTGAATGAACGGGTGAGAGCGCGAGGCACGCGGGGAGCTGTGGCACACGGCGACCCGCGTGGGTCGGCTCGAACCCGTTCAGAACCGCGCGCGGTACTAGTTAGGGTTCGAGCAACAAGGTTGCAAGAAACCTATTGAAACTGGAAGGATTATTATTATTATTATTATTATTCTTATTATTCCTTAAAGTAAATCGCCTTTTTGAGGCCTTTCCCATACCCCAAAACTCACAGATTTTTGTGACCGCATCAATCGTGGTGTAAATTTACGTCTGAAAAAGGTTCGGGGAATGTGCGTCGAAAATTGAATGTGGGAGGGGCCAATAAGTGCGGCGCCACCTGTCCAAATTCACCATGACCAACACAAATATCGCACATGCCCGAAATTCGGTACACATGTGTAGTGGGTCAGGATGAAGAAAAAATTACATTATGACCATGATCCAAACCCAACAGGAAATCCGCCATCTTGGGTTGATTGGCGATTTTTTGGCGATTTTGGCGAATTCGCAGCAATGGTATTTGAACTAACTCCTCCTAGAGTTTTCGTGCGATCACCTTCAAACTTGGTGAGGTCCCTGTGGACCAGTTGAGGAGCTCACGGTATCAAAAGTTTTTTCAAATGTCGCACGGCGCACGAGATAGGGGGCGGCAAAGTTCGTGATGATTCTGATGTTTCGCATCAGAAAAAAAAAACTCTTATAACTTTGCGATGGAAGGTCCGATCCGAACCAAACTTGCTATGATTGATGATGGGCCATGGCTGAAGACGTCTATGAAAAAACGGTGAAGTTTGAAAACAGCGCCTCCTTGTGGTGAAAGAAAATACACAAAAAAAAAGTTTTTTTACGATTTCGGGAATAACTTTTACACAGATAATCGTACCGCACTCAAAATTGGTGACAACAGTCAAAACACATGGTAGATGATGCGTGATCAATATGACGACAAATCGCTTAACGGTGTTGCCATGGCAACGACGCAAAGTCGGATTTTTGGGACAAAAAATCAAACTGCTACAACTTCGCGAATCCTGGTCCGATCTGAACCAAACTTGCTAGGATTGATGACAGTCCGGCCCTAAAGACGTCTATATGAAAATATTCAATTTCGAAAACAGCGCCCCCTGGTGACAGCAGACAATATGACAGCTTGTATTTCAATTATCTCCTCCTAGAGCTTTTGTGCGATCACCTTCAAACTTGGTGAGATTAATGTGGACGAGTTGAGCATCAAAAGTTATCAAAAGCTTTTTAAAATATTGTATGGCGTACGAGATAGGGGGCGCCAAAATTGGAGATAATAATAATTTTTCATAACAGACAATGAAACTCTTATAACTTCGCGATGGAAGGTCTGATCCCAACCAAACTTGCTATAGTTGATGATGGTTAGTTGCTGAAGACGACTATGTTGCTGAAACGGTACATTTTGAAAATAGCACCTCCTGGTGGTGGTAGAAAATTCTAAAAAAACAAACTGTTACAACTTTGCCAATCCTGGTCCGATCTCAACCAAACTTGCAAGGATTGATGACAGTCCGGCCCTGAACACGTCTATATGAAAATATTCATTTTGAAATACAGCGCCCCCTGGTGACAGTAGACGGAATTACATTTATAGTTTTGGATGCTGCTCCAACAGGGATTGTTGTATCCACTTGAAACTTAGTATGTGGGACCCCAGACCCTTCCTCAACATGTCCGTAAAAGGTCACCTCCCTACAGGAAGTGGAACGCCCAAAACAGGAAGTAAAGTATTACATTGTCCGATTGACACGAAACTGGATATGTGAGTTACGGGACCTTCCCTGAACATGTTTCCGGAGACGAACAGGAAGTCGGCCATTTTAAACAGGAAGTGCCTTCTAACTTTGCCGTACATTGTCCGATCTGCACAAAACTTTATATGTGACACCAGGGACCTGTCCTGAGCATGTCCGTAAAAGGTCACCTCCATACAGGAAGTGGAATGCCCGAAACAGGAAGTAAAGTCTTACATTGTCCGATTGACACAAAACTAGATATGTGAGTTAAGGGACCTTCCCTGAACATGTTTCCAGAGACGAACAGGAAGTTGGCCATTATTAACAGGAAGTGCCCTCTAACTTTGCCGTACGTTGTCCGATCTGCACAAAACCTTATATGTGACACCAGGGACCTGTCTTGAGCATGTCTGCAAGAGATGACCTCCAAACAGGAAGTGGAATGCCCGAAACAGGAAGTAAACTCTAAGATTGTCCGATCTGCACAAAACTTGATATGTAAGACAAGGGAAGTTCCCTGAACATGTTTACGGACACGCACTTGACCGAACAGGAAGTCTGCCATTTTAAACAGGAAGTGCCCTATAACTTTGCCATACGTTGCCCGATCCCCCTCGAAATTTGGAACGACATGCACGGGGACGCCGCTGAAAATAACTAGTACTGAAAATAACTAGTACCGCGCGCGGTGAATGAACGGGTGAGAGCGCGAGGCACGCGGGGAGCCGTGGCACACGGCGACCCGCGTGAGTCGGCTCGAACCCGTTCAGAACCGCGCGCGGTACTAGTTATTTTTATTCTTATTATTCCCCCAAATGAATTGCCTTTTTGAGGCCTTTCCCATACCCCAAAACTCACAGATTTTTGTGACTGCATCAATCGTGGTGTAAATTTACGTCTGAAAAAGGTTCGGGGAATGTGCGTCAAAAATTGAATGTGGGAGGGGCCAAAACGTGCGAAGCGACCTGTCAAAATTCACCATGACCAACACAATTATCGCACATGCACGAAAATCGGTACACATGTGTAGTGGGTCAGGATGAAGAAAAAATTACATTATGACCATGATCCAAACCCAACAGGAAGTCCGCCATCTTGGGTTGATTGGCCATTTTTTGGCGATTTTGGCGAATTCGCAGCAATGGTATTTGAACTAACTCCTCCTAGAGTTTTCGTGCGATCACCTTCAAACTTGGTGAGGTCCCTGTGGACCAGTTGAGGAGCTCACGGTATCAAAAGTTTTTTCAAATGTCGCACGGCGCACGAGATAGGGGGCGGCAAAGTTCGTGATGATTCTGATGTTTCGCATCAGAAAAACAAAACTCTTATAACTTTGCGATGGAAGGTCCGATCCGAACCAAACTTGCTATGATTGATGATGGGCCATGGCTGAAGACGTCTATGAAAAAACGGTGAAGTTTGAAAACAGCGCCTCCTTGTGGTGAAAGAAAATACACAAAAAAAAAGTTTTTTTACGATTTCGGGAATAACTTTTACACAGATAATCGTACGGCACTCAAAATTGGTGACAACAGTCAAAACACATGGTAGATGATGCGTGATCAATATGACGACAAATCGTTTAACGGTGTTGCCATGGCAACGACGCAAAGTCGGATTTTTTGGACAAAAAATCAAACTGCTACAACTTCGTGAATCCTGGTCCGATCTGAACCAAACTGGCTAGGATTGATGACAGTCCGGCCCTAAAGACGTCTATATGAAAATATTCAATTTCGAAAACAGCGCCCCCTGGTGACAGCAGACAATATGACAGCTTGTATTTCAATTATCTCCTCCTAGAGCTTTTGTGCGATCACCTTCAAACTTGGTGAGATCAATGTGGACGAGTTGAGCTTCAAAAGTTATCAAAAGCTTTTTAAAATATTGTATGGCGTACGAGATAGGGGGCGCCAAAATTGGAGATAATAATAATTTTTCACAACAGACAATGAAACTCTTATAACTTCGCGATGGAAGGTCTGATCCCAACCAAACTTGCTATAGTTGATGATGGTTAGTTGCTGAAGACGACTGTATAGCTGAAACGGTACATTTTGAAAACAGCGCCTCCTGGTGGTGGTAGAAAATTCTAAAAAAAGAAACTGTTACAACTTTGCCAATCCTGGTCCGATCTGAACCAAACTTGCAAGGATTGATGACAGTCCGGCCCTGAACACGTCTATATGAAAATATTCATTTTCAAATACAGCGCCCCCTGGTGACAGCAGACAGAATTACATTTATAGTTTTTGATGCTGCTCCAACAGGGATTGTTGTATCCACTTGAAACTTAGTATGTGGGACCCCAGACCCTTCCTCAACATGTCCGTAAAAGGTCACCTCCCTACAGGAAGTAGAACGCCCGAAACAGGAAGTAAAGTCTTACATAGTACGATTGACACGAAACTAGATATGTGAGTTACGGGACCTTCCCTGAATATGTTTACGGAGACGCCGTTGACCGAACAGGAAGTCGGCCATTTTAAACAGGAAGTGCCTTCTAACTTTGCCGTACATTGTCCGATCTGCACAAAACCTTATATGTGACACCAGGGACCTGTCCTGAGCATGTCGGTATAAGGTCACCTCCCTACAGGAAGTGGAACGCCCGAAACAGGAAGTAAAGTCTTACATTGTCCGATTGACACAAAACTAGATATGTGAGTTATGGGACCTTCCCTGAACATGTTTCCAGAGACGAACAGGAAGTTGGCCATTTTAAACAGGAAGTGCCCTCTAACTTTGCCGTACGTTGTCCGATTTGCACGAAACCTTATATGTGACACCAGGGACCTGTCCTGAGCATGTCTGCAAGAGATGACCTCCTAACAGGAAGTGGAATGTCCGAAACAGGAAGTAAACTCTAAGATTATCCGATCTGCACAAAACTTGATATGTAAGACAAGGGAAGTTCCCTGAACACGTTTACGGACACGCACTTGACCGAACAGGAAGTCTGCCATTTTAAACAGGAAGTGCCCTATAACTTTGCCATACGTTGCCTGATCCCCCCCGAAATTTGGATCGACATGCGTGGGGACGCCGTTGAAAATAACTAGTACTGAAAATAACTATTACTGAAAATAACTAGTACCGCGCGCGGTGAATGAACGGGTGAGAGCGCGAGGCACGCGGGGAGCCGTGGCACACGGCGACCCGCGTGGGTCGGCTCGAACCCGTTCAGAACCGCGCGCGGTACTAGTTTACAATTATATCTATATATTTAGCAATTACACATCACAATTCGGCCTGTTAATGTCTTTCTATGTGATGACTAACAACACCAATCGTTATCATTGTGCAATTTCACACTGTTATCCTTTATTATAATTATTATATCAACAGATTTTTATTTTTTTTTGTTATCTACATGAAACAAGCTTTGATTTAAGACCTTATGTTATTTCAAGCTTGCTGGTGATTCATCTGATAAAGACAGAGGGAGAAACAGAAGTTTCTGTCTCTGACATCTTTGATTATTTGATTGTAGAAGCAAACTTTGGTCTGGGAGGTTTTATTAGCAGAGTGAATCATGTCCCTGGCTTGAGTCTCAGCAGTGTGGGTGGCAGTGGTGTAAGTCAGTCATAAGCAGTCACACACTCTGCTGTAGAAATGAAGGTCGTCTGCTGCCCCCCAGGGGTTTGTCGAGCAGATTGCACAAAGCTCTTTGCTTCATGTAGGACTCATTTGATGTGGTACAACTTTTGTGTGTCCGATCCTGAGTAAACAGATCTAGGGTCAGCACTGTGACCATTATGTGCTTTTATACCACTGTCATCAACTCTTTGCACAGTTGTGTGAAAATATTATTATTTTATTATGCTGTATTTTGTTAGTGTGCATATTTTCTATTTACATTTTATCCGTTTCCCTTTTTGTTTTTTAAACAGAGAATGTAGAAATTGATCAAATTGGTGTTTAATGATAATTAGAACATAAGCAGTCATGGCCAATATGTATTCACTACAGAGGCAGAAATCAACAGCAAATGCCTTATTGAATTGCAGCGTGGGGCATCAATCCACTGTTAAAAAAAAAAAAAGAAGAAATGCACTTGTGCATTAGGACACACAAATGATTGTAACATCTGTTTCCGTTTGTGTTACAGAGGATATCGCTTTGTAGCAAGCAATGTGTGCCATCATTGACTGGTGGAATAATATTTGTGTTCCCCCCTCAAACAGACACACTGTCAAAGAAGCACTTGTCTACATTTTGTAGTTGCTCGAGGAAAATAATTGCCTTATCTGCAACTGTCAAAATGATGAATGCTCCGGAGAGCACCGAGAATTGACTGATGGAATTGGGGGGAAAATCTAATCCCTGATCTGAACACTTTGTATAATACATTAACCCCTCTGGTACAATAGGCTGCACAGAAACAGATTTGTATAGACTTGTAGAAATAAATTCAACAAAGGCTGAAGGATCGATAAACATCAGAGTTATGGCCTCGTCTGTCACACGGGGGCCTCTGCGAAAACATTAAACGTATTGAAATAATATGCAGGAGGTGAAGGCGAAGAAAAGATATGATATTATGGAAACACAAATCTGCATTATCCCGTAGAACTATAATTGATATGATTAAATACATATAGTAAAAAAGGCACAGGGAGTGGTTAACTATACATTACAATACATTACACTATATAAAACAAATAAGGTATTTTATGTACAAGTGAAAATAGAATCAGAAATTTAAATACACATACACAAAAATTAATAAATGTAAACTCAGGTTATCAATGGAAAACTGAGCTATTGTTTTAGGGTTACTGTATTTTATTTTGTAGCTGAAATTGACTGGTTTCATGTAATAAAGAAAATTAGCATCTACAGAGCTGCATTTCTGATCATATGCATTACATACGGTTAAAATGAATATCTGTATTTCACACTGTAAATGAAATATCTGTGTGTTTCTCGAGTTGGATGAAAAATCACATTATCATCCAAATGATGTCAAAAGTGTGTGTTCCACTCGTTCACAGTACATTGGACAACAGAATTTCAAAATAAAAGAATATATGCAAATGGGGAAAAAAAAGGAAGAACATCAACTTAATATTAAGAGCAAAAGAAAGTTTTTGCTCTTTTTTGTCACACTTGGGTGGAATATATTATCCCCTACTATTAGGAGAGAACATACCTGGCACAGGTTAATGACCTCACACTTTCCACACCATTTCACTTAGCGGGCCATAGCCCGGAAAAGCGAAACACCTCACTCCCACTTCACTAAATTATGAATTAGCCAAAAGGTGAAGCGATTAAAGATTCAACAATTTTGCAGTGTGACCAATAGACGATCTCCTTGCTGAGCTCGAGTGTAAGCTCTTCTCCCATTAGCTGGAAACTGTCTTGATATCCATTTCAGACGCCATAAATATTGTAAGAGGGGGAACAAATAAGTCAGAAATTACCAATCAAAGTGTTTGCAACCTTAGAGATAAATTACTTTCTTCAACTATATACATCAATAAATAAGTAACGCATTGGAAAGCACTGAATCATGGAGGTGTTAAATTATTTGTATGGTTAAATTATGGAAATATTTCAACTATTAAGTACTTTGCCCAGTATAGACGTTTTTTTTTTATCAATAATTTATTCAAAACCACCAATTTTTTAACATTTCTTAACACATCATCTTAAACTTGTTTGTAACATTAGTGATATCAAGCCATCCGAGTGTCTGCAGTGGCCTGGACGTGTCAGATCTCCTCAGGCATCTCCGCCGTGTAACGAGCACTGACAGGTCACATGGCACAAACTGTGATGTCTGAATAATTTGAACAAATGCTAAATCATTGCAAAGCAGCCAGAGAGATCAGCGACGTGAAAGTGAAGTGTTTGCGCTTCCCCAAGGCTCAGTGGCATCTGTTCTACATGTGTGCAGCAACAACATGCATGCTTCACTATATTAATCCCAATTAATTGTGCTTGTATTGGTGTAAATATTTGACTTTGAAGCGCTAAAGCGTTAATTGGGGGGGGTCCCCCCTTTCTGCACAGAAATCTATGCGTTAGTATTCTACATCCTAATGGATGTTATTTAATTGGGAATTGATTAAAGGGTCTACACAAAATTCCTCACAGCAGTGATGCCTATATATACATATATATATATATATACATACAGTATATATATATACAGTATATATATATCAGAACCTCAGTTGTACTTTTTGTCAACAAGAAAAGCCTCAGACCTTTTCTTGTAAAAATGTGTTTGTCTTGGGCACAAATCAGCAGAATAAGACAGGCTGATGTCTCCTTAATTCTGTAAATTGGTGGGTTGTGAGTCCAATTACGGTCTGTTGGTTCAGCCTGGGGCCAGCAGGGAGAGCTGCGTCTGTTTCTCAGCGTCAGTGGAACAAACCACTTCAACAGCCTCAGCCCTGCCATCAGGGAAGTTATCACTAATCACCACTGCACACGTTTTTATTGGCTGTGCGAAAACAAACAGGCCCAGTAAAAAAAAAAAAAAAAAAGAAGGTGTATTTTAACACTCATTCTGTCTGAGTTTGAAAAGAAATGCATCAGAATTTCCACCACATTTGACCCTGAAATGCTTAAATCTTGATGTCAGTATTCTATCAAATATTGTGGATTAATCTCGTGGAATCAAAACACGCATTTCATAGATTATTTGTATACAAAAAGAAACTAACTTTGAATCTGTATATCTTCCACTACCTGTTTCTTTTTTCACACCTTGAATTCCCTATTGTTCTATAATGTATTTGAAAAGATTATAGGGTGTCTGTTCCTTAAACTAATATGCTGTATATTCTTCTGGGTGTGGATTTTCTACTGCACCCACCTTGTTTTTTTAAAATTTTGTCTCATATTCACGTGTGTGAAAGACTTATGACGCAGTTATTTTTTTCTTCTTTAATTTAGGCTGCTGAGTGCTTTTTTTTTTTAAAACTTGGCAAAGGAATTATGGTCATGAGACTTGTGCAGGATGTGAGGTTGTTGGGGTCTGTTGCTTCTGCTGGCCATTAAGTGGGGATTAGTGCTGGTGGGGCGCACATGCCTTTGAAGGTATTCCTCACACTTCCTCGTCAAAGAAAATCGGGACGCAATCATAGAAGACACCATGCAGATTGCTCAGGCAGACAGGGGGAAGCCATGACCGCTTTTTAGCAGTCACAATTAAGACTCGGAGTAGCTGCTGCCTTTGTGCAAATGTGGCGTATTTGTAACCTATGACAATTAGTAGAAAATGCTTCTGACCCATCATACCACCCAATTCCACCTCTAAGTTACGAGTTGTTCTTTCTGTATCCTTCGTTGTTTATAAGCTTGTGGAGTCAACTACAACTCATTCACATTCACTTCATTTCACACACTGTTGGAGGCAGGAACATCATGATGTCACACAGAGAAGTTAAGAATACAAGTTAGTGAGAGGTTAGTCTGCCTGGG
Organism: Solea solea; assembly: GCF_958295425.1. Classification (NCBI taxonomy): domain Eukaryota; kingdom Metazoa; phylum Chordata; class Actinopteri; order Pleuronectiformes; family Soleidae; genus Solea; species Solea solea. Next base: position 12,749,962 of record NC_081154.1, on the reverse strand, counting down.
AATCATGGAGGATGACCAGTTTCAGCGAATACTCGTGTATGTTGGAGTACACTGACCTCTACAGGAGCAGCCTGGCCTTTTAATTTCATACAGCAAATGTTTCAAACAGAGGAATGTACTGTTTTATCAATGAAAAACAACAGGTTTTTTAGAACAGATATGTCATGTGCACTTTCCAGGAGTGGATGTTACACGTTTCACTTCACTTTCCTCCGGTGGTCTGCCTTGAAAAGTGTTAGCATGTTGTCAAAACCAACCCTACAGTGTTGTATATAGCAGCGAGGGAGTTTGTATCAGAGCTTTTCTGTATTTTTTGTTTGAAAATCACTGACTCTCTAAAACCAGAGACTGCTCGGTTTTACTTGTAAAGCTAAATTGAAGGTTGGACATTTCCCTTGTGTTTAAAGTTTGCACGTCAGCTGAGAGTTTTTGGGGTAGTTTTAAGGGCTGCAGTTGTGCTGCGGTTGTTTACGCTGCTTTCCTGACGTGCGAGTCAAAACATAAACGTATGAATTATCTCTTATAATTCCGCCTTAACAGAGTTCCCTTCACTTTCCCACAGGGATGTCTAGAAAGCTAAATGTATGTTATACTCTTAACACTTTTTCTATTGACCATACCAAGTAAAACAAACAGCACAGCTGCATGTTGAGTATATTCCGACTTAGTAGCTTGCTTACAGAAACCAACACACATTTTATTTCAGTGTCTATACATAACTATTCATTTCATGTATTATATTATACCAGTATAAAGTAAAGGCTATTTTTGGATCCATTTTTTGGTGTTGCTGCCGCTTTCTTGCCCCTTCTTGATTATGGAGATATCATTTATATGAATGCCTCTGCTCAAGCTCTTCTCGTGTTGCATGTTATAGATTCACTACAGGCTGTAGGCTGCTCACACATCATTGCACCTTGTACTCTCTGGTCAGCTGGTCATCATTGTCTGTGCACAGGCATTTATTTAGAAATCTATCCTAGGCCTGTTGCCCACATATCTATCGTCCTACGTGTTACTTACTCAGTCCAGTCATAGCTTATGTTCCCAGGACTTCATCACTTTGGTGATGAAAAAGGCATTTTCCTACTCTGCCCCCTCAACCTGGAACAAGCTTCACCGGAGTCTCAAGCTGTTGATCTTTCTTGATTCCCTCAGCGGATTTTAAAATTATTTTAGAGTCACTGGAGAGGGAATCTTGTCCGTCTCTAGCTCTGCGATTGTCCTCTTGAAAATAAGACTGTGTCTCAGTGGGATAACCTGTATAAATAAAGGTTATAGATAGATAGATAATACAGTATGTACATTATATATCATAGCTATTTTAGTGTAATACATAAGCCTTTAGTTATCATTACATGAAGTGTTACACATTTATATACAAGTTTTTTTTTAAATAACGTACATGTTCTCACATGATAACACATATGATGACAGAGCTTAACCTTCTTTGTGACTTTCTTATCTTTAAGTACAGCTCATTGAAAAGTGAAACTAATTGACCTGCACAATTTCACACTGGTGTCCACTTTTATGTGGCATGCTTTTATCTCTAAAATGATCTGCATAAATGAAAATATAATCAAAGCAATTAGTTTGGGTCAGTCAATAACAATCTTATGTATGTTTCCTTCCATCCTTCCATCCTTCCATCCATTCTCCCTTTTGCCCTTTTCCTTTGACATTTGTGCAGGGACCTACAGCCAGGCTGACACTGAGGGAGAGGACAGGGTTCACCGCAGTTGTGTGTTTACCTGTAAATCATTCTTCAATCTTACATCTGTCTTTGAGCCACTTTATATATACACCAATTAGTATCGTATGAGAAAATCTGGTGTTATGATACACCCTGCTGTGCATTTTAAATTCATATTGATCCCTTAAAATAAATAAATCAGCTTTGTCTTCTTTTAACACAGTTTTCCTTAGTTCCTGAGAGACTAGGCGTTCTAGTATCTTTGAATTTCAGCTCCCGTCCTTGGAAAAGTGTGGAGGTGTGTCTTCCCCCTCTGAAGGGCCTCTTTCCTGCACAAGCTAACAAAGTACCAACATGGTTGAAGGTGGGTAAATAGGAGCTGGGGGGGAGGCACTTAAACATTTTTTTGGCCAAGACAGGAATGAAGGGGCAGCTGTAGTTCAGGTTACTCCTCCTGTCCACCCATTTAAGAGGATGGTGTCACAGAGGTAAATGTAAATGTGAAATAAAATCTATGCAATTTAAACTAATGCAATTGAACAAATTAAACAGTGTTGCCTGTAAGTTTTAACCAAGTGTACTTGATAAAGTGCTGGCTGTAAATGCTCACTTCTCGTAGTTAAAGAGAACAACCATACATTGTGAGTCATATGCACGTTTGAATTCTGTGCATATCTGTCATCAGGCTTTTAATGAAGAGCTCTGGCCTTTACCACCTGTTCTTCACATTCTAGTGCCACGCAGATGTTTGTGTAGCTGCAGGCGATACTGCTCTGGGGCCAGCCGTGGTTGTCCTGTGTGGGATTTGTGGCTCCCGTCCTGTTGTCCTACCAAAGTTTCCATCCTGTCTGGCGAACTGCATCGCAGATTGTTTGGGATGACTTTATCACATGCCATTTTTCATCTCAGTGCACTTTGGCTTTGGACAGAGGCCCTGCAGTGGTTAGTTGTGTGAAGCTATCTGAGAGCTAAGCTAGTAATTCCTTTAATTTGAACATGTAAAATAATACACACACACAAATAAGACACGTTTTTACTTCTACCCCCTCTTTCACTTAGCATATGGACGTTACCTTATCCATCCCAATACAATTTAAATATAGACAAATATCTGTTTTATTTTAATTCAATTCCATGCAAACATAAACAATTGTATCAATTCCATATACTTTTAACACATTTCCTCGTCCATATTAACTAACTATATTTCTGTATGTATCAAATGTGATGATTCATTCTGTAAGTAGAACTATAAACCAGCTTGACCTATATGAGGCAAAGACAGATGCTTCTTGAGATGGGAACAATCCAATCCAACTTTATTTATAAAGCACTTTTATGAACAACAACAGCAGAAACAAAGTGCAGTACATCAGATATAAATACAATATAGAAACATAAGACCCAATAGACCTAAAGAACAAACAATAAAATACTGCAGAAAGTATAAAAACACAAACAAGTCATACAATAAAACAATAAAGATAAAACCAATGTCTCAAATGCAGTGGGAGATTGTTCCACAAACAGAAAAAGCTCTGTCCCCTCTGAGCTTCGGTTAAGATTTGATGAAAACAATGTGGATACATGTTTTTTTTTTTTCTCATTTTGAGATAAGAAACTTGCAGTAAGTCTGTGAATAGTAGCTTTTTAGAGGCTTTGGCCTCTCAATGCACCTTATCTGCATCGTCTGACCATGTAAGACCACAAACGCGTGCGCTAGAAATAGAGCAGCTCTGTGTACGCAAAATGGCTGAGGCAAAGGTATGAAAATGTTCCCTTCCTGCTGCCTAAATCAGAGGGAACGAGTGGCCACTGTGGAAAGAGCTGCCTTGTTTCCTGTGGTGTTTACTTCTCTCAAGGCTTTTTACAGTCTACTTTGAGAGGAGGCCGTTTGAAAGGAGAAGAAAGCCATTTAGGGATTTCATGCTCTGACAGATTTATTGTTAGCACAGACTTAGTTCACACTGTAGTAGGTGGTTTATTTATTTCCATCAAAACTTACAACTGTATACAAGTGGAGGTTGGCAACATTAAAGCTGACTTTTCTGTTTTTTTTGCTCGCCTCCTGTGGTGTGGCACACATGATGGGGGTGAGTTCAGTTTTTTGGCACAGTGGTCATTGGTCAGATGTGTACATAGGCATAACTTTCATACAGCTCTATTCTTGTCACTGACCGATATTAAAATGATCTGCGCATAATAAATATATTAAAAAGAAAATTCTCCACGTTTCCTATGGCAACTCTAAATTCAGAGTCCAACAACAGGACGCCACAGTCTATAATTACTGTTCAACTTGAACTCAAAATAAACCGTCTCCATTCCTCAGTCAGTGGTGCATGTTGTGCCTTGAGGAACACAAATGAGTCTTTGTTTCTGTAGCTTTAAGAAGAAACAAACGTCTAAGTGAGCGGAAAGGTGGGAATGAAAGCCGACAATTTTGACTCTTTGGATGGTTGCAGTTCTGTTTCCCGCTTTTGTAAAACCAGTGGTCATTCTGGTCTGCTGTACAGACCTTTCTCTGCACTTTTTTGGATCTTTCTATCAACAGCAGCCACGCAACAGCGTCACATGGGTGGTGCTCACATGGCGTCTTTTATATCAAACAAGAAAAGGCCTGTCATTGCACTGTAGAAGCAGGAGATTAATCTATAATGGGTAAATGCATAAGTGCCACATCTTATGGCAAATGAGGAGATTCTCTTCCAATGCTTGATGTTCCTCATTAGTCACCCCACTCCATCTGCTCCTGTTAGCCCTAAACTGTAATGTCTGTTTTATTGTGCCTTGTAGTGGCAGTAGAAGGCCACTTACTTGGAGTTTGGAGCAAAGCCATCAGAGTGGGACAAATGGAGCGACCCATTCAGTAGCTCTAAATTTTTTTAAGGACCTCTTTGCTCTAGCTTGGTGCTCGACACAAAAGGAGGTATTGATGTAAGGAAAGACTGAGGCTTTGTATTAGTATGCTCACCAGATCTAGCTGAGGAAGCAGTTCCTTCACAAACCTTTCATTCAACATGCAAATGGTGGCATATCTTGTACTGGAGACCTACAGTAGGTCCTTTTTTTTTTATTTGAGCTGTGCACTTTAGTTACACGCCAGACAGGAAATGAAAGACATGATCGTTTTCTGTAATACGGAAAATTGAGATAAGTCTGAATGACGAAAATGCACAATGTTAACGTCAGTGCCCTTACAACCAACTTTTGTCTCAGCAGCGTTTAATTTTCATACTTGCAGAGTCGAAAAAAAAAATACATAAATCACAGAAATGTATTTGGCTTTTCTGGCTTTACATTCCCTCACAAAGGAATGTGACTCTGCATTCAAACATGCATGATAAGTATATTTCCACCAATAGAACAAAGGCCAGAGACAGTAAGTAAATATGTGAATGACACCTATTCACTGAGAATCAGAGTAGAACTTTGTCATCTAGTTTACACCACCTGCTGACCTGACCTCTGCTATTTACTTAAACTCTTCCTTAACCCACAAAGCTATTGTTTTTCTTGCAGGGGGCTCAGTGCTATAAACCCATGAAATGTTTAAGCTATTCTTAGGGTTTAAGGGTGGAAGTAGCACTTTAGGTTTTCTAGGTGGACTGGGTGGAGGGCTTGGCAGTGTGCACTGTATAAACACTGAGTTCATAATGAAAATGATAACGTGCGTTCCAGTGAAAACAAAGGCAAATCAGGAGAAAACCAAGTGGGAGAGGACGTTTACTTTATTTGGACACAAAGGGCCGTTTAATTTATATATTTATGAACAGCTTGCATTACTGCCTATGGAGTTGTACACCAAACTTTAACGAAAGGAGGAACCGGAATGTTTGAAAAACAGCTCATATACTGTACTACACACAAGAACACAGACACTACAAGGAATGAGATTTGCTTAAGCCAATGCCAGTGTTTGTGTTAAACAGAGATTTTAATCTGGACTGCAGAGAACCGATATAGATACTCTGGCTCTTTGTTTTCATCATGCCCATGTCAATATTTGCATAACTATTTAAATCAGTTAAAAATAACTTTAAAAAAAACACACTGACAGAAAAATAAGGATCTCTGTATCAGGATAAAACACCCAACTTTTCTTCACCGCTTACAAATTTGTATCCAAAAAGTTTTGGTTGTATTCAAGTAGTATTATTTTTAATAGTATAATTTTCTGAACACCTCTGAAAACAGTTGGGATCAAAATCAGGCTCTCGATATGTCACACTCACGACAAAACTTATTATCTTTCTTAATACATTTCAGTGGCTGCAGTGGTCAGACAGCTTAAACCTCCATCCACATCTTGCCGTCACTTTTCATGTGTTAAGCTGAATCTAAATCCAGAGAAAATAGGCATCCGTTTCCGCTCTGTCAAAAGCTTTTATGGGTTGGTCAACCACACTGAACCTCCATCCAGAGAGCTCCAAAAAAAGAGTGTCAGATGTCACGTCACAAAGAAAATGTTAGCTTAGTATTTCAATAAGTTGTGCAAAATAATGTCTTTATTACAAAATTGCCCAACAAGGACTTTTAGAGCCTTCAGTTATTGAGTTTCTGCTCAGTGGAGGATTAAAGGAGGTTACGAGATGTACAGTACATACAGTAGATACGTTTGGGCTGTTATGTTCGTTTGTGTTGAGGACACACTGGCGTTTCTTTACTGCTTTGAGAAACTTGCCATGGCAGTGAAGCCAAACCGCATTAGATGTTTGATGTCTGTCTGTGGTTGCATGTGGTTCAAACAAACTAAAAAAACGAAATTAACAGCAGTCATAAATCTCCAGGTTACCCCTTTTCTGGTTAAGCACTAAATCGCACAAATGTCTGGCTTTAATAACGGCGAGAAACTTATTTGACACTTGATCTTGTGTCAATAAATGCTGACGAATCCCCGCGTCTTTTATTTGAAAGAAGTGCTTCCTATGCAACGTTTTCAACTGAGCAGCTTCTGCTGATGAATTTGAAGATCCGCCTGTATAGATTGTATGCACAGTTGGGAAATGGTCAAAGATGAGAAAGTATATGACTTTACATAACAGACAAAAAGTGCCTCATCCGTCTGCTCGTCATTCATCAGTTGTACGCTCGTACGTTAGTGCTGCTCAATGGAAGTCTTTTCCCCACTCCATACACCCTCAGTCATTATCACATGCAACAACCTGATTTTATTGGATTCCTCTGTGTGAGATAATTTAGTGTGAATTTAGATTTATGTCTTCTCCCGAACCATCATTACTGTCTACAACAGCACAGTTTTATGTGCAGCCAGGCAATGAGTCTGAACCACATCAACGATGATGCCTGTTTGTCAGAGCTCTTACAGCATGGCATCATTCAGGTCTTAGATTCAGGCTGTTTAACCTAATTCAAACCCCGTTTGGTTGATGTGGCTGGGTACCATATAACAGAGCAGGAGGGTGGGGTTACCTAAATGCCCTCATTCCACCGCTGAGTGGGGGTGGTTGGAGGGGGTTGAGCAGGCTTTAATTCAGTGGAAAGTGGTTATTCTATATTTTGCTTAACCATACAGTGACTCCACCCTCCGCACGTCCCACATAAAGCCATTTATGAACGCTGAACCTCTCCTCATTAGGTTTGCGCTGGGATGCGGCAGACCTGACAACACTTTTGCCAAAAAGTAAAACAACCTGCTCAAACTGATCATATCATGATCTGTTGATTCAAGTGCACTCATGCATGTTACCTGAGCAGTGTGTGAAAGTGAAGTCTGGGCCGAAAAAGTTATTGTAAAAAGGGAACAGAGAGAGAGAGAGAAGAAAGAGATGTACAAACTGTATTTCTGTAAGTGGGTGGGGTCAGGTGGACCAAAATGACTTGGACCACATTATATGTAAAACTGGGGTAATTACTAGGTTTAGAGACTTAAATAGCCAGGCCCACAGTGGTAAATACACTGGATGTCAAGGCTGCTGCCTCCACAGTATCCTTCCTTCTCACCACCTCAGAGACAAACCAGCCAGTGTGTACAAACCCTAAACATTTGGTTAAGATAGGACCAGAAAAGCAAGAGGTGCACTGAAGATGCTTGGAAATCAGTGTGGTTGTTTGACAACTGCAGCTATATGAAATGATCTGTGCACGTCTTTTATAGATCCCCTTCAGCACAAAGCAGGTACTGAGCAGCAAACAAACAGGAAGTCATTGAGGCCCCAGTATATTTGTATTACAACATTTTGTCTGTGTGTGTGTGTGTGTGTGTGTGTGTGTGTGTGTGTGTGTGTGTGTGTGTGTGTGTGTGTGTTGTGTGTGTGTGTGTGTGTGTGTGTGTGTGTGTGTGTGTGTGTGTGTGTGTGTGTGTGTGTGTGTGTGTGTGTGTGTGTGTGTGTGTGTGTGTATGTGGTCTCTAGCTCATGAATCCTATGTACTTTGTTTCCACCTGCACTTCCATGAGGTGACATTTTTGTTTATGAGTAAAAATATTTTGTCAAAAATGTGTTGCAGATATCCAGAGTGACCTTGGTGATCCCTTGCACGTGCACAAGCTGTCCTACCATCTGTTTCATTTCTGTGAGTATTGAACCTATTTGGTTAATTTTAGCGCAATTAGAACAGGCAGAGATCAAAGAGAGAATTATCACGTAATAGGAGGTGACGACAAGATGTCAATGACATAATGCAAGAACAGCCTTCCTGCTCTGGCTTTCCTGATACAGATTAAAGTATCCACACCAGCATGTCTGTCTTCAACTTCCTCTCAACTTTCAACCATCTGCGCGTCTCCACTGTAGACCCTAATGTTTCTCTTCCTCTGGTCGGGACATTTGTCAGAGGGGTACCAAAGCCTTTAAGGTCTGATGCTGTTAATCGTTTCTGATGCTTAACATATAGCTGCTCTCTGCTCACTCTGCTGGCATCCCCGGTGTTGAAGTGCTCTGAGCTGCATTATTGGACGGGGTGGCAGCAGTTGATGCAACAGACCAAAATGACCCAACCAAAGCACAAGCAAAGTTTGTGGCCCACAAATAAAACATTTATTTTGTGAATATACTACCTGCACCATTGTTATGAGTGAAGCCAGTTTTCTTAACCTCAATGACATAGCATGGTCATTTTATGACTTAATATAATACATTTCTTACATAAAGTACCTTTAAGTTAGTGAAAAAAATGCATAATTGACAGACCGGAAGATCATCCAATAGACTGGCAAGCCAGAATATCGGGGGCCCCTTTTTATCACCAGCCAAGAGACTTGTGTCAACAGACCGAAACCTGCTGACAAACCTCACACAATCCTGCAAACCAGCTGCAGATGGAATGCATGCATACAGTAGCAGTGTAAACATCTGTTTTACAGAAAGGGCCCTCACAATCCAGAGGACAAATTCAAACAATTTTTGGTCAGTCAAATACTTGCATGTACAGCGTAAGAAAAGTAAATCTGCAGAGGAGGAAAAAAAAAAAACCTGTGGAGAACATTCAGATTTAGAGTCTTTATGACTTCTTGGCAAGATAAAACTAAATATACTTGTTGAAATAGCCCTTGTTTTACAAAGCTTTTTTGTTTGCTTATCTGCGTTCATTCATTTCTTTCTTTATTGCAATGCATTCCAAGTCATTTCAAGTTTTTTTTGGTGTATAAACAGTTTGCATTACTACCTTAGGAATAAAATTAGCTCAAGCCAATGACACTGCATAAGACAGAGAAAGTCACTCGGAGTGCAAAGAACAGATAGATACTCTGGCTCTCTGTTTTCATCATACCCATGTCAACATTTAAAATTCTTGCTTTAATAGTTCAAACAAACATTGTCTTTGCCATTACTATTTAAACCAGTGAGAAATCACTTTAAATAACACACTGACAAAGTGTGAAAATAGAGCTCTATTTAGGAGTAAAGTAGGAAAACAGAGCTCTTTGTATCAGGTTAAAAGACCCTAATAAATATCAGTAATTCAAGAGTTTTCAGAACTGTTGGTTTTCCGGCATCAGGAGTGCATGTTCCTTAGTCTATGAAAAGTTGAACACTTTGTCCTCAATCAAACTAATAGACTTATTTGTCAGCATTTCTTCACTGTTCACAAATTTGTAACCAAAAAGTTTCAGTGTTGGTCCACAAGCATCCTGTACGACCTGGGCTATTTTGAAAGGTAAACTAAACCTCCATTTCTCTACTTGTTCTGAAGACTTTTTCTGTGTGGAGTAAATGCCTCCTGCCTCTTTGGACGCCTGAGTGTTCCTTAAGATCCAGTGTCTCACTTTTCGAGTGAACGGGATTCCAGTGAACCCAAACATCTCTGATGCCTTCCTCATGGGAAACCGAGCTATGTCCTCGTACCGCACTAGCATGTAACGTTGACGCAGCCACGGTGGCTGACTTAGGCCAACCTCTGCAGACATCCTGATGTTGTCACAGTTCCCTTTCAGCTTCCTCACCTTATCCTCATCAATGGTTTCATCCCCATCTGTGGCCCACTGCTTCCAGTTTTTGTACATGTCAGCAAAGGCCACCATGCGCGAGGCCAGTACAGCCCGAGGATCCCGAACCAATTGAATGAACCTCACATCAAGACGCGGGTCCTCAGTAAGAGGTCGAAGGGTATCAAGCTGGCGCACCCTCACTGACTTGATGGCTATGTGTTCTTTCTTGAGGCAGGACTGGGACGCCATGGTGAGGTTAAGTGGCCCACACCTTCTGGTTCTGCAGTGATAGCGCTCAAAAACCCCTTTGATGAAGGGGCTGCAGACCGCCTCGTCACACAAAGAGCTGCTGGACTCCCTGCGGAAGAGGGTGGTGGTAATATGGTCCACAGGGAGGGGTTGGATGAAACTCTCCAGGAAGGAGAAGTCGCACAGTAAGAGCTGATGGAGCACATCCCGGAACGCCTTGGCTGACGCTGTGGCGTTAGTACCTCCAGTGTCCAGTGTGAGCATCTTTTCCACGTGCCACAGTGGCTCAAACAAGAAAAACATGTTGTCGCCCTGCTGGTTGAAAAACTCTCCCACAAACGAAGAACCTGTCCTTGTGGCGGCTAACAAGAGGATGTGTTTCTTGCCTCTTGGTGTCACTTCCTGGTGCTTGCTGTAGTTCTCCAGACGCCGCATTGTCAGGGCTGAGTCCATCTTGCTGAGTGAAGAAAATGAAACATTGTCCTTTAGCACTATGCGGGAGAAGCCATTTTGCTGTAGTAGAGTCTGAGGTGTCTCCTTTAAGGTCATCTTATCTGACACCCTGCAAGTGTTACAAGGGACACTTGTTTAAAATCAACATAAATAAATTACTTTGTTATTTTACTCCACGTCTGAAGCAATTTTATGTTTCTCGAGGACCTTTTGTACTATACCTTTAAAGTTTAGGGAAAAATAAACACACAATCCTACTGAAAAACATAAAACACGCTCTATTGATTCCCTAAAATGGACTTACCTTGAGATAATGTTGTTTTCCTTCTCAATGATAACAAGTGCCACAAAAAAGACAATGGATATTGTGTATTTGATCCTCATTCTTGGAAGTAGCTGTGTCCGGATATGCTCTTACAGACTTCTTCTTAATAGGTTCTGCCAATCTCCCAAGTCTCCAGTCGCCTTCTTAAAGAGCCTTCCAGTTATTTGTATTCCTCGCTGTAGGGGATGTTTCACCCTGTAAATGAAATGCACATCAACCTGTCAGTTACACATTTTGCACATTTGAGTATGACTGTGAGTGCCTGCTTGGTCTCAATTCTTTCTGTCTGAACGCTGTTAGTGTTCGTTTCAACCGTTCGCTGAAATCAGGAAGTTGAGAGTCTATTATTGCATGTGGTTAGCTGCACTGTGAAGCTGTGTCAGAGTTGTGGTTTTGGTGTAGTCTTTTTCTTACTTACTGTGCAAACGCATCAAGACAAAAACTTACCTTGACACAAAAATATCATATCTCGAGAAGTTAAAAATAGGAAAGGTGGAACTTAAACCAGTCTTTCCCACAAGGAAGTCCTTGTTATCTTTAAGAGCGTCAGTGCATTTTAGGAACATGCCCACCCACCACGCTAGACTGGTGCACTGAATGAGTCAGTCTTTGCAGAAGCGACTGCGGAAAAAAGTGTGAACAAGAGAACTGATGGTCACATAACTAGAGTAGTTTCCTGCTGAAAATGCAGTGCACCTTTTTTTGTTGCTGTTGAGTTGTACGGATCAAATGTAAATGAGGAAGATGAGAGGCAGCATCTCTCTTCAGTCCCTCTAAATGGAGGGGACAGAAAGAATTATGAAGTAGAAATAGTATTGCTGCAGGAGAGGTCAGCTTATGGAAAACTGGCCGAAGAACAATATATTGGGAGTATTATATCAATAAAGAAAGGAGAACAATAGCAAAAGCAAAGAATGCTTGATAATAGTTGTTAAAGAATTGAAAAAGTCATTTTATTACTTGTTGATCTGTTGTGCAAGAGTTTGCTTCAAGGTTCTGAGGTGTCTGACACAGTGTTACAGTGATAGATGTTGCCTCCTGCTGATAGGTAGCAGTGTGGTCTGTGGTCCAAACAGCCGCTCCTCTATGTCAGCACTGGGAGGAGATCTTTTCAACGTGTGCTGCTGGTACAGTAGACCAGCTGGTGATGGACTAATGACTTGCTGCTTCCACATAATATGCCTTTGTGCTTTTAACGTACTGCCTGAGACTGAAGGCAACACATGTCCAAATACAGAGAAACGTGAAGCTGCATGGTGTTGAGACTGGAGGAGAGAGCCAGTAGAGCAGTGAGCCTGGAGGAGTTTCAGTACATTTATAAGTTTGCAGAGGGCAGACAGTGGGCAGTCTAACGAAGATGAGGCTTTCATTATGACTATTTGGAAATACTTTGAACATTCTCTTGAGATTGGCTCAGACTGGGCCCTGACAAATTGTTAACATGATCCTGCCTTACACCTGAAAGGGTGTGTTGTAATTAGTAAGCCTTTTGTGTACCTTATTACAAAGTGTTCCTGGATCTTGACACAAGAAAGAGAAAATAAGAGTGTGTCTAAGTGTAATAAGCATAGGTCTGTTTCATTGGGTGACCTGACCTGGTGTAATGGTAACACATCTGTCCTCCGTGATCCAATCACATGAATGACGGCTGTACACGGATGTCGTTACTGTTTGCAAGAACAAAATGGTGTCTTTTACCATGTCTGACTGCACAAATGTGTCTGCTGTTTGTGTGTTTATGCATGAGTGATAGAGACAGAGGAAGAGGAAATCATATGGCAGCAGTGTTAATATTTTGGCAGTGGTTGCAAATAAATAAACGAATGGCCACTGATAAGTGCTGGTCAGATGACGTCAGCTCAGGAGGCCAAATTCTATTGCATTCTGAGGGCAGATTGTCATGCAGCTCAGGAATGTGGCCACATGTTTCTGTGATCAGATCTGGGGTCGCATTCAGGAAGGATCGAGAGTGTTCAGACCTGTGCTTAGTGTAATGTAAAAGGACAGATGTCTATACCAGCTTTGAAAGGGGGCAAACAGAATCCTCAGTGTTTCTGGATCACTGTTAAATGGTAGCAGACCTTGCCTCGGGCCTGACTCATCTATAAAACTGCTGCTAATAATCAGCAGAGTCATGGGCAGCAGAACAACATTTGAACTGCAACATTGTCGTGTTTGACATAAACCAAGCAGCAGAAGTGAAAAGCCACGTACACAAACAGGATTTTCTGGAGTGTGATGAGCGTGAATCTTTGTCTGTCTTTGTAACACATCTGGAGGCCCAGGTCCTCACATCCCAAAGCAGCTTTCTGTCCTGGGTGAGTTTTGAGCACAGAAGCAAGTCTGAGTGACTACAGTCTAAACATGGGGAATGGTTGGCTGCTGCCTGTGAAATTCTCTGGGAGGGAATGGTAAGTTTCGGGCTCCAGTAGAGCACTGTTGACGTGGAACGGCTTGTAATGAAAAGGTGAGCAGCTGGTACGCTGGGACACGTTTTCACCGGGAGGAAAAATAAGCTCCATCTTGCACCACCCTGCCGCATGCCTCGACCACAATAGTCCCTTTACACAGGAGTGACTCTAAACCCAGCTGTGCATTGAGATCACAGAACATAAACTCCCAGGTCATTCACACGTCACTTGGGTCAGTGGCTAAGCCCCTGGATGTTACAAGTCATGTAGAACTGGAACTGGTCGGTCAGTCGGTTGCATCAGAGGAAGTTTGTTAGTTTGTTGTCATTTCACATTGTGTGAACATAATCACAGGTTATTTAGGAGAACGAACAGAGGATGTGAATAAGAATTGCAGTTACTTTCCTGGTAGCAGTATAGTAGTTCTGCATTTGACTTTCTGCATTGTCTGTACATGCACAAATGAAAACAAACACTGGGAATTAGTGAATAAGACATGAGGGAGTGCTTACTAACAAAGATATATCTTACATGTACAACACTATATTTGAAGCATTTGTAGTTTTCTCTGAATAGGATCTGAAATAAGGAAAAATCTACATCAATTCATCAAGAAAATAAGTGGTCTGAGGTTTTGTCATTTATATGGTAAATTAGATGTAGACCAATTATCTCGGCTTATTACATCTGCTGTGTAAAGTAAAAAAAGAATACACACATGAGCTGACAATCTTGAATATTCACAAACCACTGAGGCATATGCCATGTTTGATCATCAGCTCATAACAAAACCGCCACCGCACTATTTATCAAACGCTTTTAATAGCTGCCTTTGACTTAATGTCATACGAAGGCAAATTAAACACCACTCAGCCGAGCACATACTGCTTGAGACTGTGATGTGAATGTCTCTCAATGTCCCATACCAATAGCATGAAGTTTTCATTTTTCCTTACATTATTTCACATCTACTGTGTTTATGTTATGTATAAATAAGTATATGTATTTATACTTACACAAAAATAACAAGCCGTCCTGCAGACATTTTTTTAAATATAATAGCAGAGTCGGGTTAGGTCACACTTAACTATTGTGTGATTGGAATTTGTCAGCTGTAAATGTTAAATGTTTTTTTTCTTATACAGTGGTGTCTATCTTAGTAATATCTGTAATGTACACTGCATTTTATGCCATTAGAATACATTTATGTGGTAGCCGTATATAGTGACTTCCCACATAGGGTGCACTTTTGTAACTCAATATACTGTATAATGGTTAAATATGATTATAAAGTAACTATGAAATTGTTGTAATTAAAGCTAAAGTTGTCTGTCTGGGGTGTTTAGGCAGGGAGAGGTGTGTCCGAGGTCACAAAAACTGTTCTTGGAGTCTTTTGGTGTTTTTTAACAAATAAAAACAATCAGCTTATGTTATCTTCTGTACACTCTGCCTAAGTTAATCTAACAGAAAGCCTCCAATCGTGATACACGGTGGACTTATCTTTTAATAGGGTTCCACACATTATGTATACTGTGATAAGAAAGCATTATTGTCTATATAAGGACATCTAAAATTGTGTCGTATACTCTGGCCACTTACCAACGGAAACCAATGAAGCTCTGTTTTGTGTCCTCTTACTTGATGGTTAGGTAAGTTACACATTATTATTATTATCATTATTATTATTATTTTATTTTTTTTATCCATATCTGATATCATCAAATAGTTGTTGTGGTGCTATGGTTACAAGCCCTTTAATGCAGTCACTCACAACTGTGTGGGATCAAATTATATTGCCAAAAGTGCATTACTATTTTTATTTTGTTTAACTAGATTGGTTATAGTTGATCATTTGTTTCATATTTGGGGATATAGGAAGAGTAGTTTGGTTAGTATACAGTTAAAAACACAGCCGATGCATGCATAATGATGCTGTAAATTAAGAGCAGCAAACTTGCCATTAAGTAAGTCATTTATTAAGTTCAACAGAGGCTAAATGAGGAATTAAAGTCATGCAGTAGTTAACAAGGTCTCGGCACAAAAGAAAACTGAAGTCACGCTTTCATTATAAGGGGATTCATGCAAATCATCTCCCTTAAGTGACTTATTTGTCAGTGAGTCCCATCTCGAGACTGACTCTGTAGTAGCCTCGTTATTTACGAATCTCCACGAAATCTTATAGGATTTAGTGACACAAAAAAGTTCAAGTCAAGCTCGGGGTTTTTTTTTGTAATACATACCATAACAATCAGCTGCCGCGTCCCGCTTTGGTTCATCAGTGAAGCTGATCAGCCTTTCTTCCAGAAGCGACTCCGGACAGACACTAATTCCATTTCTTCACTTGTGAGCCAAAGAGTAATCCAATGCACATAAATGTCAAAGCAATTAAACGTGTGTGAAACCTGTTGATCAGGTGGAATCATGATTGTGGAGGATGCGTGTCACACTGAAGCTCAAGTTACTTCCAACACTGGGAATCACATGGGAAAAGTTTGGTCCAAGTTTCAGACAGGAGGCGCGTCGCTTTATATGAACCCTCACACCCACACACCCACACGCCCTGCCCTTTGTTGTCTTTAGTAACGGTTCACAGACACGCTAAGTCACTACATGTAAGTAACGTCCCACTAAACAACAGGGTTTTGTCCTGAAACGGTAGTTATTTGTGCAAAGTTTATGTTTGTGTAGGAGTTGATGTGAGGAAAAAAGTGGCAGCACTCCACCTAGTGGTGAAAAGCACTTAGTGCGTCCCAACTGTAGGAGCAGGTGTGTGGTTTGTAGAAGTCTTAAGGCATACTTGAGTATCTTACCAGAAAATGACTATAGCAGTAAAAGTAAAAGTACACAATTTATTTTAGCAGTAAAGCAATTAAGATTCTGTCAATAGCCTGAAAATAAAAAACTACTTGTTGAATTAATTCTATCTTGGTGCTGTTTGAATAGTCAAAACTACTTTTGCCATTCTGACTAGTTGCTGTAACCCTGTCTTTAATTTAGGTAAATTACAAATATCTTGAATTTAAAATTTGGACTTGCCAAAAATGATGTGCCTGCAGATATATAATGCATAAAAATAAAATATGCTTAAAAGTGATAAGTCATTTGTAGATCTACATAAACAGGTAGGATCTGCCAGTGTTTGTCATTTTAGACCTGTGTAAATTAGCCCTTTGGTGAAAAGTAATATCACATTGCTACTTTGATGTTTACCCACGACACGGTTATGCTTTTAAATACAAGGTTTTATGAACGCGGACTGACTTTGAAACGCTTCCAACTACAATGTAACCCCGTCGCTTTAAGATGACGTAGAGAGAATTTTCAGGAAGGTTGCAGAACAGTTGCGTCAGAATCTTGCGCACTTGTGTTTAGGAAGGTAAACTACAAACGCTCCACTTCGGGTAAGTGTGTTAAATTAACAGCTACTTACATCGAGACGTATCATGGTCGAATATTGAATGTGTTGGTGATGTTTAGTTCGTTTATACTGTTTAATAAAAACTACAATAGCTGCGGTTTCCAAGGGACTTTATGTGTATAGACGTTGACGCACCATGCGAGCTAACGTTGGCTAGCGGTTAGCTTACTTAACTGTTGTGTAATATGATGATAAAAACTTGATTGTGTCCACTTTTTTGCCCGTTCTACCTTAGTGTTATTTTAAACTTTATTGCCTAACTGTGTTTGTGACTGTCACGTGCTCAGACAGACAGTAATTTATAATCACAACATTGAATTACACTGTTTCTGTGTCTGACGCAGTTTTAATCTTTTAGGTTGATACAAGATAGTAGACAATAAACATGCTGGTCGCGAGACTGACGTGCCTGAGGAGTCTCCCTATGGCCGGGCTCCATCCCGTGCTGAGGCAGGGCTCCTCTGCCCTGAGAACTCCCATCCTGAAGACCTGTACACCTGTGATCAGGCCCCAGCAGGTACAGTAAACACATGAATGCCACCTCACAAGTGTTCATCAGAAACTGCATTACCATTTACAACTATTAAAAAAACATCGAACATTTACATAAGAAACAATATTTCACTAGAAAATATAGCAAATGTGAGGTAATGCGTCCATTTGTTTTGTTTTGTAAACAGAATATTATTCCCTGAAGCAAGTTTGAAGTCTCGAATTGAACATTAGCTTCAACCAGGTTCAAGGGCTATAGCAAAGCAATTAGTAGTTGACTATTTCTCATCTTTATTAATATGATATATTGGCAGTGATATAAATGTTTCAATGACTAACTGATTAATTAGTGTCGTTTGGTTTCATTTGATCTTCACTCTTGATGAAAGTTGCTCACAGTAGTAGTCATTGGGGTCCTGAACACAACCTAGTCATTTCCATAAATCTGTACATTAAAAATGTCTGCAATTTACAGTATATGTTCACCAAACACCGCATTCTGAGATTATTCGATTTTTTTATTTTTAAAAAGCTGAGAATTAAAATGTGATCAGTCATTGCTGGTTTGTTAATGCGTGTTCTTCTTGAACCAGGGTTTTTCATCTAAGGCCAGATTTGGTTTTCGTCGTGGGAAGATGGCCAAAGACCAGATCAAAGAAGCTGCTTTTGAGCCAGCGACAGATACAGCCATTAGAAGTAAATACTGTGACATTTACAAGTTGCATATTTAATTATGTATTAATTTGCTACATTGAATTACTTTAAATTATATTCAAAACTATAAACTACTATCATTGACAGAAGCCTTAGTAAAATGAGTAAAAAAAGTAAAATGACTTTTTTGTGATGAGGCACAAATTAAACATTATCTGGCAATGGCAGTTAAGTAATTGAGTTTGCATTATGGTGCAATGTGAAAAGATAATGAAAAATGTATAAAAGTATTTTTGTTGTCTTCCTAGTCGACGGTATGGGAAGAATATTTCTGGCTGGAGGTGCAGCAGTTGGCCTTGGAGCTTTGTGTTACTATGGACTTGGCATGTCCAGTGAAGTTGGGGCCATTGAGAAAGCAGTGTGGGTAATCTTTTTGGGACAGGTTATTGGTTGTTTTTCAATTTTGACGCAAAGGTCAATTTGAATATGTCCACTATTAACCTTTGTTTGACTCCTTCTTTGTGCAGGATCTGGCCTCAGTATGTGAAGGACAGGATTCACTCCACCTACATGTACTTTGCAGGCAGTATTGGACTGACTGCTCTGTCAGCTGTAGCTGTGAGCAGGACCCCGGCACTTATGGGTCTGATGATGAGGGGGTCCTGGATCGTAAGTTTAATAACACACAGATGAAGATTTTAATTCACTATTTAATGCTACATTTTTATTTTTACACCAGATTGGAAGCTAATACACCAAAGAGCTTGTTATAATAACTAATAACTAAAGATATTTGAATTATTTATATTAATATTTAGGTTACTAATATTAATGGCTCCTGTTTCCTCTGACATCAGGCAATTGGAGCAACTTTTGCAGCCATGATTGGTGCCGGCATGTTGGTCCGATCCATTTCATATGAGCATAGCCCAGTGCCCAAACATCTCGCGTGGATGCTGCATGCAGGTTTGTAGCACAATGTCCTGTGGAGTAATATGAATGTGTAATGTTCTACTCAGTTTTATTTCTTCTTTGTAGTTGCCTCTTTTTAACACTAGATGGCAGTCACATACAACATCAGTGAGAAATTACTGCACTTGTATTCTTCCTACAAAGATCAAGGTGCATGGCACGGGTCTGTTTACTTTTTGTTTTTGATTGTGATTTTTGCTCATTTGATAAGGTGTCATGGGTGCTGTCATCGCACCTCTCACTCTCCTGGGAGGGCCTCTGATGATGAGGGCTGCCTGGTACACAGCAGGCATTGTGGGAGGTCTGTCCACTGTAGCTATGTGTGCCCCAAGCGAGAAGTTCCTTAATATGGGTGGCCCACTGGCTGTTGGCTTTGGAGTGGTCTTTGCTTCCTCTATTGGTGAGTATCGCTCTGTTGCACTTCTTAAAGTCTCACTCTGATGTGCTACAGTTAATAGTGAAAATGCTTTGCTGTTCTACAGACAGGGAGTCAATGAATTACAGGTTTTTAGATTATATTGTTGTTCCTGAATAAGTCTGATGAAGCTCAGATAATTATAGAATTATATATTTTCAAAGGTTTTTTAAGCAAGTGTAACTTTATTGTCGGTTGGATGTTAAATGTATTTTTAAAATGTTAATTTCCATTACGAAACACTATGCATTCAACTCAACATGTATAAATAGTGGCAGTTACTGTGTTGACAAAAATCTTGCAGCCATGACTAAGTTATTTTTCTTGGATAGCTCAGTTTCTGAACACTGTAGGACAGTTAGTGCAAAAATGCAATACAGTTGATGTAAAACCTAAGGAGCTGATTATTTCACGGCTTTTCCCAGGATCAATGTTCCTGCCTCCCACCTCGGCCTTTGGAGCTGGACTATACTCTGTTGCCATCTACGGAGGCCTGGTCCTTTTCAGCATGTTCCTTCTCTATGATACACAGAAAGTCATCAAGAAGGCAGAAACATACCCACTTTATGCCGTACAGAAATTTGATCCCATCAACGCGTAAGTCTCTCCAGGAAACAGGACCACACACTTCAAATGGCATCGAGCACATAGGAAAAATGGATCTTCAGATAAACCATACTTTGTGAAAATATATGTATTCATCATATGGGACTAAGAATGTATGTTAATTTCTTTATCTTGCAGGTGTATGGGGATTTACATGGACACACTGAACATCTTCATGAGGCTCGTGATGATTCTGGCAAACGGTGGCGGCGGCAAAAGAAAGTGAATGGCAGAACTTTGACTTTAGTTTCAGTTTTACTCTACACATAACAGAACAAAGCCATGTTTTATTACCAGCAGCGTACACCAAATGTCATTTTAGAGGCAGTTCATATCAAACTAGTAAATAAACATGGCTGCTTTGCAAGTGTGTGAAGATGAGGATTGGGTTCTGTGGTTCAGGTTACCAGTGCAAGTTGAAAAGAAATGTTGTACATTGATAACACACAGAAAAGTATCTGGCTTATGTGTGGGTTTACAGATGGATTTGATCTGTCTGTGTGTATTAACCTGTCCTTTGTATTCCTCTATATGTTTTCTATTTATTTTCCATGAAGATTCAAGAATCGGTCGTATGCTACAGAAATGTCACACTATGTAGACTATACTCACAGTTAATGACAGTGATATTGCATTTCTGTACTTCTGGGTTGGCTTAGTCCATGTATTCATCAGAAACTTGTTTCATGGCAACTTCATTCAAAACAACTCTTTAGAATCAAAAGATGAATAAATTTACTTTTAAATTACTACTGCTTTTATATTCTTCTGTTTGCAAAGTGCAACAAACATATTGACAATTTGTTTTTAACCACCATTTTAACCATGTTGCGATGGTGACAATTTACAATGGACCACAAAAGACACACCTTACTTTTCGAGCTTTGATGCTTGCTGAATGCTAGCTGCGTTAAGGTTCTCCAACACACTTGGAAGAAGGTCCATTATATCAAGGTCTAGCCTATAAACAGCAACAGGCAGTGATGTTTCAAATGAGATCAGAGATGTGCAAAAGTAGCTTCCAAAACTCAAACTTAAGCAGGAATTATAAGCAATAATGAGCTGCATCCAAAATTAGTGTAATGAAATGTTGGTGTTAATCTAACACTGCTTTGTACATGCATACAAACAGTAGTTTCTGGAGAGACCATGACTTGTGAGGGACCAGCGGGGGTCCACCTTGTATTTGCCAGCAAACAGTCAGTATGGGGCAGCAGATGACAAAGGCTTAGCAGTAATCCTCTTGTCCACCATCTGCCTGCTCCTCTAGAATTAAACCTCCAAACCAGGGCACTTGCAGCAGATGCTAACATCTGTAAATATGCAGGTGCTTCATTAAAACACATACACACGGATGGCACAGCTGCCAGCCAGTGTTTCAATCTCTTAGATCATGTTCGTGTTTATGGCAGTTATGATGTATAGACACTGAATTGAAAATACCACACAGACGGGAGGGATAAACAGCGCTGAGTGAGATTGGATGAGATGGAAAATGCGATCTGCCATTACTGCAGATAAAAGTCACCTTCTGTCAGGCATTTTCAAATAGATGACCAAGGTATTTACTGCTAATTGAAAAGTGTTTACAAGTGTTATAGTTACACAATTTTACTATATTAACCCAAATTACCAAAAATTAAATGTTTTTCACAAGTAGTTTCAAAACATTCCCGTTTACAAATTACTTGCTGACCTACAAGTCTAAATTTACATTTTTAATTTAATATATTTAGCAGCTAATAATCAGCTGAATCCACTTAAAGTTTGTTATTGACAAACCAACAGATACACACTATGATGATGCACATTTTTAAATAAGAGAACAAAATACTTGTATTTCTTTAATCTTAATTTAAACGGAAAGTCCCCTGAGATTACAACCATGTTTTCAAGGGACACCTGGCCAAAATAGCTCACCTCAACAAAGTTACAGAAATTATAACCAACAACACCATACTGTGTACAATAAGCATTTTAAATCATAGAGGCTCATAACTTAATATCTTAATCATATTGTTTCTACTTATCATCCTTATTTAATCAAACCCTAAGCATTGGGAAAACTATGGCTGCGATAACTTTGTGTCCATGACCATATTTCTCATTTAAGTATAGACCACTGACAACACCAAACATTATGTTTACCCATTTGTTAATAAATCTGTGATCACAATATCATTGTAAAACATTTGCAGATATGTATATAACACACATTGCATTAATGAAAATAGTGAAACTGTAGTGCTCCTCTCACTATAAAGTGTGTAACATGCATGGATTCAGTATTTATTTTCGTGTACTGAGTAAATTTGCCATTGGCTGCCGATCAGTGACATAGACGAGTGTGTCACCTGAACGTCATGTGCTATTTTTATATGTGTAAATGCGGGAAGGCACAAGTCAACACCTCAAAGTGAGTAAGTTAATAGTGAGAAAATCACGCTGAACCAGCAGCCAAACATATACTCACATGATACCTGCTCATAGCGGAATGTGATTAATATAATTATTATTTAAAAAAAAAAAAAACTCCTTCGAGGCCAAAGTGAAAATTGCATCGGAAAAAAATCCCCACACCGTTTTGGGTCACATGATGTTGTGAGTGATTGACAGATCACTGGGCAATGAGTGCATCAGAGATCCACAAGGACAGCTCAGACCTGTGTTGGTCATTGAGCTGCTGCTGTCAAAGAGAGCAGCCACATGTGCCTAAAGTCAGTCAGAATCATCATCTTCTCACCAGATTATCAAATGTATCACTCACACGGAATTAAAACAATGCAGAATAGCTTTTTAAAAGTGTTTTAGTTTAAAAACGAAACAAAAAAACCCTGATAAATAAAGTTGTTTTGTTTCTGCATAATTGTAATAAACTCCACCTATAGACCAATTGATAACAGATAGAACCACATATTATAGCAAACAAATTGGAAAACTAGTACTTCTCTGTAAACATTGTACCATCCATGGATTCAGCATTTATTTTTGTGAACAGAGTTGTCATTGGCTGCAGATCAGTGACGTGTGTGTGTGTGTGTGTGTCACCTGAACTTTTGAAGTTTGTGATTTAAGTGTAATCAAGGCTGCGTTGACCAGACCTGACCTCCGTGTGATAATAGTGTTGTAATGGGAAGTAATAGCCTACATAATAATCACCTTGTAATAGATTGCTATTAACAATGGAAAATGCATGCAGAACATCAGGTAGGATGAATTTTGACTAATTAATTATACTAATTATACATTTTTACCTTTCATGTGTAGCTAATATACTGATGGTAAACCAGTAATTCACAATACTGAGATTTACCTGGCTAGTACTTTGATAATAACATGGTATTATGATAATACCACACTATTATCATTGTTATTACAAAGCTGGGGGTTGCATTAGAAATAGGATGGTGTTGCCACAATATTACCTCACTGTAACACAATGCTTACCACTGTGTTAGTGTTCTCAACCTAAATTGTTATTGCCTTGTGATCTATTCTGAGTGAACATAGTCATATGTGCAGAGAAGTGTTGGTCACACCTCTTCACAGACTGTGTGAAAAACTTGAACTCTCCAGTTTTCCAGGAGAGATGAGAGTGGGAGCAGTGTGGTGGAAGATGCCTGAGGAACGGAGAAAGGGATGCGTCACTGGATTAGTGCCTGAGAATCTCGTCCCAGCCTCTTCCTCCTGAGTGACTGCGACGCTCTCCGAAGGGCTCGACACTCACAACTCGCTCTCCCTCCACCAGGCCTTCCACATGAGCCAGCCAAGCCTTACCTCCCCACCAGGATGAAGAAAGAAAAGAAAACAAATGCTTTACTGTTTCTCCTCCTGCTTCATTTCACCTTTGGTAGGTGCTGTTTTTCTTTCGCCTTTCGTCTTTGTGGTTAAGACTCCTTGCCTCGCTCTTATCTGGTTAATCCTCCAGCACACTCAGAGGGCATGTCCATCTTAGTGTGGACTGTTCCTGCTGCTTATACTAGTGTGGTTAAATGTGTTTGTTTCTTATTTTGATAGTAGAAATTGAAGTATGTGTATGTATAATTCATGTCTACACTCCTCCTCCTCCCTGCCTTCGGTTCCTGCCCTTTTTAGCAAGTGAGTGCAACCTTTAACACTTCATTTATCCCTTAACCACATAGTATTTCCCTTACAAAGTGAACCATACATAGATCTATTGGTGTACTGTATGTGGAGTAAATTGTATTGTAAGGTTGTGTCATTTTCATTCTACTCTAATAACTCGGAGCATGTTTATTTGTTAAGGGCAATTGGACTATGCTCCGTACTTTTATGATAATGGACCCAGCAGCACCAGTGGGAATATGGCCTTTTTCAGCATCTCCGAGGACACGCCAGTTGGTAAGTGTCACATGCACCTCTGACGGTGACTTTAAGAAGAAAGAAGGTCCAGTTCATTTCACTGTGGGGTGAAATTCAGTCCAGGTTTGAGATATTTATCAGATGATGAAATGATGGCACTGGGTTGAGGCTCCGGCTAATCACTGTAACACCTTTTGGATTGTGACGTGCCTCAAGACTTAGGAGGAGGAAAAACAATAAGGGTGGTGGCTCATCTGACTAGATTATCAAACGTGTCGTTCACACCTGAATGTAAACAGGATTTTTAAGCCTTTTATTAATTACACATTGTCATCTGTGTCCTCTCAGGTGCGCACATATACGTCCTGAACGGCACAGATCCAGAGGGTGACTCGGTGCGATACGGTCTGACTTTTGAGATGGGCTCCACAGAATATTTCAGGGTGGAATCCAAGTCCGGAAACGTGACTCTAATTCAGGAGCTCGACAGGGAGGTGAGACTGTTAACGAGACCCTAACGAGAATCTGTCACCAGTGTGGCTCAGCGTGACGCGTGTCCTTTTATTTGCAGAAACAAGATGAAGTCGCAGTGCTCGTGAGCATAACAGATGGTCGAAATAAAGTAAGTTCTCACATTTTTCTGTGACATTGTTTTGGTCCATACGGACTTTCCTCTTCACTAACAGGCCATTATATTTTCACAGTTTTTGGTATAACCCTAGGTGGTAATTGTACAATCAAATATAAATAGACTATGTGTGATATTTACTCCAAGAAAGAAAAGTAATGTATGCACAGGCTATATTTACATTTAATCTCTTTGTTCAGTTTGTAAAAAAATATTGATATTAACGTTGAAAGCAAGTTCACAATGTGATTTACATTTGTGTGTTTTTGTTCGTCCTTTCAGGTTGTTGAGACCGTGAGAGTGTTTGTCACTGACGCCAATGATGAAGCTCCTGAATTTCAAAACCCGCCTTTCACCATTGATGTCCCAGAAGTACAAAATACACGTGTTATGATATTGATCTCAATCAAGCAAATAATAAATAGTGATTTCTTTTTTTTGGACAATAAAATATCTTGTTTCTTTACCAGGACACCACTCCAGGAAATAGCATCTACAGAGTTCAAGCATTAGATAAGGATTTGGGCTCAGGAGGCAGCGTCTCGTATCATCTACAGGTAATTTAACTGCTTTATTGAATAGAAGTAGTAGAATAGGTTTTACACTCAGTTTTGTTCACTCATATAATTCTTATTTGATTTTGAAATTACTTTGTATTAATTAATACAAAAGTAATTTATACCTTTTCACGCACCACATCTGCCTTTACTCTTGCATTAATGCACAAAAACAGCAGATTGGCTTTAACAAGGTCATAAAAATGACCTAAAATAACAATTTCAGTTGTGATTGTAAGATTTTACTAAACACAAACGGCGCTGTCGTAATTTGGCTTCAGGCTGAATCTCCACACATTTCATTTCTTTAGTCACCAATTGAGTGTTAATTGAACAAAGTAATTTGACATTGCAAGACTAAGACATAAAACAAAACAAGCTTAAGCAAAAAAAACGGCAGAATGAGCAAGATCACTAAACTAAGAAAAAGAAAACAAATCAACACACATAGAAAAGGAAATACTACTCTGATTTAACATTTGGTCTGTTTGAGTGCATTTGTGTAACATTAAACAGACATTATGTTGAGGTGAAGACATTTTTGTTTTCAATTTGAATGTATTTATTTACATTTAAATGGACTTTACTTCTATCTACATCCTGTCCCACTGTGTGGAAGTCTGCCAACATGCTTATCACTTCTCAAACCTTTATTTAACTTATTACTATTTTCATCCTTTCGCTTGCACTTGCTTTTTTAAGTCGACACTTTTATAGTTTTTCCCCATTTACACTTTGCAATTAATTAAAAATGTATCATTTATTATCACACCTGCATTAACGTCACACTCGTATCTGGCAGTCACATGTGAGGGATCGACCAGAAGTCAAGCTGTGCTGCTGCCGTGTGGAGAGAATAAACATGCATTCAAATGATAGGACAGTGTGTGGAGGGGGAACGATTAATCTTATTCCACAGAGCAGTCTGGAAATGGTGTTACCTTTTGTGGATTAAATTTCAATTACATTTGAGCAAGGCATTGAAGGCTCAAGAGGAGCTTACAGTAGAGTTTGATGCAGTCTGTTTATGTGTCAGCTGTGAGACAACACTCTCCTGGTGGAAATGTGTTTCAAAAGCCAAAATAAAACATGCATCTGTTGTTGTCGTTGTCATAAACATCTCCCCAGACTTCCTCATTTGCCAAGTTCATCATCGATGGGAACAGTGGGATCCTCAGAGTCAAACCAGGCGAGACTCTGGACTACGAGACCACGCCAACGCATTTTGTGACAGTGGTTGCAAAGGTGAGAGGCCACAGTTGTCCTCTGGGTTTGTTTCTCTGTGTCACACACACACACACACACACACACACACACACACACACAGTCAACAACATTTTTGACATTTATTCCATTTGCATTGTAATCAAATCAGAAAAATACAATGATATTTATTGAATACTGGCGTTCATTACTGTATCTGAAGAATCTGTTGAGGGTCAAAGGTCATGAGGACTTTGGTCTTACGTTTCCGCACACTTTACCTCACTGTAGACTAATCAGATACTGAGAGGTTGAAGCTAATAAGACACTACATATGAAATGCTAGTTTAATTATTGATATCAAATCAGTCAGTTTATCTTCGCTGAGAAAAGACATTAACATGCCACAGGGACACATAAGACATAACATAATTAACATTAAAATTTAATCTGACTGCCGACATCCTACTAATGATTCATACCCACATAAAACACATGGAGTGTGGTTATTTTGGTTTATTTTATAATGTCATGCCATGTATGAATGTAAGTGAATGGCAAAACCTAAATGTAAAGCAGCTCTGAACAGCTTTAATGCCTTCATTGTTATATACTGTAGTGTAACAGTATACTTAATCATGCAGCAAGAAGGATGCAGAAAGATAAACCCTTACCCTAATTTAAGATGTAAAAGGAAAGTAACTTCAATGTTTATTTCAACATTAACATTTCCACAAATGCAATGAAATCCTGACTCCTCTCTGCCTCATAATTGTTTTTCCTCAGGATGGAGGAGGAAAATACAAAGGGAAGCATCAGGTGTTGACCTCCACTGCCACCATCACAGTGAATGTCATCGATGCTCAGGACATGCCTCCCTCCTTTATTGGAACCCCTTACTTTGGCTACGTCTATGAAGTTTCAGTGCCTGTAAGTCCTTTTCTTTGACTCTGTGCACACTGCAGTCATGTTACTTGCATTAAGTCATTGTCGTTGATCTTCCAGGGCTCTGAAATATTTACTGTGTATGCTAAAGATGGAGATCAAGACAGTCCTCACCCCATACACTATTCCATCATGAATGGTAAGGAAACGAGTACACAGAGATTTAAACGTGATCCGTCTCTAAACGCATTAAAAACTTCTTCTGTCGTCACCTTTCAGGCAGTGATGGCGTCTTTGACATCAACAGCACCAGCGGATGCATCACCCTGACAACTTATCCATCTCTGCTGAAGAACGAATTATATGAAATTATAGTCAAGGTAACGTTTGTCACACTGTGATATCCGTGCATTTGCTTCTCTTACTTACTGAACGCCATATTTTCTCTTTCAGGCGTCTGAGGTCGGACCAAACGAGCAGCTGTTGGACTTTGACGTCACCACGATGACTGTCCGGGTGGTGGATCTCAACAACCACCCGCCAACCTTTTATGGAGAAAACGGACCACAGAGCAAGTTCGAGGTGACCATGTACGAGCATCCACCTGCGGGAGAAATCCTCCGCGGCTTTAAGATCACCGTCAATGACTCCGACCAGGTAGATTTATTCCCACATTTGGTTTGATGTATTTGTGTGCACACTCCTGCTAAACATTTGTTTATAAAAGACATTCACTTGACATTAATGTGCTCTAATGTCATGTTGCATTTGTTCCCCTGTGGACAGACACAGTACCAGCAGTTTTTCTTTCACTCAAGACTCATCATGCCCTCATGTTTGCTCTCTCCATCCTGCCTTTGTCGATCACACATGAAACATTATCCTTCCCATTCTTTATTGGGTTTCTCAGCAGCTACACTCATATTTACTATAAATGATTCACAGTTCCTACGTCCCGCTGTTCATTGTCTCTGCAGGGAGCTAATGCTAAATTTAAACTGAGGCTTGTGGGACCGAGTCGAGTGCTGCGAGTGGTTCCCCAGACTGTTCTCAACGAAGCTCAGGTGACCATCATTGTGGAGGACACATCTGGCATCGACTATGAAAAAGGAACAACTCTGGCTTTTAAGGTTTGACTCACCGATGTTTAATCCAGGGCTATTACTATTATTAGCTCACGATAAATGACACAGCTTTCCTTTTTCTGATATATTTGTTGTTGTGTATGAATTTTCAAATAAAGGAAAGGTGATTATGATTCTTCAGCTTCAGTCCAGGCTAAAAATGAAAACTGACTTTTCCTCTTGCTGCATAAGGAGTTGGACATAAGTGATTGTATCAAAACTTTGATTAATCAGTTATTATAATTTAGTTTGTCCACTTCTTTGATATATGAACTGTTAAGTAGTTCAAAAAGGAATTATATCACATCATCCTACTGTTGTGTTACTTTGCATTTTGACAAACCCATTTATTTCTTATGTAATAACCACTCCCTTGCACATAAATGTCATAATAATTCCAACACAACAACTCTATATGAAAAACCTACGGTCATTTTGATATGTGGTAGTGATTTTAAAATGGACATTAATGTCTGTCAACCTATCAGTTGATTGACAGCACTGATTCAATCACACCTTGCCTCTGTGTGTGTGCAGCTGCTGGCGGTGGAGATCGACACTCCTGAGCACTTCAGTGCGACGGCGGACATCCTGATCAACCTGCTGGACACGAACGACAACACGCCCAAATTCACGTCCGACTTTTACATGGCCAGAGTCCCTGAGAACTCCCCCGGAGGTTCCAGCGTTGTCTCTGTGACGGTACGTCCATCATGATTAAACACTGCTCTACCCCCCCTGACCAAAGGGATTATATAATCCATCCACCAATCCTGCAATAAGTGCGTATTACTCTGCGCAGTTCATTAGGTGAAAGCAGGTGGTCACTGCCAGACCCATCCGCTCTCTCTGGCTTTGTTTGTGTTCTTCCTTCATGTCTCCACGTGACGAGTTGGCTTATGCTTTCACAGCGTGTCATTAATAATAGCATTTACACGTTTTCTTTAATCTACTAATCTTATACTGTTTAAATCCTGCAGCAGACAATATGGCCAAACTGTGCGGAGTAAAAAGCTTTATTTTACCCCAAGGTTAATCATGCTGACCTACACCTCCATACAGGAAGAGACTTACAGCCTGCCCCACCCACCATACATGAGATTAAAGAAATGAAAAGTATTTTTTGTTTTTTTTCTTCTAATTGTGCTTCTAATTTAACCTTTTCTACCATGTTTTGCTTCTAGGCTCATGATCCAGATTCAGGACCTTGGGGTGAAGTCAAATACACAATTTATGGATCAGGATCAGATTTGTGAGTAAAACAGAAAAAACTCCACGCCTGCCATTTTGTATTTACTTTGATCAGAGGCTCAACTCCTGCACATTAACACCTCTCACAGAGGAAGAAGCTATTTTTATGCTAAGTCTGCTCCTAGATTCAGCGTGTTTATCAAACTCCAACAACAGGACGCGTCCTCGTCCCTTTGACGGAGGACGTCAGCAGGTAACCGGTTTGATTGGCCCCGCTGCTACACAAACACCTCGCTCTAAAATGGCTGCGAGATACTGACTAATCTTCTAATTGGATTGGAGGGTTAAAAATAGTCAGCCTGGCCCGTCTCATATAGGCAGAGCCAATTAGCATGCAGTGTGACAGCTGGAGCCACAGAAACAGCTCTGCAAAGCAAGGCAGCGCGCAGCGAGGGAAAAGTGAGAATTTATGCCGGTGTGCAGGCAGCGAGCTGAGTTAATTGTGCGAAAGTTATCAGAAGCCAGGCGACTTGTGAATTTTCACAGACAGAGAAGACGGATGAATAAAACAGCAGTATGAGCATGATGTCGGAACAAGAGGCACATAACCAAGCCTTTCCTTAGTGCCCTCACGTGTGAAATATTATGTGATTATAATAACTTGTTTAAAATGGATTTAAAGGCAAACAGACTTTGTTCACTGAATAGGAAAATCTGGATGAACGCTGGGGCAGCCTGTCACATGGTCAAAATTGCAAATTCTGTGTTTGGAAAAAAAATATAAGGACATTTTATGGAGGAAAATAATTAGCCGACAGTGGCCTTAAGTTTCAAAGAGTGTGCACCTACACAGATAAACGATTTTAAGGTTGCATACCTCAAATTTTAGATTTTAGCTACAATAAAAACATAAGAAATGCAAAGCACACATTATCCGGTTATTCTTCAGCATATTCCCAGTGGTTGTAAAGTGTTACTGTAATCCCTGCTGCTGTTGTTTTGATAATCGACTCAATAATAGAATCACTAAATTAAACATTATTTAGAAAAAGCATTATTTCCATCTCCTGATTACTTATTCTTAGAGACGGGTTTCTATGATTTTTATATTCTATTAAATGATTATTTGAGCATTAGTTTACACAGACAAATCATCTATTTCTGGCACGTTCAGTCATCTGACTTTTCTTCTTCACACATCAGTATATTTTGCAACATGCTCCCAGAGATAAAGAGAAAAGAAAAAGGGAAGCGGCAATACAATAAATCCATTAGGGAGTGACTCATGTTGAGATTCACAGGTTATGAAGTAAATATCACTTGCACTGTGAATTGAAGATGTCCATCATAGAAACACCTGGAGGTGAGATGTGTTCAGAGCTCATAATGGACACACAGCTGTGGTTGTGACTCATACGCTGTCGGAACTTTATGTGAACCTGCAGGTTTGCCATCAGCCCGTCGTCGGGCCTCATCTCCACGCGGCCGTGGACCAGCCTGGACGCCGAGGTCCGATCCAAATACAACTTTTACGTCAAGGCTGAGGATTCGGAGGGGAAGTACAGTCTGGCTGAAGTCTTCGTCACCGTCCTCGACATGAACGACCACCCTCCGGAATTTGACAGTGAACTCCTGGAGAAGACGATGATCATTGGCGCGCCAGTCAGAGTGGAGGTATCTCACGCAGTATTTCAATAACAGTATATATAATATCACGCAATTTAATGTCAATACAACAGAGGTTTAATGTACAGTATGTCAGTGTGATGCGCACAGTATTGCAGTGAACGTTTTGCCTCAGATTTGTGAAATGTTTCTCTGTTTAAGTGTTTGTTGTTTTCCTTGAGGGATTTTAAAACTATTTACTAGTTTCTTAATTTTTCTGGGATTAATATTTAATTATCTGACATTTTAACCTAATAATTATCAATATTATAGATCCATTTGATCCTGATAGTGAAATACAGTACACCCTATCATCAGTAGGTTATAACTCAGCTGTAAATATCATAAAACTGTGGTTTGGAAGCCCAGGACTTCCTAATTTATTCATACATTTATACATGCATAATTTAATAATTTAATTTTAACTGTCATGTTTGACAAGGCTTGTATACTTTTCTTATTTTCATTCTAATCATACATTAATGACTTGACATGGAATGTGTGTTTTTTATGCATTACATTATAAATAATGACGCATAACAATTTTTGGAATATGCATCGGACAAAAAATTAAATAAGTATCACACCAATACAATCACTAAATATAGAGATTAAGAAATAAGATGAAGCCTAAGTCTTATTTTTGCCTCTCCCTTACAATCCATAAAATAACCTACAATGTCAGAGAAAAAATGTTTTATGTCAGATTATGTCGAAATTATAATCCTTCGTTCATATATTCAAACATTTTCCTCCCAAAACTGAATGTATCTGATGTTATAATTAAAGTGTATAATTAAAATGACTGAAATGGTAATGGTGCTGTTCTGCTGCCTTTTTTTACAGGCAATGGACGACGATGCAGAGTCTCCGAACAACGTCATCGAGTACCACATCATGACGGCCGATCCTGACAACGCGTTTGACATCAACACTGACACCGGCGAGATCAACCTGAAGCCGTACATCAAGTCCATGGAGATCGTGCAGAACATCACCAAGCTGAAGGACTGCAAGTGGTCTCTGGTGGTCCAGGCGCGCGACCGAGGTTCTCCGTCCTTCAGCACGACCGCCGTGGTCAACATCGACATCACTGAGGCGGTAAGACCCGCTCTGACTCGCAGCATGCTTGCAGCGCTATAGATTGAAGCAGTTCCATGATAAAAATGCATTACTGTCACGCTACGCAGCTGCTAATTTAGCATCCTCACTTTTCTTTTACCTCACGTTCTTTAAAGGATAATGTTGTCAACTTTCCCCCATGAAGAGATGAAACCATTCTCTGTCACTATGTAACTCTTCCTCTGTTGATGTCCTAAAGATTTGAAAGGAGCATTAACTTAACGCCATTTAAACATCCAGAGGACATGAGTAACTTCAGAATTCAAAATCTAAATCTGAATTAGAATAAACTGATTTTCTGCACACACCATACAGTGCAATCTCAAATATGCCTTTATGTAAAACTAGCACAATACATAGCATAAAAAAAACCAAGTTAACTTAAGTGTAAAGTGGCATAGTATTATTTCATTTTTTTATCTTATCAGATTTCTGCAGTAAACATGATTATTTGTAACTGCCATGGTCTCGTAAAACGTTTCACTGAAAACACAACATTTTCTCTTAAGGGTTAAACTACTAAGTTTACTGTCCTAAAAGTTGAAAAATGGACATTTTTGAACAACTCTGTTTTTCTTTTTTTTCACAGCTTAATCACTTAAACGTGGCTCTTGCTAATGACATGTTCATTAATGGCCAATAAAGCATTTATCAAGCATTTGTGGCACTTTAATGTGGTGCCACAAACTAGTTTCTTTGCTGCTGTCGTCAGTAAAAGCTGAAACGTGACGTTCTTTTTTGGTTCATTTTCAGTCAGAACCTCTGTGTGCCAGGTCCCTGTTAAATTAGAGGCACACAATGAATTTCTAAAATCATTGAAAATGCAGTTTTTCGAGTTTTGAAATACAAACAAACCAAAGCAATATCCTTTAAAGTTGTCATTGGCTCACATTGATACCCATTATTTTTATTCCTCATGTTTTCATTGTGTGTTCATTCAGTCACTCTTCATGATGAGATAACGTCTGGTTCTGTTTCTGTGTTGTGTATCGTGCTTTTCAGATCAAAGGTCGAATTATTTCATACATCATGGGCCTCAGCAAGCGTCCACTGACTGTTTTTGGGATTTGTGTCAGCATTGTCACGTCCCTCATTTTACTAACAATCTGCATATCCACAATCCTGTACTGTAACGCCGTGAAAAAGTCCAGAATCAACCCGGAGAGTAACTATATTAAAGTGATCCGCAGAATCAAGTGAAAAACTGCTGATCCCTGTACCAAGTTTTAAACATATATTTATTTTTCTACTGGTTTGGTTTGTGTCTGTTTAAGAAGTACTGGAGCACACTATTCTATGTTTTCTTTATTTTGTTAAAAAAAAGAAAAGAAAAAAGTTTGTCCACTTCAAATATTCCATCTTTAACGATTTAAAACACCTTTTGTCGAGCCATTCTCTTCACTCTGTGTTGGTCTCATGAACTGTCGTCATCCTCGTTTCTTGCTGTGACGCGCCGCACTGTCAGACACATTCCAGACAAACTAGCGTAGTGTTGCTCTCAGTTGTTAGCTTTGCATCAGCAGTCCTTTGATGTAGGACAGAGGAGACGGATGAGTGGGTATGTGTGAGTATGTGTGAGTGTTGCTAGACATGTTGTTTTGGGCCTCCTCTGTCAGTGCTTTGCTCATCCATCTCTCACGCTTGCATGCTTCAAGGCAAATGCTGCAGTAACATCTGGAGTGCGTCGCTTGGACTTGATTTAAACTATTTCATTTGTGCTTTTTCACAGACGCCTCTCAAGGGGCCTATGGCGGCCTTTTTAATGAAAAGTAGGGACAATCCGATGAAAGCTTTAGGCATGGTCACGGTTATCGTTAGCGTGTTGGTAGGGGTGACTGTCTTGATCTCTACGGCTATGTACATGCGCAACTCAAAGTCCAACAGGATCATGCCCGTGCGTCGCGTCATCAAGAGGCGACAGAGGGACCAGCAGCCCTGGACCTTCAAGATGCCTCTCATCAAGTTCTATAACCCTTCGGACAAGTTCCTCATCGGCGACCCAGAGAGTCCTCAGCGGGACGGCAGCAACCCTAGGACAAAACCCTCACCCCCCAGCGCTCCTTGTCTTCCCCCTCCACCACCATCAAACATGCGGGCCAGTGAGAGGCCCCGCGCGGTCCCAACAATATCTGGTACACTGGCCTCCAAAGGCTCCAAGAAAGCGAAATCAAATCGGCGAAAAGAAGGAAACATCAGCTCTGCTTTAGTGTCCGAGCTCAAAATGAAGCTGGAGCAGAAAATCATTGAGAGCAACCAGGGTTATTACTGTTAGACACACGTGGTGTCAGGTTGCAGTCCATGCTCTGACGACTCTGCCGCTCTTAACCTCATCTGTCGTCCGAGAGTTAGTACCGGAAGCTCTGAGTGGACATCACATCACTCATGAGTTAATGCTTAAAAAAAAACAAAAAACGGGAAGGTTTACAAATATTTATGTCTTAAGGTGAGATATAAAACGAGGAGGGTCCACTGCATCCTCAGCTGACCTGGCTCAGATAAAGAGAGGAGAGAGCTCTGAGAGTCTGCCACTGGTGCAGTCCTACATCATTCTCAACACTGCCATCTTGAGGAGGGATGACGTCATCCTAATAGTAAGAAGCACCACTGTAAATTACCCAGGGAGAGGATAACAAAGACTTCACTGTCTACACAAGTTACATTACTCTCTGGAAAGTGTAATACTGGACACTTTATCATCACAGAAAAAGAGATTCATTCGATAAATCTTGAACTACAAATCTTGAAATATCGCAGGTGACAAACACGCTGCTTGTTATGAAGTGCTAAAGGACCCGTCCGTGTGTTATATGATATTTTTACTGTGTTACTTCAGCCGCTCGAGAGCTGAGGCGTTGCTCTTTTTGTATGATTACAAATTATGTGCCACTGTCGCTTTTCACAGTAACACAAGCGGAGATTGCTTCTGTTCGTCTGACTGCGTGTTTGTAGAGTTTAAATGCTTTTATATATTTTACACGCAGAGGTGCAGCACTGTATTATTTTCATCATTGTGAATATACATACAGTATATGAAAATACACACACTCATTTCCAGTGTATCAAATTGGATATTAATGAAGTATATATAAGTGGTCATAAAACCTTTTTATTTTTCAAGCTCAGATTGTAAATAACTTGCTTGAACATTATCTTTTAGAGAGATATTTAAATATAGAGTCTGTGTTTAGGGTCCACACACATTCTCCAATGCCTTCAAATGTAGGCACATTGATTAACTGTAATACTCATTAATTGTCTTAGATAAGTTGAGACAAATGATATATCTTATGAACTCTAGTGATATCTTTGTATTGTCTTTGTATCGTCTTGATTTTGAATAAATATTTGAAAAGAATGTTGGTCCCCTTGTCTAGATTTGTTCTTCCGTGTTTTAAAGGGACTTGTTTTCTGAGTACATTCAACAAATAATACTATAAATGCACAATATACAGGTTTTAAGGTCTTTTTTTACTCTGAGTTTAAAAAAATAGTGTAGAAAATGTATTTTACATGATCATATTTAGCAGCAATTCACACGTTGTCTTGTGTTTAAATGAAGTTCCATATGTGATAAATGATTCACTGTGGATATGACTCGGCTAAAATACTCTTATTTGTATGCTGTGACAGAAACAAAGTAATGTTTTTCACATCCTCTCTTTTCTTCGACTACGTGTGCGCACAGCTGAGGTCCAGATGCTGTCATTAAATGGAAATATCATGTCCCACTGAAAAGGATTCAGATAAAAAAATCACTCTAATCTGCTTACGAGTGTACGTATAAATGCACGGGGGAAACGCTGCTTATGTAACAAATCCTTTGAGTGATTGCACTTTGGAAACAAATCAGAATATGTCTCAGCATTCGTCTTTGGCTTTCCTTTAATCCACACCCAACAGGATTTTTGTTTTATGACGGCAAATCTTAAGACAGTGGAAATTCATTTCAATTTTATCTTGAGATATTAATCCACTGAAACATAAACTTAATATCAAAGTAACCAGCAGTGACATTGTGCCGTGTTGATTATACACATGTTTAATTTCAGAGTGGATGTCTCTGTGTTCAGTCCACAAGACACTGACAAAGTAAATATAGTTTATATAGTAGTTATGATATTATTATACATATAAGCACATTGAAGCACATTCACACAGACAAAAACAAACTCCCTGTATAATGAGGGAGGAAGGCCTCCATTTTCAACTGGTCATGTGTCTGCGTCTGTTCTGAAATACATTCAAGTCACAGCACTACACGATGTATCTGGGTTCAAAAAAAGAAAGAAACCCCAGTTTTTCATGCAATTTTGGGGATTTTTCTCCATTTTTGCACCTTAAACCAATTTAAAGAACTCACTATTATCTATTCCTCAGTACAGATGTTAATGTTTTATTTTTAAAAGGAAATTGGTTGTTTTTAACCTTGTGTTGCCTGCACAGTAGAACACAGCTTCTACTTGTCAAAGCGAGTCGAAGAATTCAAATTTGATCACACTGACTATTGCTGTTGAGAATCTCTGAAGTATAGTTATGTGATTTAAAAGTAACATGAGAGGCACAATCTGGGGCTACACTCAAATATGTACATGTATGTGCAGTTCTTTAGTACAGGTGAGCTTGACTCCCTCCTTTGCACCTTTCTTCCTTCTTCTTTGGTCTTTCTTCTGAGTCCCTGCACAGGCCTTCCTCGCTCGTGGCCTGCAGGCTGTCAAAGGTTCCCTGCAGGTTCTCTCCGCGCCGCCTGTGCTTCTTCCACAGATCCAGGCAGCGCTCCATGCAGCTGAACCTGCCCTCTGTGGTGCAGGCAAACATGCCGGCCGGCACTGCCAGCACCATGGCGCACACGATGACTACGATGTGGATGAGTCTCTCTCTTTGCTCCAGCTCACTGATGTCACTTCCTGTCACGAAGACGATGCACTGGCCTTCCCTCGGCGGATGGTTCTTCAGGGACACGCAGACCTTGTATTTGGTGACAGGGAGCAAGTCACTGACGGAGTAGCTGTTGATGCCAGGGCCGATGTAGATCATCTCCTTCGGCGAATCGTATTTGCCAAAGTGGATGGTGAACCAGGTCTCTGCAGGGTTGTCGGTCACAGCGTACCACTCGAGGGTGATGCCATACACTGTCTGCTTGGCGATGCGTATGTCAATGTAGGCGTTTTCCTCGGTCGACAACATGGGGACGGGTGTAGTGGTGGAGTTGGGGGAGCTTATGTTGACCACGATGCTCACTGAGGAGTTGCCAATGAAGTTGTGGGCCGTGCAGGTGTAGATACCTCGGTCCGCCAGGTGAAGAGAGGGAATCAGCAGCTGGGAGGTGACAGCGTCTGCATCTATGTGAGTCTCGGTGGCTGAAAGGAGAAAACAGAGTGGTTTGTTGGCTGAGGAAAATAAGGAAATAACAATATAGTGAATAGCCACCAGAGGGCAAACCCTGCTGGT
The DNA here is from genome assembly GCF_958295425.1 of Solea solea. Lineage (NCBI taxonomy): Eukaryota > Metazoa > Chordata > Actinopteri > Pleuronectiformes > Soleidae > Solea > Solea solea. Next base: position 12,711,736 of record NC_081154.1, on the reverse strand, counting down.
TGAAAAAACAACTCCCTTTTCAAGAAGTTTTATTGTCATTATGAGACATAATGAAATTTTTGCAGAGACTCCCGGCTTGAGGTACACAATAAAATAGCAAAAATAACGAACGAAGGACTTGACATTTAAATAGACATAACGAAAGGCATTTGGATGGAGGTCTATGTGAAAATGAACCCACTTCTCACTAGATTTGAACATTTTCCTGAGGAGTTAATGTTCCCAATTGCTAGTTTTAGGTCTTCTTCAATAGAGAATGATGTCTGTTTTGTAGCTCATGTTTCCATTTACAGGAAAAATATAAGGCTCGCCACATATCAGTGGACACCAGTGTCTGTGGACATGGTTCTGGTCAAAACAGGAGTTCAGATTCTCACCAGTTGCCACTTGGTTAACGTTTGATAAAGAAATGGTACGTTCATCTTAAAAAGTATGTTGTTGCCACATCTTTACATAAACAAGATGAAGCCTGAAGATTTAAGACATAGCTCACTACATCCGTGCTGTCACAGCAGGTACATGACAGTTTAATGGATAGTGGTTTAAAAAGAAAAAAAATCTTACCACTAAATCCTCTGATAATCTTCTGACTGTACATCCACTGAATGGTAGGGCTTGGTCGAGCCTTGACTAAGCATGTGAGCGTTGCGTTTGCTCCGAGAGGTAAAGTGATGTTATTCTCCGAGGCAGTCGCCTCCGGCTTCATGCAGGACTTTAACTGGATCTCGTGGAAAAACTTGCCGGCTTTGGAGGCGGGAGCCGAGCACATCAAGTAAGAATTCATCAGAATGATGGGAGTGCTGATCGTCCTGATAAATTCAACAAAGCCTTTGAGGCGGCAGTCGCACAACCAGGGGTTTTCGTGCAGGGCTAGAACCACGTTGGACACCAGTCCTTCTTTCCCCCACTCTTTTTCTGCTCTTTGGTAAAGAGGCCAGTTCACAAAAACATCTTTAGTGATGACACAGAGCTGATTGAAGGATACATCTAAATAGGTCAGGGCAGATAGGTGTCTCAGAGCGTGTTCAGGGAGGACGTCGAGTTGATTGTGCTTCAGGTCCAAAATCTTGAGTTTGGGCACGTCCTGAAACACCGTCCACGGCACTGAAGTCAGCTTGTTGCCCTGTAGCCGCAGCTCCGTCAGGCTGTCCAGTCCCTCCAGGCTTTTAATGTTCATCAGGGTGATCTCGTTGAAATTCAGCCAAAGGAACTCCAAGGCGCTCACGTTAGAGAAAGATTGCTGCGGTAACTCCGTCAGGTGGCAGTTTTCAATCCGTATTTTCGTGGCATCGCGTGGGATATCTTGTGGGATTTGTCCCATGGAGGTTTCCATACATAGTAAAGACCTAGGATGGTGAGATGGAACATGTTTTTGTCAGTTTTCACACACATTTGAGAGGTTACTTGAAACCTATTTTATGAATCTATTCAGGTAAACTGAGAACTTACCTTCCTAAGTTATCGTCTGTGCAGGAGCAGCCACTCGGACAGGTTGTCGATCCGGGGGTGATGAGATAAAATAACAACACGACATGCAATGTGACACGAAAGGCGTCCATATTCCTGGAGGAGCATGTGAAATAGGCCTGTGAGGGCGGCACATGCCCGTGGCCTGCATGGATGAAAGCCTATTACCTTAATCCTCCTTGACGTAACACTTAAGACAACAAATAACCTTTGCAATCACAGGGAAAGGTATATTTATAGCGATGGTCCACTTAGTCTAAAAGAAAAATCTGCTCAGACGAAACAATATATATCAGCTTGTGTTGTTGAACCCATGTTCAGTGAGCAATGTCGTCACTGCTTTACTTTCAGGTATAAACCCCAGAGAGGCTTAGCATCAGTCTTATTTACTTTATTTGTGCCACCACAAAAGTGCGAGCATTGACGTTACAGGAGAGACGTGTCTGTATAAACAGAGCCGGACGCGTCAGGCTTAGCAGCACAGAGGGGGAGAGAGAGAGACAGATGTCTGTAGGCGACAGTAACCTGACCTCAATAATCTCAACACTGGTCGTCTCGCAGGTTCAGGCAGAATCAAGCAAGTGTGAAAACAAGCTCTCTAAATGTCCTTTACTGTCTTCAAACACCTGAGTTTAACATGTATATGGATTATCAGGAAGAAAATTACCAATAAAAAGCCTTTATGAGTGTGTTTTTTTAAAATGAATATTTTTATGAATGTTCTCCACATCATCACACGCAGGCAAGGACAGAACAATCTGTGCTCTGAGTGGATTTAGATTTAATACATTTAGTTTGGTAAATAACACCTTTCAGAATATCATTCTGAGATGCCACGACAAAAGAAGAAGCCTGTAAACATTTATCAGTATAAAAATATTTATTTTCATGCAGTACATTCATTACGTTATAATATGTAATATAATATACATATTACATTATACATATTTCAGGTCACACATATTTACCTTATAAAAATGTACAGTGGTTTAGGTAAAACCTGGCACATTAACAAAATAGAAAATACGAAAAAAAAAAAGACTAATAACTGCGGAATTACATTATAATTTCTCTAAATATTGTTTGAATAAAGTTTTAAACACAGTGCAGAGGTTACATATTGGAAAAAATATCTGGATTTTACAGCATAGGGAAACAAGTCAAGACGATTCCCTCTGCAAAACATCGCCTTTAAAAGTGCATGATTTTTTTTACTACACATTGAAACTACATGTAAATACTGAAATGCATTTTCCCTTTTTTGCTGCCCATCCATTAATCGGTGGTGTTTTACTCCCACAAGGCTGTAAAATAATAACACATATCCACACGCTGAAATATTATCGCCCTCTGGAGACACACAGAGAGAATAATCTGTGTCTCTGAGCATCATCATCGTCATCATCACAGGCTGTTAGAAAACAAAGTGCATCCTCCGGAGGTTGAGGCATACGTTGGGTTTTAGCAGAAATACTCATTGGGAGGCCCCTCGGTCCTCGCTGTGGCCTCTGAGTCAACACTAGACCTCGCTGAGAGCAGCCTGTTGGACTCGTCGAGGTTTAACCTCGTCAGAAATTCACCCTCCATCCCTTTGGCTTTAGTCCCAGGGCCGAGGGTCTCAAATGTCACGTATGAGTCCTGCATCTCCTTGGACTGCCGCCCCAGCAGCTTCTGGCAGCGCTTCTTCAGCGCCCCGCAGCACACGATCAATGTCAGGGGCACGGCGATCACGCACGCCACCGTTATGACCACCACGTTAATGAGCTTCTGAGTGCCGCTTGCGCTGGCCGCCTCGTCAGTCGAGAAGATTACACACTGCTCCTTTTTCGGGATCAGGCCTTTGACGCAAACACAAGCGATGTACTTTGTTTTGGGTACGAGACCCTCGATGGTGATCCGGTTTTTCCCCGCACTCACGCTGATGCGTCGCATGTCTCTCTCCCCGAATACAGCGTACAGGACGTTGAATTCTGTGGTGTTTTTGGCAGTGGGGGCTCGCCAGTTCAGGGAGACGGTGTGGTCGGTGTCGCCAATCACCTTCACTGAGCGCACTATCCTTTTCTCTGGAGCTTGCTGTAAGGATGAGGCATTGGCTGCTAAGTTGCTCAGAACCTCTTCTTCCTCTTCTGGACTTTGAGAGTCTGACTCCTTGCCCTTTTCCGGAGAAGCACTGTCAGAGACGCTGTAGCTCTCGATCTCGTACTTTCCGGTCACACCTTTGCCGTTGAGAGGTTCGATGATGGGCTGTCCGGCTGTGGTAGTCGGCGGAGGAATGTATCTGGCGATGAGTTTCTCCTGGTATGCTGCTTTTCCCATGCCACCAGATTTCTTCCCTTTGATTCTCTTTGAAGAACCACCACCACCACCTGTCTCCTCTGACGGGAAAGTATCTGTGATCACCAGGGAAACGATGGCGTCCGCAGTGCCCACAAAGTTAGTTGCTTTGCAAATGTATTTCCCAGAATCATGGTAGGAGACCGCCGGCACACTCAGGATGGACCAAATAATTCCCTCCTTTGAAATCTCCTGCTGAACTGTAAAATAAGAAAGGAGAAGTGAGTTAAGGACCATTGGCACAAATAACTTAAATCTCATTAACGCGTTGAGTGTTCTAATCCGAGCACATCTGCAGTTAGTTCAGCAGAACTCACTTGTGCCGTTCATTTTCTTGCCATCGGCTCGGCTCCAGGACAGCTCGGGGATGGGGACTCCGACTGTGCCACAGCGGAGCAGGACATTGTTGCCCAGTGAGCTCCGAACGCGAGCCACGGCCGTGTGCACCCGAGGGCCCTGGCACCTCTGCAGCTCCGCTTCAGTGAAAAGAACTCCTGACAGACTCTCTGGGTCGGCACACTTCAGCCTAGTGTCGATTAGAGCCACCGACGATGATGGGGACTTCTGGAACTGGACCAGATCGTACAGCCGGCAGTCACAGAGCCACGGGTTGTCATGGAGCCCTGTAGAGGAAACAACTCATGAAACTAACATCCTCATATGGACTACTGTCCTTTACTGTCTGTCCTTCAAGAAAGACTAAGACTTATAGATAAATAGAAATAGTCCGACATCCTGACAAACTGCACACAATAACTATAATTAGACTAATCCCTAACTCTGAAGTCAAAGCAGTGGTCATCATGCGAGGCAGCTTAAATCACTGTCTTAATATGTCACAGCTTGTTCCTCACCGAGAATCAGTTTGGAGGAATCGGTGTCCTGCGCCGGCTTCACACTCAGCCACATGATGAGAACGTCGGCAGGGACGGTCGTCAGACTGTTGCTGGACAAGTCCAGATATGTGATGTTCTTGATGAACGCGCCGGCCTCGGCGGGGATGGTGGAGATCTTGTTGTTGTGCAAGTCGAGGAGCCTGAGGTTTGGCACGTCGCTCAGAGACTCCCAGGGGAAGGAGGCGAGGGAGTTCCCGTCCAGCCTGAGCTCGTCCAGGTTGTAAAGACCCCGGAAGCTGTCCACGCTCAGCGCGTTCAGGGAGTTGAAGGACATCCAGAGGAACTCCAGGTTGTTGAGGTAGTGGAAGTTGTTGCCGGAAATCCTTGTGATCGCAGTCTTCTCAATGCGGAGCTTCGACGTGTCCGCGGGGAAATTTGGAGGGACCGCGGTGATTTCTGGGTCGTTGCAAAGCACACTCCTGCATGAAGACAACAGAAGATACACGATTTGTTGATTTGTCACACCAGATTGTACTTGGTGCATTTCGGTGAAATTAAAATTGCGACACGCCCCTATTGTGCTAAAACAAGATAGAAAAGGTGGATTAGAATGTAAAGACAACTGTACCCAATAATAAAAAGAATAAATGTGAATCAAAGAATAAAACTGTGCACAAGAATATATAAACTTGAAGTGTTAAATTATCCAGCTACATAAACATTTATAGAAAGTACAGCTATAGTGAAGATGTTTGGGTTTGTAATCGTGAATTTACCAACAAGCAAAATACATTAGTTCAGAGTTCAGTTTAGAGGAACGTAGTGATCTATTGTTCTGTAACAAGCAAAGGAGATTAAAGAGCAACTCCAAGTTAATCCCCCCCACTACACACCGTGATTAAAGTGAAGGAAGCTTTTAGAAAGACAAATATATAATATATAAAAGTGGCATTCTGTGGTTAATCAAATCAAATCATAGTGGTTGTCCTTACCTCGCTTTTGATCCATCGCTTAATTTGTGGTAAAAGCAGCTGCACTGTGCAGGACACGCTGATCCCAGCACAGGGAGGAAAACTAAAGCCAGACAAAAAGCAGCACTGATGTGTCCACTCATGTTTCCTCTCCTGCAGATCACTAACTGCTATGCAACTAAACTACAGTGTGTGTGTGTGTGTGTGTGTGTGAAGGAGCTGCTGGTCGGTCTAACAGGACGCAGGGTGATGCATGGTGGTTTGCTCGGCAGGCTCACGGCTCCACACTGCTCTGCTGCCACCGCTCAGAGTCCTGAGATAAAAAGGATGGGCAGGGATTAGTGGTGAGGACTTGGGTTATTTTCATTCACACGATTAGACTGCGGCTTCCTGGAAGCTGATAGGCTGCACCGTTTTTCGCTGAAAATTGTCAGGGAGTTGATCTCGAATAGTTGTTTGGGTGGTTAATTATGCGCGGAACTGACTAACAGCACCTAAATACAGGTTAAACATAAAGGTAAAAATCTGGGATGTTAAGGTTTTAAGTTGGAGTGGGCGTTTGTCACATGTTGTCTCTCATGCTGTCAGACTTTTGCTCATCATTTCAAAGAAGGAAAACAGATACATGTTGGGTTTATAGTTAGAAAAGTCATTTTCTTCATGACTGTGACCTAGCAGCAACTCGCCACTAGATGGCAGTGAGTTTCTCATCTTCATCTGTAATTACACCGGAATTACACCAGTTTCATTCAACTGATCATTTTTGTATTCATTATGTTGCTGGTGTCAGTTTCTTATTTCTGAAGATCTATGAACACGTGATTTTGTTTCATGGAACTGTGTTAGAATGTGACACACTGACAATTATTTATTGTTTTCACAGGTGCAGGGGTTTAAAGCCGTGGTTGTCTGACAGGATTTCAAATCCTTTAATCCTGTCATCTCTCTGTGTCTCTTATTATTGGATGTTTCCCCGGGGGATGACCAGGGAAAAAAAACCTCAAACCCTGTTTGACCTCCAGAGTGATGCATCTTTGACCAGAGATTGGGAGGAGGTTAATTAAAAAAAAAAAAGAATTCATAATAAAACTAAAATAAGATTCACTGAGAAGAGAAAAATGATCCCTGTAGTCTGCAACTGCAGTCAAAATTTAACGCCCTCCTTTTTAAGGATTTCTTCGTAAAAAACCTGTGGATCAATGAGTCAGGCTTATCTGTAAAGATATCGACATGCAGTTTTCAAAATAAAACTGATAAAATTGTGCTCAGGACATATATGACAACTAGCAGTAAATCAGAGAATTTAGAGAAAATGTAAGTTCTAGGTTGTGTTCAGACATCTATGACTACTATAATACTGCAAATCAGACATTTGTACAGTACACTGTAGAGTTTTAGAGAAACTTCATATAAAATGTCCCATATTTACACTTTTGAATCGAAAAATGATCATTTTTGAGATATAATAAGCGAATAAAACAGCATTCAAACAGTGTAAATAGAAAATTACATAAATCATCTAAATGCAGATAAAGAATAAGGCTGTTTATTTCTCTACATAATAATTTTACATGTGCTGTGGAGTAACTATTCATATATCTTCCTCTAAAATAGTGTTTCCCCAAATAAGGAAAGACATGGTGAAGTCAGACTGCTGCAAAACTTAATCATGTAATACTTTAAAGAGAATGAACAGCATTTGTTAGCATTAGCAGTTATCTTTCTCCCATTCCTCAGCCTGTGTGCAAATGCAGTTTCATAAGTGAAACCTTTGTTTCATTACAACACCAGCAGATTATGACGGTGCTATGGACTGTTCGCCAAAGCACAGTCACTACAAAGGGTGTGAGTATATTACTGTGAGAGATTCACGTCACTCACTACCAAAGGTTTTGTTACTTGGAGAGGAGCACATCAAGTCATGGCAGGGCAAACAAAAGTAAAGTTTTTACTTTGCCTGTCGTTAGAGATGTCGGAGTCAATAAAAAAAGACACAACAGACGTCCTCAGGTTTACAGTTAATCATTTTCCGCTGATCAATCCACTGCATTCATGTCCTCTGTGGTGCCGGATCGACCTGGTTTTTGTGTCGACACATTCAGCTGCGATAGATAAACAGACGTGTACGCTTTGTTAAACTGTTTCCCTGCTGCTTTACTGACACTGACACTGACACTGACACTGCCAGAGGCCTCTTGTTGGGACTGAGGACAGTTGACAGACGTGTTGATGAACAAATTATCAGTTTATTTGGAAGAAAAAAACAACAGGGGGACACTGGGGGCACTGAGCTTTTAGTCAGGACAATATGTGCAGTTTCAGAAAAGGGTATTATAAGTCCGTTGGGACACATCATTACTTCATAGTTAATGAGTTTGTGGTTAATCTGTGGACAGATTAGTGGTGCAATCAGACAAATGTTAGATTTTAAAAGCTGTGAGAGCCAAAGGTCAATTTCTGGTGTCCTCTTTTTTCAACTCTAGTTTTTATAATACCATTTGGAGGCTTATTTGACCTTTATGACTTGATTGCAGTTACTTTACCCTTACATTTGTAATGTCAGTGATGCTCAGTGAGAAGAGGACACAGGTCACACCACAAAAGTGAAAGTGTTGAGAAATCTTTTTTAATTAACTGATTTCAATGATTCAGTTCCACTGAAAACAACTGCTTTGCTCATCACTTTGTGTTTGTGTCGCGTATAAAACAACGTCATGGTAGTTTCATGCAGCCATGCTAAGACGACTATGCCCACAATGAGGAGGTAACATAGTAATGGAAATGACCCAATCCGAATAGAGTAAAGTGGAAATCTGCCATAAAGCTTACACACTGGACCTTTAAGATGTGAAATCCTGTTATTGTTGGTTCAGAATGAACTCCTTAAAAGCAAAAGAGTGCAATTGTATACCTTTGCTGTTTGACTAACATTAAGCATCTGGTTGAATACATGGTATTTGAATGTGGGGGTGGGGGGATGTTGAGAAATCAAATAAATATTGAAATTGTAACACACAGCACACTGATTTACAGTGTTGTAATGTAACAAAGTACAAATACTGCATTAATGTACACAATTCACATATTTGTACTTTACTTTATTGGTATTTATATGGTAAGGACACATATAGACGAGCAGAGCCAGGAATTGAACCCACAACCTTCCAAGTTAGAGGACAACTCGCCCTACCACTGATCTACCATGTCTTAGTCCCAACTCCTCACTGTTTTAATACTTTTACTTCTTAAACTTAAGTACATTTTATATCACAAAATTAACTTTTGATACTTAAGTACAGTAAGACTTTTTCTAAAGTAACTTCAACTTCTATACTTCTATATACTTTATACAGACTGTTGATTTATCAGTCAGTGGGTCAGTGTGTGTGTGTGTGGTCTTTTCTCGTGAAGGACCACATTTCCCATGGTTCCACTCTCTCTTGTGATCAACCACAGCTGCTGAACGACACGAGCGCTTCGATGCAAGTTCCTCTCCTCTGTGTTGTTGTTGTTGTTGTTGTGCAGCTTCATTCAAACTTTGTCATTTATCTCACAGCAAACAAAGAGTCAAGTCACAGACTGAACTTCTGACCTTTTCTTCAAAGCGCTGCGCAGCAGAGGCGCAAACCTTTAGCGCTCAGAAAGTTGAGAGTGAGTTTGTAGGAAGTGAGCTCGTTAGGACATTCCTGCGAGGATTGTCGAGGGGCTTTTTTTTTTTTCAACCAAGATTAGTTTCTTTATGCTTTTTCACGTGAAAGAGCCTTTATAAAGGCGTCAGTGTGACACACACACACTGCTCCGCGACACAACTGCGAGAGGAAGACAAAGTAGAATTTGTGCTTTTCACCATGGCGGCGTACACATTACCGGAGGGTTTCACGGATTTTGATATGTTTACATTCGGCACAGCGCTGCTGGTCGGGGGTGAGTGGACACGACACACATGCACACATGTTTACGCACGAGGTTATACACGAGTTAAGGGACAGTTCACCCTTAAACCATTAAGTGCTTTAAAAAATGTGAACAAAGACATTGTTTTCTTTCAAAGTGAACTTTTGTACAAGTGAACAAACCCACTTCTGTTTTCAAAAAACAAAAAAAAATGCAAATGTTTCTGTTGTTCTGACCTACTTCATGGTCAGGGAGTGAAGTTCTGGACAATGTGAGGGTCACATGACTGTGCTGATAAGTGATAAGTCCAAGCTGATATGCTGAGTCAAGCTTCAAAGTCCAATAAAATAATAATAATCATAAAAATAATACATTTTATTTATGTAGCACTTTAAAGGGAACTCAATGATAAAGTACTGAATAAACTTAAAAATAACTCTCACAAACCAGACCACCTAAAAACAGTGTTATTAGCAGCAGTATGTATTAGAATAGTAGGATCATAGTAGGGTGTGAAAGTTAAAACGTGTTTTGGTAGAAAATGTGCAGCTGTTTTAATCGAAATTATTCTGTTTTCCAGATTATCAATTATTAATCAATTACTACTATATATGTATAACTAATCAACAACTATTTGGTTTGAGTGTCGTTTTTGACAATTAAAACAACTTGTTAAATGTGATGCGTTTGTTTTTTTTGGTTTTATTATTATTTATTTTATTGTATTTGTCTATCCTTTGATACATATTACAACAAAATGATTTAAAAAAAGATATTCAAGACCATCCTCAACATTCAATCAACATTTTCTGACATTTTATGGACCAAACAACTAATTAATCGAGACAATAATCTGCAGATTAATCAATTATGACAATAATCTCAAATTGCAACCTTACTGTTCCCTCATGCACATAAATTTGACTGTTGTTTTATATTGAGATCAACAACAATAGTTTGTGTTGTTTATTATTTTATCTGTACTGTAACTAGTGAGCTGTCTTGTCCATTGTCTCCCTTGTAAAAGAGAAATACACTATATGGAACTATATGGAATACAAAAGTATTTGGACGCCTGATCATTACACCAACAGGGACTGTAATGATGTATTCAAATACATATGCAGTACTTTAAAGTGGATATCATTGGTTCCCCATTGTGCAGCTATAAGAGCTTTCACTCTTCTTGGAAGACTTTCCTCAAGATTTTGAAGTGTTTCTATGGGAATTTGTGCCCATTCAGGTTTTATGAGGTCAGGCACTGATGTTGGACGAGACGGCCTGGCTCTTAATCTGTGTTCCAGTTCATCCCAAAGGGGCTCGATGGGGTTGAGGTCAGGGCTCTGTGTCAAGGGTCTTCCTCAAACTGTTAAAAAGTTGAAAGCATAGCATTATCCGATATGTATTGACATGCTGAAGCATTAAGATTGTCCTTCAGTGGAGATAAGGGTCCTATCTCAAAGCCTGATTGAAAAACCTGAATGCAACACTTAACAGGTGTAGCCAAATACTTTTGTCCATTAGGGTGTTTCAAGGGAAATCCTGTTAATTAAAGTTGAAATAAAAACAGAGTAACAGTACATTATACAAAACAAACAAACATGATTTAGGGGTATTTTTTAAAAGGACAATGATGGAGAGTTTCAGAATTTTCAGTAATGAAATTTAAATCTCTAAATCTCTCTCTCTCACTTGCAGGCATGCTCGGGTTCATCCTCAATGCGGTCAGCATTGTGTCTTTCCTCTCAGTGAAGGAGATGAGGACTCCCAGTAACTTCTTTGTTTTCAATCTGGCTTTGGCCGACATCAGCCTGAACATTAACGGTCTCACAGCTGCTTATGCCAGTTACATCAGGTATCAACCACATTCATACAGTTTCCTCTCACCTCTACTTATTATGGGTAGTGTGCAACCCCCCCTCAAAAAAGGCTTAGTGTTTGATACGAGCCACTGGTACCACAGGTCAAATAAGCCCTTTACGTTTCACAATCCACATTATTCACTGTGTCATTTTTGGTTCACTTTTTGCTGCAAACCTTTTTGACATTGAGTGTTTTTAAAGTGAGCATCTGTTGCATTTCTACCGAAATCTCTTGCAGTTCTTATCCAAACACTGCCACACAACGGTGCCCTGAATGAGTCACCTGCCAAATTTGAAGCCTGTCAAGCAAACTGTTGGGCAGTTATGTGATAAACACTCAGACAGATAGATGTACCTTGCATTTATAGATATTTATTTAGTTCCGCTTTTTTACTATTTATCTGTTTTTTGTTTGATACTTGTCTGTTTTTATACTTACATATCAAGAGCTGCTGGATAATGTGAATTTCCCCCATGGGGATCAATAAAGTACTTATCTTTCTCTAGAATTAAAGAATTAGCATTTTCAGCCTGTCATATTCACACAATAACAATGTTGTTGTAATAATAATAATAATAATAATAATAATAATTATGTATTGATTGTTTTCTTTCTTGTCTCTAGATATTGGCCATTTGGACAAGATGGATGTTCCTATCATGGTTTCCAGGGCATGATAGCAGTTCTGGCCTCAATCAGTTTCATGGCTGCCATTGCTTGGGACAGATATCACCAGTACTGCACTAGTGAGGATACAAGTTATTTGTTATGACCCACATTCAATTTTGTGTGTAGAAGAGTCAATGATGTTTTTAAAAACATTAATTGGAATAAAGTAAATACAAAGTGCTTTGGCATTTCTCTTAGTTTTCACAGTGGTTTATAACTGAATGTATTATAGTCCTTCATATCTGCTTTTGTTTCTGGTGTAAAGCATGTCCCCCCCCCCCCCCCCTCTATTCTAATCTGTCATCATCACGTGACGCCGTGTGTGTTTTTATTCTGTAGGGCAGAAGCTCTTCTGGAGCACAACGCTGACAATGAGCAGCATCATCTGGATTCTGTCCATCTTCTGGGCAGCTGTTCCTCTGATGGGATGGGGCGTTTATGACTTTGAGCCCATGAGGACTTGCTGCACGTTGGACTACACCAGAGGGGACAGGTAGAGAAAAGGACGCGTAGGCCAGAATGTCCAGTTTGCTGCGGTTGTCATCAGCAAAATTAGCATGTGCTGTCAGAAACAGTGTTCTATATTGTTTATTATACTTTTCAACAGGGACTATGTGACGTACATGCTCACGCTGGTGCTGCTCTACCTGATGTTCCCCGCCTTCACCATGTTGTCGTGCTACAGCGCCATCCACAAGCACTTCAAAAAAGTCCATCAACACAGGGTAAATGTTTCTCTAAAGGACACAGTCCACTGTAACTGTTCTTCAATCACCAGACAAAGTGTGAAAGAACAGCTGTCAGTGGCAGTGTGGGAAATAATGTTATTGTGAATGTGTTTACGTTAGTCCAATGCTGTTCTCGTGACTGAACTGAAGTTTCAAACCCTGTTTCAAGACCCTGCCTCGTTCAAAGTCCTTCATATTGATCACCTTATCACCTTCTCTATATTTAACATGCAGCTAAGAAACTGATATGAATATTTTCATCTCACTCTTGGCAATCAAGTGAAAAAAATATTGGAACGGTTTTATCCTGAATTAATAGTTGAAACATCGTTGTTTTTTTATGCTGTGTGCTTCACAAACCACATTTAGACACATATAAAGTATAAAGACAGAAGATGAGAAAGTGTAGCTGTGTCATGACTACAAAATGTGGCTAAGGAAGTACGAAACATGCAGAACCACTCCGTCATGTCATTTTAATTTTAATTTTATATGTGTGATGTCTGCTCTAATGCAACAGCCTTTGTTTTTTTATTTTAGTTCAACACCAATTTACCCTTGAGGGTCATGTTGATGTGCTGGGGCCCGTATGTCCTCATGTGTATCTACGCCTGCTTTGAGAATGTGAAGGTTGTGTCTCCAAAGCTGCGAATGGTGAGAAGTTGTTTTTTAACAGTCTAAAATGTAGAGAATGTGGTGAAACTGTCGTCTTGTTTGTTTCTGGTGTGTGGACTTTGCCGTAACCTATACAAACGTATAATTTAATTGAGTATGTTAAAAAATGATGGAGGTCCTTGTTTCGTCTCTCAGGTGCTCCCTGTGGTGGCCAAGACAAATCCCATCTTCAACGCTCTCCTCTACACGTTTGGAAATGAGTTCTACCGAGGCGGTGTTTGGCATTTCCTCACTGGACAAAAGATTGTCGACCCAGTTATTAAGAAGTCAAAATAAAAGGAAAAGTCAACATCCTCTGAGACCAAATCATCCTTTGCTCTTATGATAGAATGTTAATAATTTTGTTAGGTTAAGGAAACATCTTTGTGACATTTAGATACCTGTACTGGAGTAATATTATTGTCTTATGTATATGAAACAGTCCCCTCATTCTGCATTGCACTTAATCTACAAAATGTGTTTCATTTCTTTCTGACGTCATTTGTCTGCACTGCTCCTCCGTCCATGTTTAACCATTCACAATAATAATAATAAAAACACTGTGGACTAATGACTAATTTACTAAGATAATGAATGTGTTGGGTTTTGTTGTGAAGACTGAGGTGAAAGCAGGAAGGAGGAAAATATAATATCGAGGATCAGATTTGGCCATACAGGATTGAACAACACATTATTTCACATCAACAAACGCATACAGACAGATGTGATCACTGTGGGCAGGAGGAATCCATGCATCATGTTATAAAAACAATGTCAGAAATACCAAAGGGAGAGAGAAGTAATGATTAAAAAGTTGAGAGACATTGATGAGGAATTGGAGTTGGTAGATGTATTGTGGAAGAACCGGAGTGAGTGTTACAAGATATTCCTTCAATTTCTTAAAACCACAAAGTTGATTGGGAGGATATAGGGTGTGTGTGTGTGTGTGTATGAATAGGTGTATGTATGCATATATAGGTGGTTGTTTTTTTGTGTTTTGTAGTATGTATATCTGTATATAGAGATATATAATTATTATTTATTTTATTATTTTTTACTTTTAGGTAATAGTTCAGTTAGATCAACATTTCGATCCACACTCCATACCAGATGGTGGCGGTAATGCACCAAATCGTTGTTTGCCAACCGCCATAAAACCTCAGAAAAGAAGAGGAAGAAGCATAAAGAGGAGACTGATTGGTGACAAGACACACCTGCTCGTCTTCACGCAGGTGTTTTTCAATCAGCTGATGACCGCTGATTGCTTCCTCCTCCTCTTCTTATTTAATCTTCATCCAACCAACAGTTTCGTGATGTTACTTTGAAGAGAAGCTGCACGAGCAGTGGAACGAAAAAAAAGACATGAAAAAAGTGTCGCTGCTTAACTACTGAAACTGTTCCTGGAGGAAGGAACTTGTGGTGGTAATGCACCAACCACACAAAAACTTCAAAAAAGAAAGAGGGAACTTTTAAAAAAGAAGAGTTAAAAAAAGGAAACTACCGCGTCGTGACGTCAGACGCCGAAAAGTTGGTCGCGTGCATCAGCTCCTGTATTAAAAACGCAGCAAGGCGCTCCAGGATGGCGTGTTCGACCTGGTCCAGATTGGTGGCCCGTCCAGAATGGTGAGTAACTTTTGGCAAGTTATCTTTTAGCCCTGGCTAAATCAATTTCAGCTTTGGTTCAAGGTATGTGTCATTGTAAGTTCAATGTTTGGCTTAATTATTTGGCCAATTATTTAGTTCGGTAAAGTTAGAACGATATTGACAGATTCAATAACGTGTGAACGAAACGTTCTATAAACATAAGAATTGTGTACTTAATGAGCTACAATAACATGTTCATCCAGGTGACCTGAATTTCGCGCCGGAAGAATAACGTGTGTCTCCCTACAGCGGCAGCGAGACGGGTGTGAGGCGCATGCCCAGGGACCGTCTGCGAAGTGCGTCGCTGAAAACACGAGCTCGACAAAAAAAATCAATAGGTTCACTGCCCCTAACTGTGGTGTTACAAAATCACCTCACAAGGATGACCTTCCCATGGTCACACTACAGCTCTTATTTTGGAGGAAAATGCTTTAAAACAATTTTGATGAATTTTTATTTCAAATCATTTTTTTTTTATGGATGAACTCATTTTACTGAATTACATTAAAAGTGCATAAGGAAAAACTGTGAATTCCTTTTTAGGGGTGGGGTGGTCAATATTCAGGTTGTTAAAAGACTACCATTACAAATTCCCAGCTGTTGGTAAAAATAAGCTTCAAAATTAACAGTTTATGGCTGTAGTAATTTCAATGCGAAAATTAATTTAAAAAAAGAAAGGGTTGCCAGAACAGCCAAATGCACTTCTGTGCTTATAGATATAAAATGCACCATTGGTGCGACTACATTATCTGTACTTACAGAATATTACACCAACAACCACACTGAACTAGGTAGACACAAAAATACTTTTATTGACTGATAATCGTTTTGTCAATGCGTTTGATAATAGCAAAACTCTAGGTAACAGGTCAGTAGTTACAGGTAACTTTACACCATGATTTTTAATGAATGGGAATGCATGAGAGAGATGCTTACCCTGCATGATAGAGCTGGGCAGTTACAGAGACCCTCAATGTGTGGAGTGATTTTGGCAGCATTGGATTCAATAAAAGTTAAGCTATTTTTTTCTTCAATAAAAATATATTATAAATAGGCTGAGTCCCCTTTTCCACGATTAGCAGGTGTAGTATGTTGACAGGGAAGCCCTCGCTACTGTACATTGCAGTCATTAAAATCACCTCAAACAAAGATGTAGCATGGTCACACTACACCTTTTGGTTTTGAAAAAAAAATGTTTTCAAACAATTACAATGTACAGTAGAAAAGCTACTGAAAATTATTTGAAATATAAATTCAGTACAATTGTTAAAAATCATTGTTGTCCATGGGAAGGTCATCTTTGTATGAGATGATTTTGGTGACTGTACAATGTACAGTAGAAAAGCTACTGAAACTGATTTGAAACAAAAATTCAGCAAAATTGTTTTAAATAATTTATTGTCCAAAATAAGAGTTGTAGTGTGACCATGGGAAGGTCATCTTTGTATGAGATGATTTTGGTGACTGTACAATGTACAGTAGAAAAGCTACTGAAACTGATTTGAAACAAAAATTCAGCAAAATTGTTTTAAATAATTTATTGTCCAAAATAAGAGTTGTAGTGTGACCATGGGAAGGTCATCTTTGTATGAGATGATTTTGGTGACTGTACAATGTACAGTAGAAAAGCTACTGAAACTGATTTGAAACAAAAATTCAGCAAAATTGTTTTAAATCATTTATTGTCCAAAATAATAGGTGTAGTGTGACCATGGGAAGGTCATCTTTGTATGAGGTGGTTTCTGTAACACTACAGTTAAGATCATTAAGTACACAATTCTGATTAAGAGACCACACTTGTGTTTATAGAACATTTCGTTTACACGTTATTGAACCGCAAAGTCTGAATCTGTCAATATCTTTCCAACTTTACGGGACTATATTTAATTCTGCCTTAGTTATTTGCTCAGTTTTAGCTTTTGCTCAAGCTGTGCTTCATTTTAAGCTTAATTTGTTTGCTCAATATTAGCCTTAGCTCAATGGTGGCCAAGCTCTGCCTTTGTCGGCTCAATTTTGGCTTAATCTTATCTTAATTATTTGCTCAAAATTAGCCTTACCTCAATATTCAAGCTGTGCCTCATTGAGAGCCAGTTCTGAATTGGCAGCTGTTTTGTCTGGTTACAGCAGTTACAGCAAATTATTGGTTTAAATGGGACTGCAACTAATTTCTATTTTCATTAACCTGTGATTTATTTTCACGTTTGGTCCATAAAATGTTAAATGTTGTTCACTGTTTCAGTTATATTCTTATATTATTTGGTTTCAATGATAGCTTAAATAGAGCAAAGAAATGAGGAAATATTCACATTTAACAAAATAAAGAATATCTGAAACTCAAACACTTAAACAATCCATTATCAAAATAGACAAAACAAGACTAAAAACAAGTTAAAATGGCTGCTGCGCTATGTTAACTCACTGTTCTGCTCATGGTTATTACGATTGAGTTATTCACTGGAAAGACTTTTTTTTTATGTTTAAACACAGATACAGGGTTATACATGTCTTTTATAATTCTAAACTTTTAATGTATTTATTAAAATACAAACTTTCTTTTTTTGTTAAAGGAACAACCTGCTTCCTGCTCACGGAGACCTGGTCGGACCCGCCATATACAAAAGCCTGAGGCTGTCAAAAAAAGGTGAGCGACACCTTAAGAGATAATTTACATCATTGAAAATGTTATGGCTAAATTTTATTATGCATTTAACTGATGGCAATATATCATATTCATTTAATCACGCATGTATAATATAAGTTTTTTTTGTGTTTTTAAAGAGTGTGTGAGTGTGTGAGTCTGTATGAGGTACTGACATTTCTATACTTGAACTTAAAAGGCATTCCTTAAATCTTAATCAACTTTATTCTACATCCCTTATGTTAATTTCTTTGTTTCACTGTTAGAATAGAATTTGTGCTGGCAGCAATGTTTTCACTGAAAGTGAGTCTTTATATCTCAGGCTGGGTGAACCTTGTCTGTACCTCATACAAACACATTGTAGAACACCTTCTCTAGTTATTTTACACCTGTAACGGTATGAACTTGAACATTGTCAAGACTGGAGACTGGACTCAAACATGTTTTTGTTTGTTTTTTTTCCCCCAGATTGATCTTCATGAAGACTGCAAATAGTAGGTGTCATGATTTAATTCTGGGTGGCCGCCGTGTCCCCACTCTTTCTTGGCCGCTGTGCCTACATCTCTCTGCATTGTCCAACATGGCCACGTTCTTTCTATTCTCCTGCTTTCCATCTGTCAAATAGCTGAGGGTTGTACATGGAGCATTTGCCACAGGTTGGTTTTTTTATGTTCCTGTCCACTTTATTGGGTGGTCTGAAATCTGGTCCTTGTTGGTTATATTTTTGTGGAACTGCTGAGCAAGTGATTTGAAAGAATGAGGTGACTGATGGAGTGTTTGTAATTCTCTCTCTGAATGAATGGGTTGTGTGTGACTGAGATGCCTGGATTGAATAGTTAAGATGGTCTGAGAATATGATTATGTTCAGCAGTTCACATTAAAATAGATATGGTGTCTTGAAGGGCTTAGCTGCTTGATAAGTTATAATGCACTAACATTTCCTTTTTAGGTCTGTCTACAAAGGGTGAGTCCATTTTTTTTTTATTTCTTTGGCAGAGTAGGGAAATAAACAAAAGAAAACTTGTGTGTTTTTTTGAAAGTGAACACACCTCTCTATGGAGGCGTCTTCTTGCCTTCCCACTGTGCCCTTAACCACTTTTTCTTTCCAACTGTTTCTTAAGACGATAAGTCACACGCAGGCCACGGGCCATCGCTCTTCTGGCCGCCGTGTCGATCTGTCCTGGCTCTCTGGCCTTTCCTCACTTCTAAAAGGGAAACTGTTCTTTAGCACTAAAATATAGTGATGTTGGAGGACCAGATCTTAAATGAGGTTTAAATGGATGTTGGTGTACAGTTAAAGCTAAATGGTAGGAGTAAAATTAATGTTGTGCCTTGTACGCTCTGTCACAAGGCTTAGACTTCTTGGCCGCTGTGCCTTTTTTTTTTCTCTCTCTTTTCCATCGTGGCCATTAATCTACCGTTAGCCCTAGAACGTTAAAATAGATCCTTGTGATCTACAAACGCAGCACCTGGCTTTGGATGGCAGCCCTGCCATTGCCTTTGTATGGCCATACGTCCCTTAATTGCAAGTAGGCAATGATCGCTAACTGTGCCCGCGCCTTCATGGTCTACTTGTGTTATTGTACGTCTGGCCTTGCGCGTATAGTCATTTTACATAGGCAAACATGGGTGCCTTCCGCGTCCATGCACAGTAAGTGAACTAACCTGTACTTTCCTTCTAGCATCAGTCAAGAGGAGCACCGACATCCCTGCATGTCCATCTTAATTAGATTGCGTTTTAGTTACGGTAAAATTTCAAATGTTAAGTGCAGTTCTTCTTTCTTGCTTGGCCGCCGTGCCATTACTATACCTGCTCTGACCTTAATCTTGATTCTTCATGGCCACTGTGTCATGACTGTACTTGGTGTTTATGCCAGTCTATCATTTCTGATCTGTTTTTCCTACTAAGTTTTCGTGTGTGTGTGTGTGTGTGTGTGTGTGTGTGTGTGTGTGTGTGTGTGTGTGTGTGTGTGTGTGTGTGTGTGTGTGTGTGTGTGTGTGTGTGTGTGTGTGTGTGTGTGTGTGTGTGTGTGTGTGTGTGTGAGATGACTGAACAAAATGTATGCTGCAAGACTGGCTGTCTGTCTCGTGTGTCTGGTCTCCGCCTGTCTCGTGTCTGGTCTGTGGCTTGTCCGCCTGTCTGTCCGGGGTGTCTGTCTTTCTGTGTCTCTATCTTTCGGTCTCTCTCTGTGTCTGTCTCTCTTGCTGTCTGTCCTGTGTGTCTGGTATCTGTCTGTCTGTCCTGTGTGTCTTGTATCTGTCTGTCTGTCCTGTGTGTCGGATTTAGTCACTTTTTTTTGTCTCAACTTAAATGGATGATTTTGAAGTTGATTAGTCTTGAGGCGTCTGATTTCTACAGGAAATTTTGGTACCTTATTTTGAAATGGCTTTAATTTAAAAATGTAAGTTTGGTCTTGAATCTCAGTTATCATAGTTGCAACTTGGACTGTTGACAAACGTGGAAGCTGATGAATCATGTAGTAAATGCATCAACGTTTACTGTAGCTTAAGTTCTTTCAAAATGCTGTAAAAATGTAGTAATTGATTATGATGAGCTATACCAGGTTTTCCTTTATTCTCAACTGGTAATTGCTTTGATAAGATAACTGGTTACTGATTTGATTATGAAGCTAAACTTTTTATATGCAAGTGTAGTCACAGATTGTAGGTGTTATTCAGCCCATGGATAATGTTATGATATACTTTAAATCTGGCATTTGTTGGCACACTTTTGAATATCCATTAAGTCTTAAACTTTACGCACTGCCATCAGCCTTTGTAGTCGCTAACTGAAATCAAATTCAATATTAATGCTGACTTGTCTCACTCGCCAAGTTTATTTCCCTCTAAAGAAGTTGAACCTTTTCGTGTTCATAGTGTTTTTGCGCGTCATGTTGGGAGGCCTCCCAGCAGGGGATTTTTATCTTCCCCTGCAAAACTATACGTTACTCGCCTTAGGGATGCAGGGCTATCCTGCATAGTTTCTTTCATAAATGAGATTGTAGGTTGCAGGATTAGTGCGCGTTTCTTTTCTTTAGGAGGACACAAACCTGGCAGAGAGACAATTTGGATTATCTAAGTGAAAGTTGTGCCTAATGTGAGAACTTTTTATCTTTCGATACGAGGACTTGAAATAAAACTTTTATTCTGTGGGCTGAATTCAGACAAATCAGACAGAATTTGGCTTAATGTTAAATACTGTTGAGCAAGTACCCTCTTGTAGCAGGAGTGAGCAGCTGCAGCTTTTTAATTTATTTTTCCTTATTTGATTTGTTTCTTGGATTGACTTGGTGTCTGGAGCTTTGTGGTTAACAGTGATCATGTAAACGTGTAAACAAAAGTGGTCTTTTGCCTCTTATTTGCGAAGCTGGCAGCTGGTTGAAATGATAGGATTTTATGGCTTGCCCAAAGTGGGATTTTTGATAGAGCATAGGGTTAACACCTCACCATACACTAGCTATTTCAGCTAACAAATGTCTGTAGTCCGTTATTAGCCATGACTTTCTTTCAAATTTCACAATTTAGGCAGCTTGTAGAGTCATTAGGAAGATGCTTAATCCCAATGTCTTAGTTGGTTGCATGAGAAACTGCTATCTCTTAGATGTGTTGGCGAAGTTCCTCCTCTGGTTTTTGTAGATTTGCCCTAAAGTTTCTCTCCGCTTTAACTCTTGTTGAGCTATGCATTAAATGATTCCTCCAACTCGTCTCCATATCAAATTTTTTTCTCCCTGCAGCCTTCCACCACCCACTGCTGCTGTTGCATCTGCTAAAGGTAGCCGTATCCTGATTCACTGCGTCTTCATGTGTTGGGTAAGAAGTGTCATTAGACTACTAACAATGTAAACACCTTTTAAATGCTTGATCTAATTTACCCAAATGGTTCATCAGTTTAGGACAGAAAATGATTGAATTTGACATTTTTGGGGTTAGTAACCTGACCTCTAAATGTTTGGGAAACCATGCAAAAGATCGCAAGCTCTCTGCATGACCCAACAGCATCGATGTTTGAGTTATTTAATTGCTCAATTTTTAAATCAGTCAAGATTTTATGAGCTGGGTCTTCTTCACACAACAGAGAACAAGGTAAATTGAGTCGACTCATAACATGGTAAGGCATTTCGTCCTTCCCCTTCTCTGTGTTTGAGGAAATCTGGCCACGGATCCTGACTGAGTGGCATACCATGGCTGTGCAGTTTCCAAAATCAGACAAGGATCCATCTGATTTTGTGACTCTGCTTGTCATGATATGCATTTATCTTCCTCCGAAACAAAGGATTGGAATGGTTAGGTTTGTAGTGTAAATCACATCACTTGTAGATGGTGAAGCATTTGTTTCAATTGGAGTCAAGCATTTTCAGGTGTCTGCTTTGTCAATACTCTGGTGCCACATCTTGCTAAACACACAAGAAGCTCTGAATTGTGAAATTGCTGCCTCTTGCAGATGTTACAACAGCAATGGCTGTTGAAAGGCTGCAGGGAGAGAAAATTAGATCTGAGGACAGGAAAGTGGAATTGATTTCATGCTTAGCAAAATGAGGGTTTCAGCAGAGGACCTTTTTGTGGCAAGGCTACGGAATCAGAAGGAATGTTTGTCTGAGCAACTGGGAGGTTTATAGTTTTTCATGCAGCCAACCAAGACATTGGGGTTAGCGTCATCCCAAATGGCTGGCAAAGATTGCTTGTAACTGTCAGTGTAGGACAGGAAAGGCAGGTATAGGTTAGGGAGGGCATCCATCGGTGAGCTCTGACTGGATGTGAGGACCTGTCACACTTGACCAGGTGAGCTACCTGAAGATTTGTCATTTGTTTACTTTTTTGTTTTCTTGTGACTTATCAAATTCTTCCTTGTTTTGAAGAGATGAAGGCTGCAGCACATTCCTGGATCAGAGGACTCCATGTTGGACACCACGACCTGGAGAAGTCCCATCCTGGATGGCTGCGGTGATGACCTAGCCCAAGATGAACTGACCCTTCTACGACGAGGACTTCGCCCAAGATGAACCGACCCTTCTATGAGGACTTCGCACAAGATGAACTGACCTTTTCCACGGGATGCTTCAGGTATGTTCTTTCAGGTGGTACTCAATTTGTTTAATCCATATTTACTTAATACTAAAGTTTGCTGATTCTTCTTTTTTTTTTTTTTTTTGTTAGATGCTGGACCTTGACAAACTGTACACATGCCTCAATGGCTGCTACATCACTCTGCCCATCAGGACATGGTCACCGAGAAAAAATTAAATGAACTTTAACCCACCTCCGTCCCCACTGACCCACAACCACACATGACAAAACACTGTACATGTGATGCATCACCACACTAAAATACAGACACTGCTACTTTCAGCCTGTTTCAGCCAACAGCATCAATGTTTGAGTTATTTAATTGCTTAATTTTTAAATCAGTCAAGGTTTTATGAGCTGGGTCTTCTTCACACAACAGAGAACAAGGTAAATTGAGTCGACTCGTAACATGGTAAGGCATTTCGTCCTTCTCCTTCTTCTCTGTGTGTGAGGAAATCTGGCCACGGATCCTGACTGAGTGGCATACCATGGCTGTGCAGTTTCCAAAATCAGACAAGGATCCATCTGATTTTGTGACCCGGCCTGTCATGATATGCATGTATTTTTCTCCGACAGTAGCAGACACTGCTACTTTCAGCCGGTAATGTTAGACATTGAAAACTTGTATTTATTGCCTTCTTTATATCAAGTAAAACTTTTGTTCTTAACTTTATGGTTTACTTGTATTTTTTCAGTGATGAGTGTTATTTTGACAAGTTAGTGCTTTGAACGTAAAGATGTGGAATTCTTTTAAAACAAATTGCACTGATCTGTTACTGTAGACTTGGCACCTTTTGACACTGCTCCAAGTGTTCGGTTGATCTTAACCAGAAAACTCAAACCCTATATGGATTTGTACAAGATTTTAAAGGGAATATAATAAATTGGACTCTAAAGCAGGGAATGCTACAGTCGATGGTGATGCTGCTACTTGCCCCCATCTCACAACTTCCTTATTTTTAGCCACTAACACTAAATATTTCTAATGCATATAAATATGCCACTGAACATTAGACTACTTGGCTTTAAAATGCCTTCTTTTAACTAGAGATGTATTTTTACTATTTTATTTCATCTGGCTTTTCATTTTATCTTTTAATTCTGTCTTTACCATTTTACGCTTAAAGCTTTTATTTTTCTACTATGGACCACTTATAGATGTAATTTTTCATCAGGTCTGATGCGGTTGCAAAAATTGGTGAGTTTTGGGGTATGTTCAGGGCCTCAAACGCGATTCATTTGGCGGGCGGAAGAATCAGAAGAATAAGAATAACCCTTACAGTTTCAATAGGGTTCTATGCACCTTGTGCTCAAACTCTAATAATAAACTATTAATACAATCAGGTAATTGTACGTTTATGAAAAATCTTTAATTTCTGCCAAATAAAAATAAATATTACTCAGTGGACATTTAAGATTATGTAATATCAATCATTTTTTCAAATTAGATTATTATGGAAAGTGATAGTTAAATAGATCGATTGGTAAAAGAAAACTGGGAACTATTATGTAATCATGTTGACAATGGATTTCTTTAAAACATTTTCGTGCTGAGCCTTTCTAATCTAAAAAAAGAAAAAAGACTGATCTCTCTTCATGCTTGTGAATAAAGTAAATGCAGCCACATTTATAAAAATGAGCATCACCATGTATTTGTATTCTTTAGATAGAGGCAACATTTACAATGACAGCATTTACATCTCGTCACATGTTTGAAAAGGAGTATGCAGAAGTATAAACTTACATGTATCTATACCCCATTCCTATTTATGCACTACTTTATCCCATCACCAAATATTGACGTATTTTACATTCTCAATGTTCAACACAATGTAGTTTCCCTCTTAAATTGTATCCTCCCTTGTCTCTCTGAAAACAATGTCTTTATTTTATAGTAAAATAAATTGTCTTGCTTTGAATATTGTTGGCACTGTTTTAAACTGAATCAGATCTGGAAATTTGTTTTTAATTTGTGTGGTCTCTATATCCTGTGTTATTTATTAATCGGATTGCCCTTTTCTGCATTATATTGTCAGTGTTTCCCCACACCTCAAATACGGTATGTCCACATTTCTTTTTGTCCTTTTCTAAACGCAGGCCACATTAAGTGCTCCAGGGACAGTGATGCTGCAGAGACGCCTGCCCTCCTGCTGATCTCTGAACTGCTCAGCACACGCACTCCAAAAATAAGACCAAGTGTGTCACACTAACCTCACAGGTGACTGACGTTCATGCCAGGCAGTCGTCAGCAGGCCAAATCCTCTCACTGTCACTCAACACCAGTTTTAACCAGAGGAGGAGTCAGCTCTAATGAAGCAGCACCTGAAATAGTCCCGCTGACCCCTGAAAGTTAGAACAGCGACGCACTGTTTTCATGCCTTCACTGCAGACTTATTAGCAGCAGCAGCCCTGATGCTGTGCTTCATCACAGGTCATCAGTGTGTGAATATGTGCAGAAGGGAAAGCAGCTGCATCCTCGGAGTATGGAAGGAAGAGATTTTTTTAATAAATGAACATGGGAAAACTCAAGTTTGTGCCAAGTTATGTCAAAATTGTTGATCATATAGTTTTTTTTTTTCAAGTTGCAGGTGACTCTTCAGTTCATGTCCTCTCAGGTGTTAGACGCTGAACATAATCACACACTTCCTGTGTGATTATTTGAGATGGTGAGGGTTTATTTTTATTTTCTTGGGACTGAAGAATCCAGCAGATTAGCACCATTTTCTTGGAAGGAGCGTTCCCTCTGACCGACAGCTGATTACGAGGCTGTGTACTGGACTAGTGATCTAATTCAGTCAGATCTGTAGATAGGAGCAGCAGCAGTAATGGCATCAAGCCCACAGGAAGAAGAGAGGAGAAGACACATATAGCCACGCTGAGCTCCTCAAACATGTTTCCAATAACTACATCTGACTGTGACACTTTTTATTCAGACGAGTGAGGACTGTGTTGCTGACTGTGCTTGAATAGTTATGTTACACTCATAGATTGTGTATGTTATAAAAGAGAAAATCATCTTCATAAGCTGCACAAACTGCAGATACAAGACACAGCTGGAGAACTTTTGAGATCTAATTACTTATCTGCCCTGTTTTTAATTTGCTAGATTACCGTCCAACCATCACATGGCACCTGCAACTGTGATCACTTTTATTGGCCGGTTTAGTTCATGGAAGCCTCATTTGTGCATTTAATCTGTGTATTTGTGCAGTTTTGTGGGATGTAAATCAGCATTATCTTTGTGTAGCAGCCAATGATGTCTAAACTAAATGTCAGTGATGTAATAACTGACCAAAAATGTCATACGGTTGCTAAACCTTTGTTTATAATATAATAAGGCTTTACATTATTAGATCATGAATATTTGTCATTGTCATTGTAAGTGTTGTGCTGCCCTCTACTGGCAAATGCTGATAGATGAAGTCCACACACTCATTTATAATACAAATGACTTATAGCTTATTGTTGACAAATGCATAAAGAAAAACAGAATATCCTGAAAACTATAGTGTAGTATTATCAGAATCAGAATCAGAATCAGAAGAGCTTTATTGCCAAGTACGATTTGCACATACAAGGAATTTGTTCTGGTGTCATTGGTGCATAACAAGCATACAAAAATTTTTAAAAAATTTAAGTGAACAGTATACATATATACACAGTATATAAATGTTTTTTGTTTTTTTTTTGTTTGTTTTTTTAAAAGATGAAAAGATTTTTACACTACAAGTATTTTTACACTAACAAATTTTACTAATACTACATTGGGGGGAAATAAAATGCGAAGCTGCCAAATAATGTAAACTGCCATGCAATTATAATAGGCTAAACAATAATTAGTGGATCCTATTACCTAGTTTAGGTAGGACTGGGGTTGTTTTCGTGGGAGTTTGCTTGTACTTTCAGAATTCCACCACAAGGTGTCGCCTGTGTCTTGTGCCAAATTAAGAGAGGAACTCTCCTCATGACCTGCACTGTGCTTTCAGGACTGACGAGCTGCACGCACAGGTCTTATTCTCTGTTAAAAGATACTTTAATTGTTGTCGTTGTTGTGTTTTTTTTGTTCTGGGGAATCACGTAAATGAAGTGATGAAGTGGTGAAAAAGTGTCAGAGGCTTCCTGATAGGTCCGTGGTTGAGGGAGCTGTCCACGGACTCGTGGTGCTGAAATCTCCTCAGCTCCTGCAGCAATTGCTCGTTGATGATTCCAGAGCAGAATTTCTGTTATATTTAACAACAAACTCTTTAAGTTGAGTCAGTAAATTCACTCGAATGTTTTACTGATCCTCTGCATTTTGTCTCTGATAATTTACTTCTCTCAAACAATCTTTCTTGATATTTAGGTTTGTGACCGTATGCCATTTAGTCCTCTAAAGATAAGTGTTATAGGGTATGTGATTTAATGTGTTTTAAATTAACTTTTAGCATTGCATATATCTTGCATATATCCCAACTCGTGTAACACGTGCATATACAGTCGATGCCAATTCATGACTGTGAAATGTTACATTTTCCTGCAACAATTACAACAAATCAGGAATCACATAGTGGATATTAAGAATACATTTCTTTTTTTTCCTCCTTCCCTGCTCTTGTTGAGGGGATGTGGTGAACTTACTGGCTCTTATTGGTTGAAGTGATTGCTGCCATGGTTGGAAATTAACATAAATGAGGCAAGTGACGAAGGGATCCACTTGGGGGCAAGCTGGCGATGCATGCGTCATAGCTCTTGTTGAAAAAGGGAGAGAGAAAATAATGGTGTAACGTATAGCGCCGAACCTGCGGGTTAATGTGCACCAAAGACCACGAAGTCAGTGGTGGTCTCAGAGCTGAGCGCAAAAGTGCCACAGGTGATAGGAGACATGAGCACAGAGGTGAGAGTCTTGGAGCGTCGTATAGGTTCCTCAAATAAGTGAGAAAACAGCTCCAGACAAAACGTTGCCATGTGAGATTAGCGACCGAAACCTCATCTGCGCGGTGCAGAAAGTCTGCGAGCTTACCATCACGTCACTCCTCGGATGATCATGAAACAATACCGGACGGGGCTGAGGCGAGGACAAGTTGAGGCAGCGGAGGAGACGCTTCTCCACTGATGAAGCAGCCAAGTTCCTGTGCGCCTCTTCCTTCTTTACGCACGGGCGGAGTGAGGACAGCGAGCATCACATCCATGTCGAGGACACACCAATGAGTCACCAGAGGTGCTGAGAGATCAGTGGCAGCGGACAGAAGAAGCACAAGAACTATTTTAAAACTAACACAAAAAGAGAAAAAACAATAAAAGCACACAATGGATGGACAAGGAGGATCCTCTGGTTTGGCTAAATCAGCCGCCGTAAAACTGTCCGAGATGGGCCAAAGGACCAAGCAATTAGGCACCGCGATGCGGGATCCTCACCGGCAGAGACGGATCATATTAGTGATTGTTTGCGTGGCTCTCTTGCTGGACAATATGCTCTACATGGTAATCGTGCCAATTATTCCAGACTATCTCGCTGACCTGGAGAGTGAGCAGTCAGAGCACGTCCACGTCGTCCTGCACCCCAACACTTCAGCAGCCAACAGCACAAGCCAAGACAAAAGCAACAAGAACAATTTAGATGTCCAGATAGGAGTGCTCTTTGCGTCCAAAGCCATTCTGCAGCTGATGGTCAACCCGCTGTCGGGAACTTTCATAGACAGGGTCGGATATGACATCCCGCTTTTAATTGGACTCACGGTCATGTTTGTATCCACCTGCATCTTCGCTTTCGCGGAGAACTACGCCACGCTCTTTGTGGCCAGAAGTTTACAGGGTCTGGGGTCTGCTTTCGCGGACACGTCCGGACTCGCAATGATTGCTGACAAGTACACGGAGGAGGCAGAGAGAACCAGGGCGCTCGGCATCGCTCTGGCGTTCATCTCTTTCGGGAGTCTGGTGGCGCCTCCCTTCGGGGGAATCCTGTATGAGTTTGTGGGCAAGAGAGTTCCCTTCATCGTGTTGGCATGCATTTGCCTGGCGGACGGCATTCTGCTGCTGACCGTCATTAAGCCGTTCTCCAACAGGACTAGAGAGAACATGCCGGTCGGCACGCCCATATACAAACTCATGATTGACCCGTACATAGCAGTGGTGGCCGGGGCGCTCACAGTGTGCAACATCCCGCTGGCCTTTCTCGAACCCACCATCGCCAACTGGATGGAGAGCACCATGCACTCCTCCCAGTGGGAGATGGGCCTCACCTGGCTACCAGCCTTCGTCCCTCACGTCCTCGGTGTGTACATTACAGTGAAACTGGCAGCGAAGCATCCACATTTACAGTGGTTCTACGGAGCTGTAGGCATGGTTATCATAGGCGCGAGCTCCTGCACAGTCCCCGCATGCAAAACTTTTGGGCAGCTCATTGCGCCGTTGTGCGGCATTTGTTTTGGCATTGCACTCGTAGACACTGCGCTGCTGCCCACACTGGCGTTTCTAGTAGACATGCGTCATTCTTCCGTGTACGGTAGTATTTATGCTATAGCGGATATTTCGTACTCTGTTGCATATGCTATGGGTCCTATAGTAGCCGGGCAGATAGTGCACAATCTCGGCTTCGTGCAACTCAATCTGGGTATGGGTCTCGTCAATGTGCTTTACGCACCAGCTCTGCTGCTGCTGCGCAACGTGTGCCAAATGAAACCGTCCCACTCCGAGAGAGATAACCTGTTAGAGGAGGCTCCGCAGGGGCTGTACGACACTATCAAGATGGAGGAGAGGAGAGCTAAAAAGAAGGGCTACAGTGCTGCTGGAAACTGTCTGGCAGTAGATGAAAACGGGTTCGACCCATTCCGAGCACAGCGGTCATTGTCAGAAGAGTCGTCCGGTCCGGAGTTCACTTAGACCGGGTCTCGCTCTTTACCGCCCCTGAAACATTCCCCTGAAAAAGATTTGGCTATAGTGATTTTAAACTTTTATGTCAGTACCGATGTGCAATATAAACACCCGGTCACCACAATCACGATTGTGTGACGCGTTTCCCCAAAGTTTATTTTTTGATTTCTCACTGTGATTTCATTGTGTCCAACGAGTCTCTGTATCGTTTGTCATGGACGTGGAGTTTTGTGAGAGGTTTCTGTGTCTCAGTATTGTAAAATAAATAAATGGATTCATGTACACGATTATATGGGACCAACTATAAAAAGCACACTTTCCCCCTCTTATACAAAAATAGCCTCTATTTTTAGTCTCGACAACTTAGACATCAAAGGCCTCAATTTCTTATTTTATGACCATTTTATTTCTTTTTCTTTAAAAAAATGGGCCTGTGCTTTATTTTTATTTCATGTTTTTTTGTTGGTTGAAATTCTACATGATAATAAATGGATTTTGTACATATGTGGATAAAAATGCACAATGTAAATTGTTAAAAAAAAAAATCTACGTGGACCTCTAAAACTGAGAGAATGTGCGTTTGTGCGCGCGCGTGTGTGTATGTGTGTAAGTAATGTATGAACAGTTTTTGTCAAGATATCTTTAAGATGAACATACATGTAGGCTGTTCTGTCGTTTTAATAAATTTGTTTGGATCTGTGACAGTGATGGCTTCCTTTTTAGTGCTGGATTAATACCAACGCAACAAAAACATCCTTCTTTCAACCAAAAAAAGAGGAGAGGAAATGTATATTTTGTTCATTTTTGCTCCGATTTAAACAAAATATGTCTTGGATGAATTTATATGAACGCTGGCACGCACAGACAATTTGATCTCCCCCAGTTTTGCTTCAACAACAAAAGAGGAAGTTGAGAAATAAAGAGAAAACACACAAAACCATGAGATAAAAACTACACACATGAACAAATCCAAGTATTTTTGCGCACCGTCAGGCTGACACATGTCTTAAATGACTTTCAGCTCCTGGAGCAAAGTCATTCCTGCTGACCTGCACCAATGACAAAGCCAGAATCAGAACCTTTTCTTGATGCCTCTGAACATTATTATCACATGTGGGTGAGGGTGGTTGGGTGTGTGTGTGTGTGTCTGGGGGGGGGTGGGGGGGCTTAGCTGTCAGATCATATGTTTCTCGAATAGATGTCGATGGGAGGAGCCTCGTAGCTTGAGGGTGGGTAGGTGGACGCACCTTCAGCATATCCTTTTTCTTTTCTTCTTTTTTTAACGTTTCCACGGCGCGCTTTAATGTGGAGCCGCAGCCTTATGGTGAGGCGTGGGGACGTGGGAGCAGTGCAGCAGGCACGAGAGGAACTCTATTACTCGAACATGGGATTTCACGGCGCGGACGTGGGAGGCGACTCAACACACACTTCATGGGTCCCACGCCGATAAGGTAGGCGACTAACTTTCTTTTCTTTCTAAACCAAAACAAAGTCGAGTTTTGTGTTTGTGTAAAGCTGCTAAAAAGTCGTCTAAGTTTTCCTAACATTATTTATTTTACTTGCTTTCCTATGTTTACAATTTCACATTTCCTCTAATAGTAGATATTTATTTTTAAATCTTTTAAAAATTTAAAAACCTGCGTTTAGAATAAGTACAAATATTCTCCTGGGATGTATCCTTTATTGAATTTTCACTTTTAAAGACGAAATTGCACGAAGATGTAAATGTGTGTGCTGTGGTGAGCGAAGAGGCGCAGCTATAGAACTCAAGGTCAAGCAGTAAATTACATTAGGCTGCGAAATGAGGAGGAATGGAAGCCATGCTGTGTCAGACAGCACCGCGTAGAGCTCCATTTGTCAGTAGCTCTACTTTTGTTTATTGAGCTTTTACTTTCTTGATCCTCTCTTTATCAAATGTCTCAACATTTTTGTGCAGGGAATCCTGAATTCATTCCACTTCTAGAGTTTTCCACAACACTTTTTCTTGAGTGGACTCGAACGCAAAGATGCCAGTTCTGGAGAGAGAGACGTCCAGAGACCGAGGCAGCCAAGTATGAAAAGATATCTTTTAGTTTCTTATTGTTGCTGCATTCATTTACTCATCCCGCATCAAGTTGTCAGCTGTCGCTGTCCATGGTGCTGAAAACGCAGCAACGTGGGCTGCTGCAATTTCATTGATTTACCGCTAGGGAATCAAAAATGACCAACCTGGATTTCGATCCCTCAGTGTTATGAAACCTCTTTTCAAACATTGAAGTTTCACATTTATCTTTTTTTTTCTTATCTTTTTTATCTTCGCAGTTAAGAACTTAAGTCTCCATTTCCTGGAACTCATATCTACAACTTAACTCCAGTGTGTGCTGGTCAGTTTTATCATATTAGGTTAGTTTTCAAATGATTAGACTTCAAACTTCAAACATAACCAATTTGCATTTTTCATCCTTTCAAAAAGAAGATGTTTTCTAGTCCCAGGTGGCCATGGAAATTATTCTCAAACAGGCCCCGAAGCTTTCAAGATCAATTATTAACTGTGTTTCAAATAATAAAAGTGTCAAGAAAAGACGTGAGGGAATCACCTCTTTAATGAAAGACATGCTAAGCAGCTCCCGTCCTTTCATTCATCTCTGTTTATACCACCTGTTATGTGACGCCAGGTGTTGCCAAAGGTCCCGGTGCCGCCACTGAAGCAAACCCTGGACATGTACCTGAGGTGTGTCCAGCACCTGGTCACAGAGCAGCAGTTCATGAAAACTAAAGCCATTGTGGAGAAGTTTGGAGCTCCTGGAGGAGTTGGAGAGGCTCTCCAGAAAAAGCTGTTGGAGAGACGGGACAAGACCATCAACTGGGTAAAAACAAGTGGTTTTTGCCATATAGGTGCATGAACTGGACAGAAAAGAATCTTGCATGGCTTCCTCTCATCACTATTTTAAGAACTGTTCATAAAATAGTTGAGAAAAAAAAGAGGAACAGCACACGATAGAGATTTATGGTGCCTCTGTTCATCCTTTGTTGTCTGTCCTCCTGCATCTCATCGGTCAGTCCACAACTCATCCAGCTCAGTGAAATCCATCACACTCCCACTCTCACACTGACACTCTCTCCCACTCTTTCTTTCATCTGGCAGTGATACACTGTAATGGGCTTTTTTACTCTACTGCCCACAGGTCTCCACTTTGAAAGTAACGACTTGAGTCGAAAAACTTTACAAAACAACACAAATTGCCTGTTTGTTTGTGTGTGTGTTTGTTTATATTCAGGTCTACGATTACTGGCTTGAGGACATGTATTTGAACAACAGGTTGGCTCTGCCGGTCAACTCCAGTCCTGTCATGGTGTTTCCCAAACAGACTTTCAGAGACCATAAAGACTCCCTGAGGTAGGTGCTGAATCATAATAATAATTTTCACATTATGAGTCAATTAAATTTGCAATTAACTGTATGTGACAGCATAATCAATCAAGTTTATTATCAAAAATGTAGTGTAAGAGGTGAAAAATGTATATCTGCAACAAAGGGTTTTAGATTTAGACAGACATATATGTATATGGAAACTGCCACAACAGACCAGGATGCAACAAATGCAGCATTTAAAAACAAATACATTTAATCTTACTTTTACTTTCTTGGTTAATTAATTGATTTTGTCTGCAAAATGAGTCCAAGTAAACATCAAGTTACTTTCTTTGTCCATCAACAAAGCAGAAACCAGGGGCGTCCAAACAACAAACATTTGATAATGTGAAGAATTCCTTCAGACCTTTTTTTTTTATTATTAGCAGTAAACGTTACACACAAATGCACTGTTTTATAATAATCTTATTTTCATTGACACAATTATCATTTTTAAATGTCACCAAAATCTAAGCCACGCAGGAGTGAAAAAATGATGAAGAAATTCAACTCACATCTTGTATCTGACTGTCACAGCTGGGACTCTAGTTTCAAAGTACAACTCCATACCAGGCCATAAATAATACATTATTAAACCAAAAGCTGCGGGCCGTACATAATCTGACCGAGGACGGCCGGACTTTGGACATGCCTGGCATAAACCAATGATGTTGAGTTTACATTGACGTCTGGTGATGGAAAATCTGGCAAATGTATTCTCAAATGTGTTGCAATTAATAGAAGTGAAATCCAAAGGCTGAGTGGTTGTTTCTTTGACAGATTTCAAAGCAGACTTAAATGAAGGCATATAATTGCACCTCATGTCAGATTTGTTGAGATCATGTGATGCTCAGTAAAATTCCTTCTGCAGTTACATTCAGGCACTGTGGGGGAAAAAAATAAAAAACACCACACAGTAATGTTTAACGACTGATTCCTGCACTTCATCACGAACAATACAAAACATACACATATGGTCCAGCTCTGTTGCTGCTGACAGGGTTTATGGTTTCCTCCGCAGACACAGACTCAGATCAACATCTGCATCACAGACTCAGACAGAATCACTGGCATCATGTCTCGGGCCAAATCCCTGCCTGTTATTAAATGAGCCATGGTCAAAGCAGACATTACACCAGTCCGTCCAGCCCTATAACTCACCATTAACTTCTGTCAGCTCTGTGGTGCACTTAGTGAATATTTCCAGAGCACCCTGAGCAGCTGGTTATTTACTGACACAGTCACTTATTAGATTGGGAGTGACAGGGCCAAGCTCTCCACAGAGACTCTCTCTGTGTCAGGCCTTGTCTTGGGGTGTGGTGCACCGCTGCTGCTGCTGCTGCTGCTGCTGCTGACTCCTTTTTGTATTGATCCAGCTTTGAGCGTAATAACAACAAGACAAATGACACACAACATGAGATCTGACACGGGCTCTGTGTTTCCCTATTTGCCCACAGCGCCCACTCGCACACAGAGACATGCTTCATTCTCACAAACACAGAAAAACCCACAGCTGTAATCCAGTCATTTACCATAATGTGATTACCGTACGCCCCTTTGAGAGACCAGACTGTACTGTAATTATAATCACTGGCTGGTTACAGTGACTCTGTGTCTTCTTTTCTTTCTTGTAAGATTTGCAGCTCGTCTCATCAAAGGGCTGCTGGAGTATAAAAGACTCATTGACGAGTAAGTTACCACGTCTCCAGAGGAGAGTGAGTAAATGGAGGGTGGAAATGAAAGAGAAAGAGTAACGATGAGACCTCAGAGGTAATGTGAAGCTGTGTGATTGTGTCTGCCAGGCGAGCGCTGCCTGCGGATGTGGGCCGTGGCCAGTTAGCGGGAACCCCTCTGTGCATGGAGCAGTACTACCGCCTCTTCACCTCTTACCGCTACCCGGGGTTGAAGACAGACACGCTGAAGGTGCAGGTGAAGGCAGCCTCGTCAGCAGAGGAGCACATCGTCGTGGCCTGCAGGTCTCAGGTCAGAACACCATACATGAGACTTTTGACGCTCAGTCTGAGAGAAAATATGAGTGAATGTGAGGATATTTTAATATAATATTCATTTTGCCAGTACACGTCTTCACTTCAGACAATGAAATAGGATTTTTTTTATTCTTTTGATATTTTACTTGACAATGCAACATTTTCCATGAACCTAAATGCAATGCAAAGGTAATGTGTATTAAGTGGCACTAGAAAAATCATTTTGAATTGTTACACTATTTTAACATGCAGTAAATTGTAAATAACTGCCAGATATTGAAAGTTATTATATTATATGTTATAAAAATGGGCTAAAACACTTACTCAGAGGACATGTTCTGGCCCTTTTATAGTTAAAATAAGCAAAAAGCTGTTTTTTTCTTTTTTCTTTTTAACAAACTCACTATTGCAAAACAATATGATGTAATGCGTTTTGCAGAAAAAGGGCAAGGAAATCATTAAACAAATACTGTTCCACAAATTTGGAGAATGACTATTATTGCTGCAGGAAACCATTTGACTGATATAATCAGTGGCTGAATTTTACAGGGATGAGAGAGGCAGGTCTGAGCGTGTGTGTGTGTGTGTGTGACACAAGACTGAAGGTTTTAGGGAAATGGTTATGGATGCAAAATCAACATTTTGTGTTTGTTACGAAAAACACAAAATGTCACGCTGTGCCTATGAATGACGCCACAACAAGGCACAGTTAGTGGGCAGTCTTACAGTGAAATGCTTCTGGGAACTATCAATCTTTAGCACATAAGGGCCCGTCCCTATGGAGATACAGGCGTTAAATTCAATTACTGTTGACTGACTGTTCCACTTCTCCGCGATCTCCATCAAAAAGCATCTCTGACCAATCGCAGCAACAAAGCCCAGTGATATTTTTGTTTCTAATGTCTCACATGTATGTTATTTTGGTGACACAAAACCATAATAACAATATGTGGACGTAACATGATGTTATGTATGTTATGTATATTTTTCCTCTCTAGTTTTTCGTGTTGGATGTCGTCGCATGTGGAAAGCAGCTCAATGAGACAGAGATCTTGTCCCAGCTGGAGAGGATCTGGAAAATGACGGAAAATCCTAAAGAGAGATTTCCGCCTTTTGGTATTTTGACATCCGATGGGAGAACAGAATGGGCTCAAGCCAGGGATGTGCTCACTAAAGGTCTCAGCTTAAACACGTTGAACGACGTAAATTATTACCCGATGGAAAATATAGAGAATACAGTATTTTCTCTTCTTCCTCTTCTTCCACGCAGATCAAACCAACAGAGACTCTCTGGCTCAGATTGAGAGCTGCCTGTGCGTGGTGTGTCTGGATGAACCAAGCGGCCTCGTGCCCAGTGACACCAACAGGGCCCTGCTGATGCTGCACGGCGGCGGCCCCGAGAAAAGCGGCTCAAACCGTTGGTATGACAAGTCAATGCAGGTACAGGAGCATGCTCAAGGCGCTTTACCTCTCAACGGAAAAAAGAGCTTGCTCTCTTTATTAATCCAGATTATCTCAGTTTGTCATAGGAATGGATGGGATTTGTGGAGTGGTGTGCGAGCACTCACCTTTCGAGGGGATAGTTCTGGTGCAGTGCTCTGAATACCTGATGAAATATATGTAAGTAAGGCACGAACAGGACTGGGTATTGATTTAAAATGTTCAATACAGTACTGATATTCATTGATTGATAAGAGCAGGACTCTCACAACACAACATAGAAACACACACGTGTTAATCCCCATCTTCCTCCTCTTCTGTCTGTCTCTAGTCTCCAGTTTTAACTTGTTCAAACAGCACGCTGCATGCTTATTGGCTCACTGATGCTGATGAGATTAACTCTTTACTGATAACCGATATCCAACATTACATACAGTGGAAGTTTAACATTCAGTCAATACCACAAAAGTGTTGAAGTTCAAAACCCTGGCAGTGACTGTACAGTGAATAAAATGTTGAAGACTTACTGTAAATGTTGTTTTTTCACCACAGAACAGGGAGTCCCTCCAGGATGGCGAGTGCGTCCAGCATCAGAGAGCTCCCTCCTCCAAAGAGGCTGTTGTGGAAATCCAGCCCACACATCCAGGGACTCTTAGCAGCATCCGGAGACAGACTCCAGAGGCAAGAAGGACAAATATCCACATTTCATTCAAAGTCTTTACCAAGACATGAGGTCTCACGTCATTTGTCTTCTCTTCTGTAGGCTGGTGAATAATCTCGACATGGATGTTCTCACGTTCAAAGCTTATGGGAAAGAGTTCATCAAAAAGCAGAGGATGAGTCCGGATGCATTTATACAAGTCGCCTTACAACTTGCATTTTTCAAGTAAAAAAAAAAAATATCTGCGCTTCAATTTTTTATTCCAGTAGCCGTTTAAATGCGCTGATATCGCCTCGACCATGTTAATGTTCTCAGATGCAGAGGAAGACTCGTGCCCACTTACGAGAGTGCGTCCACGCGGCGTTTCCAGCAAGGTCGAGTAGACAACATCCGCTCTGCAACTCTCCAGGCCCTGGCCTTTGTGAAGTCCATGACAGACGAGAGGGTCACTTTCACCGTGAGTCATTTTTCTCACTTTGACCCCAATTACTGAGCAACTCCCATATCACTGCTCATCACACCGCCTTAAAACAGGTGCGTCTGGCAGCATCGGCACACCAAACAGATGATCTCCCTGCAGAGTTATTGGATCAATGAAAAAATGTGTTTTCCGTTTCATTCTCCAACAGGATTCAGAGAAAATGAAACGACTGAAGGACGCACTTATAGCCCAGACGGATTATACAATTGCAGTAAGTATTTTAAACCAGTTTTTAATAATAAATGACATCCCATGCACAATGATGTTGCATTTAAATGTGTGAGGAGTAGGAAAGATAGAAGTCCTCGTGTTGGCAAATGTATAGAGAAACTGTTAATATGAGAAACAGCAAACTCTAAAGCCCACTTTTCCTCCAAAAGATTTAATGAGCACTGATTAAAAAACAAACGTGTATTTCAGGCTATTACGGGAATGGCAATAGACAATCATCTCCTCGGGCTTCTGAGGATCTCAAAGGAGCTCAAGATGGAGAAGCCAGACATCTTCTGTGATGAGACGTATGTGGCCAGTAACCGATTCATTCTCTCCACCAGTCAGGTAACAAGTAATCCAGTTAACATCTTTTCACTCTGAGAATCCATGCCTATACGCTTCCATTTCTTCTAAATGTGTCATGAGCATCAGAGGTGGATTATACATCACATACCTCGGCCTGATAAAGCTATGAAGAAACAAGGGAATGTTTTAAGTTCCTTCAACACTTAAAGGTACAGTGTGTTAGATTGTGATTAAAGAATTTCCTTTTGGCAGAAATTGAATATAAAATGACACTGATGTTTTTTGAACGTGAGCTCTTTTTTATTTACATCAGGAGCGGGTCTTCTCTATGGAGGTCGCCGTGTAGGACCACCATGTTTTTCATGGACAAACTAAACACCTTTTGAGTTTTAATAATAACTGCAGGCTACCTTAGTTTCTCCTGCATGAATGCTTGAAAGGGCAGGATGAGGTGAGAGATACGCAGCTGTAACACGCACAGTTATTTGCACACAGTGTACCTTTAACTACAAATCGTCAGATTCTCTTGAGTAAACCACCAACTTTTTAAATTTACAACAACTTTAAAACGATGCTTATTGTACCTTTTTCAGAAAGATAAACTCACTACCAACAGCATGTTTCCTGCCAACTGAAGTCCATCCATCCATCCATTCATCCATCCATCCATCCATTCAGACTCTTGGGGAAGAGTCTATGATCAGTAAAACAACAACATTTTCAATAAATAATTAATTTTTGTTTGTGCAGGACTCAAGAGCATTTAACATTGTTATGGGTCTTCCCTGTTGGCTAACTGAACTGTGTCCTGTTGCCACTAGGTTCCGACCACTGTGGAGATGTTCTGTTGCTACGGCCCCGTGGTTCCCAACGGCTACGGCGCCTGTTACGACCCACAGTCGCACCACATCCTCTTCTGCGTGTCCAGTTTCTGGGAGAACACCGAGACGAGCTCGGCCGTTTTCGTCAAAGCCCTAAACGAGGGCCTGCTGGAGATCAGGGACCTGTGCAATAGATGCAGCGCTGCAGCTACCAAACTGGCTGACAGCAGCCAGGGAGGCGGCCAGCCTCATAAATCAGGAAAGTAAGCCATACTGAGGGAGCATAATCTACGCAGCTGCTCCTCACTGTACTTTAAGAACTTAGATTTTAGCTTTAGACTCAGTCATTTGAGATTTGTGTGTATTTTTTGTTATATGTGCAATAGTTTTACCTTAGAACGAAACACAAAGCCTTAATACAAAATAAATTTAAAAAAATAAATAAATATCATTTTGGGTCATCAGAACGCTCGAAAGGTCAAAATTGACCCCCTCAGCAGACTAAAATGGACTAGTCTGCTGCCTTTAGGAATCTGAAGCCATGTCTGATTTGTAGCACTGATGTGAGGAGAGACTCCTCAGTCAGAGAGTGAATAAACTGTGTGACCCCAGTATATACAGACGGGTGACAAATGAGAAGAGTTACAGGTTAACGACACCCGACATCCACCGGACACGGAGGGTCAATGAGCAGTTTGATCGTCACTTTAAGGCAATACCTTTTTGACACAGAGGTATTCATCCACATTAATCTAAGGTTCATGACACGCAAGTGACCCGCCATCCCACTATTTGTCACCTGTCTGTATCTCACACATACACACCTGTAGAGTAGTAGTGTCATAGACACGATAGATTTAAGTCAAAAGTGTGCTTTAGTAAATGTAGTCTCACAATCACGACGTCCTATAAATGTGTGTGCTGCTGCTGCTGCTGTGTTCACAACAAAGCGGATCAATGTTGCTCTTAGATCCATTTTCAAGTTGTTTTGACATTGTCGTGTAAAATCCTCACATCCTGACATTAGTGAGTTGCCAAAGATGTTGTGCAAATGTGGAGTCCGTGTGAAGAGGCACTTTAAGATATTTATTGAAAGCGATTAATGAAAACATAGACAATGCGTGTGCGTGTTTAGAGAGAAGACACATGTGATATGGTTTCAGTGGCACAGTCGAAGTCGCCTCGTTGCTCTCGTGTGTGTGTGTGTGTGTGTGTGTGTTAGAAATTACAGCAATAGTTGTCAGGTGTAGAGTCTAACGGCCAGTGCTACTTTATTAACAAGATAGTCCAGTGGTGACTATAGGTGAGGCAAACCACTGTGTTCATGTGTACATAAGTGCTTTTTATCTGCACTTCAATGTTAAATGAGGGTCGTGATGTGTCGTCGTCGTCCAGTAAGAAATTGTGTGCAATAAAATAACTGTAAGTGCAGTGAGGGTTATACTGTATATGTATGTGCAATTTACTAGATCACTTTATACGACGCATGGAGCTTACTGTATGTGAAAGGAAATGACCTATGGTTCCTTTTCAGAAACCTTGGAGTGACATTATTGCAATCAACGACGTCATATGCATGCTGTGAGAGTCAAACGTCTGTCGTGTGTTTAGACTCGTGGTAGTTTATTAGATCAGTGGAGCTCGACGGTGAAAGTGTGGAGATACTTTGTTGTTTGTCGTGACGCCACCTCATCCGTGTTTGATTTCCCTCTAAAGTGAATGTCCGCCACATCAGAGACACGCGCATGTTTATTCTTACATATTAGATGTATTTTTATATGTCACGCCAAGAGCCTAAATGTTCATATAGTATAGAATATATTTAAAGTATAAGACAATAATGCCTTAAAATAAAGTCATGCAAACTGTGGATAAGATGTACTATTCTAGAATTATTCCATGTTTTACTAATAATGTGAGTCTGAGTGGTGTTCGCTGTCTTGTTGGACTGATACATGTAAAAGAATGTAATATTTGTGGTTTTTCTCTTTGTCCTGTTCATAAAACGCGAGTAAATTAGGTCGTTGTATCTATTGTACCACAGTGTAGTGTTAAAGTGGGCGGAGAAAATAATTGTATTCGTAATCCAACATGTATGTGAAAGGCACTACGTTCATTGAATGTTGAAATCGTGGATTTATTTTTTTAGGTTACAATAAGATATTATAGTATTTTGTTGATAAATTAACTCTATTTGCTTAAAGAAGAAATGACTTTCACTCTGCTGTGAAGCTAAAAACTGATCATTCTAAAAAAATAAAATCAACTTCTGTGAACTGCTCTCTGGTAATTTTAGTTTTCAAAAGAAAATAAAGCTGATCAGGATAAGATGAGATAAGTCAAGTCCTGCAGTGGGGACAGTAAACATAATAAATGATAAACATGCATTTCCACATAATGTGAAAGTATAATATAGAAGGATATTAACAATAAATATCCTTAAAATAAAAAATAGAATGTAAAAAAGTTAAAATAGAATGTGAAAAAGTTAAAATAGAATGTACATTATAGACAGTTACCAGACTATATACAGTATTGATATGTACAGTATAAACTGTTGAGAGGGTTGAACATGATATATTGTACATGTATGTAAAGTATTTTTTTCATATCGCATGAATACAACCAGACAAGAAAACATAAATAACATAATAACAATAACATATTTGACAAAGCACATATTTGAAGGCAGTCTGTTAGGGTGCAAAACTTTGTAGGGAGGTTGAAGAGAGAAGAGAAAATCATCCAGTTCCTCCAGCCTCATTTAAATATATAAGGCAGGGACAGATGAAAATGTTTTTAATTGAGTCCGTGGTGTTTGAATCATTTAGTAGAAACATACACAGAGCTTCAAACTATGAAGATATCTGATCTAGTAAATCTACTAAAGCTGGAAACAAATCCACTAAACAACTTCCATGCAATACAACAACAAAGTCACTTTTATTCTTGTAATGTAAAAAGAGAAAAACTTCATCAAGTTCATTTATGATTCCAAACATCAGTGGTAGTACGTCTCAAATAACTCAAACAACTGGAGTATAGAGCTACTTCACTGACACACTCCCAACAGATGTCCTTGTTTCACTGCCATCTGACAAAGTCTTCAGGGAGAGACAAATTCTATTCTCTATTGGTTAAAACACTGAACCAGGTCGACCAAGGGCCCAAAAAACATTTGACATCAAGTCAAACTTCCGTTAAGTGCAGGTTAAATTACACACTGGGGTAGAGATAAAACATATAGAGTGACACAGATAAAACAAACACAAAACAGTGACATTGTAAATCTATAAATGATTTATCACATCCCTGCTGAACTGAGGGACTGGTTGAACCACTGTTACACAACTGAAATGTTCAAATCACATAATAATGACATTTGGGGCAGAAAACGACTGTTACTGAAAAGAATATGGAGAAAATGGAGACTAGAGATGTACAGTTTGATTATGTCTGTTACAGTTACAGATACAAATAACTTTATTTATCCCCTTTGGACAATTCAGTTTCTGCAGGTTCACCGCTCCACACGCAACCATTCACCGGGACACAAATCCAGAGTGCATAAAGAAACATTACATGGCATGTGGGAAAGAATGTTCAACACCTTATATTAAAAACAAATTCCAAGGTGCTACAAAGTAGAGCCGAACTATTCTAAAAATAAATTAATTAATAAGAATACAGGGAATAAAAACTGCCTAGGTTAAAACGCTAGTGATAAATACCTAAAAATACACACATAAATGCATATGGTAAATAATTCATGAATAAATATTGCAAATAACCCTTAACCACAACCCGTTAAGTTAAGTTGGCACTGCATTAACGTGACAACAAAAGGATTAATGACTTAGAGTGATTATATCTGGTATATTATTATATATATATTATTACTGTTACCTAAAAAAATCACCTGTTTTATTTGATTTCCACTGCAGTTACCGTTGCTATGCAATCTAGGTAAAGCTGAAAGGGAGGGATATAGTATGTGGATATATATATAGTATTCTTTAAAATAAAAAAAATAGAAATAGATGGGGTATATCTGGGTGCATTTATTTGAATGTGCATATAATTGTTTATATTGTTGTTTCCTTGTTTTGTGAAAACGTTGTTTTTCATTAAACATATTCAACAAAAAATCCAGTGTTGGACAGATGCGAGGAACTATACATGCTGACAAAATAACACAAAACAAACAGTGAATTATCACGCTGAACGATGTCATTTAAACTCACTTCCCACATGATTATATTTATACAAAACCAAAACCCCAAGCTTTGTCGACTTCAGTGCTTCAGTTTGTTTGTCCAGGCTGAATTTGGGTACCACAACCACTGTGAGGAAAACACCACGCACCCACGCAGTGTGAAGTCACCTCACAGGTCTAATGCTGGCTGCCCAGCCATGAGTCTATTGACAGAACATTAAGCTGCGGACATCTAAAGCCAGTGCCAG
The DNA here is from genome assembly GCF_958295425.1 of Solea solea. Taxonomy (NCBI): domain Eukaryota; kingdom Metazoa; phylum Chordata; class Actinopteri; order Pleuronectiformes; family Soleidae; genus Solea; species Solea solea. Next base: position 12,668,360 of record NC_081154.1, on the reverse strand, counting down.
TGCTGGAGGGGACCATAGCTTTCACTGTGTGAGGACAAACTATAGTGACAAGCTTTGGCCTTGAGATCAATGGCGGAAGCCCACCAGGAGATGGATGATGGGAGAATATTAGCACTAACAAGTGGCTGCCACGCTGCAGACGGAGGCAGCATCTCACCTGCTGGCTGCTATCGACTGGAGAGGGGAGCGGAGGGGAGCAGAGCTGTCCGTCTATGTTCTCTCCTCTCTGCTCAGGGGTCCGATCGAGTCCAAGAGAAATGAAAAACCACTGAGGCTACAGTTTCTACCTCAGCTGAAAATGGCCACAGCAAAGTAGGGGCAGTGTCCATGCTGGTTAACAACCATGCAATAAACTGAGTCAGCTGGGTGTCTATAGGTGGGGTTAGTCACAGATGGATCTGGTTAAAAAAGAATTAGAACCCTTGAGGTTATGATTTAAAGCTGCAGTATATGATTTTTGTTGTTGAACACAAGTGATGATGTAACATTATTTGGTACGCTGTATCCTTCCATCTGAAAGCAGGATTTGTCCAGCAATACTATCAGAACTGATGGAGGGAGCATGTGTGTGTATACAGCAGCAGTGCAGGCACAAGCAGGGGCAAGAACTACTGGGTTTTTTGTGCAGCAGAATTCACTTCTGAAACATTTACGTAGGCATTTCTTTGTGTTTTCAGCCATGCTTAAACCTTTTTGCAGCCGTCCCTCTTTACTAGTGCAATGTTGCTCTTTCCTCCATCTATCTTAAGTGCAATTCAATAGCAGAAATCACAAAACACTGAATTTTGAGCTGACAAAAGGACGTCAGGGTCAGGGACCCATAGGAAAGAGTCAGGAAAGAGATAATTAACTTTATCCTGTTTTGTACTCCAACCGAGATAAACAGGAGGATGATGATTAACTGGGTTCCCATTCTAATCCTCCCCCTTGACGTCAACCCTCAACTACCGCCGCCTCCTGCACAGGCCTCCACTCCGGTCCTTCACCCTTCTCTCTCTGCACCTACTCTCTCCGCTCCAACACTGACAGGAAAAGCCATAGAAGGTCCAAAAACAACAAGATCTGGTAAGTGGTATGATTCTTATAACCCTTCTAACATGCCTATACTCTCTCCTCCAAAGAAGTCAGTGAGTTTAAATGTAGAAGGAGAAGAAATAGTATCCACAATAGAGAACTAATGTAAACCATGTATTTACTACATGGATTTTAAAACTACTAAAAAAAAAAAATGTTATACTACAATATATATACAATATACTACAATGCTCAAGGCAGACCACGTCCAAAACCAGATCCAGCACCCACAGGAGGGCCAGTAAATCCAGGAGATTGGGTGTTCATCAAAGTCCTGACGTGAAAGAATTGGTCAGCTTCACGCTGGGAAGGGCCCTATCAAGTACTACTGTCTACACCCACAGCAGTACGCATAGCTGAAAGACAGACGTGGATCACACACTGCAAAAGAGCACAAATACCTGTCATGGTAGAAGCATTCACCATGCCGGAATTAAAGCTGTGTTTAATAACTGTTTCATGTATGACCATAATTGCATTCCTTATTTTAAATATAGTGACACAAGGCCAGGTACAGGATAAAATGAGGAAAAGAGCAATAGGAACACAATCTAGGTGGGACACTAGGAGAGGTGCAGTGATAATACGTGTGCTATTGTCACAGTTAGGTGATAGATTTAGTTTCCGGGGCAGCCTAGAGCTGTGGCCGTCACAGGGGGCCTCGTGAGAGCCAAACCTTGGAAAATACATTTTTGGGGGGTTGAAAAACACTGCCTCCTTTGGTATCAAGAATCCTCCCTTTGTCCTGAGGGAAACAAGAGATTCCTAAAAAACGTGTGAATACTCAAGGTGTTCCAGACAAGTTTAAAGCCAGAAATCAGGTCGCTGCAGGGTTTGAATCACTCCTGGCTTGGTGGGTAACCGTTAATAAAAATGTCAACAGAGATTTTTGAATTTCACTAAGGAAGCAATTGGGGGCATAGATCAACAGTTGGATAAGACTAATTTAATGGCATGGCAGAATAGGATGGCTTTAGACATGATGTTGGCTGAAAAAGGAGGAGTACTGTAGAATGTTTGGAGAAATGTATGCTTTTGTGCCTTGTCAAATGGAGTACCTGCGTCTGGTTGCCGTGACAGAGTTTCCCTATCTAGAAGGAAAATGGATAATTAGAATGTTTTGAACTACCTGATCCATACTCCACAACATTTGTTATAATTATGCTGGAAATCAGCATAAACAGGAGGGATATGTGATGAAATGATGTACTTCATGTCCTACATGAAGAGAAATGTTCAATGTAACTGTTTTAGGACATATATACTCAATGTTATCACTTCCTACAAGGTGAGACTTCACTTTATGGCAGGGTGATAACATTCCTACAGAGACGATAAATACCATGTGTTTCTTTCAAGACAGTGAGTCTTCACTTTGTAACAGGCCTGTGTGTTGCTTTGTGAATGCTCCTCTTGTACAAGATTAAACCCTTGTTTGGATTTTGACTCTGATCTCCTTCCTCCAGATCTAAATTATTTTAACACATGTTAGTTTTGTTTTTCTTACACAATATATGTGTTTTAACACGCCATGTCCTTTCCTCTCTATTCCAGTGCCCTCTGGACCCAAGTATTTAATGAGGAAGCTACACTGGAACCAACTGGAGGAAACTTTGAACCATTATGGAAGCTCCACATTCCATCTGATGGCATGTGGCTTCCTTCACTTTAAAGGCGTATACTGCAAGGACAGCTCAAATTTGGCAAAAAACCCCAAAAACAATTCCCATCTGCTCAGTCTCAATAATTCTGCTTCAGAATTCATCCATCATTAGACGCGTTTCTCCTCACCCAACAACATTTCCCTCACACGAGCCAAAACAAGGAATTATGCCTTGAAAAGTTAGCATTCGGTCGTTACATAAGACAAGTGGACTCGCGTGAGCGCGTCAGCTCCCACAAATCATACGCTGCAATCACTAATCATGTTGTCCTAATGAGCCTCTGTAATTGAACATGTGCACATGAATCAAGAATAACAGCTAAGAGATTACACTCTGATTCCATTAAACAGCCTGTTAGTTAGACTGAACCTGTCATCCAAATGTGCCCCCCCCCCTGAAAGTGAAGTTGATGTGACACGTTGGCATTTAAGAATAAATCCAAAGGTACTTCTGCTGCCATTCTTACAATCTTTAAATTAAGCTTGGGAGTGTGTTATAGCTGTCTGCTTTCACTCACAACGGAATTCTGATAATGGCCATTCTGGCATTTATGGGGGGAACTGCTCCCAGTGCAGGCGCTACATTTACACACCATCTTGGAGCCTAATTGGGCAAGAAGTGAAGCCCCATTAAATGATACGCCACAATATAGTATATGACAAGAGCTGAAAGGAGGGAGCTTGGAGCCATTTAAGTTACACGTCGATAAAAGCCAATGATGTATTTGAAGAAGCGCATGGTTTCTGTCATTGTCATAAGAAGGAACATTTTTTTAAATTAAATGTTGTTTAAAAAAATAATGTTACACTCACATACAGTAAAAAGAGGAATTGCATGAATTGTGAATATTTTCCTAAGGACTGCGACGAAAATGAATCTTGAAAGAAAATAGTATGATTAATGAAGTCATAATCACTCATTGGTGCATATCGCAGCAGCAGGATAGCCAACTTCAGGCTTCTTACGCCAGCGATTGTCAACAGTTTCTTCACTTGTTTTGATATGTTATAATGAGGCTCTGCTCGGTGACGTGTCGGCCATTTTTCCCAAGCCAGATTGCTTCAAATTCCTTTTTCTTATTTACTGCCTGTTCAGTGCAGATGCTTGCTTTCGCATGGCTTCTAAACAATAATCCATCCCCGGGCCGCATATCAGCCGCAGCACAAGCCGTGCTACTGTAAATGTCGTACCTAAACATTGCTGGCAACGTATGATTCATTTTGTGATTGGAAGATCAATAACCAATTTGAAGATGACCTGGTGGAGAGGATCCAGATTGCAGGGCTCTGCCTCGATGTGCGGCGTAAATCTCAGGTGCTGGATGTGCACCGAGGCCTGCCACTGCTCCTGCTCTGGGGAATGATTTATGCCTCAGTGCCGCGACATGTCCTGTAGCGGTTGGGCTCTCATCGAACGGCCCGGGGCTAATTTGAGTGGCCTCAGTGAAAGAGGTAGCGGAGTGGATGGTGGGGATGGTAAGTGAAAGGGTCAGGGCGTTGGAATGTGCAGAAAGTCGTCGTTGGGGATGATGAAAATGAGCTCAAGGGACATTAATCATTAGCTTTATTATCATATTCATTATCAGACACACGTGTTGACGCTCACAGAGACATTAAATGATGCTGTCGAGTACACACGTGCAAAAAAAATGAGATGGAGCGAGAGCTCCATGTGACTGTGGAAGGTAAATGGTTGTGCAAGGCCATCATCTTCAACAAGAGTCAATCATCTATGCAAGAGCTGCAAAGAGACAATTGCTTAAATGCTCTCCTCACATTGGAGTAACAACCTCCAAGTTCAGCGTGAACGCCGCTTGCATAAGAGCCAAATGTGAATGGATCCAAGACGACAGGAAGGAGAAAGTTAGATGGAAGGAACTCATTAGGAGCGCTACACTCTCCTCACAAACACATTTGTGAACTGGCCTTGGAGTTCTGAAGGATATCTCTCCCTGCTTGACACGTGAAAACCGCCACCAGGCAGCTAATAGCTATACTGTCATGAAGGCAAAATAAAAAGGCATGAGTTTGCATGAGTGTGAGCTTGGTGGCTCCGGTCATGCGAGACACACAGTTTGCAAAAAGGCCGTTCTCTCACTCCCAAGTTCCTCAACAGATCTGCTCTACTGCCAGGCCAGATGTGGGATGTGCATTATAGGGAAAGGGGGAGGAAAAGGGGTTGACTGAGGAGAAGAGGGATAAAAAAAATTAAAAAAAGGTGTGCTCCACTAAGTGCTTAAGTCCCTGGTGACCATTTGTCCCAGTAATATCGTCCCTGTGGAGCAGAGCTGTGTGAGGTGAAGAGGAGAACAGAGGCACGCGGTGACAGCAGCAGCAGCAGCTTCCTGGAGCCCACAGCTGCCAGTGGCTTCATCACTCTCAGGACTCCAGTAACTTAACCACACGCCATGGAGCGGCGCCCGCTTACTGACTCCGCCAATTGCAGTGACCTATCATGAGGAACGAACGCAGCTTCAACAGATGGGTGAATGGAGGTGTATTCAAACGCTTGTTTTGATGAAAGAGAAGACAGAGCTCCGTGATTATGACACTAAGAGTTGTTCTTTTTTCTCTGCATTAAAGCGACACAAGAGACGAGCTTCCCTGAATCTGTTGATCATTCTTGTTTCTATGGGATTTTTAAATGGCTATTTTTACCAAAGTGCAGTTTTTAAGAGCAGTGTTTGTTAGAGTTTGTATGAAATTGCTTCACTCGAGGAAATGCAGAAGATGAATTGTTAATGATGTTTGCTAATTCTTGTAAATATACAGTTTTCCTTTGCGTGTGCATCACGTTGTCAAATATTTACCGCATTTGTTGTCTGAAAATTTACATCAATGCTCATATGGACACTGTTTACATTAGATTAACTCTGTAAATACATACTATACATATTTTGCTGTGAGGTTTTGAGTTGCTTGTATTTCTATTATTCCACTCTTTGTGTTTTCTTTAACATCTTTACAACACGAGGTGTTTAAAGCCTGCTTACCGTTTATTATTTTTACTTGCTACTATGATGGCCGCTGTTGTAACATCACAGATTATTAGAGACAATTGTGGATTCCACAGAGTCTTCGGATGCTACTTTGCAACAACACACAGATCTAAACTAAGTAAATGAATACACTTTTTTCTACCTCTGCTGGTGAAGCACACAGTTCCGTGGGGAACGCACACATCCTGATCAACAAACACATTCTGCTGCATGGATCACAGGGGACTCTCCTGTGAAAGGAACCGATCCCACCGCAAAGAAATATCGTCAGAAGTAAAAATTAGAGACATTAAGAACTTAATGGGCCACACAGCTGTGAAGTTACACTGTATGGCCAACTTTCACACTCAGATTCACTTCATGTACCTTCTGTACATTCTTGAGCTCATTTGTGTTGTTTATTTACTTCCAGGGGGCTGTGGAGGTAGATGAAGGAACAGCAGAGAGGGAAGCGAACCGGAGCTGTGAAGTAATGGCTTCATTTTTAATGAGCGGCTGGGGATCGCAATATGTGGTGACAGAGAGGGTCCCTCTGCTGCGTCTCTGTCACAGTGGAAAGGCTCATCCTAAATCTCGCTCTTATTGCCTGGACCGGTGCGGCAGTATGTCACTCCAGAGACAGAACTTCCGGTTTTTATGGGTGCTTGGGTAATTGAACAGCCAGAGGTAAGAAGGTCTAATCCACGTGCAAGTGAAGGGGGTGAATCCAAACTGAAATACTGGAGAATCTGCGTTGCCTTTCATTCATAGTAGTTTGTCAGTGAGATGTTGGTGTGTGTGACACTGGAGCGATGATATCATCTCGGCGACATGTGTCCGGGTGTAAATAAGCCTGTCAGTTTAACCACTAGTTCATATGTAATAGAGGACGGGACTGAGGGATGGTGGCGGAGCCGCTTTATGGCCCCTCACACCACCACTTGTCAGGGAAAGTGGCCGATAAGACACCTCGGATGGGCGCGACGAATAGGCTTTGTCTCCGCAGTTTACAATTACCCAACACAGAGACGGACTCTATGGCATCTTCAGTCTCTGAGCTGACTGAGAGAAATATTAGCTGACACATGGATCGTTGTTGCTTTTCCCAAATGAATTTAAAGGTCCAGTGAGTGATATTTTTTAGGAGGGTTTATTGGCAGAAATGTAAACCTTACATAAGTATATTTGTCTAAGAATATAATCACGTTTGGTTTTCATAGCCTGAAGGCCTTTGCACACCGGAGGCGTTTTTTCAGGCGTTTGAAGTATTTTTAGTGTCCAGTCAACGCAGCATTCACATCCACTGTTATTTTTTCAGGTGAATTCACAGCGAACCAATCAGAACGAGTGTTGTTGATGACATGCAGTCCAAACTTTTGACACGGCGGCAACTCGCTTGATTGTGTTTGTTTCCCAAACAAACTGCTTTGCTTTTTAATAAATAAGAAAAAACTATGAAAACTATGGTTTACAAGGCGTGTGTGTGTGTGGGGGGGGGGGTTCAGTGGGATGGTGTGTGTAAGCTTCAAAATAGTTTTCACTGACGTTCGCTCCAGCAGCAGCTAGAGACAGGACCTGATGTAATTTTTTTCCCCCCTTCATTGTCATAATTGATTAGTTTTCTTGACATTGTGCTTGATATGCATGGGATTTGCACTCTCGTCCTGGATATTCCCAACACGTCTCGTGCACAAAGACGTTTAGAGTAACCATGTTTCTACAGCAGCCTGAATGGACAAACCATTCTGGTGTGCTGAGGCCCCCGTAGTTCTCTGAAAGGTTAGCATAGGAGTTACAATGTGCAGTCTCACCATTACCTCACACTAATTCTTACACGCATGATTTGCCTGGACATCCATAGACTGTTGCACACGAGCAGAATATAAACACATTTTCAACTGGACACAAGAAAACAACATCTAAAAACAAACATGTTACATACTAACTGGCTATAATATTGTGGCTTATCTGTGAATATCTGTGTCCCATTTTTCCAAACTAACAGTAAATCCAGTTTGTTGATGTGTGTACCTCGCACAGACCCTGGCACACATTTATTGTTTCTATTTTTTTTGTCCATATACCCTTTTGCTTTCATATATTGTGTTGATCCTGAATTAAGTACTTGATGCTAAGCAGAGTGCAAAGATGAAATAATCTATCTATGTACTTTTCATCTTAATTAGAGGTCACAAATCCCCCAGAGTGATGATATGTGCTTTCTCTTTTGCATGTCTCATTTATGTTTTGATTAAAAAGGATGTCTCTGTACAGACCGGAGGGCTTTCATAGATTAAATCCAATTAACATTCAGTATAAAGACCCAGCAGGGATTCACTTTCTAACCAGGAAACCCTCAGCCCCCTGTGCAGCCTTGCTGGTGAATAGCTGTGTTTTTAAAAACACTGTTATTAACTGAACAACAAATGGAGATCTGATGGTGACTCAAGCGCTCGCAGCCTTACACCCTTCGTTTAAGCTCCTGTTCCTCGTCCAGGAGATGAAAACTGTTGCATTAGGTGCTGCCACTCTTACAGTGACAGCTCTATAACAAGACCAGTGCATGGCAGAGCCTTGAGGTCCACTCTGTCAACGCTACAGTGAAGAGCTTTAAAGGCACATGCAGACAGCTCCCTCCTCTCTGTGGATGGACTCACACTGAGGAAACCTGTGACATGTGACATGCCCTCACCTGTTCCACACACAAGTACACACACACTTTGATATGGACATGTTCTGGTTGAGGTTTGTCTTTCAAGTTCAAGTTAAATAGCATCATTTTAAAATCATTGTTTTTGCTTACTGAGAGACAAAGAAACATTGAGAGACTCATAAAAACCTTTTTGTTTTTCCTGATTTTAAATGGTTAAACCACATTTAAACACGCAGTAAATTGTAAAAAAAACTGCCAGATATTGGAAGTTATTCTGGAAAAATGGCCAAAAGCACTTAGTTACAGCACACGCTCTGGTCCTTTTATGGTTAAAATAAGCAACAACAACAAAAAAGTCCAAGTGGACATTTTGAGGGTTGGTGGTTAAAAAAATGTTGAAGTGATTCTTCCACCGTTGAAATTGATCTTTATTAAATTACATTTCAGTCCAATCAATGGGATAATATTTGCACTTCATCTACGAACAAGTAAACACATGAACAAGTTCAAACTTATTTACCCAATGTTTCTATCATGTGTTGAAGTCTAATCATATCCAAGGCCAAAAGGCAGTCTCCTTTGAAATGTTTGGGAAGCATCTGCCTCTGGCACCTCTGAAACCCTTAGAGAGAAAACAGTCTGATGTGATAACATGCCCACGTTCCCAAGTATCAGCACCTGCATTCATCCATGCACTCACTCTAACACAAAAACAATGCTATAGTTTCAAATATTTTTAAGTAAAAACATTACTTTTCTATTTAATTCCCCTTAAAAAAAAAAAGTGCCATGTTTCACTTTGAAATTTTCTGCCAGGGAACTCTGCTAGGGATCTATTTTTCCTCATTTGGAAATGATGATGGGTCTTAAGCAGACACAGAGCAGATGGTGTTATCTGCCTCATGGGTGGAAGGATCAACAAGTGTTCAATTAAAGGCCTGAAGATGCTGTCAGTTCAAAAACAGATACCAATTTAGACAGAGCTAAATTAATTCATACCTGATACTGTTGGAACTGTGTATTTGTTAAAATAAATTGGTTCAACCTATTAAAATTTTCAGGAATATGTGGATTGTCCCTTAATTAACAGCATTTGCTTCAACACTATGGAGATTATCATCCCTCTCCAATTGCCTGTCCAGCTTTTTTCTCACTTAACATGCTGAGGGTGCCAAGATTTTGACAGAATAATATAGTCTGAACTGAGGAATGATGGCTTGCACATTTTATTCCTATGAAGGGGTTCTTCCTCCTCCTCTTCCTCTTCTTCTTCTTCCGCTTCACAAGCTGCTGTGTAGCGATCCGGCCACTCCTTACTCTCATGTGTGAGCAGCAGTGGCCTTGCTCCATCTTTCATTCAAGCTGAGTCGGTATCAATCACGCCACTCAAATGATAGATAGGCAATCTAATAACACTAGAAGCAAAAATAACTTCGCTCACTCAATCCTTGACCTTACAGAGCGCAGTAGTCAGTTTGGTTAAAAGCCACAGCTATCACATAAAAATGGATTTTTCTTTTGGATCAATTGCAGTGGAAACATTTGAACTAAAATGGCCATAGAAAGCTGTCACTAATGAATAATTGCTGTTGTTATGGATTTATACACTGCCTCCGCCTCCTCTACAGCAGGCCATATTTAAAGAGGGCTTTCCGGCTGTGGGTTATTTAGACTGAATAAAAGACAACGCAAGCAGGTTTTTTTTTTTTTGGAGCAGTGAAGGAACTGCCTTTGGACGAGGAACCATCTCAGCATGCGTGGAGCTGGAGGGAAGACACAATTACCATCAAACGGTAGCGACAGTGCCACTGCTGAGGCGCCACACAGGACACAGAGGAAGTGTTGAAACATTTAGGTCATGCCGGGTTCAAAGACTCACAGATACAGTGTGAGCTGGGGACACAGTCATGTGACATTCACATTCAGACCTTCATATCCTTCCTCAGTCAATCTGATCACAATTGGATAAAACAAGCAGAGAAAACATTCTGAGGTGATCCAAGGACATTCCTTTGCATGTGTGAACACAAAATCATCCTCAAGTCAGATTAAAGATAAAAGGCTGCCTCCTTAGGTGAGCTTCTTTACACTTCTCATTGATTTATTTGTAAGCTCCGCCATTATGTGTTTTGTAATGTGATAAAGTTTAACCAAACGTAAAAACACAGTTTGATTGTGTCCAGATACACGTGTGATGAGGGTCCTGCCAGAAAAAAAACTTGTGCAAGTGTATGTTATTAATCAGATTTGTGAGAACTGTAACTATCAACTTTGATGTCTAACATAAATCTGAGCAGGTGACTTTTGTCATGGTCATACTGCAAAGGTTTACGAATACACATGTAGATGCTAAACTGCTGAACCTAATTGAATATTAGTGTTTTTCCTACTAAAATGTGAGCGGCCCATGCTTTTAATGACAATAACTCAGGACTAATGTTCCAAGATTAGAAGCATTTGCAAATTAGTCGGTGATGCCCGAGGTGTACATGCCGCATTCATCTTTTTTTCATTGGATAGGATCTTACTGTGGAAGCAACAAAATATGAATAATTAGCAGAAGAGAGCTCATGACACTGAATCCTATTTTTGTCTTGTGTCTTCAGTCCAAACAAACTGTAAACCACAGCTCCCAGGGTTTAATCACACCTATTAATATTCAGTTGATAAAGCCTTTAATCTGAGGCCAAAGGAACCTTGGATAACTCCTCCAAACACAACAGGGAGTTCCCACTGATGATCAAAAATGACAAGGAGAGTAAATAGCTGATAATGAATTTAAATAGGCCTCCACATGTATAATAGAGCACCCTACATTGGCAGAACTGACCTTGTTTTGATGCACAGCAACAGTGTAAAGTCTTAATGGCAATGTTGCTCCAGCTTCAAAAGGAATGCAGTGAACTAGTTGATGCATTTTTATAATTTGAGAGCAGAGACAATTATTACTGTAATGCTCTTCTGTGTGTGATCATCAAGTATTTAACACATTCATCACCCGGGCTGTGATCAGCTGACTGCTGCAATTTCATATTCATGCCTTGACGAACACTGATATAAATGTATTTAACTGACAACGAACTAGATTACGCTGAAGGAATGGCATTTAGCAACTGGAATATTACTGTAAAATGGACGTTTATCAATTTGTGGCAGAGAACAAACACAAAGTTTCAATCTTCACTGGGGCACCAGAGGATGCCCTGTTTCCCCCGTCATAATTTGCCATTTTTATGAAACCATTAACAGACGCCAATGTCATATTGTATGTGTTAAAAACGGGGAATTTGAACTCAATTAGAGCCTCGTGATTTTGGGAAAATATTGCATTGCAACTTTTCTGACAATGCAATTTTGATGGTAAATGAACAACTCTGATACACAGTTGAGAACTACAAGATATGAATTGTTTCCAGCATCTATGTATCGATGTTTTTCATTTGCACAGATCATAGATCGATGAAAAACACCAATTTGTTGCAATTCCATCCATCATCCAATCTTCTACCGCTTTATCCTCCATATGAGGGTCTCGTGGGGGGGAACTGTGTCAATCTCAGCTGACATAGGGTGACAGGTGGGGGTCACACCCTGGACAGTTCGCTAGTCCATCAGAGGGCCTCATATAGACAAAAACAACCCTTCACACTCCCACTTACAGTCAATTTAGGGTGTCCAATTTGCAATCTATTTGTATAATTCTGTATAGGAGTTGAGATATTTCTCTGAATAATGACAGATTTAGCCTTGCTGGTGGCACCTAAAGAAAAAGTCAGGGACTCACAGAAGTCAGTAGATTATGCATTATGCCTCTAACAGTGAAAGTGTTGCCCAAAAAAAACAGAGGGAGTTTGAGTCATGAGATGGAACAGAATACTTATGGCCTGTAAGTAACAGGTGAGCATTCAAAGTTGAAAAGTGGTTTGATTTTAAATCAGTTACTGCTTTTCATTATTTTTCAAGGCACATAAAGGTCAGTCATATGCATTATTTGCTTAACTTTTCGATTAACAAGCTTGGAATAGAGATGTTTAAAACGCTGTTTGTGTTCATGACTGTATCACAGATGTTGGCTGAAAGGTCAAAGACACACACGCCAGGTTCACTGCTGAGGAATCAATCTATGATGAATCCCTGTGTGTGTCTATGTCAGATAGACACACAGTGAGTGAGACTCCACCAAAGGCTTTTTTTGAACTCAGCAAGCTACAAAGAGAGACCCCCCCTTGTACAGGTCCTGATTCCATGAAGGCAGCCAGCACCAATCTGAGGTACTGTACACCTACTCCTCATTTACTCACTCACTCACAGACTTCCAGGATAAAGCTCATTTAATATTTAAGCAAAAACCATTTTGTCAATAATCTCGTATCGGCTTGTTCCAAACATGGCCTACTAAACTAAATCAGTTATCAAACAGGTTGTTATTGTATGCTTTGGTTGTATATCACTCTGTATATTGTACATTAAATGTTATATTGTGCCACTAACATTTAAAATGTCCACATGTATGTGACTAGCAATTGTCAAATGTCATCGACCGAACACAATCTTCTCCTCTCACGCAGATGCAGATGAAGCTGTGTTTGGTGTGACAGTGAAATCGCACAGGAGACCCACTGCCTGACGCGCCCCACTGACTGGATGTTCTGTGATCTACTCTTTACTTAATGAGGTGCCATGTACAGTTTATATAAAAGCGATGACCTTATTAAACTGTGAGTGAAAGGATGATAGCAGGGGGAACAATAAATGGCGAGGCTGGGTGGAAACTCATCTCGTCTGTAACATCTCTGGGACGAGAAAGCAGCATTCTAATTGTGTGGAGACGTATCACTGACTCATCTGTGGCTCAGATCAAGATTGTGCTCCAGAATGGGATTCATGTGATAACATTTGAATATTCCTTTAATGTGAAAGCAAATAATTTTTATTAAAGTGATTTGAAAAACAAAAATAAACTCAATACCAGTTATTCCAACACAATCAAACAATTTAAATTAATATTTTAAAGAAACTGAACATTACCCCACTTTTTTTTTTTATTATTCAAACCATTTTCTGGAGTCCACTTCAAGCTCTTTCTAAACCCTGCTCTTGTTATTCTTTCCCTTTAACTCAATTTCTGACAGCCAATTCAATTAGGCTGGATATGTATGGGTGTGGAAAAAAAAAAAAGGCAGCGTGACAAACTCTGAAGATGGATGGCAACCTTTGCTTCACCATTAAAATCACAATTGTGTCGCACTGACGCTCCATTCATTGGCATATTACCAGCGGCGGCAAAATGAACACAGCTCGGACTCCAGTGACAACGGGGTCACAACTAATCAACTGCTGCATTTCATTTGTTTCTGGGAAAATAACGTGCACACCAGCCTTTGCCTTTGGTCTGGCTGTGGTGGAGACCACCGGAAAAAATAATATCTTAAATTCAGCTAAAGGCAGAAAGAGTCTAATAAGTGTTTCATTTTCCAAAGAGAAGGCACGGTGACTCATCGGCCACCTGACCTTAACGGCAGTCTGTGGGGACATGTTGTCTGGCCAAGTGGCTGTCAGAATCATCGGGTGCCAGGGAGCCGCTGACCTGTTGGTAGATGAAGGAGTAGAGGCTGACGTCAGGGCGCCGGCTGAGGCAGCTCCTGCACACTGAGCTGTAGTACTCCCCCAGGAGATCATACACCTCTCCTGTGAGGGAGAAAAATAGATTGTATATTAGGGGTGGTAAAGAAAATGGAATAATTGATATATTGTGATTAGGCAAAGTGGACACAGTGTGTCCCTGTGATGGACTGGCAACCTATCCAGTGTATGACCCCGCCTTTTGCCCTATGTCAGCTGTGATTGGCACCAGTGCCATCCGCAATCCTCATGTGGAGCAGCAGAAAATAAATGAATGAATGAATGATACAATTTTTTAATGTCTTTAACCCTTAGTGCTCACGAGGCACATGGTAATTTGCCATGGGAATAACACACAACTCCTTATATGGACATCTACTTACGTGTTAATGAGTAAAAGTTATTTATATAGCCTCTGTGTGTGTTTGAACATAGTAATGGAAAAAAGCAGCCGAAATGCTCTGTGTTCTAAGGGTTAAAAGTCATTTTCTCCCTCAGAATTGTGGCGCTTCTGATAGGTTAATGAGAAAGAAAGCTAAAAGTCACTTATTTACTTTAAAAAATATTGGATTTTCCGTTTATCAGTGTAATCTGCAAACTATATAAAGGTCAGACTGAATGACTGACATGTGATGTGCCTTGATTTTGGAAGCATGACGTGGGTTATTGATCATTTAATTTTGGTTTAAGGAGGGGGAAAGAATTCATACTATCAAATCACAGTACTTGCAATACAAATTGTTGTCTAACCTCACCACAGTGGACTGATATGACAGCAAGGAAAATGTGTTATTAGTCGTATCCTGGTGTCATGGGTTCAAATACTTTTTTGACAAAATCCTATGTGGAAATACTGACAGATAGTGTACAAGATTAATTAAGGCACAACATGAATATTCAGTGGTGTAAACACAGCTGCGTATAAACAGGGAGCATGCGGAATGGTTGTTTGCCTCACCAACACTGAGGCTTCTCCGAGTGAGGAAAGAGTGCATGTTGTGGACATCTGTCATGAGCTGGCTGTCACCAAAGGTGAAGTAGGCGACATCTCGACCCGCCTCAGCAGCTGCCAGCATCTGGAGGAGAGCTGCAGGAAAAGACACGGGTGTTAAAACTCAACAGCACGAGAGACTGAAACTCTGCATTGAAACGCGGCTTCTATTTTCTAGATTTGCTCTGTAATCTTCTCCTTTAGAAACACACTTCAGTTTCATGTAACGGGGTCTCTGTGTGTGCAGCTTGTACAGTAAAGGGTAAATAATCGGGGGAATAGGCCTCACCCCCACTGAGAACCCTGGATTAGTTACAAAGAGAAGCCGGGTCTGGCCCCAGAGAGCTGTGAATATTTTAAGAGACTGGAAATATGTCTGCTGATTAATGAAGGTTGGGACGGTGGCAAGTTAATGAGCAAAACTGAATCAACATTTTCAGGACTAAGCTGAATATGTCAGCAATTTCTGTTGCAAGCGCTTTCTACAAAAAAGTAGGCGACAATTAAAGAATAAGTGACTGTGAGAGGCCACAGAAGGTAAACCGAGGATGAGATCAGCATCTGAATCACGAAAGCTCCTCCCAGGAGGCATGTCATTAAGCAGACAGTAGGCGAGTGTGCCTATGGAGGGCTGTGTCTTGCTTCACCTAATTAACAAACACGCAGCAACATATACACATAGGAAGAAGGTGAGACGCAGAGCGAGAACCGCAAACTGTTATCCTTCGGCTCTCTGCTCAGTGACAGTGATACAAGGCACAGACAAAGTGCTGTGACTGATTGATGGACCTGAGCAGGCCATCAATTCCTCTATTAATGAAACATATTAACTTTGTCATTTGATCAATAAGAGGAAGGCAGCGAATAGGCTTTAAGTAAAGGAATGCACTCCCGGAAGACAGATGGATGCCCACACTGATCTGCTGGAGCTTTTCAATCAGAAAGAGAGGGACTGCAAAGTGTGCAAAAATGATCAGATCGTGTTTCTCCAAAAGACGGAAGAGTTACGCCAGTGTTTACCTTTAAGTCGTGTGTCACCTCCAAAAACTCCACAGCCCCAGTTTCCTGTTGCCACTGCTGCAAGGTTCTGGCTTTGTTCCTCGGGACGAGCAAAGCCACAGTACGCCTAAATGACGACAGAGTAAGAAGAGAGTTGAAGGCAGTAAATCAGGTCAGGGAATTAAACACAATTTGACATGATAGGACAAGTGTTCTGTAGCAAAGGGATAAGCACGTCATTAATCAGTCACTATTTTCTGTTTGAAAAACAGAAAGATGTACACTCAGTTCATGTAGTTTCACATAATTGTTATTTAAGAGTCAAATGACAACGTTCATGTTGCTAACAGTCTGGTCACTGAAGTTAAAGTAGCAAACATATATATATAAGATGCAAGTGAGAACACAGACATAATAACAGTAGATACCGGGTGTATTTATCTGCATTGTTTTAGATACAGAATAATCTGCAAAAACTGCATGTCAGTAACCAAGAGAATAAGACTTACATGGGTATAATATAGATGCAGATGGTGATGTTTTTCCATCATCATTACACAGTTTTAATATTAATATTTAATGTCAAATTGAAGTTAAAAAAAGTTGGGGGGTTTTCAACTTCAAAGGCAAAGCACTGCACTAGCAACAAGTAATGAACATGCTACAAATTTGTGAAATAGGTTTAAATTAGAAACTTAAAAGAAACAAATAGAATTCAATTGGCTTTACAGTAAACAAACAAAACTATGAATGAACCTGGGTGTCTTAGGGTCACACTACTGTCGTCAAATGTAAATGTTATATAGAAGGCAAAGTAACAAAAGTAATTTCTTGTGCTCGACATTATCATTCAACAAATGGTGTGGATTTTACATTTGTATACTTTTATACATGGATGGACAAATTGTGCATGACCAGGTGCATGTCATGCACATGTTATATCATTGTAAAGCAGCACAAAGATTTTAGGTGCACCGGACATTTATTTTCACGTCGCAGATGAAGTCAATTGTGAAAATGAATTGTAAGAGCCCCTCCTCCTCCTCCTGACTGGTCATAAATTCTCCATGTGAAAGGGCAGACATGACAGTCAGCTAAACAACATTGGAAACAGGATTGATCTTCATGTTGGTGCATTCCTCACACCCCTGTCAGAGTTGTCAAACTCCTCCATGCTTTGTGACAGCAGACTTGACAACATTAACATCTTGATTTTCTATTACAAATGAGCCTCTCTGACTGAAATAACGGCACATAGGGACGAAGTCCTATCAACAAGATATGTGTTATGTAAATGTTAATAATTGAGATTAATCGCTCAAAGATCAATTATGTTCATTAAAATTCATTCTGGACCTAATGGACAGTGTGATGAATAAAATGAAGCTTATTCTCCACATGTATGACGATTCATCAGTCTGTATGACACACACATGACACTCATCTATGAATGAAATATTTACACGGAGAAAAGTAAACATGAGTCAGTGTCAGTGTGTCTGTTGACATTTGTGCTGAGACTGTTTTCCAATTATTAACGAGACTGATTCACTCCAAAATCACAAGATAAGGGTATCCCTGGTGAGATTAAGAGATGAGGCGAAATCCCCAAAGAAATCCAGAGTATGTATTGCAACATGCATGAGTAAAGAAACCAAACAGAGAGACAAGAAAGTAAAACACAAATCGAGTGGAATAGAGATTAAAACCTTGTTAAGTTCTCGGTTGATTCTCTGTGGACTAAATTGTTCCAGAAAGTTCCTGAAATGCAGCGCATCGATGGCGACAATCTCTGTGCATCTTCTTTGCCAGTCATCTCTGAAAATAATCGCCACAACAAAACTGGGGTTAAGTCAAATACAGCGATTAATTTTTTGTTGTTCTATGTCAGAAATAATAAGCATGGAGGAAAAAATTAGAGCAATGGAGGCAAATTTATTTGCATAGCATATTTGAAAAGCAAGACAATTCAAAGTGCTTTTCACAAGATAGATAGATCATTTTTTATTAAGAAATAAATAGAGCTGTGTAAAAAAGAACAAGTATCTTAGTAGTATTGGTACTTTTAGAGTGGATTAGCCGTTTTCAAAAGAAAATATTTACAGTATTAATCATCCCCTCTAGTCTGAAAAAATTTATTAGAATTAATCAAAATTAAAGCTCATCATCTTTGCTGGAATTAGCTCTTAACAGTTAGGTCATTTTCGCCAAATTAAATAGGTTTTATTCTCAAAAAATGATGTCAACCCATGTCAGAATTAAAATAGTGGATTGACCAAATGACAACTCACCGAAGATGCAATTAATGAAGGCTTTTTAAGAACCCTACCTTGGAGTGGTGTCTTGGTGGCTGCTCTGCCACTGGTAGGTCTGAGCGTAGCCTGTGTATTTGCTGTACTGCTCTGTGCCTGGTGGTTGAAGCAAACGTGGATATTGGTCACACTCTACAAGATAGCATGAACATATGAATCTTCATTTTTTAAACATGGTCAAGCTTAAGTTTGCTTCCATCTATGAAAGTGAGGTTGAGTCCAAAGGATTTCAATTGTGGTGTAACGATCCCCCATGTAAATACAATCGATGCGTTTTGATTTGATTAGATAGAGATTAATAACTTTGGAGACTGACATTGATATTTAGTTAGCGGTGGAGAAAATGTGCTAAAAAGATAATGTCTACGTGCTCGTAAATACTTTTATACAAAGTTCACGTAGTCATATGAACAGCAAAGAAGGGGAATTCTATAATGAGACATACAACGATGCAAACTTTGTAATAACAAGTGGTTTTCAGAGAGTTTTGTCGAAGGTATTTCTGCCTCGTGTGATTGGCTTAAACAAGAGCAGCTGTCTTCTGATAAATGGAAGGTCAAGTTATTCTCCCCCCCCCCCCACCCCATTCAAAACGACCACCAGTCCACAGAGAGCACTCAGCACAGTCAAACAAATGAGGCCACATATTAACTTCCCATTCATTAGTGCTCATTAGTACCTGGCTGTCAAGAGCTCTCTGTGAACTGCTTCACGCCATAAAGCAACTAAACCAGGGGATTAGTAGTGTGTGAGTGCTTTGGTCAGCAGATATTAGGAGGTGCACATGGGGGAGCAAATCACAAGAGAGGACTCCACTTGACAGGCATTACACTAATTATCAGAGCCTCCCTCTCAAATTTTGTCCGGCCCAAATTAGACACTGAAGAATCGCATCTACAGTTCCACAGTATGCTACTGACAGATAACTCATACCAATCATACAAATATCATGTCTCTGCTGTCTGTGAAAGGAAAAATCATACATGTTTTTGTTTCTTCAAATACAGAGGAAAATTAAAGGACCAGTTCATCCATTTTTTTTCAGTATAATATCGTCCAAACATTTTGTTTTTTCAGTCGCAATATCCTTTTTTCAGGGCTATTCTCATGATCATTACATTCACGTTTGGCTTTTTCCTAATAAAATAATGCACTGTCATCAAACATCCCACATTTGGTGACGTAAAATGACAAGTCTTGTTACTTTTTTTCTTGCAAATTGCCGTTTCATTCTTGTTTTGCTTGCTCAGAATTAAGAATGAATCTTCACAATGTCCTATGACTACAATTCTTTAATATTCTCTCGTTAAAAGGACAAAGAGTTGGTGATGTGGGTGAAATGAACCTTTAAGTCCTACTGAAACGTCTGCAGTCTTTCATATTATTGACAGTGTACACATGTGAAAAAGAGCTGGGTGAAGGCCACTGAACTGCAACAGAACAATGTGTCCAGTGGGACGGACAATGACATGGACAGGTGCTGGTCAAGTTCACTCTGATGCCAATTGTTTGCTGACATCATTCATATTGGCAATGTATTATAGGAAAAATTCACCTGTAGCTTTTACGTGGTGCTAAATTTCGCTGTCACAGTTTAAAATAACAGATGTTATGCATGCTTCACTGAATCAGCCGTAACTAATTAACTTTGTAAGAGGCCTGAAAGAGGGTGGGATGAGGGGAGAATCAGGATACTGGATCGTGAGCAATGAGTCAGCCAAAACATATTTGTATCCTCACTAATAGCTACTCTTCCTGGAGTCCACACACAAGACGTAAAATATAAAAACAGAGCATACCACGTTTAAAATAGCTACAAAGCTACTGACATTATGAGTAGTTCAAATATATTTAAAGTGATGTTAGAAATGAGAGTGTAAACCATGTAAAGTAAAAGTAAAACCAAATGAACTTGTGTTTACGATACACAGACAGCCGACCTTTACAGTTTCTCCAAAAATATCGTACTCTATGACTACTATACAACTGTTTTTGCATCTGAAAGGAACAACCTTCAGGAACAATAAAACATTATGCTTTTGACCCATTTGTCATTTAAATATCATTTGTGGTGGGAAGCAGATAAATGTTGGCCCAGATAATACGCGTGTGATGATTAGGAGCTTGTTTCATTCATGTGCAAATTCATGAAAACAAATATTTGTGGCGGATTAAAAGCAGCGAAAAGGTCAGAGGCACCTCTCAAGTGCTGCGTGTAAAGATCACAGCATAGTTTTAGACACAGATCAAGGACTATTTGAAAGTGTGAAGCAACTAATTACGCTTATACAGTATGGTAGATATGACATAGCAAAGTTACATAAAAAATGTCCCTGAATCCAGTTTCTTCTTGTGTTCAACTTGCATCGTCTTTACTGGATAGTACTTCCAACAATGAATCACATTATCCGTGATACTATATATAGATTTGACCACACACAAGCAGCCAGATACCCAGCAATCAAGGAAAATTCAATTTGGCCCGGGCACTCTTACAAATTTCAGTGCAGAAGTAAAGGTCCATTAGCTTCCCTTCTGTATGCCAAAACATGTCACAGGGGAATATAATTCATCACATACTCACAGTGCAGCAAAGACTTGGACTTTTACAACAAGAACAGCAGATATGGGCCGGGTTTAATAAAGATGATGGAATGGAAGAGTCCATTAGTGGAGCGGGTCTGAGGCAGGTCTTCCTGCTATAATTAATTCTGCGCCACTGTAATAACGTTAAGTGGAGGTGCGGTAGATGGCTGGCAAGAAGTCTGAAGGTGACTCCAGCGGGAGGACGGACCTGCTATAGTGATTGGTCAGCCGGAGGGCGGAGGCTCTGTTGCGTCACTTCTTGTACTAATTCACTTGTTCAGCGGTGCTAAGGCATTTCATCTATTTAAGTCATGGCTTCTTGCACTAGAGGTATTGAATGAGCTTGACATGCAGTTGAAGCTTAGTGAGTTAATCTCACTCAATACTTTTAAACTAAGAATGAAAGATCTGGAGGCTGATTCCCTCAGATGGAAATTTTCTGTTGATAATTATGTCTGTAACATGGTGTTTTGTTTGTGCTGCTCCCTGTCCTGGATAGGTCTCCCCAGGAAAAGAGGTCCTTAATGTCTTAACATAATGTGATGCAACAAAAACATAGGTTATCTATATTAGGAGAGGCCTAACCAAACAAGTTTTCTTCAGTTTTCATTGAAGACAATCAAGCAGGCAAAACAAATACACACAAACAGTCTTAGACACACAAAAAAAGGAGCCAGACAGTCACCATCAACCTCCTGCTGGGGCTCTGTAAGGCAAGCTCTTGTTACTAGGTCTGCTCGCCTGTCCCAATCTTGTTGCAACCACTCAATACTGAAATACATGGGATCAGAAAGACCTGACAGAGCAATCAAGAAAGCCCAATCTTCGACTCCCAGCTGACTCAGAAGTAAATGTTTGACAAGGACAAACACAGAAAACAAGGTAATTGCCATGAAGTCAAACCAGGATGGGGTAAATTGAAGCTGTGCGATGTGCACTCCATGCTGTGTTCGTGAAGGGAAACACTCGTGTTTTTTCTGTCAAATTACAGGTCGAGCATTAGAAAAGTCAACTTTATCGTTCTCTTTATATCAAGTGGACTTAATCATCAGGATTCCTTTGGTGAAAATTATGCTTTATAAGGTGTGAGACTTTCTGATCACTAACCTGTGATAATCAAACATTCGTTATGGTCCAGGGCTTCGGTGAAGAGGCGAGAAACGATGAGCTCAGGATTGATCAGAAAACGGATTTCCTCCTGAACCAGACCAGAACCGGTGACTCCCCCTCCCACAAACTGATTGGCGAAATCCACCTGCAAATCAAGACAGATGAATGAGAATTTACACAGTGAATCACCCTCTCCACCTTTGCCTTTGCAGATTGTTTTGCCAATAAGCGTGTATTCCTGTGAAAGGAAACAACAGACAACACAATATGGATGCAACCAAGTAAACATTTTCTTTAACTAATACATAGCTTCCCTTTGGACAGCATGAAGGAAACACCTTGTGAAAGGGTTATAGCCCCCTTTTTTTTTTGTTTGTTCCAGACAAGCTGATGGGGAGGGTGAGCCCGAGCCGAAGGTGCTCCTATTACTCAGACATCTGTCCCCAATGCCAAAATGAGCTCCACTCAGGAGCAGCACTTCTGTGTGCTACTGCCTGGAGCAAATATCGGAACAAGAGTGAAGAAAGCATCACCCTCCAGTCATAACATGCTGCTAAATTGACTGGTGACTGATATCTGCAATATCTTTTACTGAAGGTGTTCTTTCGGGTGCACGGATCTGTGGGTGACATTGATTCACTTGTTTATTTTTGTCCAGTTTATGATTCAAAGGAAAACACACGAATCTCGACGTTTGCGAATAGACGCAGACGTGACGACTCATTGCTTTAGTCTGAAAGCAGCCACGTGGAACATATATATATAATCCAATTTCAGGACTGACAGTTGTGGTTCACTGGCCTGCAGAAGAGCACAGAGCAACCCCATCACAACGACGGGCAGAGGGGGTTAAGGTGTGAGAGCAGATCTCCCCAAACTGGTCACTCAACTCTGGGACAGCAAGCCGGCCTCAAAAGTCCGCTTTGACAGGCTGTCAGCAACCCCCACCCCCCAGCAGAGAATCCATCAATCCAGGCCACAGTGTTCCCCCCGGAGCTGGCCATGTGTGCACATCAACTGTCAGCTTGTGGCAACTGGAGGCAAACAAAAGGTGAAAGGCAAAGCGGGCCATCCTGACAGTGTAACGGAAGCATGGCCGACACACTGAGAGGAAGAGGCTCAGGGGCCTCGACCCCGGTCGCGGCACACACTCCCTCCAACTTGTCACAGACTCCCTCAAAAGCCTTTTCTGCAGTAGTAAGCAATCTGGGTGAAAGACTCTGAAATGAAGCAACTGAGTGACTGACAAATACAAGGCGGAGTTTATCTCCAGCTCAGAGAAGTAAAACGAAACCCAATATATTGAAGCCCCTTTAAATCACACCATCATGCAGTCTTTCAATTAATGACTACATCATACTTGTCTGTGAGTCTTACCTGAAGCATTCCATAACCATCATCCTCTATGGTTCCCTCACATGTAATGTGGAGCCTTGTGAGCAGAGTCTCTGAGCTAAAACAAAGAATAAATTGTGATCCAGTTATCGACTGTGGGTAAGATGATGGATCTTTAATTGCTTCCAAACAGTTTACTGAATAAAGACTATTGGCAGAACCATTTAAAAAACTACAGCTACAATGTTCTTTTACTGTTGGTTTTAATTGAAGTGTCAATATACTGCACCTTTTCCAATTTAAGGGTTTGTCCAAACCTTTTCTTGTGAATGTTACAAGTCCAGTAGGCCCTGAAAAGAAAAATGTAAACATTTTCAAAATCCAATTACGGCATTTATTTTTTTATTAAAATGAAATTCGAACACCTACTTTGCTCAGTGATACTTTTGAAATAGCACATCAATGTTTTTAGCTTCTCAATCTTCTTCAAAGAGGGTCCCTCAAACAGCCTGAGGAAAAAGAGTGCATTTTAATTCCCTTAAACTGTACTGTTTCATAAAAATAAAATCAAAATTAAGATTGTACATATATATATCATAGCACACCACCATCAAAATGCTACAGACAAGACCCGCACAAATTGCTCTCTGTAAAACCAGTGTCAAAGAGGCACAAGAGCTCTACTTTGGCCATGTGAGTTCAGTCATGCTTTAACTTGAATAGCCTGATATGAATTAGTTCATCTCTCACTCAGCCTCTCTTTCAGTCACTAGCCGATTATGTCGCAGCTCCTTCACCGTTACAACAATGGAGGTGCCTCGGGCTCGCCATCACACTCACACTCGTGCCACATCACAGCACTCGCATTAAAAAAAAAAAAAAAAGGGAGCAGAGAAGGAAATGCTGCTCCCTCCTTGGGGATACATTAAGAAGCCCTGTGTCCCTTTTAAGCAACAGAGTCCTCAGGAGGAAAAAAGTGAGTCCCTATGAAAAGTAACACACACAAAAGCATACAGACAAAAAAAGAAACTTCCGCATGTGCGCTGTAGTTGGTGGATTTGAATGCACTTACAGACCAACATCTTCCCCTGAAGCAAACTCTGGAAAGCCACAAACCACAATAACATAAAAGTAATTTCATGAGAGTGGAATGAAATAAGGATAAAAAGGTTGATGCACCGAGGGCCCTTCAGGGACTAAAAACTCATTCATCGAAGTCAGCTTCTGCATTCATTTTTTTCTTTTTTGTCAACATGGCCTGTAGAAACAATTGCACGTTGTGCAGTCCCCGGGGCCACTGGAGAGAGCAGGCTTTTAGTAACAAATAGCACCATGGTCCTCATGGAATACAGAATTAATACACAACTACATAACATCTTTCCCGTCCCCAAGAGATGTGCAGGAAGCTGTGATGTAACTCAGACAAAACTGACTACAGTGGGTGACCACACTTAAAATTATGAAGTTTTGATGAATACTTTGAACGACAAATGAATGAGAAGGAAAAACAAAACTGTAAAATACCAATCTGTTTGAGCTAAATCCAAATAAGAAATACGCAGATGAAAAGCTTTCACTTTATATTATTTACTTATCTTGAGATTGTTTTTAGTAGATGATGAAAAATAATAAAAGGTTTGAAAGTCACAGAATATAAAGAAAAGGCAATAACTAATTCCGTCTCACATCAAATTGGTGATCCGGTACGAGTGTTACCGACAGACTGAAAAGATGACGGCGGCTTTTCGTTCTTGTCGTAGCCAAAAACCTTCACGTGAATGAAATTCTGATGCGATTGAACTCTGCTACAACCTTCTGAAAGACAGCCAATGGCCTTCACCATTGTCAAAAGCAGCCATCTGAGTCAGTGTTAATCTAATTCCCTCCTCCATTTAGGTAATTACACTATGATGCCAACAGAGATGGGGGGGGGCATGACTGAGAAGAGATCCGCAGACTGATTTTGCATGACACTACCCAGACCACCTGTCTCGCCACTGAAAGTTTGCAGGGATACAAATAATTGAATAAATACAGCACATATCTAAATGTACTGCATCTCTATGCAAAGACGCAGGACTGTTTAGTACAGGCTTATCCTCGTGCCTCCTTGATAAAAGGGTTGACTCCCATGTGAACTTCCTCTTTGCTGTCTGCTCATACATTTTATGTGAACCATGTCAATTCACCTGCTTATTTTACTCTTTTTCAAGTTATAGAAACGCATGTATACTTTTTGAGACGATACACAGCCGAGGTCAATGTGAGATTGATCGCTGAAGCATATACAGTAGTGCCCCCTCATGGAAAAGAGACTGGTTGTCAAGACAGTGTTGTTTAGCACCTTTAAAGATCATGAGTCAGTGTCACTTCCCTGCATTACCTGACAAAGTTGATGTCCGGGTAGTTGCTGTACTCACTCCTCCTAAAGCTGCGTCTCGGGAAGGTGCAGAAAAAGGCATTGGCGAGCAGACACGCCACCTGCTCCTGAGACATGGTGATGGAGCAGTCCATGCCTCTCTTGAGGAGGGGGATCGGCTGGAGGAGGAACAGACAGATGACCACGGAAGGTCAAATTAATTTGTTTTGTCAATTTGTTAAACGAGATGTTGAAGTGCGCTGCATAAAAAAACTCACTGTGCACCACTCTACCCTTCTTGAATCAGCCATCCTAATTACAATCAAGGCCCTTTATGCTCACAAGTGATCCATACCCCCAAATAAAGGTTTTCTATTTGTACATAAACAGTGAATCTGTGTAAGCAATATTGTAAAGACAATAGAAAAAGCCTGTTGCTTTTTGGCGAAAACTAGACAGCACCAATGATAGATAATACATTTGAAACCATTTCATACAGTTTTCTGTTTTTGTCTTTTTTGAATATTGTATGTGTGTACAATCGTGAGACTTAATACAGTTTCTTTTCATACAATCATTTCAACTTTAACTATAATTGCATTGGAAAGGTGTTTTTACTTGTGTGCATGTTATATAGAACAACCAGAAACCCTCATAATGAGACCTTCTGGCTGCATATATGTGCCAAAAAAAATACAAATAACAATAAAACACCTGATAAATGACCATCAATAGGTAAGTGCCTTGACCTCAACATTTTTACTGCCATTTCACAAGATTATTTGTCAGGCTGCGACCTTTGGGATTAACCTGCAGCCGTGATCTACTGCGTCACAGACCAGTGAGTCAGAGTTCATTGGTTAGTGATGGCTGTTACCTTGGTACAGAGCTCAGATGCTCTCAGTGCTAATTGTACCATGTCTGGCAGCAGGGAGTCAAACAGATGTTCAGCAGCATCAGGCTCCAGGACCTTGGAGAGAGCAAGAGATCTGTTTGTTGTTTTGCCACAAATCTCAGCTGTGACAGTATTAGCTGTTTGGATTAGATTGTGATGATTAATATGGACAGACAAAATAAACCAGTTAATCTAGAATTATATAGAGGAACACATATTAATGAAAAAGTACATATTTGGATAAAATGATCTGTTATTTTCTCAAATTTAACAACATAACCAGCAAATGGTACCACAGACAAATGTTTAACAGCTCAGGAGGGGAAAAAAACGCTCACTATTATTTTATCTTTGACCCTTAACCCTTTAAAACCAAGTGTATCGCTGACAACGCGTTTGCACAAGCACACTCTGCATTACTGCAATCTGAAAATCTGGCCTGTTTTTGCACATTGAGAGACAGAGAAACATTAAGAGACTCAAAAAAAGTTATTGTAAATATGTTTTATACTGTTCGTGTACAACTACAGTGTTTTTTGCTGAATAAAACTTTTTTGGTTTTCTCCATTCTAAATTGTTAATACACCATTTTAACATGCAGTAAATTATAAATAACTGCCATATATTCAAAGTTATTCTGGAAAAATGGGCAGAAGCACTTAAATACAGGACATTGTCTGGTCCTTCTATGGTTAAAAAAGTCCAGGCGGAAAGTTTGAGGGTGTTAAAGGGTTAAAAAGGAAGGTGAAAGATAAGGCTTTAATACACTTTTTTTGAGAGATTAATTTATGATAATATCACAAGAACCAAATATTTGAGTGATACATCACGCTGTCTAAGAGCAACAACATAGACAATATACTATACTACCCATATTTACACCATGTTGGCTACAAAATGTCACACTGATCAATCACAAAGCAATTCCATCAAGGTTGCAGGGCCATGCCAGCTGATTAAACAGTCCCCCTGAACGGATGCAAATGACTGGAATAGACGATTGGAACAGAAAAGACAGTGTGTTCCCAGGATAAGGAGCCTTGACTGTTGATTTAGCCCAGTACATTTATATTATAGCAAAGGAACCCTGACTAAACACTGTCATAAGTAATGACCTAGGTGACATCATAAACTGCTCCTATGGGCGTAATAAATGAAGGCAATTGACAGGGCGAGATGGCGGATATAGCTGAAGTAGTATAAGCCGAGCTCTTTAAATCAGCAAAAGACAGTGCATCAAATCGACTGATCTAACTCTCTGTATGACATGATACCGGTCTGTAAGTCACAGCAAACTGACAAAGTAATCAAGCAGGATATGAAGGTGTGGACAGTGAGAAACCACATATTTAACACAATGCTCCTGCATCTATTCCCGCAGCCCTGAGGCAGCGAAGAAAACTGTTTTACTGCATCAGTGGATGTGTGACCATGTAAAAATAAAAGACCTGCATGCTCATAACCGTAAATACAGCACTGGTCTGGCTTGGAGAAAGAGACATGAACAAAAGTGATGCTGTCTGTCAATGGCTTTTTTTCAGATATTCATAAGGAGCGAGTGCGTAGATGAATATTCAGTGGAGGTGGCCAGCCAGTCACTCTGTGCCATTCATGTCTACTTTTCTCTGACACTCAAAATCATCCAGCTACAGAGTCTCCAATCTGGCCTCTCCAGGGGAAGTAACAAAGGGAGAAATGTGGTAGAAAACATTGCACTGTTTGCTGTTTTGTGAGCAGTTGCACTTAAATATCAAACAAAGGGACAGACATGGTGTTATAGTCACAGGTTTTAGTGTATTTCCTGAACCACCAATGACAACATTACACAATCTCCATTTCAATCAACATAACTGTGTGATCAAATATTTAATATAATAAGCTACAAGCCATGTGACAGCACATTTCAAATCTAACTCCATTTCTATAGATGGTACTTGACATTTCACAGTCTGACCATAATCTAATTTTGCCACAGAATCCAGCTTCGACAACAGAACTTGGCCTATGGCTAAAGCCTCTTAACATGTTCAGATTTGATCTAATAAAACTCCCATTCTAATATGATTTATGGCATACAATTGGAAAACAATTGATTCAATAGCACAAGGCTGGAGTAAAGCACTCTGTGATATAAAGCAAGCCATTTTCATTTCTGACAAGTTAGTAAACGTGACCTTTTGGCAAAAGATTAAATTATTTCTCTACACTCACTTTGCCTCTCAATGGCTTGAACATTCTGCTGCACAAAATCCATTACTGTTCTTGTGCAAAAATGACAGAAACACGTTTGACATACTGGCATCAAATGCACTTTTTTCCTTAAATGTAAGATATCACAAATCATGACGCTGGTGAAGTCTAGATGATGCTATCCCAGTACACACTGCTGCCATTCTATAAAGAGAAAAATGGTTCAGTCTTATAGGTTTTATTGTTTATTGTTGTTAAATCAAACAATCATGTCACAACATGGCACATCTCACCAAGTGCAATATTCCCATTCCCTTCATGAACCAGACAATAGTGCAGCCCTGCTTGATTCTCTACACATACAGGATACTGCAGAGTGCATCAAGACAACAGATGATGGATGGCCTCCAAATGAGACTGGAGACACACTGACAACTCTAAGCAATGACCAATGAACTAACAGGGCGCTGACTATCATGACGCAATTCAGGCCTATTTTCAACCCCCGGCCTGAAAAGAAAATCACTTAGCAGGAGACCAAAAACTGTCAAATACAACCTCTGAATCTGATTAAGTCAAATCTAATCTGGTCTTAAATAAGACATTTGTATCATGGCGCCTTTTACAAATTAAAAATATTATCATCAGTAACTAACGAGCCATCTGCACCTCCACTGATCTGAGCTCTGTGAGCAGCACCAACACTGGTGTATGATGCCTTCTGCTGGGCAGTTAAGTGCCATCATTGGGCAGATGATAATCATGCAGTTAATAATTTAATGTCTTCAACATGTGTTGCCATCTGTGATTACATATCAGCAAGCCAATATAATTTCAATTAATCTTCTCAATGACTAGAAAATTGGATTTTTGAAAGCATAAGAAACTTAATTAACATCTGGGTTCACTGAAATTCATAAAATATCAGTTATGGTGACAGTCGTGGATATTGTTGCTTACCTTAGTGCCGTACAAATTCAATGCTGTGAAGTCCCATTTCTTAGCATTTGAGGGGCTGTATTTAAGTACTGCATTCTGTAACCAATTTGAATATCATATTAGAATGCCTGGCAAAATTTTTCTGAATGAAATTATTAAGTGACAAAATACTCTATACAGAAAAGGTTTTTAAATAAATATGAGACAGTGTCACATAGTCCGTTGGCTCATGGTGCCATCTTGTGGTTTTGATTGGTAACAACTCAAATTCACATCACATTCAGTGGAAAATAAGGTTTAAGTAGCAAAAGAACACAGATAAGAAACTTGCCTTGAACTCAAGTGAAGTAGTAAATTTCTTCTTTAAAGTTTCTTTGATCAACTCCCACCGACTCTTATTCTGCACTTCTTGTGTTTCCTGTGGAAGAACAACTTTAAATAGATCTGCAGGGTGAATATAGTTCAGGTTTCAAAAATGTGCAGAAACGCAGATAATGCTGTGTTGTTGTGCCCTTTTATTGCAGGACCTCAATGTATTCAAAAAGCTCTGTGCCCCAAAATATAAGACAAGAAAAATAAAAAGCTTCTCCAACACATAATAGATAATAAGCACCACAGATTGTAGAATCTATTGACAGAATTGCATGTAGTGATATTTCTACACTTTCATAAAAAAAACAATTACATTTTGCATTAATATGACTGATATCAAATACAAGTGTACAATTTTACAAAATACTGTAATATACAATGTATGCATCTACATTAAAATAACATGACTTGTTTTAATAATACTAAATGAACTATGTTTTAACACTTGAACCAGTACCTCATCTTCAACAGGAAACAGGTTGCTGCTGGAACATGGCATTTTAACATGGACATCATCCCAAGTATCCCTAAACCTGGTAGGATAAGGAACAGGAACTTTGCCTTTGTAAAACAGGTCTGTCTGTCAACAGGAGAGAATAAAAGTGACTGACATTAGTACATGCAACACTTCATATTCACAGTAAACATGTATGACAAACTCAAAGAATCTAAATATTGTATCAAAGTATATTGTTGATATTTGTACTTTTTACAAACTTACAAATTATTTTTAAAGCCTGATGAAAATGTATTGTATGTTGCAAATGAGGTTTTCCAGATTAAGATGCTCTTTGATAGAAATTGCACAAAATTGTCATTTTAATAATGATATGGCTCAGTTGTCCAACTCCATGTTGACCCTGATTTTATGTAAATACTAGATTTTGAGCAACTAATACGAATATCTGAATACAAGGGCCACCAATTACACAGTGTATCCTATAATACATTCCACATACTAATATAGCATTCCTGTAGCAATTTCTTCTTTACAAAACTGGTTTGTAAAGAAGTTTGTGTGTGTCGCTGTAGTGCGTGTGTGTGTTTTGATGAAACCATCTGCTGTACAGTGAATAGTACAAAATACAAAAAACAGCTCAAACCCTTATCATCACAGTGTGCTGACCAGGAACATCCTTCAGGGGAGCAAGCCGACCACCACATGCAGGCATTCTCTTAAACTCAGTGATTGGCGTCCCCAGCCATTTAACTCCAGCATATGTGGCTTCCTTTTCTGCACCTTTTTTCTCTGTAGACTGGTTCACTGGAGATGTATCTGGCCTCTTCCGTTTCACAGGCAGACGTGGCGATGAGATCCCCGAAAAGAAATGTGTTATTTTGGTGTTGTGTCTGACAAAGCCCTGTGAGCTTGCTGAGTCTCCAGTCTCCATTTCTTGGTTTTCTAATCCTGTGTCATCAATGGGGCATACAGGCCCACTCCCTGAAGAATCCTTGGAGGCTGGAGACACTGGACTGTCTTCCTCCAGGTCTTGTGGTGTCATGGGCTGAGTTTCTTCATCCATGTTATATTCTGCAGATTTTTCAGCATTTCCACAGTCCACTGACTGAGCTGATGTGCTTTGAAAGGCACCATCATCTGAAAGGTCTACATCATCCTGGGTTTGGCTCACTTCATCTGTATTTAGGTTCTTTTGGGGCTTAACCAACCAATGGTCAAGTGTATTTTTGAGCTTCTGTTGCTGAATGGGTCCAATTCGTTTACAAACAGCATTTGTCTTTACACGTCGCAAACCCCTGGCTCCAGTCTTTGGCTGTAAATCCATCTTCACTGCTGTGTTGATTTTTCTTTCCACTTCATCTATTGTCTCTGTATCACCACATAAAGCTTGGCCTGAAAAATAAAATAAAAACATTGATTTCAAGATCAGGAGACTGACTTAATAATATTTATTAATATGCCATAAAAGTATATTCTAAATTAGCTTGAAGAAAATAAGGCAAAATTCAGTTATTCTACATTAAGAAGATAATGTTATTAGTGTTATTAGGAGTTGGAGCATAAAGCATGAAAACAAATTGTATGTGCACTACTCACAATACAGCTTGAGCTGACGTCACCTGAGTCGCGTTTGTCCACACTTTCTTTGGTTTCTTGTGTAGTTCTTTCTTCAATAATTTAGCAACACTCTAATATGCAGACATACATGGCACTACTAATTCATAGAGTTCGTAACTGTGCTATTAAATGCTGGGACGTCCTTAATACGTGTGTAATAATACCGGAATAAGGTGTTTTTCTTGGGAGATTATTCAAAAATGTGTTAGCCAGCCATTGTTTATTAGCCTACATGCTAACAATCTTAGGACAAGACACTGCAATTAAAGCGAGCCAAATACTTTACAATAGCGTGTGATCATGCACGACACCATGACAACTGTTTGTTGAAAATAAATTCAGAGTTTACTATGATAACATCAGTGTTAGAACGCACAATTGTACTTTTTTGCTGACGTTTGACCGCTTGTTCGATGATCAGCGCCCAAACACTTCCGCAATGCGAGTGACGTAACAGCTACTAAAGTAACGCGATAACTTGGGGCTCCTGCCAGACACATGCAAAACATGCAACACTCAGGTCAGGCCAGTCATGGGACATTTGGCTTCTTGGATGTTGATGTAATGGCAAAAAAAGTTAAGTAAATTATACAAAAATACAAAAAATATGAAATTAGACTTGAGCAAGAATGTGTTTAATGTTAATGTTAACCAACATTTAAAAGCCTGACCTGGAATGGGGGTATTTTACATATTCCCCAGCCACTTTATTAGGTACAAATTACACCAAACAAAGTGGAAGGAGTGTTCTGTGTCCTCCATCATGGTCTTCTGCTGCCGTTGCCTATTTGCTTCAAGGTATGATGCACTGTATAATCAGAAGTAATTTCAATTCAGTACATTTTTTCCCTGAAGTTGAATTTAATATAATTATCATAAGACAAAAAAAAAAAATCAAACAAACGTGAACCACTACACTGAAAGATTTACATTGGGACGAGCTCAATGTATTACATCACTGCGCCACCACTAGAGGGCAGTGAGCTCCCTGACAACCACATGAGCCGGTTGAATCAGGATTTCAGGTGATGGATGATTCTTCACAGGATTCACGAACCATGGACTTATTCAACACGGCTGTCAAGAAGTGAGGGTCCAGTTTACTGTCACATCATAATAATGACTATTATAATAATAATTATTATTATTATTATGAATGCTTATATTTTGAAAGATTTCAAAGAAAAATGTTTTCTCTGTGACTTTACACATGAGTTAGTAAACGAACCATTGTTTACTACAGTAGAGAACGTACGACATATCCAAATATTTGAAGTTCACCTGTTCTTTTGTTCCTTTGAGCAGAGCTCCTCCTGCTGGGTGGGTGTGGCTACAGCCCGGCTACAGACAGGTAGCCACACCCACGGCAGACATCAACCTGCCTGAAGGAACCGAAGTCACAAACATTACGTGCCGTGGACTTTTGGCACCTCTAATGGGGACATAATCATCGAGATCATGATCATAAAATACATCTTTTTCGTCTGTTTTTTGCTCTGTCACATTTCTGGAGTTGACAACAAAGGTGAGGTGCTGCATTATTTGTCCTTCGGTTTTGTCATTTGTTTGTCACGTGATTTTCCAGGAAGTTGCTGTTCCTTAATAACTGAATGCTGAGACAGAATTTCCAACAACAGAACTCCTCTTTTTATTACTTGTTTTGTATTTTTACACACATTTTCCTGTAATTTGTGTGTGTGTGTGAGTCTGCTTCCTTGTGGTAAAATGTGTCAGAATGACTAATAAGTATTTCCCTGTGTATGTTTTGCTCTCCCAGACTTCCACAATGAGTTCACATCAGAACTTTCCAAGTACTCCATTGTACATCCTCAGGTGATTGAAAGAGGGAAAAGAAGCATTGACAGCCTGCCACAGTCAAAACAGGTTGGTAAGAACTCGGCATCCTGGCACAATACCACTTTTTAATGTCCGATACCATAACAAAATCACAAACTCGAGTACCTTCCGATAAAAAATATTGACCCTTTTAAACTATGAAGCTGTTAACAACACATTTGTGCCATTTCAAACTGTTTCAAAGGCACAATTCTCAAAATTTGTTACAAATTCTACTTTAAAGAAGAAATAAACATCCTCAGCTAAAATGCTATTGCTGACTTTTATTTACATTTTTACAGTGAATTGTGCCACATATAGGATTGTATGGTATTTTATCCGTCCGATATCCAATCCAGTGATTTTTACCATATTAGTATCGTATAGGCTCATCCCTAGTAACAACCCTGGTTTAATAAAACTTTCACTGATGCTTTAACATGACTACACAAATGATGCACTTTATTTTTGCATTATAACAGAAAGATGGAGAGGAAACAATATCATATTCACTCAACATAAACAACAGGCATCACCTGCTTCGTCTAACGCCAAACAGGTATCTGAACAGAGTGAATTCATCATTTCATACTGACATTATAATCATTTCCTGTTGTTGTTCCACTTGTCACACATGTTTCATATTTATTCTCTTCTTGTCAGAGATTTTTTACATCCTAACTTAATTAACTCAACACTAAGAAGACATGTAAGTCGCCATATGCTTTTATTGGGGAGTTTTTATAACAGGGCTGGTTTGAACATCAACCCTGAGCCTGTTTTCTTTTTCTTGCCTTCTCTCAGGTGCACTGCTATTACCATGGAGTGGTGGAGGGATATGAAAATTCAATGGTTGCCCTCAGCACTTGCTCCGGCCTCAGGTTTGAATTGACTCTGCCTCTGGATTGACTTCCTCTATTTAGCAATGGAAGGAAAGGGACTGTTTGAACAGTTTAGTTTGTTGTAATATTTAACTCGTTCAACGTCCTTTTTGCTATGTTTATGTATGATTTTACATATATTTTCCCAGAATTGAGAATACACAATACACGAGACATACTGTCTGTGCAGTGTTTGATTGTTTCAAATATTGTTCTTTCTCAAGCTTCTAATCCAAGTAATCTTGAGTCCTACTGTTCCTCAAATTCTTTTTGCCAGTTGCAACACCACACCTTTTTCTTTCTCTTGGCCACGCGTTTACTGTAATGGTGTTTCTTCCCTGCACTGCTTCCCTGCAGGGGTGTTATCATGCTTGAAAATGAGACCTATGGACTTGAGCCTTTACCACAGTCGGCGACCAATGATCATATTCTGTACCTACTGAAGGATGTCCAGTCTGAGCCTGTCACTTGTGGAGTCCTCGGCGAGGCAGAGTCGATACAAAACCATGAAGCCTTTGACCCCGATCATTCGCTGACTTCACTGCTGCGGGTCAGGATGCTCACTGTGATCACATGAACAGTGTGAAGATATTTTAAAATGTATATTGGCTGAGGGTGGGAGTCAGTGCTCCTCCTTATTTTCTGTTTGTTGTTTTAACAGAGGAGGCGCAGTTTACCACAAACCAGTTTTGTGGAGTTGGCCTTGATAGCTGATAATCTCAGGGTGGGTGTGTATATCTATCTATGAAATTTCACTTTTGTGTGTGGCAGAGCAAGTTTTGTGAAATTTGTGTGTTCATTTCATTGACAGTATAATATATTGGAGAAAAATGAGACGGCGGTACGAGAAGAGTTGGTGGAAATGGCTAATCTGCTGGACTCGGTGAGATTTTGTAAATAAAAAAAACAGTGAACATTCCTGGTCGGGATGTTCTTCTTAATCATCGGCTTTTTATTTCTGATCTGTTCCAGTATTACAAACCACTGAATATCCGCGTGGTGCTCGTGGCCCTGGAGATTTTTAAGGATAGTAATCCTTTCAGTGTGGACGGCTCTGCGGGAGATGTGTTGAGGAACTTTGTTCAGTGGAGAAAAAGTACTCTCATACCAAAGATCAAGCACGACATTGGTCAGCTCATTGTGTAAGTAAAGCCGCTGGATGCCGATGTTTGACAGGCTGCATTCTTTGTATTCTGTAATTTGTGATTTGTGTCTTATTTGTCAGCGGTCAGCCTAACGCATATGAAGGGGGAGTGTTAGGAATGGCCTTCGTTGGTACCGTCTGTTCCGTGACAACCTCTGGAGGAATCAACGTGGTTAGTCCATCTCCCCTTTACCGTCTTCACACCAGCTGACACTGTGGTGCTTTGGCACCGTGAGTGTTTGTGTAGAAACTGACACCGTCTGCATTATTCATGGGAGGATCTATAAGTGCAGCTCATTTTCAGATGCTCGGAATAAGACGGTTAGTAGAGTCAAACAGGTAAGACTCGAACTCCGTCTTAAAGAGCTCCATGACGTGGCGTCTTCTTTTGTGTGACTGGATTCCTGATTTGTGTTGTGATTGTGTTTAGTTCTTTCTTTGATGTGAAGGAAGTGCTCATCTTTTCCCAGCATATAAAATTGTTTACAATGTCCCACCCATTTGGATCATAGTTTCTAAATATCAAGGACCATGGGGTTTTTTTCCACAATGAATACACTTTTGTTTAAGGAACATCATTGATTTAATAACTTTAATTTACATTTCAGAATCTTATTTATAGATATACCAGTGAAGGAGAATATTATCACTGAATGTACTTTTGGCTCTGTTCACAGTTCAACAACAGAAACCTGCCTTATGTTTCCACGGTTGTGGCTCACGAGATGGGGCATAACCTGGGCATGAATCACGATGACAGCAGGTGCAGCTGTGATGGGAAAAGCTGCATCATGTCAGCCGGTGCTAGGTAAAACATCTTCCATAGACAATGAAATTCAAGTCATAGTACATATTGTACAGTATTTGGTGCTTTTTTGCAACACCCTTATCATCTCACCTTGGCTTTTAGCCCTCAAAGTAAGAAAAATGGCAACCGTTCTGTTGTTTTTCTATTTAGTTTAATTAAATATCCATGTGTACACTGTACATGTGAGCCTTTACTGGTTCTATGTTATTTAATTGACCGTTTGCTGCTAGTTTTTTATTTATAATTTATTCCTTTCTAAACACAATTGTTAAGGCGATTAGGTAAAGGGTGTTTGTGTGAAGCACAAAACACACACTAATTTCACATTGAAGATTGTGGTGTTTACTGTTATGTCACAGGTTGTCAAGCGTAATATGTGTCAGGATGATATAGCCTCGTTTGGAGGTCATTCGTGTTGCACTGAAAACGACAGCTGCATAGACTCGTTTCACTCAACAAGGGGATGATAGAGGAGCAAATATGCCATGTCAAAGAGTGTTATGTCATAGCCAAATAGACATTTCCACTTATGGCTTTTCCTCTTACCTTACAGTGGATCCACCACTTTCAGCAGCTGCAGTGAACAAGACTTTGAGAGCTTGGTCCTTAGGGGAGGAGGCGTGTGTCTGCGAAACGAGCCCTCACCGTCCGATGTGATTGGCATACCTGAATGTGGCAATGGGCGGGTGGACAAAGGAGAAGAGTGCGACTGTGGCAAACCAGAGGTAGAGTTGTAGAGTCGTCTAGAAAGACACAAGAAGTTGCACAACTTAATGTTGTTGTGTAGTTGCTCTAATACATCCTTGTTACATAATGTCATTTACACAGTTTTCAGCCGTAATGACACACCTAAAACTACGTTTTTATGCCAACGTGTTTGATGTGACACCAGCAAATATGAATGTCTTAGGCCACCATTCTGTTTGTTGTTTCAGCAATGCTATAATTATCATATATAATTATTTTTCAAATAAACTAAACTAGACCAAAGGTATTTTTCTGATAGCTTGTCAGTGGTTTACGATCCAAAGCTCAAAAACAAGCTGCTAGAATTAAAAAATAGACATGAGCTTGTCCAATGAGTGACAGACACTGCCGTAGAGGAAGACACGTCTTCTCCTACTGGAGCTTTGTGACACGTACACAGACAAACGGACAGAGGCTGTGTTCACAAACCAGGACTATGAGGATTAGTAGGAAACTTTGCGTGAATGCTTCTTGGCGTTTTCAGTCAAGGAGGCAGGCGGTGACATCAGACTTAACCCACTCCATAGGTGAACCTGCAGGGCTTTCTGAAAGGATGAAATACAGAGACACAGTCTCATTGTGTGTTCAGCAATGTGGTTTTAATTCAACAGACATTTGTTTATATTTCAAACTTGTGCACGACAGATTTAAACCTGGAGTGGAGCCCTAATTCATGTCACTGGTTACACCTGTGTTTGTCCTATTATTTCATGTCCTAAATGGCTGCTGTCAAAAAGGTATATTCAAGACAATCACTCAATTTAAAGACCCACCTCGTCTCTTTAGCTTTTAACTTGGGTTGAATCTGGGCTTCTAGGTTGAGTGGGCAACCTCTTCTGTGCTCTATAAATACATTTGGCATTGTTTCGTGCACATATTGCATGAGTTTATCTCATTGGAAACCCACTTTTAGTCACATCATCCCATTCAAAATGTCAAAGATCACAGAATTTAACAGACATTCTAGTCATAATTTTGCATCAGCAAGGCCAACAACAAAACTGTTCTGGCCTAAGACTTTTTCACAATACTGGATAAACAATGTTTGTATAATATCAGTAGTATCAGTAAATCAAATAGAACCTTTTGGTGTAACATGAATGCAAATGAGAGGAAATGCACACAAGCCATGATGCAACTTAACTTGAAGTATTTTCAAGTATTGTACTTTCTGTCTTTTGAATGTGGTGGAAATGATTGTTCTTGTTTTTATTTCATACAGGAATGCAAGACAAAATGCTGTGATCCTGCCACCTGCAGATTTACATTCGGGTCTGCTTGTGCTCACGGAGAGTGCTGTGACAAATGTCAGGTCAGCACATGAGACTGGAGTTGTATCTATCTACCTACCTACCTACCTATCTTTCTTTCTGGGAAAACATTCTTTACACTTACACATGATGTATATTTTTGTTGCAGATCAAAGTGTCTGGAACGCCGTGCAGAAAGTCTATCAACACCTGTGATCTTCCTGAATACTGTGATGGCAAGGGAGCGTTCTGTCCCAACGACTTCTACATCATGGATGGCCTGCCTTGTGAAAACAACGTTGCATACTGCTTTGAAGGCAGATGCCAGACGTATGATTTCCAATGCAAACATCTCTTTGCACCAGGTACATTCAGTTATTTCTGAATATGTCATCCCAGAGTTCACCAGGAGGCTCGCCTCGCAAGTTATTGCTGAATGTCCCCTGTCATAAATATTTTATTTATCTTGGCTATTTTATCTTCACAGATCCAGCAACAAAGGCAGCAGATGCTTGTTTTCAACACGCAAATATTCAGGGAAACTTGTTTGGAAACTGTGGCATCACCAGCAACGGAAAGCACATCAAATGTGCTGTAGAGTAAGTACACATCACTTTTTTTATTCATAAATAATAGATCGCTAGAGTGTGACCCTCTGGGGGGAAAAAAACTGCAGCAGTAGCCATGTTACAATGAGGATTAGTTTCACAAGACTGAAACTCTTGAATCATTTATTGCAAAACACAGCTACACAAAGCCCACCTGTTCAAACGCTCTGTTGCAAATTTAAGATGTTTTGTCATATGAATTGGTTTTATTCGACTCATGGATACAACTATCTTTCTGTATTTCATTACATTTGTACATGTGTATGTACGTACAGTATGTACAGTCAATTTATTTAGCATTTAGTGTGGCATAAACCTGAGCTGTGTTTGTATGTTTTACAGACACTGTACATCGATAAGGAATTCATACAGTGCAATCTATGCTGCTTCTCTGTATTTGCTGATGTTGCTGTAACTTTTGTGTATTTTTTTGTTTTTGTTTGTGTTACCCTGAAGCGTTTGTATATGGGTATTTTGTCTTATTTTGTCAACCTACCTAGAGACAACAGATAGCCATAATCTGGCATATTTACATGTTGACGGGCATTAAAGTGCCTACTCAATGAATAGAATTCAGTTCTGAATAGATGAAAAAACTCTCTTAATCCTATACTGCAGACATGCCATGTGTGGAAAGGTGCAGTGCACTAATGTGGACGTCAACAACCCCCCACCCGGTGCCCATGTCAGTATCCAAGTAATCAATGGGTCAACTTGTGTGAATGCAGACTTCAACCTTGGTACGGATGTGTTGGATCCTGCCTATGTTAACCCTGGAAGTCCTTGTGGTGCAGGAAAGGTAAGCAGAGTTTGAAACTGGGAATTCATTGTGTGAGTGTACAAACCAGACAGATGGAATGTAACCAGGAACTTATGTGGATTGCCTTTGTTCTTCCATTGCGAAAGTGAACCAGATGACTCACAATGACTCAATTCAATTCTATTCATTACGTTTTTGTACCTCTCTTGCAGACCTGTGTGGATTTTAAGTGTGTTAATGCTTCTGCTCTGTTGCCCAACTTGGACTGTAACGCAAAGACCACCTGCAATGACCGAGGGGTAAAACTGCATCTTTATTACTTTCTTTACTAGTAACCAGCCACTGATAAAATGTCTGACTTCACTGCTGTAATGTTTTCTGCAGGCCTGTAATGACCAAGGACATTGTCACTGTAAAAATGGGTGGGCCCCACCCAACTGTGCCACGTCAGGACGAGGTGGCAGCATAGACAGTGGTCCAGCTCAGATAGGTGGGGTTAAATTGATTGTGTTTACTTTTCAAAACAAATAAGGTTCTCATTGAAAGTGTGTGACCTGCAGTTGTCGGTTGAAACATTTTCATTTACACCAGTGGAACAGAAACCATAAACATCATTTTAATTCACAGTAACTACAGTATAATGCATATTAGGAATGTGTGTATTGAGTTTTTTTGTTACTGTTTATTCACATTGACTTCAGACTACTCCCTGAGGAACGGCCTGTTGATCTTTTTCCTGTTGGTGGTTCCCATTCTGGTCCTTGTCATTCTGGTGCTGCTCTACGTCTTTAGGAGAAGCACCTTTGATCCTTGCCTGAAAAAAGGCCGCAGGTAAACATCAGTGTTTCTGGGCTGTAGTGTTGTAGTTTTTAGACCTGTCTAATATCATTTTCTAAAGGTTGTGGTCTCATCTCTGGCTTCAACACATTTTTACTCGGGTCTTATCTCACTCATAGAGGACTATGGATTATAAATTAACTTATAACAAGACCACAACTGATTTAATAGTATGTTATAATTGTATGTAAAAACTCTTGTCTTGTCTTGTCTTCAAATGCAACCAATAAAATATATATTAGAAAATGTTGCCACCTGCTCAGCCTCCCCACCTCCCTTTACACAAGGGTTAGGTTCATGAAGATGAGGAGAAAAAGCTTGTCAGTTTGGGTGTGGAGATGTCGCCAAATTGTTGTTTTTCCTTTCTTAAACTACATTGAATTCATTTGTATTGCAAACATGTTTCATCGTGGTACTGCTCCCTCACTGGATGAAGAAAGCTAGAGATGTGACAGCAGAGAGTGGAGATCAGTTATTGCTCTTTAAAATTTTGGAAAAATGTATCAACTACTATCTTTGCTATTCATTCTATTGTTGTTATAATCATTGCTTTATTACTACTTGTCTGTATTTGTATTTGTGAAGTGTTCTTTGGTATATGATTTTCATTACAGACTGAGATTATTATTTTATTTATTTATTAATTTGTTGTTGCTTTTACAGGTCAAATAATGGAAAAAATGGAAATGCTAATGGACAGCCTAACAGAAATGTTGAAACAGGTCCTACAACCCAGCCTCCAGTTCATTCTCCCCCTGTGGTATATATAATTTTTTTAATTACTATTGCAGGGAAGATGAAACGATACTTATTTTACAGTATTAAAACCAGGTTGTCATTACATGAAAAGTTGCAAATAGTAATGGAAGTAAATCAATAATAACTGATACTATACTAGTTTTTTTTTTGTTCAGTATATCCTTTGACTCTGACTATAAGACTTTTTTTTCTCATTGTAGCCTGGAAATTCAGTGGATACCTCACCTCCAAGTGCCAGGTATGAACTGTTGTAATTTCTTTATTCCATGTAATCCCTGTTGCCCTCACACATGCACAGCAATAGACACTTTTGCTTAGGCTTGACTTTTGGCAAAAGCAAACCTGCAACAGTTTTAACATTATTTTTACATAATTGGTCATTTTCAGGTATGGAGATCTGGACTATTGGAATATTGATGAGAGCATTGTCCCTACGCATCCAGCAGCACCTCGGCAGGGCCCCGGTGTCCCCAGACCAATACCATCCAATCGCAATGAATGATTCTCTTCTTACACTAAGTTATGAATCCATGAAGTTTACTGTAGGTTAACACTAAATGAAGAGAGGGTTTTAAATCATTATGTTAAAAAATTAAAATATATGCTCTCTGTAACTTGTCACTGGCACCTTTTTTAAGATATACTGTTGTCACATGGTGGCAGACGAAGCCGGGAAACGTGTATTTATTCACATGTATGTGTATATAATTGGATACTTCTTTATGTCTCACTGCAAATATGTGCAGATTAAGTATTTTGTAAATCTATTGTTTTGATTGATTTCTCCTCCAAAATTTGTAACATGTTTGATTTCCTGTTGATTGTAAGTATGAAATAAAAGTGACGTTGGATGTTTTAAAGTTTACTTAGTATTCATTTGTCTACATTTTGGAAAAATAAATTCTGTACCATGTGATGTACTGACACCGTGTTTGTTTGTTTAGATGCCCGGACTGTGTCTATGGCTACTGTTCCCAGGGTCCTCACAAACTTTTAAATACATTATAACATAAATTACATTAAGAAACATGTATATCCTTCATTCTAACAGGTGACACAGTCTGACTAATGTGATGCTGAAGAAAGTTTGAGGAATTTTTAGAGTCCCATTAATACAACTTATCTTGTAAGTGTAAGGACATCTCAACTCATAGTTATGAGATTAGGATCTTGATGAAATACAGTATTTTGGGGAAATTATGAGTTTGTTTAATATTAGGATTTTTTACTGATCCCCATGAAGAATAAATGGCTACTAAAAGAAGATGCTAAGAAGAAGGAAGGTAAGATGATATAAACCGATTTATAACAAATATAGCGCTGTAAAATAATAATATACAATGTTTATAGTGTAAAACTGACATCTTGGCAGTTTCTATGTTTTATTTGTATTGCCCTTGTGTGTTTTATTGGTTATATATTCCGTTTGATTGTTTTTATATTGCTTTTTGAGTTTACATTCATGTTTTATGTATGTATGCGAGTTACAGTACTTTGGTTAACTATGTTGTATTAAAATGTGCAGAAACGTTTCAACATTTCGCTGTTTTTGCAGAGCAGTTCTTGTAATGTGAGATGTTTTCCCACACAACTTATTTTTTTTACCTGCATGCTTGACTTAGTTGGCTTTTATTCTGAAAGAACTGTTGCCGGAAGTCTCGTTTTTGTCTCCTGTTTCGACGGCGGAAGTCAGCTGTTAACTGCAACAGGAGCACAACACAGTGGGAAACGTTTGAATATTAAATGGACTCTCTCAGTAAGGGCATGGCAGCGGAGGAGGGGACAGGTGTCGCTCGGACTCCGGTCTGTCTGTGTGTCCTCTGCGGGCTTCCTGCTTCCGGGAAGTCCACTCTGGCCCGCACGGTTCTGGGCAGCGCGGCACAGCTTGGATGGAGAGCCTCTGTTGTGTCGTACGATGACCTGATTCCGCAGCATGCTTTTCAGATCAGAGCCGTCCAGAACAGCGGTGCTCAACTGACTGAGGTGGTAAAGACACATTCACTGTTCTGTGAATTCAGTTTTCACACTGAGCCAGTGTACACTATACGTATGAGATTATCTGAGACATTTTTTTGTTTTTATTACATTTCAAAGTTGATAATTATTCGATTTAAAAGTGTGAATATGGGATTTTCAACAAGAACATTTCTCTAAAACTGTAGAGTAAAATGTCTGCTATCCAGTACACTAGATGTCAATGTGCTGAACATAACTTTTTCACTCTTCTTTATACAATTTTCTCTGTACAAAGTTCTCTGAAACATAGCTGTGATGATTTGCATTGTTTATTCCCATTCACAAATGTGCTTTCAAACTATTAATCTGTGAATTATGTTCTTGGTGAATTAAGTAGTTGTGTGGTCCGTAAAATGTCAGAGATTAATGAAAGATATCGATCAGTGCATCTCAAACCTCAAAATTTTGTTTTTTAAATAATTTGTAGACCACAACTCCCCCTGCAACTCTCCAGTGGAGGATAAAGTGGTAGAAAGTGGATGGATATAGTTTATAGACAAAAGAAACAAGGGATGGCTTGATATCACTTTTTTGTGTCCAATACTACTAGTGATATTGCATCCTCAAACATCTACGGATACTGACATCAGTCCGGTATCTATTTTAGAGACGTAATTCTCCAACTATGTAACAAATATTCTGCTCCCATAAAGGCGAAATAAGCAGCCCACAATATGACTAAGCTTAAAGGCTGTTGACAGTTTGTGCATAGTGAAGTATGCACTTTCACCATCACAATTAAGTAATCAAATATGGCGGTCACATGCAGTATATGCTTCATCGACTGTGAAAATGAAAGTTATTGTCCTTGTTTGTATTTCTCTGATGTTCCTTGTGCTTAAATATTCTCAGTATGGTGAAATTCTGGTTTCTCAACACATTAATCGATGAATTTCTCCTTCTCTAGCAAACTGAATGGAAGTTACACAGACACACAGTGTTGCAGTGCATTGAGCTGTTCCTTAAGACACCTGAGGTGATGGCAGAGCCGCCAAGCAGCTTTCAGATAAACGTAGACGCGTGGGAGCAGTGTGTCCGTGGTCTGCTGCGCCCTAAACCTATGGACCACTCTCAGACTGACCGGACACCACTGATCTTTATTTTGGATGACAACTTCTACTATCCGAGCATGAGATATGAAGTGTACCAACTTGCAAGAAAGTGTAAGTACCTTTATCCGTGTGAAAAAATCAAACTT
The DNA here is from genome assembly GCF_958295425.1 of Solea solea. Lineage (NCBI taxonomy): Eukaryota > Metazoa > Chordata > Actinopteri > Pleuronectiformes > Soleidae > Solea > Solea solea. The sequence continues at coordinate 12,623,361 of NC_081154.1, read as the reverse complement.
CACATTAAAATGTCCAGTGTAAAACATTGAGGAGGCTTTATTGGCAGAAATTGAACATACAAACCTAAAGTAAGCCTTTTATACAGTATTTATTTTATACAGAAGCCAACATCTTTCCCTGACATGTTTCTACAGCAGCCTGAATAGAAAAAAACCAGCAAGGCCCATGATTGTTTGTTTTAATTGGAAGCTAACTTTGCAAACATAGAAGAATAATATCCTTTCTTGGGAAAGGGAGGGGTGGGTGGAAGAGTCCTCCATTTGTTCCAATTTACAGTCTTAACCCTTCACAATCTCTCACTCACTGGACCTTTAAATCCTGATTGGAGCATATTGCAAGCACTTGAATGCTGCAGGAAATACAGTATTATCAAAAAACAGCCTTTTACACTAGAACAACATTGGCAACTACATGTTGACTATGATAAATTGGTGACTCCAAGCACTGAACAAAAACTCTCCTCCTGGATGACAAATCAGTTTAAAAATTAAACCTACATTGTGTCGTGTCCAAATTTGTGGGTTGTCGTTGCAGATTCACTGGGGTTCTGCCAGGTGTATCTACACTGTGATTTGGAGTCCTGTATCAACAGAAACCAGAGTAGACCTGAACCTGTTCCCACTGAGGTGATACTGGACATGGTGAAGCGTTTGGAGTCCCCAAACCCAGAGAAAAACCCATGGGAGGAGCTGAGCATTTTGCTCAACACGACAGACAAATTATCCACATGTGACATGTAAGACATTACAATGAGCAGATATGAATACTTATTATTAAAGTAATGCATAAGTTATTAATGAATTGTCTCTATGTGCTTGTCCTCAGCCAGAGGGTGATGGAGTTGATCTCCTCTTCACTGAGAAACCCGCTGAGCCCCATCGAGGACACCGCAGAACAAAAGGTGTGTCAGTCCCCTTTGTGTGAGTACATCTGTTTTTAAATATGCAAATACAGGAGTGGAGATAAGAGCTGTATTGTTGTCATACTGTGCAGGAAGCTGACCGTCTGAAATGTGCCATGAATGTTGTTCATCAAGCTGACCAGGCCTGTCGACGCCTCATCTCAGAAGCCATGAAGACAGCCAAAGGTCAGCTGAGAGCTTTTTAAACCACATACACTCCATGTTTTAGCCTGTAATTTGCAGCCCTGTGATGTAACGATGTCTCATCCCGTCTTCAGAAAATCACGTGTCTTCTGAGTATATGAGGTCTTTGGCCACACGGCTGAATGAAGCCAAGGCGACATTACTCTGCAGCCTGCGAGAGAAGGTGCTGCAAGAAACGTCCCTGGCTCAAGAAGAGGACATTGATGTGGAGCGCGTAGTGCAAAGAGCAGTGGATGTTTTTGACCGTGACAGAAAGGAAATCTTGATGAGAATCACTGGTGACCCTGAATGACTTTTTCCACACAAAAACACAATCATGAGGCATCACACAGCTTTGGAGACTTAATTGTTTACATTTAATCTTGCTTTTCAGCTTGTCAACCACTGTGGCACCGAGTGAAATAGTCTTGAAAATTGTATGGATTATTTAATTCATTTATTTAAAAAAAAAAACTACTTTTCATTTATTTTTTAAAACACATTTTCCTCCAAATCCATGTCCAACTCAAAATAAGCCACTGTGTAGTATCTATGTACCACAGTTTTTGCATCTGGAGTATGAAACGTTGATCAGGCATTTTAATTTTGTTAATCGGGATACATGACACACTTAAGATTAAGAGGGTTTATATTGCAGTTACCTCAGTCAATCACATTAAACAAATTTAGCTTCATCTTGACATTCAACTACAACTTAAAAATATGGTGAAATAAAATAACATTACAGTAAAGTTGCATCACAATAAGTCTTTAAGACACAGGGTTCTGAATCTTTACAGTGCCTCATAGCAGCTACAGCACTTTAAAGAAGTGGCTACAGTGACATTTTATTATACACAAAAGATTGATACATGACCACAAAACTATTCAAGACAGCTTAAAAAAGTTTTTTTTTTTTTTTAAAAAAGGTCTATCTCTATGATTACTGACCAATGACACTGGAGTTTATCAAAAAAACATGGATACAACTCCTTTTGTTACCAAACCAACCCATGCATGAGTGGTTAGTTCTATCTGGACGCTCAAATCTGATTTGATCAGTGTGGACAGAAGGACCGAAAAGATCTACTGTGAAGAAAAATATCTGATTTCCCTGCAGTCTGAACAAGGAATCACTTTTTGTGCTGTCCCCGCGCAAAATGGCAGGCAAAGTCGTATTTGTCTATGCACATGTGTCCACAGATGTTGCACTGGAATGGGTGTTCATAGCCGTGACAGCCCATGTGAATGGTATAGAGTATGTTGTCAGGAAAGTTAATATCACAGTGCTGGCAACTATGCATGAGCTGTTGGTCTGGTGTGGTCAGGGCAGGGGCGGGCGTGCTTGGCTGGCTGTTGCTGACACTCACAGAAAGAGCATTCATGTTGTTCTCGCAGCCGAGGCCAGGACCAGGACTGCCAGGTTCACAGCCAGAGGTGGGAAATACTTGTTTAGATGCCGACATCTGCACACCGTTTGAACACACTGCAAACTCTTCAGTAGAGACCTGATGTATGAGGATGGGTTTCTCGTCTTCTAAAGACTCCCTGTCTGGGGACACTGGAGTCTGAGACTCAGGGTGGAGGTCGGCCAATTGCCCAGCAAGTGTGGACAGTTGGTCCAGTGGGTTATTAAACGTCAAACCGTTGGAACCCCTATTAAGACCTTCATTCTCATCCATCTTGGGAAGGTTTTTATATTCACCGCCGCTCAAATGGGAGTGTAATTTGTGAGACAAGTCATTTAGATAATCCGTCTTTGGCATAGAGTTCGGGTTGAAATTGATGAGCAGTCGTCTGCTGAAGCCCATCGTGCCCGTCCTCTTTTGCAGGGTGCCCAGCATCCTCTTGTTGGCGAAAGCAGAGCGCACGACCCTCGTGGGCAGGAGTTTGTGGCGGCGGCGGCGATGGTGCGACAGGTTGCTGCGGTCGCTGCAGCGGAAGGCGCAGAGGTCACACTTATACGGCTTCTCTCCTGTATGCGAACGCATGTGGGCTTCCAAGTGGCGCTCATACGCTGAGGCGAATGGGCACAGCTGGCAGCGGTGAGGTTTTTCTCCTGGTTTATGGTAAGAAGGAAAAAAATGCAATGAGATAAACAAAGACAACAAGTTTTACTTGTCTAGTTTATGTAGACAATATTTGTAATGTAATTAAAGAATTTCTAACCATCATGATCATAATATAAGCTTCTCACATTTGAGAGGCCGGAACCACGTTTTTTTTTTTTTTTAATCACATGGGCAATGAGAAAATTTAACTGCAACTGTTACAAGTAACATACTATAAAGTGTGAGAGGTTCATGGGGGTTGTAAAGCCTGTTTGACTTCAACAGTAGATTGTTTTTAATAATAATTTTTATATGTTGATAGCTCGAATAGAATAATCCTTAGGTTTTCTCAAAGAAGACAGCTGTGGAAATTTATCCTGAGAGTTGTTGAGTGTTTGTTAATGACCCCTTCATTGAGAGCCACTAGTATGTGACCACTCCTTCAGCACCAGTATTGTTTCTAATAAAAGTTCTTGGGCCTGGCATTGTCTTTGTGAACAGATGCAGAGGAAATACTGACCCGTGTGGATGCGGATGTGCTCTGTTAAACGAGCCACGCCTTTGTTGGTATAGCTGCAGTAGCTACACTTGTACTTTCCATCGAAGGTTCTCTCCAGTCCGTCCATCTGCACGTCTGACCCTTCCTCCATAGAGAGATTCACCTCTGCCGACGGAGGGTCCAGACCATTCTGTTCACTCCTGGGTGCAGCTAGAAACAAACAAGCAAGGCATACTAGTCAGAACCCTAGGGTTCTCACTAGGGCTGAACGATATATCGTTATCGTATCGCTATCGAGATATGAACATTCAAGATATTAATATCGAAAAAGCAACGATATAAACAATATAGATTTTCCCCCTCGCTCGCCCTGCATGTACAGCTCTGGCGGTCAAAGTAAACTTCATTTTTACGATTGCACTTGAATGCACCACTACGGCCAGCCAACCACAAACCTTATTTCATGCTTGCTGTGGATCGACAGCTGAAGCTAACCAATGACAAACATAGGAGGGCGGGCGGTAGACGGAGACTGAGACGCGCACACACACACAGGACATACACAGCGGGAAAGAAAGTGACATGAGCGCGGAAGATAATGCGGCCGGTGGCGATTTTGTGCCAAAACATAAATCATCGTATTTTGGATTTAAAAAGGATGATGTCAACCAGAGCGAGGTGTTGTGCAGGTCGTGCTTAGCGAAAATTGCGACGAAGCAAGGTAGCACAACAAACATGTTTCACCACCTGAAACAACACCATCGCGTGCTGCACGAAGAGTGTATTACAATGAGAGAAACACCGGGGACTTCTCAGTCATTCCAAAAGAAGCCCAAGCAAAGTGTGTTTACTGATGCGTTCCGTAGCGTTACACCGTATGAGTCGACGTCTACCAGACATAAAGGCGTTACAGACGCTATAACATACCACATTGCAAAAGACATGGTACCCGTGTACACAGTCTCACAGTGAGTTCTCATCAATAAAACTACACTTTCCATCTGGAAAGTTTCCACAGTCTTTTGTATCATGATGTTTTTATTTTTCTGAAAAATGCTTGGTTTTCACCGAACCCGTAGTCATATCGTATCCTATCGATATCGAGATATCTGGCATGAATATCGAGATATGAAATTTTGTCCATATCGTTCAGCCCTAGTTCTCACTAGAATGCATTGCAAAGCAAGCATCTCTTGTAATCCTCCCGGCGTTTATTCTGCTTCTTCTTCTCGCGCCCCCAAAAAGTTTGGCACGCTTCTCCTCCCGCAGTTTTCAGAAACCCCCAACACAAGTTACATACTTACTTTACGTTACTTTATCGTCTTACCATTTTCCTGGGGAAAAAACAGTGCTTTGATATGTGTAGAGGTGTAAAATAACAGGTTACATTTATCAAGACACTGGGATCACGTATTTTTAGTGCAGTTCCAAAAAATGTCAGTAGTTGGCTGTAAACAACTGAAATGGATGTTTCACTTCTCATCTAAGAGGCTTCTTCAGTTCTGACTACCTGGTGGAATAATTCAGGTTTTTAGCCTGTAGGATGGATACCTGTCCAGAGAACTGTTAAACAATGCAGGTCATTCTCCCCCTGATCCAGTTTCAGGATGTTAGTTTCACCTGAGTCAAGGCGTGAAATTTATATGTGAGAAACCAAACATCCACTGCATAAATGCATGGTACAGCACAGAAGTGCCAGTTCATCTGGACAGGGCTTAGCTGTCCACCTGCATCTAAAGGACAAAGAACACTCTTTTAATGCTGAGAATGTACACATTCTGGCCAGAGAGGACAGATGGTGTAAAAGAGAAGTGAAAGAAGCCCTGAACATAAACCTGGAGAAACCATCACTCAACAGAGGAGAGGGCCTAATACACCAGCTATCAGCGACATCAACACTCACACACAGAACAACAAAGGTGCACTCCAAGCACCTTTACACGCACACAATAGCAGACTGTGTTTCTCAGGTGACCCTTACGTCCCTCTTTCACCCCTCAACTCAGGTCAAATTAAAAACCTGAAACTGGATCAGAGGGAGAATGACCTGCATTGTTTAACAGCTGTCTACACAGGTATTCAGAGGTGAAAAACCTGCATTTTCACACCAGCCAGTCAAATTGAAATAGTCTCTAGGATGGAATGTGTGGAGTTTTATTTAACTTTAATGCACAAAAACAACATAATAGTAACATTTTTAACTACATTTTACGTTTTAAAATGTTTGATGGGGGCTCATTACATCTCCCTAAACATTTGAAGTGTCTGTCAACATGTTTTCTTTTGTTATTGCACTTTAAATAACAATTACTTCACAACTTAAATGTATATCCCCCTATGCTTTTTTAGACAGGTAGTTTACCAAAGTAAAATCTCATCAAAGGAAAATCGGTTTTACTTGATTGAAATATATTAGTACACTTTCCACCTCTGATCATTGTATGCATTTTAATATAGTCCATCTCACCGGCTTGAAATGTCTCCGCTGACTCTTTCTCTCCACAAACAGAGCCTGAGATCATGTTGACATGTTGAGTTTGCTGTGTCAGGTACTCCTGAAATTCCTTCACAAAATCCACAGGCTCGGTTTTTATCTCCTCCATTTCGTCCCAATGTGTCGAAGCTGAAAAAGATGACTAACGGAGGTTGGTGGTCAGGTCAGGCATGTGATAACTAAGCTTTCATATTTGAAAACACAACCTACAGTGGCTAACGAAACTAGCTGTCTATGAAACACATTAGCTCACGGGCGTTAAAATAGCACTAGGCGCTGTCTAACACCGACTGTTTGACACCATATTCAACAAATTCTATAACTACCATTTCAGCAAATGAATAACATAAACGCGAAACAGAGGAGAAACGCGGAAATCGAACCCTAAGCATTAATTGTGAGTTATGTTACCAGGTGAACGAATGCCTGACCGATTCAGTTGAGGCTTCTGTGTTCCGTGTGCACATAAACGCAACTGTTGCATTCACGGACCGTTAGTAAAACATACCCTAAGTGCTCGCGTCTCTCGCACGAGTGGTGTCTTCCCTGCATATTACATAAAAAAAACAACAATAGTGATAAATATAATCACGAGTGACAGCTTAAAATATTTTTGCATCTAATTAACTATATATTGCCATTATTGTGTTTCATTGTACACGTACACACATGTATGTGAATCGTACAGGAGGTACTTGAAGGCAGCATGTGAACATTGTGTAACTTGCTCAGTATGGCTGCCCCGCTGGTCAAGAGTTTCCTAAAGGTGAGGACGAATAATCACATCATTCATAATTTAATTTTCACAGTTACTGCACTTGTTTTTAACATTTGCATCTGTAACAGCCATCTATATTTGAGCAACCTATTTGGCTCTTGTTCACGCAAGGTTTCAAGCTAACAGAGTAAGGGCTAACATTAGCAGAATCACTCCAAGCTATGTGTTTTGTTTCTGTCCCCTAGAAAAAAATAACAGGCAGCAAAACACAGTCAGTGCTGTTATCAGTGGCCTAATGATGATGAAACAAGTTGACTAATTTACCTAAAGTGAAATAAGAAATATTTATAAAACGTGCGTTGTGATGTGTTTCTCTACACTTGCTTTTCTTCTGATCAGAATCAGAATCAGAAGAGCTTTATTGCCAAGTACGATTTGCACATACAAGGAATTTGTTCTGGTGTCATTGGTGCATAACAAGCATACAACATTTTAAAAAGTTAAGTGAACAGTATTAACACTTTCACTGATGGTGAAAGTGTTAATGAAATTCTAAATATATACATATGGCTCTATTTTTAAGTTTCAAATTCCATGCATTTGGTTATGTTAAGACATAAACAGTAGTTGCTAACTCAAACAATAAAGTAAAATGTTTATGTTTATGGCATGTATATTTTACCTATTGATATGCGTTTTGCAGTCTGTTTTCTTGTTCAACCTTGTTCTCTGTTTCAGTCTTGCAGACAGATCTCTCGACCATGGGGAACATGCCAGACTGGATGGAGGAGAATGTGCAGCAGTTCGGCCCCAGATGTGGCTGCACACCAGGCAGCAGCAGGGGCAGTGTCTTTCCCTCCTCTGCAGACTTATTCAGAGGAGGAAAGCATGATGAGGGAAGCAGGTGAGCAGCATCAGCGTGTTATCATCTCTCCTGTTGACGATAGTTCGAGACAGAAAATTAAACATCTGTGTTTTTGTCTGACAGTGAAAAAATATGCACAGGAGCGCATTGCTCCATTCGTGTCGAAGATGGATGAGAATTCTGCCATGGACAAGGAAGTGATCGACTCTCTCTTTGAACAGGGTGTATGTATTTCCAGTATCATTACATTTTAGGTCATTGCCATGACTGAACAACTTCGCTAAAATATCTATTTGCAATTGTTTTTCATACATTGCAATGCGATTTGAATTGTGATATTTAATTATTTGAAGTCAAGCTTCATCATAATACTTTCTGGGTTAAAGAATTGATAATAAGATAACATTACCACAGGAGATACCATCAAAATATTAAATACTATACTATAATGCAAGGATAACAACTTAATGATATGAGCTGAAATGAAGCCTTTGTAATTGCTTGTCTGGTTTTTGTTTATTTATTCTAATCTATGAATTGAATCTTTTATTGCATTTTCACAGCTCATGGGCATTGAGATTGACCCAGAATATGGCGGCACTGGCTCTACATTCTTCTCCTCCATTCTGGTTATTGAGGAGTTGGCGAAGGTGGATCCTTCCGTGGCTGTTCTCTGTGATATCCAGAACACACTCATTAACACACTGTTCTCCAAACTGGGGACACCCGCACAGAAAGAGCAGTACCTCAGCCGACTGTCAACAGACATGGTGAGCAAATAGACTTCCTCTGAAGTGTCCTCCAGAATGAAGCACTGTTTTTGTTACTGTTGGTTAAATCATGTGGTGCCATGACAAAAACCATGTTCCTAGGTGAATATTTAGTCAATTTGATATGTATCACATATATGGCTGTGCATTTTCTGCACTACATCATGTGCCTCCATCATGTCTCACAGATTGGAAGCTTCTGTCTCTCTGAAGCAGAGTCAGGGAGTGACGCCTTCTCTCTGAAGACACGTGCAGAGAAACACAAGGACTTTTACATCATCAATGGATCCAAGATGTGGATCAGTAATGCGGAGCATGCAGGTGTATTCCTGGTGATGGCCAACGCTGACTTGTCTGCCGTGAGTAACTGACCACCTTTTAATGTATTGGGTTGTATTTGTTATTTCTCCATCTTGTCTCATTTGCCTGCATCCATAACAAGTTGCACAACACAAAGTAACCGCAAATTATGATTATTCTCAGTCCTGCATATCCACTCTCCTTTTTTACACACCCTTGCATAGCATGTTCTATTTAAATCCAACTATAATATGTACTTAATATGGTTATCTTGTTCTCTATATTAAGAAATGACTTTTTAATGATTTAAAAGGTGTAGAGCTGCGAGTTTTAGTGTAGACGTTACTTCCTCCAGAGTAAATGATGACAAAAGAATAGCAACTTAAGACTAAATATCTCATATGTCGGAAAAGAGTGATAAATATCAAATGTAATTGCACAGAGGGTAGTATCTTGTCTTAATATGTATTATTTGTGGAACCAAAGGTCTAAAATTCAGCAATAGAAAACAAAATAAAAGAGAAAAAACATCACATTTACTAAGCTAGACTCAGATAGTGTTTGATAGTTGTGCTTTAAAAACAACTTATCAAATAACTGATGACCAGAACAAGTGTCTGTTGGAAAGAGACTTAATTGGTCGATAATTTCAGCTCTTAACTACTTCATCAGACTGATGTCGGATCCAAATCAAGACATTGCTTACTCAAAAGTAGTTTTTAATCACAGGCATATGTAAATTACCACTATATTACTTTGGAATCAATGCTACGTTCACACCCTGTTGGTCAAATGCTTGTGAAACCTTTATTAGAATGTGTACTGATTAACAGGGATACAAAGGCATCACCTGCTTCATCGTGGACCGAGACACTGAGGGGCTTGAGATTGGCAAAAAGGAGAACAAGCTTGGCCTGCGTGCGTCCTCCACCTGCCCGCTCAACTTTGACAATGTCAAGGTACGACCAACACATTGTGATTTCTTTAATGAGAAACAGATACACACTGACTTTCTGCTGTTCACTGTAGGTACCAGAGAAGAACATTTTGGGACAGATGGGTCACGGGTACAAGTATGCCATCGGAATGCTGAATGAGGGCCGGATAGGAATAGCCGGTCAGGTAAACCATGAGACATTTTGTCAAAACCAGCCAAATGTGCTCTTTTGAAGATTATAGTGGGTAAAATAAAACCTTTGTGTTTTTCAGATGCTTGGACTGGCACAGGGTTGCTTTGACCACACCATTCCTTACACCAGACAGCGAACGCAGTTTGGAAAACGCATCTTTGACTTCCAGGTGAGCGCCTCTCATTATTTTACCATAACATGTTTGTCATTATCTCCTTTTGACGTGGGGACCAATGCAACGCCCAGTAAGTGCTTGTGTGATTGTGGCACTCTTTGAACTCCAGGGCATGCAGCACCAAATCGCCCACGTAGCAACACAGATTGAAGCAGCTCGGCTGCTGACGTACAACGCCGCTCGTCTGAAGGAAGCTGGGAGATCTTTCATCAAGGAGGCCTGCATGGCTAAGTACTTCACTTCAGAGGTGAGCTTCCTGATTCACTGACTAATGTTTTGAGACTCTGCAGCTTCTGGATATTTACCTTGTTCTGACTTGGTATTAACATCTGTCCTGAGTGATTTCCTCCACTGTCTTAGATCACATGGGGCAAGCAGACAAGATTCTATTACTGCTCTGAGAAGCAAAATAGTTCCATTCAATAAAAATATGGCCAAAGATTGTTGGTCAACCTTTGCAGAGCCTAAATGAATCAGCCTACCATAACAACATTGTCTGTGGTTGTAATGTTGTTTGTTCTGTGTATGAATTATTACCATCAAACATTAGATTCAGGGTTTGTGCAGTTTAATAGGATCAGATTGAAGTGAGCTTTTGTGCATCACTCCATCCTAAAACTTCATGAAAAACATAAATCAAGGCCAAACACATGATGACAGGATTTTTCTCTCGTTGCTGTGATTGTGTGTTTAATTGTATCATGTGCTCAGTTGTAATATGTCGAATAGTATTATGTGATTCATCTCTAGTGTGACATTGCAAATGGAGTTGCTCTGTCAAAAAAAGATGCTAGAAAGGTTTTAGACATCCGTCTAACAATTCAAGTGTTTATCTTTCATCTTTATCTCATCTCTGATCTGTGCATCTATGAACGCACACCAGTGTGTCGACCGTTACAATAGACAAAAAAAGGGATTTTAATGCTAGGTGTGAACAGTTGTACTTAATTTACACTGTCCACTTGTGATCCTGTCTCTCATGTCGGATGTGAACACCAGGTCTGAACAGAGCCATTATCATAATGAGGTTTATTTGGTCCATGATTCTATACATTTATACCACCCACCCTTTCACTTAACATTTACATATATCCGCAGTTCACCTGTGAAGTGTGGCCGGTCAAACTGCTCCATATTATAATGAGTGTCAGAGAAATGGCAGTAAAACTACTCAGAAAAATCATATTATATGCAAATTTGCTCTGGTTGCAATAACATTGTGAATTGGGCTGCAATGCTTCAGCATGTTTAACAGGTAGGTCCCCAAATAAACAGTATGTGGTGTTGTCATCTTTTCCTATGTAGCCTTGTAAATAAAAATGTAATGGCTGTCTTCATACACTGTTGTGTTTGATCTTCCTCAGGTTGCGACACTAACCACCTCCAAGTGCATTGAATGGATGGGAGGGGTGGGCTTCACCAAGGACTACCCCATCGAGAAATACTACAGAGACTGTAAAATTGGTGAGATTATGAACCGCTGAACAAATACTGTGATGGCATTTTTGTTTAGATGACAGGTGTTTGAGGTAAATGCGACTAAAACTACAACGTGGGGAAGGTCACAACTCACGAGGGCTGTGGGAAGGTCGGGTGTGACTGTCTGTGATTGGATCACAGTGGGGGGTGGAGAGAAGGGGCTGACAGTAATCAGACACTACAGGAATTCTCCCCTCCGAGTGTCATTATACCAACACACAGCCAAGGAAACTGTTGGGGCAAAATGCTACTTTCCCTTTCATCACCTTCATTTTGGCTCCTCAGCTCTCCAGCTGGAGCTGTGGCAGAGCGAGCTACATAATAAGCCCGCTTGTGTCACGATAGTGAAAGCTGAAGGATTGTCAACTGAGCAGGGGAATTTGACAGAACCTGACCTTGTTGTTGACCTTTGTTCTCATGCTTTATTTTGCCCTTCTTTGCAGGCACCATTTATGAGGGCACATCAAATATCCAGCTCTCCAGTATGGCCAAGTTCATTGACAAGGAGTATGACCACTGAAAGAATCCGACCAGAACTCGATCATTTGCACTCTGACATGTTACACTCCCTATTTGTTTCTCTACGATGACTTTGGAGTGGTTTGCTGTTGACCTGGTTTCACGGGTGGTTCTGTTACATTTAAAACTTGTAAAGTAGTTCCTGCCATTGGTGCAGGTGGTATTTGTTTCTTTTGCCTTCTAACAGTTTAAAAAATTCCTCTATACTACTTTTTGGGCATATATGTCTTCTTTTTTTTTTTTGATCAATCCTGGGATGTAATGTGTTTCCCTAAATGATTCAGTGGTTATGACTGAGATCAAGGACTTAAAAGTGTGTTGTATTTGCAAGATAATATAGAGATTCTGAGTAAAACTTTATACAAAGGAAAATATCTAATTGCGATTTTACTGACAGATATCACAACTACAACTCAATTAGCCTTATCATTTTTATGTCTAGCTGCCGTTCACTGCAAGGATCACAATGTTTCAATGCCAAGTCCATCTTAATGAGGAGTTTTCTTAGGATGTTTAGTGTGTAATAGATTGAAAACATGACATGAGAAAACAAATTATGTAAAAATGTCCAATGGGCAGCCATGGCCAAGTAGAAAGAGAACTTAACTGGAGGGTTGCCAGTTTGAGTCCCCACCAGGTCGAAGGGCTGGGGTACTCCTGAGCAAGGCACCCAACCCCCATTGTTCCCCAGGTGCTGCTCAGTGGCTGCCCACTGCTCTTGTTTCTAGTAGAGGTTGGGTTAAACGTAGCAGTTCTGATTGAAAGCAATTCAAGCTCCATAGTCACATTAAATTTGTTGAATTAGAAAAAAATGTGAAAAGTAAAGAACAACTGTAAAATAATACTTTTTCCAGAGTCAATCGTTATCATTTCATGTTCTTTCTATTTGCAGACTGATACAAGTTTCTGTCACTAGATGGCAGTATTCTCCTGAGTGACAGCAGCTCTATTGTCTGACGTGATGCTGCTTCTTGCTTCTCACAGTGCACGAGAAGTCATTTACTATAACTCCTGTCAGCTCTAATGATATTTAATACCAAATTCATTATGCCTGCAGTGCATAACTGCTGCACTGATCATTTTTCAGGTGAGATAATGTTTGTCACATGTCGTGTTTAAATAAGGTCTATTGTTCTGCACTCAACAAAATGGGTCCAAATTATCAGACAAACCTTTAAGCATAGTTGTTCATGACCCATCACAATATATGACCCATCTCTCTCTCTCTCTCTCTCTCTCTCTCTCTCTCTCTCTCTCTCTCTCTCTCTCTCTCTCTCTCTATATATATATATATACACACATGTAAAAAAAAGTCAGCTTGTAATTGCTGCTGTGAGATAAACTGACGGTGTTGAAACCAGATTTAGACATGTTAAAAATCCCATTAACTTAATAGATATCATCATCATATGAATACATAATAACCATAGAAGATTATGTCATTCATCACGTGGATTTAACAGAGAAACAAAGCCCTTGTTCTCTACAATACCTAGACAAATTGACTGTATTTAAAAAGAGCAATACATTCTATTAATTCTATTTATTGATCATCACTGACACTCAAAAACATGCACAGACAAGGTCTCAATCTCACTTGAAAGAGATTCTGATCTCAATTAGACTTCAAAATAAAGGTTAAAATTTAGGTTTTCTGTTTTGAAAATGTGTTTATGTATGGTTATGACGTGCCATCTGGTTTCAAAGAGTGTTTTCCATATAGGAAATTTTGTGATGTACAGATATAAACCTATACTTCTGATTGACACGAAAACAGTGGTCTTTTCATGACTGAGAAGTGAACAGGATTGAAATGGTTCCTCAGACAGACATGTTATTTAATATGTCTCATTAGCAAGATCAGATCCATGTGTCCAAAATCCCTTTAATGACAGAGATGTAAAAGGGAAACAGAGGCCTGTGTCTGAGTGTCCTCATCTTTTCCACCTCTAACCCACTCTGACTTGTTCTTTCTGTTGAACGAGCCCCTGTTTAATGAACACAATCTGATGTAAAACCACAGCTTTTCACTTTTTTTTGCTTTGAATTGGCAAGCACAGCTCGGCCAGCCTCCTTCTCCGCCTCCCCCCCATCTTTAACACAGCCATGAGACCTCTAATTATGCAGGGATTCAAGTGGCTTTCCACAAAACACAGTGTTGTCCTTCAGAGCTGGAGAGCGCTCCATGAGCGGAAAGGACAGGCTGCATGTTTGCAGGTTGAGCAAATTCAATTTGTTTGATTACTTCACTACATCTGCTTCAGCTTTGGTTGATGAATGATGAATCTTAAATGAAGCCCATGTTGTTTTATTTTTATTATTATTATAATATTTCTTTTAGGTTTTCTTCCTGATTTCTGGCCACACATGGATTGTGTGTGAGAGCCAACTTTCACCCAAAGATGTGTCCAGAATAGTGCCTTTTCATCACTGACCAGGAGGTTACAGATTTGTGTGCAAATATATTCAATTATTCTTTATTCACCCAAAGGGGATTTTTTTTTTTACTACATTGCAGACAACAACAGCTAACAGAGAATAAGAAAGAATTGTGCACCTGCTCTGATAAATGAATGCTGCACCTGCCCTAAATATAAAAAATGAGATTAACATGTAATAAAAACCTGATAAAACACTTAAAACAACAAGGCCTCAAAAACCATGTCATATATGTTGGGAGTTTGACACAGTTGATGTATCAGCTGTATTTAAGATTCAACAGTCCTATAGAATAGACTAGAATTGTATTTAAATATGGACAATACAGTTAACTTTGTCTGCTTTTGTGTCCACATGTTTGTATAGTAATCAGATAACAATCGGCTTATTGCATATGTAACCTGCTGTGTCCAAGCACCGTGCGTTATTATGACAGTGATATGTGACAGTAACAAGACTCGTTGTTTCATTGCATGACACCACCTGCTGCCTCTGTGGCTCTGCAGGCTCCTCTCTGTTCAGAACTGATTTGAAAAGCCTTTATCACAATGGTAAGCATTCAATTTGATGTTGCGCCTGTGGCACTTCCTGCCTAATAACATTACACTGAAGTCAATGAGCTACGGTGCAGGTGAAGCGCACAGTGCATGTAACCTTCCTGTTGCGCACACACAGGTGGAGCAGGGACGTTAAATACAGCAGATTGGTGACGTGGTGCATCAGTAAATAATGCTTAAAAAACACACTAGTACCTTTAGAGAAATTCCTATCTTTTATTACAGCTTTAATAATGTACTGTGCTTTGCAGCATTAATGCGTAAAATATGCTTCACATTTGTGCCAATTTGCGTAAAGCTCCGCCTTTATGTGTGAAGCTCTGAACCATTTATTCAATTTACTGACCAGTGATTGCGCCCAAAGCGCACGTCCCTGAAAGACAGTTTCCTCTTTAATGTAATTGGATGATAAATGTGTCTGTGTGTGTGTGTGTGTGTGCTGCTGCTGCTGCTGCTGAGCCCGGAGCCAAAACGCTTGCGCGGCCTTTCTCTTTTGAGTCTATTCTCGTCACAACCCCCCGAGGTTTCATCTCAAATCCCATTTGCTGTTTTACCTGCCCAATCGCAGAGACCGAGCGCGTTTTAACTTGGATGGCATCTTTTATTCTCATCATTAGTCTGCATCCATCCGGCGCGCGCATGACGCACTCATCTCTGCGCTCTCGCTGATCAGGAGCTGGACGCGGCGGCTTCGTGAGACTTTTAATCTCACCTCTCTGTCTCAGTTTTTTGCTGAAGAGCTTTTTGTCAGCTGTTTTTTTTTTTTGATGGTGATCCAAACCGGACAGTAAACGGTGATGGCGGAATCTGACACGCAAGAGACTCGCCAACCCGCAAAAGACTCGCCGTTCTCCATAAAGAACCTGCTGAACATCGAGGACAAACCCACCAAGCCGAAAAGCTTACTGGGCTCGACCAAAGGAGTGTTTGAGGGCAGCATCTTCTCTCGCCTCGGTGACTTACCTTTCCCTCGGTTTGAGCTGCCCACGCAGAGGATTGGACTCTCGGGACAGTATTTGGAGAGAGCGTCCACCTGGTGGTACCCGTACACGCTTGGGGCTCATCTGAGAACCAGCGGTAAATAGTATTAAGTACTAGAACTCAATTGAATATTTTGAATTAAGATTCAAGAAGTTGAATTCAAGAAATTGAAATTGCAATAATTAGTTGCTTAATTGCCCATAAACAGCATATCATAAAAGAACATGCATATTCAGGAAAATATAGAACGAATTGTTTAGATTGTCAAATTTACTGTATCAACTGTCACTAAATACTGTAAAAAATAATCTTTTTTTGCAGGGTCTGAGAAGGCCAACCCGAGGGAGGCATCCCCGGCACCGGACAGGCGCTCCCCGGATCTCCACAAAAGTGACCAAGATGTCAAAGAGGAAAGCGCCGACGACGACATCACTCTGGATGAAAGTGACGCGGAGGAGCCAAAGAGAGAAGTGGACCACGGCGGCGACGACTGGAGGAAAAAGACGGACGATTTGGACTCGGAGAAGAAGCCCTGTCGGAAGAAAAAGACGCGCACGGTGTTCTCCAGGAGCCAGGTCTTCCAGCTGGAGTCCACCTTCGACATCAAGCGCTACCTGAGCAGCTCGGAGCGCGCGGGCCTGGCCGCGTCCCTGCACCTGACCGAGACGCAGGTCAAGATCTGGTTCCAGAACCGCAGGAATAAGTGGAAACGGCAGCTGGCCGCGGAGCTGGAGGCGGCGAACCTGAGTCATGCGGCGGCGCAAAGGATTGTGCGCGTCCCGATACTTTACCACGAGCACGGAGCCGCAGAGTCGAGCGGGGGCCCCGCATCAAACTCACCGGGCAGCCAGTCACTGCTGCCGTTTCCACACCACATGTACTATTCCCACCCGATGCCACTGCTGAGGCCTGTTTAACACTGACTCTGTCATGATGAGCTGTACATAGGTTTTTAAGTCAGTGAGCCTTCATGATGAAATACCATTTTGTATATTTTGTACATTCAACGGACCAAATGTTGGGTTATTATTATTATTGTTGTTATATTATTATTATTCACTCTTTATTCTGCTACATTCCCTATTACAACACACCGTTTAATATTATTATTATTATTATTATTATTATTATTATTGTTATTATTTTAAAGGAAGTGAATGAATATATTTAAACATTTTCCGTTAAAAAATTGATTTGTTTACTGTCCCAGTGTGTTCCACAGAGATTTGTGTCAGTGTTATAGCAAATAAATGTGGAATTCAATATTTTGATATTTTTCAATATTGTGCAATATACTTCACGCCAGACTATTCCATTCTATATGTCACATATAGTTTTATTTTACAGAATAACCCCCTTTTTCTTTTAATGTAATAGTGAGGACAATCATTCGATCCTTGAGAAAACGGAAAAAAAATACAGCAGATTTGTTTTTGGGGGACAGTGTTATTGTTTTCATGATGCAAAAAATTTGCAAGTGTTTTTAAAGCCATGAAAGAGCCAAAACAGCCTTTATGTGTGTGTCTGACTGTGTGTGTGTGTGTGTGTGTGTTCTATTCCCCCTCCTCTTATATTGTTATTGAAAATCTGTACATTAAATTGTCTTATACGCTCAGTAAAAAAAATCTGTTCCAAACCAGAACTATGTATATACTTTATATGTCACAGTGATGTAAATGTTCATTTGAGAAATGTCTTAAAATAATCGTTGTGAGGATGGAGTGATTTTATTTTTCAAATATTTGAGACGAAGATGTGACACACGGCGAGTTTTTTTTTCTTACATGGATCACATAATAAATCATCATAGTGGAGTCGTTTTAAAATGCGAGGGTCGTATATAATTTTCGATCTGATAAAAAGATATTTTTTCTCCCAGTTCAGTCCTAATTCATCTGAAGAGTCATTATTTGTTATTTCCAACAATAAGATAGTGATGATGGTATTATTATAATTATTATGAATAATTTGTTTAAATAAAAAGACAAATTCTATCAGTTAAAAAGAAAATTATTATTTAATTTTAATAACATTTATTTTAGATGTTTTTTTTCTACTTGTGTGTGTCTGAGAAGAGGACTACTGCATGACGAGCTGGTCCATATTTTTACAATTTTATTATTTATTAGAACTCTATAGGCAAATTAATGATAAAAATTACACTCAAAATAAATTTAGATACTTTTCAATTATACAACAGCTTAATAAAGACAGCATGGGTATACTAACAGCTACCATGGCAAGCTACTGTAGGCTAAGTAGATGTATTTTTATTGTGTGTTTTTATACATAGCAACTTTTAACTCAACTAGTAACTAGTAACTCAAGCGTTGGCGCGTGCATGCGCGTGCGCGCGCGTGTGTCATCCGTCACGTGATCTAAGCCGAGGCAACGGAAAGAGCGTTGGGCTCCAATCACATCGCAGGCGGGAATTCGAATATTCGTTTCGACCAATCAGCGCGCTTCCCTACCGATCAGCAAAGCAGCTCTTCTCCTCAGTGTGGTGTTAGCTTCACGTAGCCACGCTTTGCTCTTTGACTTTGTCTATCTTATGTTTGGAAATAGTATCGTAAAACAGGCATAATAATAACAATAAGGCGTGTGAAACAACCGAATACACTTCCTCTGATTCACACCCTAACTAAGCGGTAAGTAAAACGAAATTGCGACGACCACAGCTTAGTTTATAGTCCGCGTTGTCCTCACTGTTAGCAAACACCGCCGGTAGCATTAGCAGTGGGCTCCGTGTAATTGCTGGATGGCATTTTTTTTCTCTCGTTCGTTTAAAGAATTATGAGCTTATTTCAGGGAAGAAACGGCAACGTTATACGACATCTAGCGCGTGCGACTGAAACATTTGATGTGGTATATATGTGATAAGCGAAGTGCTGTGTGTGTGTGTCGTGTTAGCTTCATTCGTAGCCACTAACATTGGACATGGCTAACAACAAGCGGTAAAGCTATTTATGCTCAAGCTAGCTAGTTGTTTACGCGTGGTGTTGACAGCAGCATTGAACATACCAATGTACATTCATCCATGGCATTAACAGAGAATTCATATGACGATATTGATTCATGTTTGTTTATGTGTATGGCGTATGTGTATGTTTTCTCAGCTGTTACTGCCTGCTAATGTGAAAAAACTGTAATAAATGGTTTTGAAATGACTGTGTTGGGTTTTTTGTGTGAAGTTTTGTGTTTAATATTTTAAACAACAGTGTTTGCACAGTGTCTTTATGATTTAGTGGATATATGTATTCATTATGTGTGTGTGTGTGTACATAGAGTTGATAAATGTGCACGAACCCTGTAAATTGTCCTTTGGTCTTATAATTTGAATTTCTGCTCTCCTGCAGATGACGGGCTCA
Source organism: Solea solea (assembly GCF_958295425.1). NCBI lineage: Eukaryota > Metazoa > Chordata > Actinopteri > Pleuronectiformes > Soleidae > Solea > Solea solea. The sequence goes on along the minus strand of NC_081154.1, from coordinate 12,603,931 downwards.
AATGAGTACAAGCTGCACCAGGGACCAGAGGACAGCATCTCTGCTGTCAAGTTCAGCTCCAGTACAACTCAGTTCCTGCTGGTCTCCTCATGGGACTGCACTGTCCGGCTTTATGATGTGGGAAGCAACACCATGCGGATGAAGTACCAGCACACAGCTCCAGTTCTTGACTGTGCTTTTTATGTATGTCACAGGCTTTTGTTTACTACTGATTTCTCAGAGCCTATAGTGTTGCTAAACAGCTCAACAATTGATGGCTTTCAAATCTAAATCTTAGCTAGGAAATTGCAAAGGCTACTCTAATCATTTAATTTTTAAATTGCACTTTATAAATTTTAGAAACATATTTGGGTTCCCGCACTTGCATTAGAATCGATGAGTTAATATTTCAGTGGTATATCATGGTAATGACCCATCTTGTTAATAATCTTATGCAGTGTAATAGTACATTTTAATCTGAAGCTTGACTTAAAAGGTTATATCTCAAATCAAGTCGCAATATATGTCAGAAATATCACACTTAGATAATTTATCCTAATTGTTCAGCCCTGTTAATGTGCTCACTTTTCTTGCAGGACCCAACACATTCCTGGAGTGGAGGATTAGATGCACAATTAAAAACTCATGACCTAAACACAGACCAAGGTGTGATGCAGAGGTTGCTATAAAAGCATTACCACGCATGTGAACAACTGGGAGTTTCATGTGCTAAACATTTTAAAGGTACAACCTACTGATCTGCTTCAATATTTTTATTTTAACAGATACAATTGTTGGAACACATGATGCTCCTATTCGCTGTGTGGAGTACTGTCCAGAGGTTAACGTCATGGTCACGGGAAGCTGGGACAGATCAGTTCGGCTGTGGGACCCAAGGACGCCTTGCAATGCTGGTACCTTTACTCAGCCTGAAAAGGTAGAGCTGAAGACTCATGTTTATCTCTAATTCTTTTTCTAATGTTCATTTCAATAATATTAAAATTACATTCTATCTATCTATGTATGGTAAACAAGTAAATGTAGATATTTGGGTCAGTCACAGTATGGTTTGAAATTGCCCACTGCTTTTCTGCTTTATTGGCCTTCATCAAATTACATCTCATAGCCGGTTTCCTCTTTTTTGATTTCCTGTGATTTTCATGTTTTGTATTTAGATAGGAAACAAGATATTTGGAAAGCACATAACATCATTAATAACTCATTCAAAAGAATAAGCAGGAATAAGGTATATAAATATAAATACATTATCATTTGGGGTACATTTACAAATTGCTCCTTTTTTCACAAAGTACTACTTCATGTTACAACTTAATAATAAAGGTACTTAAATGTTTGATGTAATAATAATGTGTAATTGTGAAAGTCTTTACACTATCGTCTAGATAATGTGATAGTAACTTTCTCCATGCAAAAGGTGTATACGTTGTCGGTGGCTGGAGACAGACTAATTGTTGGCACAGCTGGAAGAAGAGTCTTGGTGTGGGATTTGAGGAACATGGGCTATGTACAGCAAAGGAGAGAGTCCAGTCTCAAGTATCAGACTCGCTGCATTAGAGCTTTCCCCAACAAACAGGTACACATTGAAATACAATCAACCTATTTGTCAATTAAAGCTTGCACAGCTCGAATGAAACACACAGTTTCAACCTGTCTGGAAATTTGCTTCTAATAGAGTTGTCATGTTACAGAAACAGTTGTGTGAAGAAGTTGGATGGTAACTGTATATTTTCTCTCTTGGCTTCAGGGCTACGTCTTGAGTTCAATCGAGGGACGTGTCGCTGTGGAGTACCTGGACCCAAGTCAGGAGGTTCAGAAGAAGAAGTACGCCTTCAAATGCCACAGACTGAAAGAGGAAGGAATCGAGCATGTTTACCCTGTTAATGCAATCTCGTTTCACAGCATACATAACACCTTTGCCACAGGTACGACACAGGCTCATTGGCTCTTGGTAAAATCGTTGACTTCATTTCTTTCTAAATTTCCCCTCCCAAAACTCTTCACCTGTTAACTGAAGCTTTGAGCTGCCAGGGTTGCAGGTGGAACAGTGTTATTATAGATCAATATCTCAGCTGTAACACAGTCACAAGTCTTTTGAGGTTGACCTTGAGCTTCCCCTTCTACCAGGTGGCTCTGATGGCTTTGTGAACATCTGGGACCCATTCAACAAGAAGCGTCTGTGTCAGTTCCACCGCTACCCGACCAGCATCGCGTCACTTGCCTTCAGCAACGATGGTACCATGCTCGCCATCGCCTCGTCCTACATACAAGAAAAAGGTGACATCAGCCACCCGGAGGACGCAATCTTCATCCGCCAAGTCACAGACGCCGAGACCAAGCCCAAGTGAGTCTTCCTCACCCCTGTGGTCTGCAGCGCTGCGTATTATATAGCACCTCGCTACTCGCTGAATCTGTGACCAGCTGCGTTTAAAAGAAGCAAGTCCAGCTGCAGCTTATGCTGATCCATATCTGTCCGTCCACTTTTCAATATCCGACAGTTGAAAGATGCACAGATGAGAACTTGGAAATGAATCTGTATCTGTGCTGACACTCTGACACTCGGTTTATTGTCAAGAAGAAACTGGCTATATAATGTAATGTATTGTTTGTGAATCTAAACTAAGTTAATGTTTAAACTTGAACACTTGAGTGGTAACATTTAAGGCTGGTGTTGTCTACCTTTTATAATGTGTTCATATTTTGGTTCTTTGGCAGGAGCAAATAAAATAGTTGAAATACTGAAGTATATCACATTGATTTAATTTAGTCTCAAAAAGGCAGGTGATGTTTTTTTGTTTTATTAAATGCCCCTCCTGAGTTCCTACAACTCAGGATGACAACTTATTTTATCCCAACAATGGGACTGATACAAATCTGTGAGGAGGCACCCTTTTCTTTTTCTTTTTTTTTTATCTTTGCTGATAAATAACTAAAATGAACTTACTGTCCAATAGAGCCAACACACTTGAGAAAATCACCATTGTTTCCCTCAGTGGGAGTTAGAAGGGAATAACTGACAAAATTATAAATTTTGTCGTCATGTCTGTACAAAGTGCTCCCACCTTTAGGGCTGCAAGTAATGATTATTTTCACAGTTTTCTCGATTAATCGACTACTTGTTTGGTCCGTAAAATGCTGATTGGTGTTTACCAAACCAATTTTGTCCACAAACCAGAACTATTCAGTTTTTATGATTTCTCTGTTATATGGAACGAAGAAACCAGAGAAAAATTTACATTTAAGATGCTGAAAAATCAGAAAGCTTGTTTTAATTATTGAAAAAAAACTCAAACCGATTAATCGTTGTTGCAGCCCTGCCCACTTTTGTTTGACCTCCTTTTATTGTTCATGCAAGTGGGATAATTTTAGCTGATGGCTCGTTCAGTTCACAAAGGCTGTTGTCTCCACCTGCATAAACACAAAATAAGTTGAGCTGTGTTTTTTTTTTTCACATCTTCTGTGGGTTACTGTGGTCTTATATTGTCCATATTCGTCATCTGGAGTTCAAGAATTGTCACAAAGACTTTTTCAATTGTGTTGAACTTTGGACAGAATTACACTTTACAAGAAGTAGGACATCACTCAGCAACATGCATTGGTTCAGTGATTGCTCTCCAGCTGATAGAATCTTTTCTGTTTTTGTTTTTCAGATCAACCTAATTTTACCTTGGAATGGTTCCCTGTGTGTATAATGAAGCCTTTATCACATTCGGGTTATCTGCTGGCATCCAGTGTACATTTATATACATTTGTCTCCTGCCGTTTCTTACTATTCCGAAACATGTTTGTCTCTCTTTGCAAGTAATGTTTGTAAAACTCTTTCTTTCTTGGTTCTTTTTCAATATTTAATTGTTTCATGTATGTTCTGTCAACTAAAGTATCCCCTTTATATAAACTTTTTTGACATCTATTGCAAGGGCATTTTGATTTCCTGACGTTTTTTGCTCTTAAGCTTGACTAACACTTTTATACGTGACGCTGAACTGTTCTTGAATCAGTCGTTTATTGCTTTGAGTATAATAATAAAACAAAAATGGACCCAACAGCACTTGATCACGCACATGCTCAACTTTTGTCACTTTTACTACCTGTTAGAACAAACCTGAGAAGTTCCAGGAATGTTTTGGGGCAGATGAGGTTTTTTTCTCTTCATGATGTGTTGAGAGAAAGCGATGATCCACTCCTCTTGCTTAGGGCTCCACTTGCCCCCAGACAGTGACCTGTGCTGATAGACATCAGAGGTCTGTGGCCTTTAACAGATCTTTGCTTTATTACTGGAGGAAATTTGGGAGAAAACCACTAAACTGGGTGAAGTGGCTGCGTCTGGCGGACTGCGACGGGAACTGAAACATTAAAATTAAATGATATTTTCGACATTTTACGTACTTTTTTATGACGCATTTTCATTTAGAACCCCCTGGTAAATTCTGGTTTATCAGGTTTGAAGCATTGCTGACGGTTTCCTTGCACTTTTGGTCTGTTTCTTTCTTATTTATTGATTCAAAATGCACCAAAAATAATCATTTATTTATCATTTTTGCCAAATTCTGTCATTTACAGGAAAAGAAGGAAATGGGCATGTTTTTATCGGGTCATTCGATGTTGTTATAGCTGAATTTTATTGTAGTTGTTAGGCTGCTGACGGTCAGATGTATGGCAGACCTTTTTCCTGCCGTTGTTGCTGTTGTATGAATGGGAACAATGATCACAGCACTGTCCTGCAAAAGCCTCAAGTGGCGTCTTTTCCCCTCAGTTCACATTTTCAATTGCAACTAATGTGATTTCTGAAGCCCTTCAGCCAATGCAGCAGAGAAGATAGAGATGTCAATTATTCTGTTTAAGAGCTCCAATTTTTTCTAATGGCTCTATCTGCCGCTGCGGTATCCTGGAAATGATTAGTTCGGTTTGGTTAAATGATGTAACTCATTCCCATGATTGCTGATAATGAGTCTGTCTTTGACGTTGGGTTGTGACTGCAGCTTAATATGAAATGGCATTCATTTTGGTACATAATTACTGCTCATGAAACAGACGTAGAATGGCCCGGGGGGTTGTTGTTGAGGCTACGGCGAATTACCTTTGCTTCCTGTCATCTTTGGCTTCCGCTAAATTGGAAAATTGAGTTCTTTGAGTGTGCATTAAAATCGTTATGGTTTCCTTGCTTGTAGTGGATAGTTGTTTTTAGAGGGGAAAAAGTACTTTAGCTGCCAATTTGTCAGGTGCAGTTGAGCAATTAATATTTGAGTGACCTCCGCAAAGCTTGCAAAGTGTACTTATTTTGTTCTGTACCACAAGGATTAAATGAATGTCTGTAGTTAAACAATTTGCAGCAGATCCTGTACATCTGTTGCATTATCAGCAGCTTCCCTCACGTCAGTCTCCCGAGAGCTTCTTCCAGCTCCTTTTTGTTCCTTCAGCTCAGGCCCAGTTAACCACATGTGTGGTTGTGTGGCCAGGCTCTGGTTTCCAACCGCTGAAGTGTTGCAGACAGTTTGGCTCTACATGAAACCGTTACATGACAATTAAAATGGGTGATTGTGCTCCAACAGCCTGTCAGGTGCATTTAACCCGACCACAAATGGCTCTTATGTTCACTCAAGAGGGCAAGGATGACCTTCAACCAGACACCTTATCTCTCAAGACCGGTTTCTAATATTATATGGAGCTGATAATACTGTCCATGTGCTGAGAAATGAGGAAATCACATGATGCATCAGGAAAACATTGACACCGTTTTTTTCTTTCTTTCTTGTTTCATATTATTGACACCGTTCTGTGTTCTGGGTTTGTCTTCAGTTTCACTGCAACATACTGACTGGAGATGAAGACAGCCACACTATGTGTTAATATGTTCATAATAATATCAGTTATGTTGTTAATGAGCGTAAAACACCTTTATTTTATTATTCCTCGCCAGAAATGAGTAATATCATGGGATGCAGCAGTTAACGATGGTGTTAAAAATCAATTCCTATTAGTGGCAGTTGAGCAGCTCTTTGTGACATTGATCTCAGTCTCAGATTTGTTTCTCCTTATTTTGTGTAACCTTAGGAAGACGCAAAGGATTTATTATAATTTATACATTAAAAACACATTTTTACTATATAATCCATCAGTTACTGGGGTAGTTTGACATTTTGGGATGTGCACTTGTTATGCTTCCTGCAGAGTTAAATGCCATTTAGTCTTGGGAGCAGTAACATCCTCATTTATATGTTGTTGTTGTTGTTTTTAACACTGGAGCTGCTGTTGATCAAACAATTGGCCAACTGACAGAATATCAGTGCACAAATATAATGATGCCAGAATTTGTCATTTGCACAAACCAAAACTCTCTGTGTCCAACGTCTTAAGGAAGACACAAAACATTAAACCCATCATTTAATAACTGATCACTTTCTCACTTTATAAAAACTCTACACATGTGCAAAGTTTTGATTAAAAATAAATAAATATAGCCCTCCTGGATAACACAAAGCTACATAGAGAAGCTTTACCATTGTGGCTATTTTCAATGGCTATTTTAATTTCCAACTTGGCAACCCAAAGCTTCTGATATATTTGCTTCTGAGCCATTAAAACAGTCAATATTACTTATTAGAAGCATCAGAGAATACATTTTGGGGAATTAGTGTGAAGTTAGTCATGGCATGAAGATTTAAAAGGTTTATAACCAAGTATTTGTGGATGATATGATAACTATCAGACAGTTTGAACATGGTGCATCAGAGCGTGTCAGAATAAAGATCCTGGACCTGTCAGTGTCCTGTTGCCAGTCCACCCCGGCAGGGAGGGTGAAACCTGAGCCTTTCAGTTGGATGTGGCTGTGTCCTGCCACTGCACCTCACTCCAAGCTGCCCCCGCTGCCCCGGGGAGGCTTTTAAAGAGCTGTGGTGGGCAAAACAGCGTCTCCTTGAGAGCATTGTAGTTACATTAGAGCCTAATTAGACGGTGAAGCTCAAGGCCATGTAACCGACTGCTAGGTTTCACACTCGCAGTCATCCATCTCTCTGCTGGTCGGGCAGGCAGGCAGCACTGGGGCGGACTAGTGAGAGGGACTCACCTGGGAGCTGGGTTATAGTAAATCAAAAATCTCTAGGCGTGACAGCAGGGTCAGAGATTTTGGGGCTTCAGGTTCTATGTTTTTTTTGTGGCATATTATTCATTTATAATGAAACACAAGGCCTTGGTGTTTTTACGATCACGCCCCGAAAACTATTTACCAGATGTGTTTTTGAGGCTGTAAATGACAATGTGTGATGTGCTGAAATATACACAATGTATATATAGATATACTGCATATGTGGGTATATATATATATTTAAATTCACAGAGTACAAATATTTTATTGGTTTGATTCTGTTTCATTGACTTCCAATACAAGTTTCCCCTTTAACTGAAATTTGATATATTGTTGATATCCATTAAAATCTAGTATTACTTTTGGTGCTGAACAAAAAAAAAAAGTCATGTCCCCAAGGAACACATTAGAAACATGGCTGAGCGATAAAGCTGCAGTGTGAAACTTTTGATGAATTTGTATTGATTATTGTCATCATCGTTTCGTGAACAGTAACCGATGTTTGCTGCATCCTTCATCTTAATGTCACCCACTGTACGACGTAAGATCAGTAATGTGATTGTCATCGTTTGTGATTTGGGAGCAACGGACCAATTACATCAGCGCACCTGTGAAAAATTCATGTAAAAGATATTGTAGGTTGTTGTTTTTACCGAGTTGCCTTTTCACGGCTCGGGGTTACGTCCCTTCCGTAAAAAGCAGTGGTATGGTGTGTAAATGTTTTGGCTTTTATTTTGAAGGTATGATCGGATGTCACAGTATGATAATTCTGTATTTTCCATCTGGCAACACTGACGAACACTATTAGACCTGACTGAGGAAGCGTTTGTGTGTATACGCTGGCAGTGCAGGGGCGGGTGGCGTCGAGGTGTATTTATTCCTCCAAACCTCTGAATGACTTTGGGTTTTTAAAGAGTAGAATTGTAGAATTACCAATGTATTTTCCGTTCATGTGTTTGTAGGTGACGTGCAGATGCATCTGCGTTTACTTACTTGTACTTACAAGTGTTCACTCACTATCTGATTGCAATCTGATTACAGAAATCGCATTTTAATGTCGGGCGTAAATGGGGCCTTTTGTGTTTGCGGCCAACTCGCTTTACTCGAGCAATGTAGCTGTTGCTTCTGTCTGTACAGAAATAAAACACACCACCTTCTCTCATAGGCTCCATCTGCATCATTTGAACTCATTTGGCAGTGGTTTGACTCGAACAGCCGTGCTCATGTTTAAAAGTTATTAAACCAGCTCTGGAAGTCAGGTAACAAGATGCTGCGGTAAACTAACACCTCAAGAAGCAAACGATGGAAATCGGTGCTGAAGAAAGGGAAAGAAGAGCAGCAGTCATGTCGCCTGTCAAACTGATGAATGTGTGTGAATGTGTGTGTTTCTAAGGGGATGAGGGCAGTCGGTGCATCTGGGGTCGTGTTTGAAAATGTATGGCCTGCGGGGTCACCAGAGCGACAGAGTAATGAGCTCTTGTTTGTGGTATTTGTTTGCTCGGACAGTAAAAATGGCTCAGTTGTAAATAAGTGCAGTGTTGTAGGTGTGCAGCATGCAGGGATTTCAATCAAAACACATTAAACCATTGTGAAATGAGTTCACACAATGCCGATAAAGCCTGTCAGCGCCACACGGCTCCCTGCGTTCCGTGCTTCGACGTTTCCCACGCTACAGTAAAGCGAGACGCTTGCACGCCGGTTGGAGTAAGACTGAAAACACAAAAGAAGTGAGTTCTGCTCCAAAGAAAAAAAAAATCCATTTGTTGAGCAGTTTCAGCGCTGCAGCTTTAAGGTGTTGCCTGCAGAGCTGAGAGATAATATTTAAGAGTCCCTACAGATGAAGGACACTCGTCCATGTATTGGGTGTCATTTTTGTTTCATGACTGGGTTGTCAAGTTCCTCCAGGGGTGAAAACCACAAGCACTTAAACATAACTGATCCTTGTCCTATAGAGAGCCCACCTGTCAGTCTCTGTGAGAACTGAATCCAGGTCTGTGGATCACGCCGCATATTCCACTTGAAGACATGGAACCTGTTGCATTGTCGTGGTGATTTGCGGTGAGCTTTTGACTGACAGGCAGTTTTCTTGAAAAAAAAAAGAGAGAAAGAAGCGACGAGGGCAGATCCCAAGGGAAACTTTGTAAAACAGTAACTTGTTATCCCCGTTTAAACTGAAATCAGATTGCAGGCCTTTTGAGAGCAGCCTCTTTGTGCGCTGCCTGTGTCTATGAAACCCTCTGTGCTGCGTAATGGGCTCATGGCCACGGGGCAAGGGTTACAGTTTGTCCTTCCTGCAATTAGCATTCACGGTTAGCTTAGCAGAACTAATGCACCCACATCTTTGAGGCTCATGTTCCCTGTGTGCCTCTGAGTGACTGCGGGCGAGATTTAACTGACTCCTTGTATCCATTTCAACCTGCTTTATTAGATATTATTGGCAAAATCCCCCTGAAAGAATATCATTTCACGCCAACTATTATCTGCCTATTAAGTGTTGGTGTCACACTGTTGTTCTTAGGAAAAACAGAGGTGAAGGCCTTGAGGACTATGGAACCATCAGGTCTCCTGCAACGCTCATTTTCACATCACAGATCTGGTCCAGTGTCACTTAATTTAGTCCTTATTTACACAGCAAAGTGATGCAGCCATTGTCGTGTCTTTACCGCTTCATCCCCCTGTGACATGTAGGTCAAGACACTGTGATCTCATGGCAGTTTTCAGCGCACGGGAACATTTACACCACAGCTATTGTGGAGGCAGTTGTGGGCCGTGTGGATCTCATGGGTCTTATGTGACACGTCTGCTACAATGACGCCGCTCGGAGCCATTTTCTGCTGTCGGTTTTTCTTTTTGCGCTGTGTAATATAACATAGTTTATGTAGTTTATGTAGGTTAACTGCGAGCATTGTCTGAGGACTATAGCGAATGTGTCGGCTGTAATGAGGACTGTGGGACTTTCAGGGAGCGAGTGAAGTGAGATGACGGCATACACAACTGTACAAACCATAGCGGGAATTTAACAAAGTACACAAATGCTCAAATACACATACAGTTACATGCAAGTTAGAAATGGCTTACAAAACGACAAAACTCAAGTAAGTAAGAAATCATTAAAACGCACAAATGCAGGGAAAAATCTATGTTATTGAATATTAAACATGTTTGTTGTTTCCTAAGTGCATCCTGTCTGAGTGATTAGTGGCTGCAGTGCATTATAGAGTCGAATCAATGACACAAAATGGGAGGTGCTTTCATAATAACTTTTTGATTATTGGACATTATTAACTTTCCTGAATTCGGTGAAGTGAAAACAATGCGTTTTCCCAATGACTCAAATGCAGATTAAGCAAACAAATGTGAACGCGGGGATCAATGCATTCATCCCAGTTATGTTTCTGTGCGTGGACCAGCGAGGCATTGGGGAGTCTGGCCCTAATTCATCATCATCCACACATTATATTATTACTGATGGCTTTTGCCTCTGGCAATTCCATTTGTTTGTTCAGATTTGTGACAGGCAGCAGCAGCAGCAGCAGCAGGGTGGAGGTTTGTTCTGCAGCCATGCCAGCAGCGTCTCTCACACACACGCACACACACGCACACACACACTCTATTATTTATCTATTGATCATCACACCTCTCAATAATCTGCCGCCTGACACGTTTGACAACATTATGTGATATGGGTCAGAGGATAATGCTAATGAAACTGACTGATAGATGTTAGTATCCGCAGCATTAACCTTGCTCACAGTTGTCACAGGCAGCACATTTACTCAGATGTACATGTAACTGCAGCCCTGCAGAGGCCCGCTGGGATTTCCATTAAAATGAAAATTAAGAGCCTGACGTTCAGTGAGGAGCTGCAGTAACGTGTGTGAGAAAAAAATCTTTGGTTGCTGAAACTATTTTGAGATGAAAACTGGAAAAAAAAAATTGCATTTAAAGTTCTATTGTGTAACATTTAGGATGATTTATTAACAGAAATTGAATATACGACCTAAACCAGCAGTCAGCAATTGGTGGCCTGTGGGCCAAAACTGGCCCGCCAGCATCAGTATCAGGCCCGGCATCAAATTATTTGCTTATCTTCACAAAAAATGATATTTATATTTATATTTAGAAATACAGTTTACTTACTTACTTACTAATTTCATATCGAGTTCAGAGCTTTTATTCTGAAAAACTAGAATCGACAGTTAACCTAAACTAAATAGAAAAATAGAGATATAAAAATAAAAACCCTGCTGTTGTCATGGACAGCCATGTCCGTAAAATAACTACTTGCATATGTTAGGCTCAAAGAAGAAGCTGTAATTACAATTGAATGATGTACGATAAATATTAATATTACGAATCTAATACGCATTCGTCTTGGGTTTTTGTTTCTGACTGAAGACGTTTGTGTGATGGAGACGCGATGTTTTGGCCCAAATATTCAATTGCTCACAAAAAAATTGGCCCTCAACCACATTTACTTAGTGATCCCTGACCTAAACTGTTTGGTTTTCAAACGACTATAGGACAAGCCTTATTTTTGTGTTCAGCCAAGTTTCCCTGCTTTACGGAGGCTTACCACAAAAATGAGGAGGAAAAACATCCTTTCTGGTGTGTGCAGGCCACCGTAGTTCTCTGTCATGTTTATCAAAGGCAGGGGTGAGTGGTGGAGTCGTCCTTTTGTTACAATCTGCAGTCTCACCATTAGATGTCACTAAATCTTACATCCTTTAAAATACAATAATATTTAAATGTGAAGCAACAACTAAAATACACATGCGCTAATATAGTCATTTAAACTATAACTATAACTTTCAGTAAGGATGAGCTTCTAAACTTTAGGCAGCTCACTTTGGACATGTTTTCTATATTTGTATAATTTGTTTATGATTTATTTTCCCCCTATTTCTCACTTTTTACACAAAGTAATTCCTCCTATGTGTCTGCGTACTTTACGTGATTCTGATTCTGAAATGTCCTGAAAAATGTAGGCGGATTGTAACCCTGGCTTCCAACTTCATGCTCATGCATCTGATTATTTACTGTGAAATTTCACTTATAGGAGAGGAGAAGATGAACAAATTGTTTTGTGGTAATGAAATGACGGATAGTACTGTGTGAGGGAAGAAAACGCTAATTCATTTCATCCAAAGAGGAAATAACAAGTGTAACAAGTGAACATGTTTTTTTTTTTTTTTTTTTAATGGAGTCAAGGTAGAAATCACATCCTGTGTGAACACTGTGAGTGAAGTCATAGGAGCAGGTGGGATGTGAGCACTGCTTCTCTCCCTCTACATCCACCCTAATGTATCACTCTTAAAAGCATGGGGACAAGAGGAAGAGGAGCATAAAAAGCTCCTGTGCGGCCATTTTTCACAACAGTAACTGATGAGAGAACCTCATTCCATTCACTCCTGTACGTCTTTTGTTGACCTGCAGGTTTTCTACAAGTGCAGTGCTTTTAAGAGGTGGCTGATGTTGCCCGTTGTTGCCCATGTGCCCATTCGTTTGTTTATTTTTGGTGAATTAACAATGCAAAGATTTTATTTGAGTACTCCCTGAAGTGAATTAATAGACATTTAGCAGTGAATGATGACTCTTCTGAGGACTCTAACTGCAAAATGTAGTGTATATTAAAACTGTGTGTGTGAGAGAGGTCTTCTGGGAATATTATATATATTGCAATAGTTTCAGGTGAAATCCAGTTCCTGTTTGCATTTTCCAGAATTATTTAGCCCATTTTTTTTAATAAAGCATTTTTGAATGACAATAGTTCTCAAATTAGTTTGGATTGAGTGTATTGACCCTTCAAGCTGCAATAACATTGAAGAGATTTTATTTCTATTTAGGAAATAAACCTTTGAATCACTTAACATTTAAGGTTTAAGCTGCTCTATACACATATTCAGCCAAGTGATGCTCAGAATAGTCAGCTGCTGGATATTGACTAGTGCTCTGAATGTTTCAGTGCATTGTGGTGTTCAAATTCTGTTTATATCGGGGGCGCATTCCTAACTATTTCCCCCCTCTTACAGTAAACACAGCCTTTTTTTTCTGGTCTATAATCTCATCTGTCGGCCTCTTTAGAGACTAAACAGGCTTATATCCCAGAAAAAAGATGAAGAGAGGATGCTGACCTGCATGAAATTACAGAGGAGGAGATTCTGAGTTTGTTTAGCTGTGAATTTCAGCTGTGGAAACAGCGTCTGTGGTCAAGTAGGTGAGAGGAATTGGAAAGTTAAGACCAGCCGATGTCCTCGGGTACTGACCCACATGAAAACACCAGCGACCTGGTGCAGGCTTTCCGGCTGAATGACTGCTGCTCAGACCGGCTGCTCATTCCTTCCGCGTATGTCGTTCAAAGGCGATCCGTCTCCTGTGTCCACGCTGTTCTACGCTTCCATGTCCTTTTTTTTTTTTTTACAAAGGAGAGGTCAGACGAGTCACCTGACCTGACAAACCTGCAGGGACTGAGTCAAATGGCAAGAGGTCAGAGATGGACACCCAGGCTTTATTGCAAGGTCAAGACTTGTAGTTCTTCACTTACTGGATGTACCAGATCACAGGGTCCTTCAATATGTCAAAATAAGCAACTTAGAGACAGGTCGAGGATATCTCTGTAGGTTAAATGACATGCATGTTCACTGCAGAGCACGGCTGATTGTGTTTTACTATAGATTCACTTTAACTCAATGTCTGGATTTTAATAGAACCCGCATTGATTCAGTTTCTAGAAGAATTGCAGCCTGGATCATTTTACCTTGTTACCTTGTCACACTATGTTCTGGTCTGATCCCCATGTCCATTTCCGCTCAGCCCCCACCCCTCCCGCTATCCCTCAGTCACTGCTATGCTACCCAACAGAGCTGGCTTTGTCCCTCTGGCCAGTCATCCATATCTAATCTTCAGTGTGTCTTACTGCGCTGGAGACTTGTTGCATGCTTTCAAAGAGCAGAGGGAGCTGTTGGTGCCTGCCCTCCGTCTATAAGACTCAGTATTACAGATCGTCAGCCTCGCTGCGGAGCTGGAGGTGATGGGAAAAATGTGGGGCGAGGCCCATGTATTAGAAAAAGAAGCATTGAATCATTAACGTCATATCGGTTTATTATGACACTATAGTACAAATACAAAAAAAGGAACACACCAGTGAATGAAACCAACATGCTTAAATAAACCAACTGAAGAGTAAAGTAAGCGATCATTCTTCTTGAGGTGGACTGATTGAGGTGAAAGTGCTCTTTTTTTCTTTTAAATTATCGTTTTTTTTGTTGTTGTTTTTTATATTGCGTAATAAAAAATACAGTAAAACCTGCATGCACATAACTAGTTCACTTCAAGTTAGTAATGTCGTCTTCATCCCAGATCGTCTCATGTCGTAAATATGAGCGATCAATTTCGGAACACCGACAAAAATAAAGCAAAGTTGACTGTTAGAAAAAAACAACAACAACAACCAGAGTCTATAAAAATGTGCGTCTACTGCTGCAAACAACACCGGGCTGTTTGTACGACGACCTGTGTTCTGTCCCTCAGGTAAAACAGTAAACAGACATTTGAGTTTGAGTACAGTGTAATGATGTCTCAGGTAGCGAGAGATACCATGGACACAGAGAGGCTCTCTCTATTGCATTAGCTAAAGGCACTGATATCTTGATGGAAATAACTTCATTTTGGCCACTACCAGGCCCAGTAAATACAATTGCTAGCTGTTAGCGCAGCTGTGCGAGCCTGGTAACTGATGGAAAGCGAGTCAGACACAGTTATGAATGGTGCTGCTGGCTGCGCCTGTGCGCTCTTGAATACGTTATCGTCCCCCCCTCACTGTGCAGTCGAGCATATTAATAAAGCACCTTACAGTTGCACTGTGGAAACAGACCGTAAATCACTCCCCATTAAAAACCCAAAGAGGCAGTAACACACTCAGCCCTCATTGCAGCAGAGGCCAGTGGGTTTTTTTTTTAAACTGCCACAATTAACACATTAAAACACTTGAAATCCTGAATTGATGTCACACAATCAGCCCACGTAATGATTAATTAATAGATGTGCAAAGTGTGGGCTCGCCCCCAGAAATTCAAAACAAGAGAAACTTAATCAGGCTAATTGTCTGACACAATCTTCATTAACATAATATTGCAAGTGAGGATCAGCTACTCAGGAAAACTGGCAAATTGTGCTTTTTTTTCCTCCCTCTTTCCTTCCCCTACCTGCATAGTATAAGGCACTCTGTAAGAATGGATGAGCTTTGAGCTAAATCTAGAGTTCTGTTTGGGACCACATTGCACTGTTAAATGCTCAGTGTGATGCTGTGAATGGTGCTCGCAGGGATTTTAGCGTCCGTTTCGTCTCCGCTGATCCTGAAGATCACAAAGGTGTTGGATGGGATGGTGGTGGTGGCGCTCGGGGACTTCCCCAGCCAGCCATGAGATCCACGCTTATACATTTTAACTGTTACCTGCAGAGTAATAGAGGAAAAAAACGGCAAATTATTCACTTTGTAAAGAGAATTAGAAAGTTGCTACATGAGAAACTCACTGCAGGGGGTCACAGAGCAGCGGCCCCAAATATCTACTTATTCCAAAACAATCTGGTCTCACATTGTTTAAAACAAGGTGATTTCCTTGAGGGTTATGACCCTGACTCTGACCTCCTGACCTGGACACAACTAAGCAGGCACTCATGACTTTGACCTTTGACTGCTTCATGTTTACACGCTGCTGCTTAGTTGCTGGACTGTGTTGTTTTTTACCAACAAATGATCAAATCCATGATTTAATTAAGCTTATTGTCACTGAAAAATCTCATAACATAAGTCTTAAGATACAGAACAAGTTCCTTTTGCTTTAAAACTCCCTCCATATCTTTTTTAAAAATGTTGATTGTGGATACATAATTGCCATTTGAATAAAACCCCAAACTTTCAAATTTCCTCTAAACCTAAAAAGCGTGTGTGCGTCTCAGTTGGAGAAGCGATGCGACAGCAGCCCCGAGAGAAACAGAATACATTTGAAATTAACCTTGTTCTCGCTCTCTCTGAGCTTTTTTAATTCCCCCTCACATCTTGAATGGAGTCATACCTCTCTTGATTTTATGTAGGTTGTAGGGCATAATACGCTTTAACACTACATCAAAACGCCCTGTTATGTTTGAGCCTGACAATGGAAGCCTTAACTAGATTTAGACATGCAGGTAAGTGAACCACATCCATTTCAAAAAGAATGTCTCGCTGCATCTCTTGTTTGGCTGCATTTACGGGGGATAACAGAATATTACAGTGCCTTTTCACAGTTCCATTTTCTTTCACTTTAGCATTAGGCAATTTTTCAATTATTATTTTTTTTCCCATGTTCTTTCATCCCCGGCTCTCCATAATGTCTGGGCCTTTTAGTTAATGGTAGTGACAGTCAGAGCCCAGTATATCGGCCCTTGTCCATTTTGCAGGTCATTGTGGAAGCCCAATAGGCCTTTTATTACGCCGACATCAAAAGGCAGATAAGCATTAGAGGTGGGGAAAATACCCTGCACTAGATATGTTCCCTCTTTCCTTTGTCTGCTATTGAAAGTGATCATTTTAATAGTGAAGAGGTTGCTGAGCTTTGGGGGCTGATGGGAAGTGCGACACCCCTGACAGCCTCCGAATATGAGCAAGTCGGCAGCACAACATGAGCGCACAGCACACCCTCAACACCTGCACACTCTTGCTGCTAACCTAATTATCTCCAACAAAAGCCAGTGCGATTCCAGACACACATCTTTGCACCATTTACTTACTTATTAGTGTGCATTAGAACAGGGAGACGGAGGGACAGAAAAACAAAAAAGACCCCAAACAACTGCGTCTTATAGCGGCTGAAAGCCACATGGCTCGTATTAACAATGGCATCAGACACTTCAGAGTGAGTGAGTGAGTGTCTATTAATTTGGGGTGCATGAAAAAAAAATTGCTTCATGACAGCTGGTGGCAAAGAATCACGTAAACCAACACAAAACCACCACAGAGGGATTATTCTAATAAATCATAGTGAATCATAGTGGTCGATAAACAGCAACTGGATATTTTAAAGGAAGTTGAGCGCTTCAGTCTTAATAAATAAATATATATATATATATATATATATATATATATATATATATATATATAAATATCACAGAAATGGTGTGGAATTCAACAGTGATGGATAAAATGAATGCATCCCTCCCATAGAACATTTACAGATACAGATACGGTATTATTAGAAATCAAAATCACCAAAAAATAGTGTGATTTACATTGATCGGATGATGCCACACAGGAAGGAAGCTGCCATCTTTTGGCATAAAATCAAAGAGGGGAGAGTTGTGTGCGCAGTCTAGACGAGCCGCCTGCCAGGTGTTGTTCTGCGGAGATGATGTGTCAGGTACAGGAACCGCTACCACATGTTACCCTTTCAGCCACTTGAGCCAAGTGTCTGAGGGTAAAGACGATACGGCGTGTTACTCGCAGACAGACGTGTGGAATGTGTGATGAGCACATTTTACGATGGAAAGTGACATGTCACAAGAAGAGATGGCGATGATCAGATAAAGAAGTTTCTAAAAATGTCTCACTTCTGACTGTAGATCGTCCACAAGCTTACGAGAATCGTTACTATTTCAAGCGCGGGCAGGCCTGAGTGTGTGTGAGTGTGTGAGTGTGTGTGTATCACGCTCACATCATGGCCAGGATAGGACCCTTGGGGCTAAGGTTGGGTGTCACACAAAGGGCTCAGAGCTCACCTAACAATGTCTACCATGATGAGGCACTCACTTTCGATGTTGGGGGGGGGAGTTGTGTAAATGACATCACTCCTCACGTTTCAACCAGACCTCTTCTTATTTACCTTCTTCTAACGATCGTAAATCCTGCCTCTGGTTCACCTTTTAGCCTCTTAAAAGCAACACAACAGCTCATTCTCCATCACCCCCGCCCCACACACACACACACAAAAAAAGAACCAACATCTCCCTGCAGATACAGCTGGTATCAGTCTCCACTGCATTCCTTCTCTTCTACCTGTCGGGATGTGTGATGTGTGTCAACCAGTTGGGTTCTGAAAGTCCTGAAAGTGCTTCTGTGATTTGTAAAACCAAACTTTGGCATTGTGACTCCCTCTAATTGCTGCAGTATAAACATGATTACTTGCCATTGACGGTCTGACGGGTGACTTTGACGAGCTGGAATAATGCGCGGAGCGGTGTAATTGGGTAGGGACGTGTCACCACCTGCGTGTATTGCCATTCACAAAGTTCAGATTCTTCCCGTGATAAAGTCAAAGAATCCCAGTCGGGTATCATTCAGCGGGGGCTGTTACCTGGAGCCATCGGTGCAGTGTTTCAGGTGAACTCTGAGTGAGCGTAACGCCACACCAGCCTCAGACGACGGGCTCTTTGTTCCACGCCGTGTCTCACCAGACGCAGATGGTGGTGGTGGGGTGGTGCTGGGGGGGAGACACACTGAGCAACACACCTCTGACTCACCAAACATCTTTGTCCATGAGCCAAACGCAATGGAATCAGACCAAAAGTGTTTTGCTGTCGTTTAAACAGGATGAAACAATTACATCAACGACGTGTGATTTGGCTCGTGGGGTGAATACATTAACAAACCTGCGAGGAAGCTGTAATCACTGGATTATCACTGGACTCATTCTGTTCATTACTTGAATTAACAGATTAATGGTTTTCCCGGATTGATATTAGGTTTGATTTGCTGACACGGGTACGTTAGGTAAATAATGTTCAAAAATGACAACAAAATGATTTCACATACAAACCAAAAGTGCTTTGGTCGAATTTTCACTGACTGCTGATACAAATCAACTTGCATTATTATCAAAGGCGACATGACTGTATTTTATCTTCAGATTCTCTGTACTCACTTTCAGGAAAAGATGCTTCATCTTAAATATATTCCATGTTACACAAACCTTTTAAAAGCAGCAGGTGTGTCAGACAGTTAACAAGTTAAACAACTTGTTTGCTCAACAGTGGCGAGCACACATTTCCCTCTGAGCACAAACACAGCAGCAGGTGTAATAAGCAGAGTAATAGTGTGAACTAGAGGTGCAGGTAGACCTGGCAGATTATAGTGACTTTAATAACTATTTATTTTACCAGACTGATGCATTACCGTGGAGGGAAAAAGACTGGAAAAATTGTCAAAAGCACTTACTCACAGGATAATTTTCTTGCCCTTTTATGGTTAAAATTAGCAAAAAAGGCCAGGCGTACATTTTTTATTTGAGGCTTAAGCGTTAAAGGGTTAAAATGAAATGAAAATCTATAACCAATGCTTCCAAGAATGCAAAGAATGAATTGTTCCACGACGCCCTGCTGGTATAACCAGTCGAGGTTTCTAACTAAGCTGTTTCGATCGATTATGTGTCAAAATATGTCTTCTACTAACACCTCGATCGTGAGTGTTGATAGTGTCTGATACCTTTCATACTGATACAGGATGAAGAGCAGTTTTCCCGCCACAAAAGCCTAAAACAATTAGCTAGTAATTAACAACAGGTGTCTGTTGAACAACTAATTCATGTAATAATTGCTTCAGGATGGCATCAGTCCAGAGACTGAAATCCTCAAACGCCATAACTCAGCTGTTCGGTGCTGCAGCTATGGACCGTCCATTAAGATGCCTTAACTTAAGTTTAGTGGACGTGAACGTCCATATCCATAACTGCATTTGTCTGAAGACATGGAGAAAAGAAAAAAAAGGACTGGTTAAGTTCTGATTAGCTGCATCTCTGCCTCCAAACAACCTGCCTCTGCTAACAGGAAGCCATTAAGACTCTCGGCAACGACCATTTACATCCATTCACCCGGCTCTGACTTTATTTTCATCCGCATAAGTGCATTTTCTGCGAGAGGTTAAAATATGAATCCCGCTCCTTTTTCTCCTCAATGGGTCTGGTTGTCTGGCTGACTTGAGAGAGCACAATCTATGACTGATTTAATTTGCTCTTTACGAACATCTCTAACAGCATTACCCCCAGAGCATACACTGACTGTCCCCATCTAACTCCATTAACTCCCAAATCAGGTTTAAAGACCATATTGATGCCGTCCGTTATTAAGGGTGATTATCAAAACAACAGACAATGGGCCAAAGTGTGTGTTAACTAGTTTATCCATAATTTCACCTAACTGTAACAGATGGCAGGGCTGTCAATTACGTACTGTATCTGCTGCACACACTGTCTGGATATGCAGCATATTAGGCCGCACATTAAAAGAACGATAGTCTGCTCACAGGTGGTCCGAGGAAATGAACCGAGAGCACAAAACAAACGACGACGCTAAGTGACAAACACAGAAATGCACGAAGACGCCAGCTGCTGCGTCCTAAAAACGCAGCTTCTTGTCTTCTTTTTTTCTCGTATTTAAATAATTAGAACAATAGAGGAAAGTCAGCGTTAAAAAATTCAGTCCACTTCACCACCTTTATTCTCCTCAATTAACGGGAATGGCTTTTGAAACTGTAATTAAGTGTCTCTGCTCCAATCGGCCTCTTCATTATTCATGAATCCCTATTGATCATATCGTACAGCCCCATACAGTGGGGATCACCGTAATATCCTGAATCCCCAAAACAAATAGCTCAGCTCACTGAGATAAAATGAAAATCTTGGCCGGAGACCAAAAAAGACAAAAAAAGAAAGAAAGAAAAAGAAAAAGTTTCCATTAGATCATAAATCCAGCATTTGATGCCAGATTAGTTGATGACAGAGACTCATTAATAGGGAAAATTCTTTATGGAGCCTAAACAGTAGGACTGTAATTAGTAGTAATTCAATATTATTGGTAAGTGACTTGGAATATGATCCTGTCGTTGTTTTTTAAATTTAATTTCAACCCAGAGTCTGTGGTGTTTTCATTCAATTGCTTGTGTCGTCCAAATCTAAGACGGTAAGTTGGACGTAAAGGATTTAAAATATTGCTAAAACTATTAATTATCAACATTATATATGTATATATTTACATTTACATGGACATTATTCCAAGCAAAACCTCAAAAACAAACTAAAGAACTGTTTGTTTCACACATACACACAGTTGAACAGCATGTTCTTTATTTCATGTTGTTAAATTTAATAGTAATTGGATTGTGCAGAACTGTGATCCTTTTCTTGCGTTCAGTGCACACACACGCAGTGTTTATGCACAGATCACAGATATCACCAACAACCACAGCTCTTTCCATATTCAAAGAGATTACACCGTAATGAATATTAATGGCCGGGAGCTTTATTTTAAACATGTATTCAAATTTACTCAAACTCAATCTCCACCTGTGTTAAGTAGGAATGTGTAAAACGTGAACTGTGGCGGTCTGATGTTTAACTAAATTAACAAAAGAGCACTTGAAGAGCCCTCCAAAATGACTGGTACTGCATGCTGGGTGATGAATTGGGAGGAAACACATTGAGTCATCCTCAAACTGACAGATGCAGAATCTCTCCACGGGACTCTTCACTGCAGTCTAGTGCTCGAGTGAAAAAATAGATTTTACCAAGTTTAATCACAGGCTATTACAAGGCAGCTTTTATCATTGCCTTCCACTGTGTAAGTGCTGGTGTCTTCACTAGTTCATTACACACACTTGTGATTCTGCAGCACTCTTCTCATGTGTAATTGCACAGCAAGCTTCCCTCTGTTGCTTCCTACACACACTCTGGCGCAAATTATTTCTAATTCTACTTGCCTGTTGTCCTAAGAGCGATGCCGCAATTACAGAAATCTGAACATGCCCGATAATTTCCCAGCAGTTTTCTCGTAAAAAAAAAAAAAAAAAGAGTTGTGCAAATAAGTCATTTTCAAGTATGTGAAATTCTTTGAAAAGGTTTTCTTTTAAAACCTGCAGTTAGACCATCGTCCTTCCACAACTGACCAAATGCACATTGACCCGCGTTGTTTTTCAAAAACACAACTTCTTTAATACTTCTTTAATATAAAGTACCTACAGTCTGATTATTAATGGTTAAATATATCCCTCCCCTCCACATAAAAAAGACCAAAAAGCCACAGTGGTTGTCAATATTATCTCTTTAGGCAAGCAGAATGTGCAGGCTTTGTAAAATGCCCAGCTCCAGGCCTTTTGTGTGCCTCCATTCATTATCACCACAAAGCAGTTGATGTCTCCCCTCTTTGCCTTTTTCTCTCTGTGCCGAGCACGAGGTGCACCCGCCTGTCCATTACAGCCCTGTGACACACGTGCAGCCTGGGAGATGGCCAAACGGGCAGGAATGTGAGGAGGGGCGTTAAATTAACAAGCTACGTCCCTGTGGAAGCTGTAGGCAGCATCACATATGAGATACATCTCGTCTGGTTTACTCGTTAGCCGACGTGTTTGCTGGTGAAATTGCAGCTTTGTTGCTTTGTGGCTCCACTGCTCTTAATCAGCGAATAGGCGGGTGTCGTCAAGTTACGGTCAGAGGAACTCAAAGTGCTGCTTCTTAGCGATGCAATGATACACTTATATCCTCCTTTTTCTCTTTTAAACTTCATTTATGAGTCTTCTGGATAACCTGGTTTATGTTAACTGGCACTGAAGCAGTGCCATTTTTAGAGAAGATGAACATACGGATGAACAACGTAATTAACCTGCACTTTAAATGATGACATGAATAGATCTTAAGGTCTTTTTCTCTCTCCCTAACACACACACACACACACACACACTGTAATTACCCCCCTCCATCCATACAAATTGAATGAAGCCAGAACCGTGGTCTAAGAATATAGACCATAATTAATAAATTACAGCCACTCTACTCAATCATTCTCTACTTTGGGGACATCTCAACATCCCATTCTCCACAGAGTAATCGACTGAGCTCACAGGAACACACCTACAGTGGCTCTGCGGTGGCTTTGTGGATGCATCTGGTGCCACTTCTTACAACCAAACAGATGCCCGAGTGAAACTGTGGGTCATATCCCAGATCTTTCCCGTCTGTGTGTTTACAAGTAACAAATCAAAAGCGTGCATTATATCTGGCCTCTGAAAATATGCCTGGGGGAGCTATCGGGTTCCTCCGCCACCCCCCAAGCTTCCCCTCACAGCTGCTACACACACGAGCTAGGATTCTTTTTTTCCTTCAGAGGGAAGACTGTGGTGAGGTTCAGAGAAGCACAATCTTTAAAGTTCCATTTTCTTCATTAATATCAAAGCTGAATAATTGGGACAGAAAAACACACACAGGCAGGAAAAATAGGATGTCCACCAATGTGTTTTCCAAGTGACACATTTTTGTGAAATATGTGGCGGGACACGCACCACGCACCACGCGCCGCCTCCATTTGCAAAAATATTTCTTTGAAAATAATAGATTTTGTTGTCGTCGTCGTGTGTGTCCCCCCGGGCTAGAGAAAGGGCCTGCTGAAGACTGTCTAATGATCGTCGGGTCATGTATCAAATGTACAGCAGCTGGAGGCGAGAGGGGGGAATACATATAGTCAGGGGGTTGGAGGGGAGTGAGGGTGAGTGTTTGGGTGCTGAGAGGGAGGGTGTGAATTTGTAATGGCTGCAGAACGGCGGCGGGGGGGGGTCATACACATCTGTGACCTTTAACATTTCATTCATGCAACACATTTATTTAAGCCTCGACCAAGGCACAGTCACACACAGTAAGAATAATTTAATACTTGATGTTTTTATTATCATAAAACAACCATTATTTAAGTAAATATCATTCTCCTATTACCATTTATCAGCTTGCACTAAAATAAACAACAATAATCCAGAAAGATCTCAACCACTCCGAGGACGTGAATAGGCTCAGGTGACACTTTTAAGACTAAATGACGTTTTTTTTATTCAATTATAGAGCAGAATGACTCCAGCCAGTTGTGAGACTGAGGAGTTAAAGCGCTAATTAATGAGGAGTGTGAATGGAAATTATCAAGGGAGAGCACTAGAATGAAGACAGTCGAGTCAAGTCAAAAAGAGGTCTTTCAGCTTTTTGTACACGGAGAAATAAAACATTTTATTTCAACCAATCTCTATTTTACATCTAAATAAATAAAACTTTGATGAGTTGAAACTAGATTGATAATTATGAAGTCTTTCTCTGTGATGTGATGAAAATATTTATCTCAAATGAGTCGCTCTTGGCCAGCACTGCATGATTATCATCACCTAATCTGATCGTTATACAAGTCACGGTGACTTTTTCCCAATTAGACATGACTCTATTTGTTTTAAATGAACTGTGAAAGTGCTGTCATGTTCTACTACAGCCATTGTTCCATTTCCTTTAACGTGTGGGGAACGGCTGAATATTGAACGAGACGGTAATAAAGTAATACTGCCACCTGCTGATCGTCTCGTTCATGTTTGCTTCACATCAGACCTTCAGAGGATGTGGGTCCTTAAGATTTTGCAAAAACCTCTAAGGAATAAAGCACGGATCACATTTTTTTTTAATCTATAACCAATAAATAATCCAAATCTCAATATTGATCAAAATAAGGATAATTACCCTATTATGTATTGACATAAAAACACAAGAACTTAGTGACATATCACTTTTGAATGTTAATATCTTTCCGTATGTTTGGTAAATGGAAGTATTTTTTATAGCACAGTAGGAGGCTCAGCTGCAATTCCTCCCACTTTTAGAGGCGCTGCTCCACATTGTTATTCGGAGCCAGTGACACACGCGTTCATGACTAGTATGCAGACCATGAAGTGCACTGACCTGTGGAGTGTGTCCCAGCAGGGCCCACAGTGAGTCAGCAGACAGTGTCCTGACCCTGGAAAACTCCAGTGCGTCCATCTCCTGGCGGTTGACGGCGATGTACTGGCAGCCCTGGTAGTCTCCTTTGAGCTGGTCGCCACAGTGCAGCCTCACCAGGTCCCACGTTCCTACGCTCCTCAGGACATTGCGCACTGTCTCGATCTGCCTGTATGACAGATGACCTGCAGAAAGACACCTGCTCGTGGTGAACTGCTCATCTAAGACCTCATTTTTCACATTTGTAGAACTTCACACAGTATATGCACTTCAACAGAGCTATAAACACTTTGGACATGTAACACTGTCTTAACCAATGCATTTGCTCAAATGATTCTGTGAGCAAATGCATTTGCCCATTTTTCCAAAATAACTTTCAATATCTGGCAGTTATTTACAATTTACTGCATGTTAAAATAGTGTATTAACAATTTGAAATGAAGAAAAATAAAAAAAACATTGTAGTTGTACATTGTACACAATTTTAAATTTGAACAGTATACAACATATTTAAACTCACTTTTTTTTCATTTGATTGCCAAAAAATGGAAACTTATGTCCAGAAATGTTTCCAACTCTCTCCTCTCTGGTGTCAAAGACACTGATTTGCCGGCTTCCAACAACAGCGTGGGTGGAATGACCGTAATAACCACACGTTGGCTTTGACGTGCAACTTCTCAGCTTTCAGAAACCGTTGGAATTGTTCCGATAGCACAAACTGTCACGTAATTATGGTAATGCAACGTGCCGTCTGTGATGCGCTCGGATTAAAGGGTTAAAATATGTCTCAGGGCTCCTGGAAGACTCATATGTCAGCAACACTTGCCTTGTGCCCGAACCTTTAGTTAAAGAAAGAAAAGTTAAAGAAATATGACGCGCAAATTAATGGTCTGGTGTTCAAAATCAATCAGCCCTTTTAAAAAGTCATGAAATGAGGGTGAAGGATAACCATAGCACTACAGGTCATAAAAACAACACTGATGAGTGGATTTACTTGTTCATGTGGTTTTATTAATTTCATTAATTTATTGTGTCACAGCTGCCAATTCTGTCACTTTCTAAAAACTGAAAATGATCTGTAAGCACAAGGACGTTTGAGGCCTCAGTCATGGAGAAAGTATGTAGAAAGTGATGATTTATATAATATAAATACAGCGCGTGTTTGGGATGTATTAAGACTTTGAATAATCGTGTTTATCTTTGAAGGACTCACTCACTCACCAGAGAGCCAGGAGGGAGTCAGTGCATCTGATATCCAGGTCATGTAGCCTTCCCTGAAAGATCTCAGGAAGTCATCTATCTGGCTGTGTGAGAGCAGCTCCTTCCTCTTCCTCAGCTCCTCCTCCAGATCACAGTCCGGGGAGAGGAAGATGACTCTGGGGAAGAAAAGGTTTTGGTGCACGGACACTCCATTCCTCTTCAAATGGTTGCACAAGTTCGTTGTTTTGGTCTAGAGAAGGAGAAGAAGAAAGTTCAGAGATGCAACTAATGATTACTTTGACTACTGATCCTTGTTGCTGTGTTTACATTAATCTATCATCAGTCTCTGATTTTAATTACTTTGTCACTGCTAAACATTGTATTTTGAGACATCATGTATTTTTGTATTCTTAAAATTAAAAGTATGAAAAAGTGATATGGCTTTACAGAATCCTTGAGCCCATTTTTTGATTCTTCAAATAACATCTTTCCATTTGTCTTTTTGTGTCTTTTTTTATTTCGTTATGTCTGTGCACTTCTGTTATTTTGTAAAAAAAAGAAAGAAACAAAATCATTATATTGATATCACATAAGAAAAAAACAACAACCTACTAATCATCTATCAGCATTATATCAATAATTTCCTGTTGACTAATTCAGCCACAGTCAACATTCACAAAGTACGTCTCAGTGATGGAAGATTTTAATCTCTTAAAGAACCCTTTTGGAGAAATTATACATCCTCAAATGGGTCCAGCTCCATCTGCTTTGTGTCGATAAATGAAGGTAATAGATCCAATTCAAACAACTATTTTAAAAATGCAGTGTGTGTTTGCCGTCAGTCCACACTGAGTATCTATAGAGATGGTAATGAATGACTCCAAACAGACCCAGGCCCATAAGGTGACAGCTGTGTTTAGGCACCTGCCTGCTTTCACTCCCCTCCCTCTGAGCATAATTATGTTCTTTCAAATGAAGAGTGCCCACTCGTGAAGTTTAGGAAGCGCCACTCTAGTGTTTGAAATTTCCATATAAATTGTTCCGGTGACTCATATGCTCTTAACACTGCTGGGATTTAGATGAAAACAATGTAGCGGACAATTGATTGGACCTTGGACCTAAATATGCGAAACAGTTTGACATTTAGGTTTTCATGATGCTGTTTTAACATTTTCAGCATTTTTCGTTTCATTTTTTACCATGATGGCTCTCAGGGGATCTTCAGTCTGCTCGATGCAGGTGTTGGTAAAATGTTGGTCCTCTTCTTTCACTTGAACATGCCAGGTTTGTTTGCGAGCAGACACAGTGCCTCTCCAGGTTTTTATGTCAATGCAGAAGATCCCGTGGCCTACATTGAAAAAAGAAAAAAACATTAGTTTAGTGGTGAATTATTGAGTATCAGCAAAAATATACTACTTTAACGTACAGTTCATACAAGCTTTGAAGTATGAAATAGCAATGGATGATGGTGTTAAAGTACAAGATCATGTTGTATGACAATATACTAAAAAAAATTCTGGAAATTCATTGTGTATACAGTGTATAAAACAACTGTGCAACCGCTAACATGACACTGATGTTATTAACTGCATCAAAACACATAGAATTCTAATGATATACATATTTAAAGTTGAAACGGTTACTCGATTAATCGAGTTTGAAGCTTTTTTCATTATTAAAACAAGACTTCTGATTGTTTCAGCTTCTTAAATGTGAATATATTCTTCATTTCTTTGCTCCATATAACAAATAAATCCTTAAAAGTTAACCATTTTGTTATGTGGACAAAAACAAGACATTCGAGAACATGTGGACAGATGAATCAATTATGAAAATAATCGTTAGTTGCAGCTCTATATACATATTGAAACAAAAGTCTCAACATCAGTATATAAGCAAATGTACTATTGGTCATGACCATGTAATGATTCATTCTTCACTTATATGTAAAGTAACTCCAAGAAAAGCCATGTTTAAGATACTAGATCATCACATTATGACAACACATCTCAATATGAATGTAATATTTATTTATTGCTCAGGACTCATTAATAACTCTCATGTGACGACAGATCCAAACCTGTGAGTATAACAACGTTGATGTCATCTTTGGCCGTCTGAACCTGATCGGGAATTCGCAGGTTGCAGTAAACATCCTCTTTTCTCAGGCCAGTGAGTTTCCTATCAGAAAAACATTTATGGTTATACTTCAGTCAAAACACACACACAGAAGTTAAGTTTACATAAACTCATCTATCGTAGGCCACTTGGGGGCAGTGGAACAACATTGACTCTATGAACTACTATTACTGGATCATTATTATTATTTTTGTACAAAGCAATACTGGCATTTGTTGTGCCGACTGAATTTGGCTGTGGCTGTGTTTGCATGTTCTCTCTCGTGCGTGTGTGGGTTGTCTCTGGGTTCTCCGGTTTCCTCCCACCGTCCAAAAACATGCAGATTTGGATTTGGCAAATTGGACACTCCTGTAGGTGTGTGTCTCTATGTGTGTCCCTGTGATCGACTGTCCACCTGTCCAGGGTCGTACCCTGTCTTTTGCCCCTATGTCAGCTGGGATTGATATCAGCGACACACTCATGTGTAGGATAAAGCGGTTATTATCAGCAAAAACTTTGAACACAGCTGTCACTATAACAACAATATAAGTGAGTGAACTCACCTGACGTGCTGTAAAAATTCAGGTAGTGTCTGTGTGTGTGGTGGTGGGCTCTGGCCTTGGACACTCTCTGAAGCTTTGGAGCTGGGTTGAAAGTGGGTGAACAGGCTTTCGAGCTGAAGCATTCTAGTCTTTATCTGGGGGGGAAAAAAGATGGCGAGGAGGCAGTGAAAACACAGATAGCAGATGCAGTGAAAACATGTTATGAACATTTGTAAATGTGTTGTTTGAGCTGTAAAGTTGAACTAAACAAACTCCAGTGTTCTGGAAGCATCCTGCTGTCAACATGCTAGCTGCTACATTCACTGTGAGCAACAACACTTGAATGTGAACTTGAGAACAAAGAGCAGAGACAACAGAGAGGCTTCACTCTGACAGAACAGCACATACCGTGAAAGGTCTCGCGCTTTTTGAAGGAAAGAGCCGGAAAAAAAACACACGTACGAAAATGTCACTATAACATTATCCTCGTGTTAACGTTGGTCTGCGGGTCCTTTTCCAAATGTTGAGTAACGTTAGCTCCATAAGAAGGAAGACTGTTTCACAATGTCACACGCGGCCCCTCCTCCCCCTCCTCCTCCTTCACCAGCACATCCAGCTTTCCAAGAAGTAAACAACAGACCACGTGCACCAGCTGCAGCATCATATTTCGTCCCTCCGTGACGTCATAATACGTTGTTTTTTTCTGCCTGACGCAAGAACGATTGCGGCTATTTCCACGTGATGTCCAGCTGGTGTTATGAACTGAGGATCAGTTGGTGGGAGAAAATATGATGCCATGTAAAAAAAATATATAAATAATAAATGACTACAGCAGCTGTTGTAGTAATGGAGTAAAAACTACACTATGCTAAAATTCTAATACTTACTTTGAATTGTACTTCTGAGTGAAATGTTATTGTGATACATGTAAATATCTGAAAACTACGGAAGAGTATTAGGGACGCGTGAAAATATTTTTTTTTAAAGAAAAAATAAAGCAGCATGAATTCTGAGATTAAAGTCAGAATTCTGAAATTAAAATCAGATTTCTGAGATAGTTCTGAGATTATAGTCAAAATTCTGAGATTAGAGATTAAAGTGAGATTTCTGAGATAATGTTCTGAGATTAAAGTCATAATTCCCAGATTAATGTCAGAATGTTCTGTGTTTAAAGTCAGAATGTTCTGAGGATAAAGTCAGAGTTCTGATATTAAAGTCAGAATTCAGTTCAATTCAATCTGACTTTATTCTCAGAACTAATCTCTGAATTCTGCCTTTAATCTCAGAATTCATTCTGGGTTTTTCTTTCTTTCTCTTTGGTGTTATATGTGGCCCTAATACTAATAATATAATATAATATAATATAATATAACATGTGGAGGATAAAATGGGAGAAAATAGATTGCTGGATGATAATATGACATAATATTATGTGATCATATCATAATAGGTTAAAAGAACACATGATGGACCTTATTCTTAATCTGAAAATAAAATGATGCATTTTAAGAGGTTTATCTATAATGTAGTGTAAACATGATTGGATGCATTTTGTTTAATGGTTGTAAAATAAACTGCACTTCAAGTGAGCTCCTCTGTTCTGGGTCTGGTGTCTTAAATGCTGGGTCCTTAATAATAGAAGAATATGAAGGGTTTGCAAACACAATACATACAATATTGTATTTTCACAAGTCATAGACATTGGCTACACTTACATCTAATCAGTACAAACATGTGCAAAGAAAAAGGGAACAAATTATACAAAAAAGTAATAGTGTTCAATCCAGCCTTAAAAGACAGATATGGAATAATTTTACTGTATCAGTGATTGTAAGACAACTAGGACTGAATTATTTATGATTACAGGTGACCTTTGAGAGTACAGAAACAAACTCCTGCAGTGATACAGTAAGGTTTGACCTAGACTTGGCTACAAATAATAAAATATGTTTTTGCATTTCACATACGCCGTATCAGAGGACACAGGTGAAACATTATTGTCTGACTTCTGTCTTTTTTTCCCCTCTGAACTCATCGATAGGCACCCGAGGATTTTCATGCACATTCACCAGGATTCTCACATCCTGCATGCGCGAGCTGGAGGATATTACAAAAGTGATGAAGAATATTTAATTCAACAGTAAATACACGGCGAAAATCTCAATGTGGTGATAAACAATATCCGGACAGCACAAAATACTGTGAAAGAGTTTAATATCAAGAGCAGATAGCCAAATCAGCTCATATGGGCTGAATGGAAGCCAATAAACAGAGGCACTCTGCCCCTCCTGACCTTCACTTCTGGTTTAGATGGAGGGGATAAAGCAGGCGCAACCTCAATAAAACCCGTACAATGGAGTAAAATAAATAGATATTAAATTAAAGCAGAGGCAATACTGGCTGAACTGCTGGTGGAATTCCGAGAACAAAAGCGTCTTTGTGCACTTTAATATTGTCCACAATCACCACCTCGTGATACATTTCCAATCATTTTCATCTCCGTATCGCCACATATAATCATCTTGTATTGGAACTTGCAAATGACTTTTGTGTGTGTGTGTGTGTGTGTTTGTGTGTGAGTAAGTTTATACTGTATATTAAATGTGCTTCATGCTCCCAGTTTGGCCTTTAGAGTTGGAGTTAATATCAAATCCATAATCTCTCTCATCTTTATGGTGCGACCGAGTCATGAGCGCATGTTTGTGTTGCACAAACTTTACCCGACATGACAAAAAAAAAACTTATTTAGTTGACGATTTAGCATCTGGTGGTTGTTTTGGTTATTTTATATTTAGGGTAGTGCTGCTGTTGCTGCTGCCATATGGTTTCCTTCAGCCTTTTGTCACAGAGTGAAACACACGCCCTCTTCATCTCCACTGCATTCTTCAAGTGCTTCCTGGAGCCTTGCATCTACTATTGTCTGTGTTAATGTCATCTCCACCTAATGCACCTGAAGAGCCCCACTGTGTGTGTGTGTGTGTGTGTGTGTGTGTGTGTGTTCCTGTATTTGCTGCTTTGTGAGGTCGAAAAACCATATAAACCATATGGAGGGAGGACATTTTGGGGAAAGTGAGGACATTTTGGCTGATCCTCATATCTTTGAAGGGCTTTTTCAGGGTAAAGACCTGGTTTTAGTTAGGGTTATAATTGGGTTTCTGTTAGGATTAGTGTTAGGCACTTAGTTGTGATGATTAAGGGGCTAGGGAATGTATTATGACTATGAGGGTCCTCGCTTTGAATGCTGGGCAAACGTGTGTGTGTGTGTGAGTGAGGGTTTTCAGCTCCCCTCTTAAATATAATTAGGCATCAGGATTCATACTTGGGGAGCTTATCTACCACAGAGAGCTTGGTGACCATACTAGAAAGAAAGGAGCTTAATCTGGAGAAGGATAATGGCACGAATTTCACGTATTTGTCAGATTCTAACGAACAAGAAGATGATACTTTTGCAATCTTTCAAATCATATATATCTCATTTGCAGAAGTAATGGGGACAGAACATCGCCGATGCTCTGCTCGCTCATCTTTGCTCATTTCCTTTGCATTATTAATACGAGAGATTCTCCATATGCTCTCTGTGTATTCGTGTCCATTCGTTTTTGGGGGGGAGAATGAGCATTTAAGAGTGAGGAGTATAAAGAGCTTAAACTGCCCCAATCAAAGTGTGTGATTTAAATCCTGCCTAAGCAGGAGGTTTAATAGGGGCTGCAGCTGATTGACCTCAAGAAAATGGCCTTTAAGTGATCATGGGTCAATCACCTGTATAATTAGGACGAGCCAACCTGAAAATGAAAAGAGAAAAAAGCTTGTGTTTCATGGTGCCAGCTAATGTCATTCCTAATATAATACATGCAGTATATGGAATTAAAAATGTTGTGTAAAAGTGTGAACAACAGTTTTGTTGTAACCCTGGAGAACTCTCCTTGTAACCGGCCTGCCTCAGTAAATAGTCATGACATATGAAGAGGTAATTAGAATGCTAAAGTTTAATTGTTCAATTATCACGGATGCGAGAGGAGGAGGCCTCGGTGCCATTTCACCGTGTTTGAAAATAGTGTTGAACTCCTTGTGTGCGGCGCACGTTGTAATTGTTGGCAATTACAGCCAGAGAGCCCTCTCACTAAGCGGACGCGTGCATGGTTGCCACCTCTGATGAGCCTGTGCTGCACTGTATCTGCCTGGTGCAGGGCTTTGCAGTGAAGAGCGCGGTGAGCTGAACCCGCCGAGCTTGTGCTTGTGGACGAGGACCTCGACGAAACTGCTGCAAGACAACACAAACACCAACGTGCACAAGTACTGCCGAGGACAACACATGTCATGTCAACATTATTACAGAGCAAACAAGACAAGATTAGTCAAGCGTAACCTTCAGGGTGTAAGGTCAATCGAGCAATCACCATCATCATCAGTGCATTTTATGCTGCCCTGGACATTAGTGTAGGCCAAATCATATAGGTTAAGTGTGACTAAAATAAAGTTTACTACCATATACAGTATGTATATATATGTATACCTATATATTACATTTGATCGATATGTTACCAAAAGAAATAGGGCACGATATTTTACTTTGAAATTACAGCTGCTGATGACCTGAGATGATGACCACTGATTACCAACAATTTCACATTTTTCAGAGGGACCAGATGGGGAAACCAAGGGAGCGACAAACGATGCAGTGTAATTTTTTACGCAGTGGCTTTTCAGGATGCTCATTAGTGATCCAAATGGAACCATATGTGTCCAATTTGTAATCGGCTAATTCGGGATGAGAGGCAACATCTTTGGGGAGAGAAAAGGTCTCAAAGTGAGAGATAGAGAGAGATATTCAGTGAGTCTTTAGGAGTGATATTATTTTGTGTGTGTGTTTTTTTAGACTGAATTTTGACATCATTGTGACGCAGGACAAAAATCTGTACTTAAGAAGATAAATGATAAATAATACATAGTTGCAGATACACAGAACGTAAAGTTGTAGTATTTCAAGGCTGAATCAAATCCCCTGTAAGTTTGCACAATAAATTACTAGAAAATTACAATGAATAGCGTTGAGTTGTGTTAAAGGGCAGTTTAACCCATTATTTCCCCACTTGTTCAAATGAAGAATAAACTTAAAATCATTGTGATGCTGCTGTGTTCGTTTAATTCATATTCTATTACAGAGGCGGATTAAATTTGATCATTTTTGTTTTTTATTTATTTAATTTTTTTCAGATCCTTTACTCATAAAACAGTAACACAGTAAAGAGCAGTGTGGGACTTTTATTGTCTTTGAAGGAAGTGACTTTGACGTCGACTTTTTGTCAATTCTATTCTTTTTTTTTTACAATCCCAACTTCCTGTGTTGTTGTGGACATGCATCTCAGATCCACTGTCTGATGATCAAATAACACATTTATCTCTGGAAATTGGTAGAAAAAAAACAAACAAAAAAAAACAACCGTATATTTTTTTGGCCCTTTAAGAAGAAGAACCACTTAAACTACATGAACCTTTCTGCTTTAGTTTACACAAGTCATTTGACAGAGACACCTGTGTGACTGACTGTGTGTCAGTCTATGGTTACACTCATGGTTCTGTGTGCGGCTCAGGTGACTTAGTGCATTCTTTGATTAAAGATGAAAGAACCCCCTGTTTGGCACAGAGAGGACACTTCAAACTACACAAACTCTTTCATATTCAAAGGACTAAAAGACGACTGTGCATGTGCAGTACAGTATAGTACAGTGTTTCTATAACGTACAGCTACGTTTGGATAGAGATGCAGTTCAACATGCTTCCAAAAGTTGAATGAATATTGTACATTTTGACATTTAAACAGAAAAAAGTAAAATAATTTAGCATAAAATGACTCATAAAATACACTAACAACATACCAGGTCACTTTTTTAAACAGTCCTCTTTATTTGAAAAGCATATGGCAGCAGCAGACATGGCCCCTTTGATGAATGATTTGTAAAACCAGAGGTATAACAGGTATTTTCAGCTCTCCCCCAAACAGAAAAAGGCCCCTTTCATGTTCCTCCACCTCGGTACTCACCATGAGAAACAAGGGTGCAATTGTGGTTGTCACCAAACAATGACATTTTTTCTTTCGTTCACTCTCTAAATTCCCCATATCATCTCTACACAGATGAGCAATTTGTCTGTCATGAGGTCTGGGGGCATCAGCCCACTCTGGGCCCATTTTACTGACAACACTGTTATTAGCTGTAAGCCGAACCAGTGGCAAATGAATCTACCCCACTGTTCGGCAGCCCCGGGGCTCTTTTCAGCGATTAATTTGATAAATATATTAATTATGAATCTGGACGACAGTACAATCAGATTGTCAGGCTTCCAGACTTGGCCTTTGTGATAAGTCAGCTTTGAGATCGGGGGCTCCTCAGGTTTCAGGAGCTGTCATCCTCGGGGCTCAGCCGCTTATCAGCGCCTGACCCATTCACTCGGTAATTTCCTGTGTGTTGTAATTAAATGGAGGCTTTCTGATTGCAAGTGACTCTCTTTAAGAGGTTCTTCTTGGGTTTCAGGTTGAACGGCACGGGCTGTCTCTCCTGCCCTCTGCAGGACTCAGTGGGCACTGAATACAAACGGCAGTAAATAATTCATTTAGCCATCATAGTTTGAGACAGATATTATGTCCTGGTTATATTATATTGGAACCCATGAATTAATAAGAGCTTTTCTCATGAAAAATGTCCCAGTGAAGAAGGTATTATCACTGATATAACTGAAAAGAAGTGAAATTGACTCGACGTTGTCATATTTTTATGATCAAATGAGTAGTTTTTGTGCTTCAAGCAAACTCACAATGTTTCTGAGATTTGCAGTTGTTCTCTGGGATCTTTTGGCTACTGCTCAGATACTTTTAGGAAATCCTGTGCTGGCTGTTGACAGTGAATTATGGGCATTTACTGGAGGTGCTGACTCTACCCATCCATTTCCACCCAGATACTGTTACAGACCTGGTAGACAAGCAGCCTGAGCCCAGTGAGCAGCAGCAGCAGCAGCAGCAGCAGCAGCAGCAGCAGCAGCAGCAGCAGCAGTGCTGTCTGAGAAAGCAATGCAAGATGTGCTGTTGAACCCAATATGGAAATGTGCAACTTATTTTCCTGCTTAAAGAAATAAAAGTTTATTAGAGATATACCAAAAATGAAGTTAAACTTAACCAGTTCAGTTACAAAGTTGTCGTTTAAGTGAAAGAACAAATCTTGTTCAATTATTAGACGATGACTTTGTAATGTTAGGATAATAAAAAAAATAACTAAATAAAATAGATGCTTTAAAGTGTTTACAACAGCCAGTGTTTATGGCTTATGTTGTCCATATTACAAAAAATTGCTTATTTTGTTTTTGTGTGTTTGCTTTGCTTCTTAGGGGTTTTTATTACGCTCTGTATCATTCTTAGATGTTTTATGTCTTTATGCTTTCTATTTTTACCGATTTTATTTTGTTATTTGACGTCAACACTTTGGTCAACCTTGTTGTTTTTTAAATGTGCTCTATAAATAACTTTGAGTTGAGTCGAGAAGAACATATTTTTAGTAACATTTAAATCAACACATTAATTAGGTTACAAATGTTATGACCCAGTATTAAAACTCTTAAGCTCTCGAGTGGGATCCAATCAATGAAAACTTGAGTTGGGTGAATGTCACTTCCTCTGAAGGCATGAAAGGTTTTGCCTGCTGACCTCTTTACTTCTCGTCCCTGGTATCACGCCACATCCCATAATTAAAAATCATGTTTTTTCATATACGACTGGTGAGAGCTATTCATTCAGGAGCCATTCTGGGGCTTATAGCTTTAGGGGCAGGGCTGGGGAAGAGGTGGGGCAGTAGCTTTTCAACTTTAATGGCCCCTGTGTGTTCCTGCTATTAATCTCCACAAGGAGCCAAATGGCTGGATGTCAGCTGCAGGGGCAGAGATGACAGCCCCCAAAATATTGCCTTAATTGGGAGGAGTTTTATCTTGGATTCTTGTGCTCAAATAGGTTCTCACCTTTGCTTGTTAGATGGTATAAAACCAGGAGTATTATTCTTTAAGCATAAGAATCTCTATCTATTTTTATGAAGAAGACAGAAAATGATAAGTTACACCTTGTAACCTGTGTAACAATATTTCAAACGCTCAAACAACCCCTTGATGGTAAAATGGAGCAGGCAATTTACAAATGCCACCGGGGCGAGACATGGTTTATTGCAGGGAAATGCCAAAGCGGCACTGACCTTGCTTTTCCACAAGGAGGAAGCACTGCTGAGAACGTGCAGTGATTAGAGTTCCCTGAACATATTGTTGTAATGTTGCTTTGCTGCACTAGATGGCAGGAGTGTGTAATTAAACGTCTGAGTGCGTGTGTCATCATGACAAGGATCTTCTGTAATAGGACAACCACCTGAACAAACAGCAGCTCTGGCCATGATGGCAAAGCTCTAAAGTATGTTTCTGTGCAAAATGACTTGCAGGAAAACAGTCCTTTAGAATGTGATCAAGTTTGCATTTGCACAGTGTGATGAAGCATCACCATGTGTGAGAGCTTTAGTTAGAGAAGGGACTGCAGAGGTTAATTGCAGCCTCCTGCAAGCTGGATATGGCAAAAAAAAAAAAAACATTACACTCTCATATTCATGTAATTATGCTGATATAAAATCTATTATCTCAAGCCAAACTCTGTTGTCATTCGATTCCTGCTCGTTTCCTTAAAGCTCCAAATAAAAAGAAGAATTGCGCGTTAGCGTTTTTAATTACGGTTGCTCTCAAAGGTGAATGGAACACTGATGAGTTGTTTTTTTTTTTAAGGGAGGGATTTATGGAAGTACTGTGGAATCAAATATCAAATTAGCAGAGCAAATTAATCCTTGTAGTGAATTAGATCACTCCATGAGGAAATTGGCTTTTCAGCACAAAGCAGGGGATGAGTAGGCTGGATTGGTATGAAACACACTGATGAGCTCAGGTGAATATGGATGGAACTAACTCAATTAATTAAGACAACAGGAGTTGTCCTTTCATCTCATGGCTTTACATAGTTTTCTCGCACACCTGAGTTTGTGTATCAGAGGCCTTCAGTCGCGATGCTCTCACTTCACATGGTTATATTCCCACAGTGCACCCAGGGTCTATTGGTCTATTTTTACATTGTGTGCACATAACTATTATTCTATTATTATTAAGTACTAATTAATTCTTCCTGAAACTGCTGCTGCTTCAAAATGATGGCTACAAATATGCATTTATTGTCATCATGGCCGAAGTCAAACTCAGCAAAATGAGGCCAGAACCTAAAGCAATACTCACATTTTTATTTTTATTCCCTACCTTCATAGTTACTGAAACGTGTTGAAAGTGGTTGTGATGAAGCCTCAGGTGAGAAATAGTTAATAAAACTACTGCGTGAAGTCTGCTACATTCAAACCACTGTCAAATGAGTTCACAGAATGCTGAGTAAGCCTATCAGCTCTGTGTTTCTCAGTTTTACAGTGTTTAGATCTCGTGTTGCCCGGCAACATTCCTGCACCGCACACAAGAAGCGATTCGTTTTAAATCAAAACAGACGGAGGCAACAGCAACACTGTGTTAGTAAAGCGAGGCGGCGGCAAACAGGTTCAAGGGAGTACAAGCAAAAAGTTTCAGAACTGCTCTCAGGAGTTTGACAGAGGCTTCATAACCACAGCCCACGCTGTAAATGATAACCCTCCGTCAGGACTGATAGTGTTGCTTGACAGAGCTTGTTTTCAGATAAAGCAGACATCATGCAAATAATGTTACCCCATTTTTCCACAAAGACAGGCAGAAAAATAACATCAACAACAACAAAAACACCAAGTTATACTCCCTAATAAAGTGCAGCTGACCAACTATTTTATTCCAGCTATAAGATCTTTGTTCATCTACACCCAGTCTTGTATAAAGTACCTAAAAGGGATACTTGAGTAAAAGTATTTTTACCAGAAAATTCCTTTGGTAGAAGTTGAAGTCACTTTTTATAATATTACTTAAGTAAAATCTTAACTTTACTGTACTTAAGTAAAAGTTTAAAGTTTTACTCTCTGAAGTGTTTGTTTTTTGTCTCAAATACGTTCAGAAAAGTTAAAAGGAATTTAAAGAAGTTGTGTTTTCGGCTTCATTTGTTGCCGTTTGCCGTGCGACACTCCAAATAAAACCCCACGGCCGCATGTTTATCTGAACGTTGCTGAATCCAAACCCTCTGCAGCTCTCACACCACGTCTGACACTTGGGTGGGTTCGTCGCTGGAGAATTGCTAATGAGATGATCAATACTTTACAAATTGTGTTTGCTTTTGCTGTGTGATGTGGCAGAGGCTTCAGAGAACAGCTGATAATGACATTGTGAACTCATCTGTGAAATAAAGAGATGAAAGACAGATGGCCTCATATTTGAACGCGTACACGAGTGGGATTGACATCGTCAAGGGTGAACGTGCAAAATCATCTCTTTTTTTTCATTTCTGTAATGGGGCGAAAACCTCACTGGTGTCGAGCCCAAGCTTTTACCTCTGTTAACATTAGACAAAAGCAAAGCTTATTTCTGCTCTTTTCTGTATTATATCACCAGTTTTACCCAATTAAGCAGTGCTTTAGCGAAAAGGTTAAGATTAAGAAGGTTAAGAAGAAGGTTAAGAAGATAATAATTGGAGTCCATTGCTTTATAATAACACATACTAAGAAAAAGAGCTGAAATCCATCAGTTTTGTGTATAACAGTTGCTTATTTGTGGCCATGAGTTTTGTTGTCACACTGCAAAAACAACAAAAAGCCATAGACCAGAACCATAGACCAGAGCCTTTGTGCAGATGATTATTTTCTGATGGTGAACCCAGGCTCTGTCGCAGGGTTTCCTCCACATCAGCACAACTAATGTGAAAAGACAAGCAGTTTTCGATTGTTCTCAGCCTGGCACATACAGATGGAAGACATGAGCAAAAGCCTCCTATCAAGGAAGCTTTTCCAGCATACAAACACTCAGTGTTAGATTATTACACACACTCACTGAGGCATTATCACTCTGGTCCTGGATTAATCGAGATATTCAGGCATTTGTAATTTTGCATCTGTTATGTGTGAGTATAGTTAGATGTTGAGTACCAAAAGTAAAAATATTGGTATACTACACTGATATTATGATATCAACATGTATTAGATTTCTGAGTAGTTGAAGAAAAGCCAGCAAGACTGTAATTTTATCACTTTTCGGATCATGACCTTCTGTTAAAGAACTGGTCACTACAGCTGTAAACTCACCGGAGTGAAGTAAACTCTCCGCTGCATCGCTCCATGTCGTTATACTGTTGCAATACAATTTAAAAATGTCACACTTGAAGTGGCATAAGTCAGCAGAAATGTTTGTGTATAAGTGTCTTAGCTCCATAATCAGATAGTCTTTAAAGTTTTAAAGTTTTTATTTATGATGAGAATTCGCAGCCCCATAAAATGCACAGCACGACTGTAGACTTTGCTGACGATGCAGCATTTTAATATTGTCATGAATTCATAAAGATTTGGGCTGTTTAGCCCCATAAGTTTATAAAGTGATGTAATGATTTTTATCTTAACCTGCAAAGTGAATCGTTGCGGTGGAATATGATGCACTATTTCACTGTGGTAAAAGCTCAGTGAGTAAAAAAAAAAGTTCAGTAACAGTGAGTCAAGGGAAGCCAAATTATATCTGCGCTAACATGCTTGATCTTCAAAGCACAAACCTGTCATTACACAAAGGACGCCTGCATTGTTCAAACAAGCAGATGTGGTTGATAACGTGATGTAATTACAGACGGAAAAGAGAGAGAGAGAGCTGAGCAAGGTTTTATTTTTAGCTCCCCATTTTCGGGCGGTTTCTCGCGATGCCCTCGGCTGTCATCGTCTCCTGTTGACTGAACCCTTGACTAATTATAGACCTGTCGAATTAAAACAAGTGGCTGAAGATTCTAAATACAAGGTGACAAAAGTGATGCTTTTAATTAGTGGGTATTCAGTAAGATTTAGATGATTTCCATTTTTATTTCATTTATTTATTTGTGGAGTGTGGCCACACGGTTGGTGTAGTGGTAAGCACTCTTGCCTTTGCAACAAGAAGACCCAGTTTCGAAACCTGGTTGGAACAAGGGCCTTTCTGCATGGAGTTTGCATGTTCTCCCCGTGTGTGCATGGGTTTTCTCCAGTGAATGGTTGTTTGTCTCTAAGATGGACTGGTGATCTGTCCAGGATGTACCCTGCCTATTGCCCTATGTCAGCTGAGGTTGGCACAGCTGCCCCAGCGACCCTCATGTGGAGGATAAAGCAGTAGACAATGGATGGATTTATTGAGTGTAGAATCACTTGAATGTATGAACAGCATGAGCCTTCTATTTTTCTATTTACATGAGGCCGTCATGTTGAGTTTTAGGTGGCGTGAACTCGATTTCAAGTTTGGGAGGATCTGCTTAAGTTTTGTCGTATCAGCTCGTGCTTGCATTTGCCGACGCTGTCTCTGTCGTCGTCTTCCTCTCCTTGTGTTTGGAGATTATTTGGTCTTTTCGCTTCATGTTAACTTTTTATTTTCTGCCTGTACTAACTATGTTCAGGCGTTCTTTCAACTCTCTCCTCTCTGGTGACAAAGGCGCAGATTTGCCGGCTACCTGCAACAGTGCGAGTGAAATTGCCGTAATAACCACATGTGGGCTTTGACGTGCCACTTCTCAGCTTTCAGAAACTGCCGGAATTTAATTGGTGATACGCTTGGTGTTAAAGGGTTAAGGCTCAGGAAATAAAATCCTTCTTGTTTTAAACTGATTATACACATATACAAACATGTTACAGACTGGCCTTTAATTCATTTACTGATCTGACGTCAGACTTACCTGTTTATTGCCAGTGACACTGAGGTGAAAAGTGAAATAGATTATGTACCAAACCTAAATATATCTCAAGAAATATTGGAAATGTCTTACAGTTACATTGTCTCGAACCACGTAACTGTTCCTTCGGCGCTACCCTGAGGTTGAGGTTGAGTTTATTGGACGAGTTACTATGAAATGATAAAGACACATTCTATACCTCTCAAGCTGATAGTCGTCGCTTGCACTCTCTCTGACTTTTTATCTGGGGCCATCATATGGTGCAGTATTTACACCAAACAAACGCAAATGTTAGATACAACAGTGAACTTTCGAGGTGCTGAATGGATCTTTTTATTTTTGCTTTGAAACGAGCTGGCGTCCAGTTTCACTCGGCTGCTGACAATCATTTAAATATCACACGATGTGCACGGCCGTGTTTGCAAATCTACGGAGAGGCACTTTTGCCCTGCATTGTTGAATATATCGTCAGACTGGTTTCAGTGGTGATGAGTAAGTCAGGGGGCAAAGGGATGCTGGCTACTCCGTGTTATTGTTAGCACTGTCAACACTTCCCCTTCTCCTTGCTTGCAGGTTGGCATTTAACTCTGTTTGTATTAAAGCGTCTTGTCTGAGTCAGTGTCCTTTCTGTCCTCACCTACGAGACCTTTATGTGCCATTCAGCAGCTGTGCTATACCGCTCGCGTCATATAGCGTGCATATACTGTTAGATAACACGTATAGTCCAGTAACTACAAACTTTTTTCTCAACCCCATCCCAACACAGAGAAATCCTGCGTCATATTGTTTGAGATGCACGTTGTAAATAAGAGTGACAGGTCTATATTCAAAAGGTGAGTCAGGGAAATGTCAAAACCAAAGCACACATTTAGGTTTAAAATTTATTCCGGCCCGTCGCGCCATGAGAAGTCAAGTGTGGAATTGGAACTGGCAGCAAATTCAAATCCACACTATCACAGTAAAAAAAAAAAAAGGAGGGCCGCAGGCTCTCTGTCATCCCACCGTCTCTCACAGTCAAGTCCTGCACTTGTTAAATCTTCTGACAAGAGGTATTATCCTCAAACGTGTGAGTCCGCACACTTTGAGATGCTGTCTCAGACACCGTAGACCCAAAGAACCGTCCACTACCCAGTAACCACTCACACACACACGCGTGAAAATATCAGATTTTAGGTGATACACACATCTTGACACAGTGAGGAAGATAATCAGCACCGACACTGTTCCACTTGGATTAAATGAAGACAGGGACGAGGTGTCATGCAAAAGCAAAAACACTTTGATAATGAACAGAATGCAGGAGAATAATTCCTTCAAAAAATAAGTTCAGGTAAAAAAAAAAGTAGATTGGTTTTGTCAGGAAAATTTATTTTTGATGTCCGATTTAGTTTTGTTCCTTTGGGAATTCATGATCATCAAACAACACAAGAAATTTGACGAAACTATATTATACTATATTTTAGCTGTTGCTTCCAAGTGGACACCTGCTCCATACACTTGCATGCATGCATGCTGTAAACAAACTTTGCATGTGTCTTAAAGCTTATAAAGCCATTTTGTGATGTATAAATGACAAAATCAGTGAGGTTTGATGACTTTTGTCTGGACTGACTTCACTAACATTTACTTGTGTGTGAATTGGCCTTAAATATGTTTTGTTTTTAAAGAAGCTGCTGTAGATCTGTTCATTTAAGCATTTGATTACCAGAGGTCTGGAGTAGACTGTGTCCAAATTGCTTAGTTTTTATGGATCTTCATTAACATAGTGTTCTCTTCTCTTCCTGGTGAAAGAGGATGCATTGTGTGTTTTTAAATGTGCATTTATCAAAAGCAACCTGTCTAACGTCGCCTGATGATGATGAATGAGGATCTTTGTGTGACTCTGTTCTAAATTGCACTTCTACAGGACCAAAACCATCTTAATCATGTTTTTTTAAAGAAGCATTTGCACAGTATTTGCCCATTCCTAGTCCTATATTTCAGGACGACATTATCGTTTGTGTCGCTGTCATTTACTAATGAAAATAATAATTCCAAAAAGCTGCAAAGCTCGTGCCTGGGATCATCTAGTGACTTTGGGCTGATAAGGCCTCTAAACTGACACTATAGGGACCTGCAGAAGCACTTGCATGACAGCGCTCGATTGTGCCTCTCTCCAAAGGCTGAATAGCCAATGACATGTGCGAGCGTGGTGCTGGGAACGCATCCATCATAGCCAAAAGCCTTACTCGGGACAGAAATGGGGCTGCATTTCAGCTTAAATAACAACCAGCAGCTGGCAGGCTTCTCTGCCGTCCTCCTCCCTGCGGCAGCCTTCTCTTTGCATCAAGAGCAGACATCAGCCTATATATGTTCACCACAGACGCCATTTACAGGACGGCATTTTAATGAGCCTCACATCCGAGGAAAACCCTCCATGCGACCTCCTTCTCAGTCTCACCTTTTGCCACCGTGATGAAAGTGAAGAGAAACTCTGAAGCGTGCACTGTATCACAGGATCTCCACACTGGAATATCATGTGTGTTGCAGTAACAATTCCTCTTTCCACCCACACACCCTCACTCTGTCTCAACCCTCCCCC
The DNA here is from genome assembly GCF_958295425.1 of Solea solea. NCBI lineage: Eukaryota > Metazoa > Chordata > Actinopteri > Pleuronectiformes > Soleidae > Solea > Solea solea. The sequence continues at coordinate 12,559,803 of NC_081154.1, read as the reverse complement.
CCCCCTTCCTCATTGCATCTACAACCATCACCTCACACTCTCTCCCAGTGGCTCACGTGCTGCTGCTGCTGCACACTCAGATGAGTCCCACGCTTCACAGGGAAAATTCTCCACACTCCAAGTCCAGAGGGGAGAGCAGAGTGTGGGGGCGTCATTTGGCTTCCAGGGGGAGCGACCAGAAGATGTTGCTCCCCATCAGTCTGATGGAGCAGACAAAATTAGCAGAGATCCTTGAGGATGACATGCTGCTGGAGTGCTGTGATGGTGCAAAAACATGGAAGCAGCCTTATATATGTCTTTGATTTAAAATCTAATAATATTTGATTGAATAAGTCATTTAGTGATGATTTTGTTTGCTCTTTTGTGCAGTGTGTAACCATTCCACTTGAAAAGAACACAGACACTGCAATTAACCATTAACTGGGTGTTTAGAGTCCAAGAAACTAATGAATCATTTAACATTTGTCCTGATGTGGCACTGACAGATACATCTATCATCAGCCAACACACTTATTGCACCTTGATGCCCTTTTTTTCTTCCACAATTTTCCAGTAAAAGATAAGTTTGGATTATGTGAAATTATGGGAAAACTCATCCCACACTCCTAATAATATCAGTTGCCTTCTGATTGCTTCTCGGGGGAGGCGAGAGCGAGTAGCCCACACACTGGGCAGCGTGTGCGGAGGGGTGATGCCTCCAGAGCGCATCACTGGACGACAAGACGCCACTGCAAGACGCAGTGCCAGAAGAGAGCAGCTTTGGCACGGGAGCTTGGTTTCCTGCAGTTTGTAGGAGCAGGGGAGGAGGAGGGGAAGATTCAAAACTACGAATCCCAAAACAAACAAAGAAAGCGCTGCTCATGTCGGAATCCTCCCGATCATCTCCAACACGGTGACAATGTAGCGGGGACAAGCGGCGCGGATCTCCACCGGTGGAGAGAGAAGTGGGGACGCACGGGCACGGTTATGATGAGGGGATTAATGCCAATCTGCAGCAGCGGCGGCGCATGAATGGATATGTGCAGAAAAAGTGTGGATAAGTGAGTGACCACAGGATGGACACTACGGAGGTCATCCTCTCTGTGTTGGTGGTTGTTATTATTATAGTGTCGTTGTTGTCCAACGTCCTGGTGCTGGTCTGTTTCCTGTACAACCCGGAGATCCGCAAGCAGGTGCCCGGTCTCTTCAACCTCAACCTCACCTTCTGCAACTTGTTGCTGACCGTGTCCAACATGCCGCTCACTCTGGTGGGACTCGTCAGCAAGACTCAGCCGGGAGGGGACGGCTTCTGCCAGAGCGTGGGATTCCTGGAGACCTTCCTGTCCACGAACTCGATGCTGAGCATGGCCGCGCTCAGCATCGACAGGTGGATCGCGGTGGTGTTCCCGCTGAGGTATCACTCCAAAATGCGCCACAAGGACGCGGCGTTTGCGCTCGGCTACACGTGGGCGCACTCCATGTCCTTCTCCACGGTGGCCACCTGCCTCTCCTGGGTGGGATACCACCGGCTTTACGCGTCCTGCACCCTGGCCAACCCCAGGGCGAGCAGCCGGACCCAGTTTGTCATTTTCACCGTGTTTTTCCACTCCTTCACCTTTCTCCTGTCTTTTATAGTGTTATGTGTCACTTACCTCAAAGTACTGAAAGTGGCGAGGTTTCACTGTAAAAGGATCGACGTCATTACAATGCAAACTTTGGTGCTGCTGGTGGATATACATCCCAGGTGAGCTCCTTTAACTTACTACTGCACATATTGCCCCCCCCCCCCCCCCATCAAATAAAGAAAATATTACATTCTGATACAATCTGTACACCATACATAATCTTAATCCTAATCGTCTGCACAGCTATAGGTGGCCAGTGTATCAGCACACTAGTTTTGCATCACAGCTAAATTGTTGAAAATGGGTAGAACAAATGTATCTGCATCCATAGGTAATAAGGTTTTTGGTATCAGAAACAAAAAAAAGTGATATGGATTCATCACTATTTAATTGCTGAGACTCAACCATTCAGTGAGTTAAGAGGGGTGAAAATGCTATGTTTACAGTTTTACAAGAATAAATAAATAAATAAATGAATAAAAAAGACCTAGCACTGAAAGGGGCCTCTTTCACTGCTGGGCCCTCGGAATCACTCTAACTTTCCACCCTCTTGCAGCGTCCCTGCAAACCTCCACCAAGGCTGCAATACTTTTCTTTTTTTTATCCCAAATTTGAATCCAAATAACCACAAACATCGTCCAAATCAATCCTCAATGTCTGGAGATATGCTGCTCACAGACAGACTCTGCGGCCCAAAGCTTAACCTCCTTGGCCGAGATGATAATAATAATACTAAGGCAGTGTGTGTAACATTCAGCTGTAGAGCGGGAACAAACTGTACAAACCCCCGGATCACAGGGGAAACGGGGAGCAGGCAGCAGCCTCGTCATCGTGGCTGGTGCCATCGATAACAAGCGCCGCCATCAGGAGCTGGAATGACACTGTTGTGTGTCTGCTCACAGGACAAACTGTGCAGTTAATGATGCTTTGCACTGACATTTGAATTGAGCCCTCAGTATTCAGAGGGGACACACAATCTGATTAAACTGAAATGTCATACAGAGCCATTGCTTTACTTCATAAGCACACACTATGACTAAAAAAAGAGGAAGAAAACCTGTGTATGTGTGTGTGTGTGTGCTTGAGGTACTTATTACAGCATGCTGGTGTTCTTTTCCCACACTCATCACCCCAGTGTCATCAACTCCTACTTAAAGCAGTGTTTGATCATGGCAACACAATGCATTTATAGGCGAACGTCTAAAATCGACTGTTGGAATTGTAATTCCAGGTAGTAGAGGCCTTTACTTTGCAGTACAAACATGTCTTTGGGATAAATCAATTATTTGACCACAGCTCAGCCTTGGCTGGTTCATTCTTCAACCCCATGTACGACAGACATGGACTCTTCTTCCTTTGTGTCTCATGCGGGACACTTTGTGGCCTTTACTTGAAGTGTGTCTCACTCATTATAAACCCAGTTGCCCACTGTGTCTCCAGCGTCCGCCAGCGTTGCCTGGAGGAGCAGAAACGGCGGCGGCAGAGAGCGACGAGGAAGATCAGCACGTTCATTGGCACCTTCATGCTCTGCTTTGCTCCCTACGTGATCACCAGGTGAGCTCCGGCCCACACTGCGGCGTATAGGCTGCAGGCTTTTGTTTTGCTGGTTTCTCTCAACGCTCCCTCCCCTCCTCTCCGGGTTTGCCCACCCCCACTTCCTCCTCTCTGCCTTGTCTCTGCTTCCTCTCCACACAGTGGAGGCCAGATTGGGAAGATGAGATTGGCTGACCCTGTGATAAGTAATATGTCTGCGTTCTGCTGTCGCTGCTGCATTTGCACTTTCCTCGTCAAGTTTGCTGGGCGCATCTCATGCGGTTAGGTCCCGCCAACGTGCATAAAACCACTGCACAAAGAGAGCATCCTAAACAGACAGTATGTGCAGATTATAGACAGTATACACAGCAAAAACTATAGTTAACTTCTGTGAAAACTCCCAACAATGCTGTTTTTGCTCTTTATATGTGTCCTTTCCAGCGTCATGGACGACTCAGTCCACTGACCTTTGTTGTTTTTGGTTGTTTCTTGGTTTCTCAAAACCTAGAAAGAAAGAAAAAAAAAGTTAAATTATCTGCATGCTTGGCTTGGCACCAAAAAACTAAGTTGGAAAATGTAGTATATCTGTGCTCTGGAAAAGTGACACAGCCCTCAACTGAAAGGAGCTGCTCGTTGCTGGGGTAAAAAGTTAAAGCTGATTGTGGATGATTAGTAAAACAGCACCAAGAACACTGGGTCCTGAAAATGCAGAAAATATCTCCTCAAGAAGCATTTCCTGCCTCTATTTTAGGATGAAACCACAGGGCATTTGTGAAGCCACACATGGACATCACATCTAATTTTACGTTAGTTTAATACATTTTAGTATTTTTTATAACTTCAAAGATGATATTGCAAAGAACTGGCTTTTTAAGACATCATTTTAACCCTTTAACCTTTGCTTATTGTACACATAAAAGGGCCAGAAAATGTCCTGTGAGTAAGTGCTTTTGCCCGTTTTTCCAGAGCACTTAGAATTTTCAATATGTGGCAGTTATTTACAATTTACTGTGTGTATATATATATATATATATATATATATATACACATATATATGTATATATATATATATACATATAAAGAGCATATTAACATTTTAAAGTCAAGAAAAACAATTTGAGATTTGATTTTAGAGTTTTATTATGAAAAAAAACACAATAGTTGTACATGATTAAGAGATTTTGCATTTTCATTTTGAAATTAGACCAGTAAAATGCATGAGTATTTGTCTTAAAATTGGATATTTGATAAAAATTCGATGCTCTCTGTGTGTTTGGAAAGACGCCGATTTGTCTGCTCCCTGCGTCGGTGTCAGTAAAATTACCGTAATAACGACATGGTTGGCTTTGAAGTGCATCTCAAACTGAGCCTATATCATTGTTTAATATCGTAACATAAAAGCTCTTTAATTGAGGTCCTAGACGGTTGGACTTGTAAATGAAGGGCTAATAATAAGCAGATTACATGACGTTAGTAATAGATGGCGACAGCTCTGCATGGTCTCCCTTTGCAAATGGCAGTTTACGGATTACAGTCTGAATATACATTGTTCTCGAAGCTTCTCCGCCGCTTGTGTGGCACTCGTTTGTCATCAGGGTCGTCATGTATATAGTAGAAACCCCGCTGTGCAGCGTGGCAGCTGACTTAACCTCCTGTTCTCTTTGGTGCTGTGGATAATGTGGGCAAACACCACTGATGGGCTACTGGCCCACAAGGCCAGTGTTAATATGCTGACAAAGCTCCACTGTGGACAGAGTAATCATACAAAGTGCAAGAGAAGAGGATCAGCGTTTTTTTTTTCGTTTTCTTTTTTTTTTTTACACCTCTTTATGATGGCACGTTCAATAAAATATCTCAAAAATTAGTGTGAAAGCAGCAATTTAATGTCTTTACGAGCTCGTCTGAGCAGAGCGACCCCGAGATGCAGACAAGAGGCGAGACTGTGAAAGTCATTATGTGACCTCTTTAATCAAATAAATACAGGATTGTAACTGCACAAGAGGTTTCATGTGGAAGAGATCACGTTGTCAAATAGTCCTGTACGACAACATAGGTTTAGTCGTCTGACATAAGCTATGCCACACACTAGTTTTGTTAACTGTCATTTTGAGTTGAAGAGTTTTGCACTTTGGCAGCACTCTCGTGGTTTCTTGAAAATCAGAAGCGAGAAGCCATATTTGGATGAGAAAGCGGAGCTGGAGAGGAGCTGAGAATGTGAGCACGGTGCATGACATCTGCTCTCAATCCCATCACAGCCATGCTCCAAAGCATACACTGCTTTCTTGTCTCTTTTACTCTATATGGGACTATAACTCACAAAGTGCTCATATACTCAAAGTACTAGAGGAAGATTGTGATCTTTGTCACAGACTTATATGCAAGCAATCATAGCACGTTATATTTCGGTACAGTAACAACATGGTAACCGTAATAATTTAATAGAAATAGGGACGTAATACAATTCACAGCATGGTAATGAGTATTATTAGAGGAGATATTACACTAATGTCATGTCATTGAAATTATTCCAGCACACTAAGGGTGGGAATTGCACGATACAATACATGATACATGGCCCATGATACCAATTTCTCTATTTATTCACAACATAGAGAACAAAGTGCATAAAGTCTATGCATTGAACGTGGATGGAGCATCTCTTAACGTAGATTTCTCCACCATTATCTTGTTATAAACTCTCTCCACCCTAGTTCCCCTCATTCATTTGAGCAGCGCCGCCGTGAGGAGACATGAAGTAGAGACGCCCGGCGAGTCAAACTGGCAGGGACTGTTTACTTTAGCGTCTTAATTTGTTAAGCCTTTAACACCGAGCGTGTCGCAGACGTCACGTCTGCACAAGCGCATTTTGCATCACTGCAATTGTGCGACGGTTTGTGCTATCGGAAATATTCAAACGGTTTCTGAAAGCTGAGAAGTGTGTTTATTACGGTAATTCCACTCAAGGAAGTCGGCCAATCAGTGTCTTTGTCACCAGAGAGGAGAGAGTTGGAAAAACACTTGTTCATAAGTTTCCATTTTTTGGCCTGTTTCTGGACATTGAGACAAAGACTCAAACAAATATTATTTGAAATATGTTTTACACTGTTCAAATTTCAAATTTAACACGCCAAATCTGGTTACTACAGTATTTTTTCTTTTTTGTTTTTCTTCATTTCAAATTGTTAATACACCATTTTAACATGCAATAAATGGTGAATAACCTCCAGATATTGAAAGTTATTCTGGAAAAAAGCCACAAAATCACAGGATAATTTCTGGTCCTTTTATGGTTAAAATAAGCAAAAACAAGGCTTAGGTGTTAAAGGGTTAATTAAAATATCGATATATCTCACAAATGTGTATGTACTTCTGCACAGTGCTGCTGTCCCTCTCTCACCAGTCTTTATGCTTCTCTCCAGGATTGTGGAGTTATTTCCAGCAGTGCCTATCAATCCTCACTGGGGCATCGTCTCCAAGTGCTTAGCGTACAGCAAGGCGGCGTGTGACCCCTTCGTGTACTCGCTGCTTCGACACCAGTACAGGAAGACGTGCGCCGACATCATCAATAGGCTGCTGAAGCGCGGCTCCTTGAACACGTCCGGCCGCGGCCAAGACAACCAAGTCAGCAGCATTCCCCACAGTGGAGTGACGGAGAGAGTGGACTGATAGGAGACGGGGGTCCGAGGGTGGACTTGGCTCTCGGACGACATGAAGCTGATTTATTGTGGATGAGGAAGAAGAAGACAAATGTCCGTGTTCTGTATCTGCCTGAATCTAATGTGACATTTCAAGAAGCGAGCGGCGACACCGACGAGGCACAGGGGCCGCTGTGTTTGCACAGCGAGGGTCCACAGCAGCGCGTCAGTGGAGAGGACGTTTCACAAATGGCAGATAGAGCGCTGTGTCTCACATGTCTCGGGGCCTCACTCAAACACGTACTGATTTTGCAGTATGTGTTTGTGTTTTAAGAATAAATCACTGTAGTATATATAGTCATATTTAAAAAAAAAGAGAGACAGGAGTGGCTGTACGTGTGTTGTAGTCTGTGCAAAGTGTTTGCAAGTGACAAGTAACGCGTCCATACTGTATGTAGCACTGAGAACTAGCCTAACCAAAATTAACTGTGTATTGTATAAGTAATTAAATAGCCGTATAAAAAAAAAGAAAGAAGATGAAATCATACAATACAGCAGATGGTGCAGCTGCACAGTCTGGCTCAGGTTTATTTTACACTTGATCTCTCTCGGTCAGACACATTCTTAGACGACTTTCATTTTTCTAAGTGCATCGCTTTGAAGCACGAGGGCCAGTGGAAGGAAGGCAGGAACAAGCAGGACTTCATGTTTGCTGTTTGAAGGACTTACTGACCTGGCCAAGCAGAGGTTTAATGGGAAACATGGGCCTTGAAAACCAGCTGCCTTTGCTATCATGACTGACATGTGCCCCTCAGGTTGTTTAGTCAACTGGAGCGTGACCAACTGTACTTGTTATTCACAGAGGGGAGTAAACCCACAGAGACTGCATCGCTCTCTGCCTCATAACTTTGAGTAAGAGGGACACAGGGAAGGCAAATGAAGGCCCACATGACGTCTGTCACGTGTAATTGACTGGCGATCTGTCGTTTGTCTACAGTGATAGCAGCAAACGGGCAAAAAAAAAAGCAAAAAGAATCCTTTTCCTGAAGTGAGTGCAGCAGTATCATGAATATTACTGCCACCTTTTCTTTTTCACAATGTTATTTGTTGCAATTACTGAATCGGACGTTGGCGAGACCACATGAAGGCAATGATCGCTCTCATAATCGAGAATCATTTCTAGTTCTTGGGCCTCCAGGCGGAGAGGCACACTTAAAAATGAATAACTGATCAGTTTATGATTACATCACTCACGTACATTTGAAAGGTCAGTGGGTGATAACAAACTAGTTTACGAGGCTAAATATGATCACCGGGAATGGGTATGCTCCACAGTGCGGTTCCATTTCAATATTGAGGTTGCTGTTGAAAGGATTTAAGGATGTAAAATGAACTATCTTCATCGTTTCTACCTCAAGAGGTGGTGTTGTTTTTTTTAAAAAAGGGAGTGGGTAGGATGTAACAAAAAGCAATAGTTTTACCACATTTTAATAACACTTACATCTGCATAAGCTATTAGAAAATACACACTATACATTTAACATGATTTCATCATGAGTACAGTAGAGTCCTAAAAGATGAAGCGAAATCTGAAATAACATAATAATTGAACTTAAAATCCCACAAACAACGTATCAATGAATAAATATTCCCTCATTTCAAAGTGGAGACCATAGTCTTTGTTTACATGAAACATTCATATCACTAATTCTCCACCCGTGTGTTTAGATGTATTCATGGAAATCAGAGAGACAGCTTTCATAGTATTTGATTTATAAGAAGAGATACATGGCAACCAATAATAAACATCCAGTGTTAGTCGTGTATTTGTCGTATATTAGAGTTTTCCAATGCGATGTGTAGCTACTGAAGGACGACATTACCACAGATTTACATGAACTCTAAATTCATCCATAATTCTACATATTTAAGTCAAATCGTGAAGACGGGCGACTCACTCCGTGTTGTGTCTGCCGTGTTACGCCCACTTTTTTCTGTATCAGAAGACAGGCAGCTCTGTATCAGAGAGCTTTTGACCGGGTTCCACTTAAGAGTTGACGTCATTTAGGAGAAGGTGCTTCAAAAAAAACAAAAAAAGCATATTATATATTATATATTGTACTGTTGTATTTTGAAAGTTCATTTTACAGGACGTATGACTTTTCCGTGCATTTGTACACCTTGTGTTTAGTGTTTCGTGTGAGCATGCAGGGCGGGTTTATAAGGGACATATTGTGTGTATTTACAATTGAAACATACACAGTGCCAAAATTCCAAAAAACATTAAAAGGCCAATTGAAATACCCAATTCCTAATTAATAATTTATATTATTATTATTGTTATTGTTATTTTGTGTCCACACTTATTAGCATTTATGATAACACAGATGGGAGATGTTTGTTTATGTCATATTTATTGTGTGTTACTGTATGGCACACCAAGACATCAGATGCCTTAAAAAATTTAATATATAGTGTTTAAGAGTTGTTGTTTTTTTCCTTTCAACATGGCATTTACTGACAGTAAAAAAAATAATCATGGCCTTATTCCCTTCAGTTCATTAACATTAACAAGGAAGAGTATTAGGGCCACATGTAAACAAAATTGAAAGAAAGAAAAAAGGAAGAAGAATTCTCAGAGAAAAAAGTCAGAATTCTGAGAATTCTGAGATTAAAGTCAGAATTTTTTTTTTACATGTGGCCCTAAAACTCTTCCGTACATTAACTAGAGTCTGCTTATGTGTTTGTGTTTCCTGGTTCCGCTAGTAATTTGTCACTGATGTGTTGCACTGATTTTATTTTTATTTTATTCCATAAATGATGACTTTATGGTTATTGGTGGAAAAACAATCTCAACAGGAAATGAAGTGTGCTGACAGGTTTAGATGAATGACAAAAAGTCAAAAGTATTTTGTGTCCTTTGATATGTGCGTACTTGTTATTTATAACGACACTGTATTCATTAGTGTTACAGAATGTGCTGCTTCAAGTGCAAATTAGGTTTTTAACTGTGGTTAATAGTTGACAGTCAAGTGAGTGTAATATACCTCATTTTGTTGTGGTGATGGACTGGACAGCCTGAAGTGTTTTGTTATGTATCTCCTGATTTATTAAACCTTGTCTCAGTGCTGCTGCTAAAGCTGAAGTCAACACACTGATGAAGGTGATGGTGGTGAACACCATGACTGCTGTTTAATTTCTGGTGATGATGATGAAAGATTAAAATGTCTCGTGTTGACACTGAAATATTGGAGGAACTGAGGAAGATGATTAGATTAAAAGCAGCCTTTAATCAAAGTAGTCTTGTACTGCATTGACCGAAATAATAATGTTAAAGGTAGGGTTGGACATCCTGGAGAAACAGTTAGAGCAGGCTACGTTTTGAATTCAAAAGTCCAAGCCCCTTTCTTCAGACTTCCCTCGGAGAAGAAGAAAAGAAAAGCATACTCTTTATTCACATTCAATGAACATTTTGACACTTAACATGGTCTACAGCGCTGGACACTTTAGCATTGCTCTGCTGACTGGGCTCATTTCTGCACTGATTAAGATGGAATATCACATACACTAAAACTAGGCCTGTCCGTTCCACAGCTGACTGACATTTTTCATTCTTGTGACAACGCATTCATTAATTGGTTACAATCGGGTTGTGAAGAGGATTTTAAAGGTGACATCGAATGCTTGTATCGCACATATATGTTAGTTATGGAGGTCTACTTACATATATTAACTTGTTTTCATGGTTAAAAACCTCCTAGTCGCTGCAAACGAGCCGATCAAAATATCTCCTCACTGACGCTCTCGTCAGCCACGCTGTTTCAGACCAAAACCACACCCCCAGAACGTGGACTGTGTTGTGATTGGCCAGCCAACGAGAGCTTTCCCACTGTCCTGTGATTGGCCAGGTACCTGGAAGTGACGTAATTGGTAGGCCAGCTCTCAGATACACAGCTCCCCCTCTGGCACGGTGGATGCTCTGCATCTCAGCAGCTACAACGAGAGTAGTTCTTCTTCTGCGGTTGAATGTACGCAACCGGATGTGCCCGGACTAGTGCCCGCACTAGGAGGCGCTACGGTGGTGAGAGGAGTGGTGAGGTTTTCTGATGACATCATCAGCATAGGGAAGTGCTGATCCGCTTTGCAGAGCCCAGGAAAACAATAAAACCCTATTTTCTCAGCAGTGGCTGAACTGTTTGTTCTGAAACTTTAGGGTTTCATAAAAGAGGTAATGATGCAGTTTCACACACAAACGCAGAATTAATTGGAGCTTCCGGTCTATGTCGCCTTTAAGCAATACAGTAAAAAAAAAAAATGCTCCAGAAAATGTTCTCCCACCCTACTTTTAATAATAAAAAAACTGTTTTTTACAGTACATTTGTATCCATGATGGTCTCTAGAAAGTTTTCCATTCATTGCATCTATTTTGGGCAGTTGAAGCTGCAGTGCATGTTGTTCACATTAGGGACGGCTCCATGCCAATATCACTTGAGTGTCCAATGATACTGTACTGAGTCTATCACAGGCTTACTCATCACTTTATTCATATGATATTTAAAGCTGCTGTGTGTATCTTTGTTGTTGCTGATGTTATTATTCTGCCTCTGTTTGGTCCTCGTGACCAGAAACGATTTGTATGCTGCGTTCCCCCTCTGAAAATGGGCTCTGGGCTCTGTCTTGTAATGCTGTCAGACCTGACTGAGGCCGGCAGCCCCGGTGTTGTGTTTGTGGTCGCTGGGTGACACAAGATGTAAACATTCTTACACTGGGAAACACAGAGGGAGTCAAGAGCTTTGTGTGAACTCATTTGATATTGGTGTGAATATAATATAATAATATAATATAATGTTTCGATTTAAAACGTGTGCACTGTCACTCTCTGTTGGTTTAAACACACACACACAGGGGGGCAAAGGTCAAGGTAAAAGTGGCCTCACAAGACACATTTGTCCTATTGAATATTAAAATCTTTTTATGTCAACATGTGCAATGTTATATGAGTCTGTAAAAGAAATACTGCAGGCTGAAAGTACAACTGCTCAGCCGCTACAGTGCATCATAAGACTTTATATCCAGAGCTACTGTGACTGTTTCCTCGTCAGAGCCAAGTGATTGTTCAGTTCACACCACAGTGCAGGTGGTAATGAAACAACGTCAGAGGCAGACTGATATGGCCTCAGCGGTAACTGGCTGATATTCTGTACACTGATTCCCGCCACAGGGGCTACTGATTATCTTCGGGTGGGTGGCACTGACCACAGCGCATGGCTTAATCATGGCTGGCCTCAGCCCACTCACTCAACTGACCTCCCCATGTGAGCGGTGAACCACAAACTGCGAGTGACAAGTGGACACCTCGCTCTGCAAAAACATAGGAATGTTTGTCATTTTTCCTCTCTCTCTCCCTCTCCCTCTCTCTCTCTCCCTCCCTCTCTCTCTCTCTCTCTCTCCATCTCTCTCTCTCTCTCTCTCTCTCTCTCTCCATCTCTCTCTCTCTCTCTCTCTCTCTCTCCCTCTCTCTCTGATAACGCTTTGACGAGGACTCAAACGAGGTTTAAAGACGACCCCGGAAAGTCAGTGACATATTTTTCTATGAAGTTCATGATCCCTTTTGTGTAACGTATACGGTGCAGTGAGTGTTACCCTTCTTTTTAAAGGAGCTGTATGTAAGAAATGTTTTGTTTTTAGTCATGAAATGACCACTAATTACAATGGTGCAGCCAATTCATTGTAAATGTAAGAGGAGTTCCTCATAGTTCCACATTTTGGTTCAACAAACTTGGGTCTCTGGGGAGGAGGCAGTTCCCAAGAGAAATATGGGATGGCAATCCCCTTTTTAAACCCTTTTTTTAAACTCTGTTTGCATGTCGTACATACATTATTTAAATGTGTAAAAGAAAAAATGCAATATCTTATTTGACAGGTGAGCCTCAAAATAAATGTAAAAGATGTGGAAAAGCCAGTGACAGCAAAGAACCTGTTATTTTTATTTATTTATTATTATTTTTTTTTTGCTATTTTTGCCTGAAAACACATCATAATGCACACATGACTCAGCAGGGGGGCCTCCTCACCCGAGACAAGCCAGTCATGTTGTTCATTTGCTTTATGTGTCATCCAAACACCAAAATACAAGACCCTGCAGGCTTTGGCCTCAACATCTGAATGACATGTGGGTGAATGTGTCACACATGTACCCATGCTTTCCATACTCCTTGACTTTTATTCCACCTCCACTTTCTGTCCCATGTGTCTCATAGGTGACTGTGTACGCGAGGAAATGGGATGTGCTATGTCAGTGAAGTGGCTGCTAAAATAGGATCTGAAAAGTAATGTCTATGCACAGGACTCTCTCAGTTTGGATGGTGGAGAGTAAATAAAAGGAGGGATTTCAGGCACAGGTCCAGAACTTTTGTCTTTAATGAGGACAGTATTTCAGGAAAGTGTCCCTGATCCAGGACCTTGACATGGTCTTCCTAGAAAACCTTACTGGATCATGGCCTCTATTAATAAATAATGAATCACTATCAGGTAATCTTGTTCTCTAAAAGGTTCTAAGGAATTAAATTGTCCCTCTTGATTGTGATCAATACAATCAGTGCAGACACCTGTGTGTGTGTATGTGAGGCCTTTGATTTGTTTGAAAAGCATATCTGAGAGAGCCAAAAAAGAACACGTATAAGTCTCTGTGGTCTAATTATTTTTTTTATCCCAACTACATATTATCTTCTAAACCACCCACCATCACACTTTAATAAACCCAGAGCTCCTGCTTGTACCAGCTGTGCGCGATGATGACTCACAGCAAAACAAAGTGAATTGCATAATAATCCCTTACTGCACAAGATAATTATACAAGTGCGGCAAACGTAAGACACACCGACGGTACGCGTTCGTTTGTTAAAGATAATGGATGTTTACACTAAACCATTGTCCTTGTTATTCTACTGTTCAATGTCATCCGACTCTTCATATTTCATATTTATACTTTCTTGAGAACAATATGCAGTGAGCGCGATGTTGTCATTACCAGTAGGCAGGATGATCAAAAGTCTGAAAATCAGCTTGACGTTGCATGAAAGTTAAGTTTCCGTCACGTTTTCGACAAAACAAGAGATTCAAACCACACAGATAAATTCTGTTTCTTTGCTCATTTACACTGTCTAATTAACCCCAGCTTTGCAAATGAATACATAAATTACATAACTTTTTTTTTTTTTTTTCCCGACAACCCTCCCTCTCTTTGTTAATCTGGTTGTCGTCTTTGAAGTCCGCTGAGCCCACAGTGAGTCTAATCTGTCCTCTGAGGCTCTGGAGCAGCCGAGGGCAGCGAGGTTAAGAACTGGTTTACCAACGCCGCATGGCGACTCACTCCTGTGATATCCAGGCCGGCACTGCAGCACTTCAAAGGCTGGACCAACTTCTGAAGAAGCGTTGGCCTTTCAACTGCTGGCAAGGGCAACCGGTGACTGTGTCTTCCCACACATCTGCACGCTATCACAGCTGCAGGGTGTGCAGCAGGACCACACCTCCCCCCATCCTGCCCTGACCCACACCCACCTACACTCAAAGGGATCGTCTGCAGTCCATATGAGAGAGGCTTGGGTCTTAATTTGTCTCAAAGATTCTGACTGTACATCCGTTGTTTCTATTATTTTTCAAAGATGGCAAAGTGTTGTGGTCCAAATTGTGACATCTTTGCATCACGACGCGAATATTTTACAGCCATATCTTGTTGAACGAAATCATTTTCAAGTCATGGTAAATTAAATACAACTTCAAAAAACATTTAAATATAAATCTGAACTAAAAAGTTGTGAAAATTCTGTTTGGCAACACAAAAAATCTCCCACTATCTTTGTGAAACACTGCTATAATTCAATCAACACATCACTTGTTCCACTCATTGGCCACATTTAACAATCCCAATATTACCTGGGCAATCAAATGTATGTAAGGTACATTTAGTTAATTTAACACATCAGAAACACTTTGAATTGTCCAATATCTTGCATACAAGCACAACTGCTGCACAGAATCTCCCCTCAGTTGTGTTAAAAATGGCTTCCGTGTGCAAAATCCATGACAGGGACCTCACAGCTGCTGCAGATCAGTGCCAGTGTCTGCCCTTTTACCTCCGAGGCTTTCTAAACTGGGCCACTTCTTTGCCTCCCCCTTTTTTCATTTGAATGCTGAATTCTCAGAGGAAGTCAAGTCAACAATGAGGTAGAATTTGAAAAAATTCAGAGATCTGAGGCTCTGGTAAACATTCAAGTACGCTGCAAAATGGTTATGTCTTCAAGAAGTCAGGAAGAAAGCAGTGTTGTGAGGTTGCATGTTGGCCACAGCTCATGGTTACTTGTTTTTTTGGCAGTGCTGTGGGGATGGCAGTTGATCTGACCGTTGGGAGGACTGATATGCTCCAGTTGCACTGACGGTAACGTTAGAAAAGTAATCAGGAAACCAAACGTCTTGGTTTCTGATCCCTGTGGACTGTTTTTTTGTTCATGGACTTTTAGCAACATTAGCTCGACATGCCTCTTTTGTTTCATGCTACTTAAGCTTTGTGCTCATGTGCACTGCTTTTTCATTTACTTAATTCTTTCTTACTTTGCACTGTGCCAAATCACCTGTACCATATATGAATATACATACACATATTGCACTTTTCTTCTGTTCATAATTCACTGCAGAATAGAGCTGACTGGACGATAATGATTCTTGCACTCTCAGTGCTGTGAGAAGATGACAGGTGCGTGAGCCTCCAGTCCGTTCAATAACCTTTGTGGGATGAGGCAAAAAAAAGAAAGAAAAGTGGAGGCTTCCTCTAATTGCATGTCGGCCAGAGAGAAGGAAGGTTTTCGTCAGAATAAGCTAGTGATGTGTAAAAGCCCCAGTAGAGCTCTTATAATTAAAGCCTTTCCACGCCGGCACTCGCCAGTTACAGCCCCACTGCTGCGGAAATCAAATGAGATGATGCTTAAAATTAACCAAGGTGATTACAAGTAAGTTATGGGACTGTAATGGGGTTTATTTTCCATTAGGGATGTTCAATCAAGCAGGAGCGAATGTAAAATCATAGTTTGATATTAATTAAGGAGCGGCACCACGGTGCATCAGTCATTACTGCTTTGACTTTATTAATCCATAACAGGCTAACACGTTTACAACATGCATGAGTCGGACGATATATTTGCTTTAATTCTATCCAGCGACGTTCGACATTGATGTGGTTTTCACAAGGTCGTGGAAGAGTCCATGTTAATAGCTGTTTGAATACAGAATATACCTCACAAATTACAAATAGAGCAGGATTTTGAACATCTCTTGTGAAGTGCTTTTTTTTAGAATCACAGCCATAACTATCTGTGTAACATCCCACAGCTGACACGGCATGTCGGAGCAAATCCCAAACCCTTGAGTGCTGCCTGCAGAGCTCAGAGACAAGAGTGTGTTGGCACAGATCTGGGGAAGACTTCATAAAATATAAAAAATATACTGCTGCAGTGAAGTTTCCCCAAAGTGCAATGCCCTGTATAATTCTTAAAGAGTTGCCCATGCAACAATCAAAGAAGGAGGACCAGACAGGGGAGAACGTCCACTTTTAAATGAACCAATAGTAAGATCAACACATGTTCAATTTGTGTAAACTTATAGTCTTTATTTAATAACTTGACAAACCAGAGTTTATAAGAAACAAATCAGTGACACACAAAGAAGCCACTATGTCCAATATTTAAAAGAATAAAAAAAAAAAAAATTGCACAAATGCAGGTTAAAGTTTTGTAATGGTTTACGTAGCTGTGTTACATAAGTTATTACGTATGTACATCATAACAGTAATGACTGTAATGCGAAGATAAAACCTCTATCTGTAGCTTATAATTTTATTTTATCTTAAAAAAATGTGTGTTTATAGTAGTGATGTTGTGATGTCTTAAAGGTGCAGTGTGTAAAATCTAGCAATGAATTAATGGTGAAGTTACGTCCTTTCCTTTTAAGAGTGTTTTAAAAACCTGTATAGCTTTAAGTTTGTATCAAAACTTGAGGTTAAAATATGTTTTGGTCGTCCAAAAACACAGTGGCCAATAATGGCAGCCTCAGTACGATCCGTTTATATAGGATCTTCAATTTCTTCCAATTAATGAAAATAATGTCACCAGAATTTTGCACACTGGACCTTTATGGATCCAAGAAAAGAGGTTTAACAAACTCTTCACAGGATTCAGACAGTGGATATTATAACACAAGTTCAAAGATGAAATTTGTGATGAGCTTAAAAACCACCCACCCACCCCAAACAAAGTAACCCCTTTAAATTACCCACAGTTTTGAAATTTTAAAGTAATTTCTTTGACAGCTCTGTGAAGGAATCTGACAGAGGTCCAGTCCCAGGGCTGGAGTTCTCTGCAGTCTGATCTGAGCTCTCGTACGGACATTAAGTCCCCAGACGTCTTTGTCTGGACCTGCGGGCTTGGAGTTGCCTCATGGGCAGTCTGATGGGCTGCTTGTTGAATCTTTCCATGATTTCTTTAATTCGTGACAGGTTGGTGCGGCCGATGGTGAAGTCGCACCTGGTGGCGCCCATCTCGTAGCCCACTTCGCACTTCTTGCTGGTGAAGCTGTAGCCCAAGGCCCTGGCTGTTACTTTGTACTCTCCGGGATTCAGCAAGCGCCAGTAGTCGCCATCAGCAGCTGGAAACACACACAGGGATATTTTACCAGTGTACTTGAGAGGCTATTATCAATTAGATATGGTGGGGATTGAACCCGTGTCCACTTACATGTGGAGCATGCACTCATCCACTGAGCCACACAATAATCAATGGCTGACATTGCTCAATGCATGTGAGTAGAAGTGAATATGACAGTGGCAACATGGCGGATCGCATTAACCTTTTAACACCGAGCGTATCGCAGACAACATGTTTGCACAAATGCACTTTGCATCGCCGTAATTACGTGACGGTTTGTGCTATCGGAAAAATCCCAACGGTTTCTGAAAGCTGAGACGTTGCCCGTGAAAGCCAGCATGTGGTTGTAATGGTGATTTCACTCGCACTGTTGCAGGAAGCCAGCAAATCAGCGTCTTTGTCGCCAGAACCGGAAAGGGGAAAAGTGGGAAAAAGCAGCTGTACATAGTTTCCATTTTTAGGCCTTGGTTTTTACACACTGAGATGAAAACCTAAATTTTTTGTACTGTTCAAAAATGTGGTGTTCATGTACAACTACAGTGTTTTTTTTTTTAAATAGAATGTTTAGTTTTTCTTCATTTTAAATTGTTAATACACCATTTTAACATGCAATAAATTGTCAATGTAAATAGATGCCAGAGAAACCAGAACCACACACACAATAAATGACAATATGGGTTAGGGTTATGATATAACAGATTATTTTCAGTAGTTTAACAAGGATGTTTTTTAGATTTAGACATTTTTGAGATTTAGATTGTGACTTTAATTAAAGTTTAACTTCACCTTTGACTCCCAACAACACAAAATATGTAATTAATCTGACATAATCTAGAAAATAAACAAAAAATAACCTGTAAACTTGACATTGGCTAATTTACAATAGCGTATCTTTAATAGATCTCCTAAAACTTTAATAGATTTAGTTGGTTTTACTTTGTGAAAAGTAAGTCAGGAAGAATTAGTAAAGTTAATTCAAAACAAATGATTGTATTTCCATAAGCAGATTTAATTATGGGCATCACTATTAGTACTTTCTCTCTACAACGTTTTACTATAATATCCTTGTGGGTTTTACCTATGAAGGGCAAAGCACACATTAAATTCCACATTACACATAAACGTCACAAAACTCCTTAATCTAAACTATATATAAAAACCCTAAAATAAAACTTCTGGAGAGTTCTTAGTGTTCTACCTTTGCTCTTTATCCCTACTGAGAATTTTAAAAATAGCTCTGCATTGTCATGTTGGATTTCCTTGGTCTCGCAGAGCTGAGCACGAATGCGCTCGTGGTGTATTTGCAGCCTATGACTCACTCATAAGAACAACAGTGTTGTTTCCTTCCAGTCAACCAAACACCCACCTGACACGTTTGAACGAACACTGAGGCAAATTAAATGTGACAGCAGGTCTGTCGGTGCAGCTGAGCTACAGTCGATCCCAGCGCTTGCATTACGGACATCTGCGCTCACATTACTCACAAGCAGATGACAGAAGGGCAATCTAATTGTTTCCTGAAATGCAATATATATTTATAAAATGCTAATGAGCGAATGACTTTTCTGTCGTCTAAACATCCGATACGGGAGTTTAGACGACGCTCCGAAGCTACCTGTCCAGCCTTTTCGGACTGCAGTCGATGTATGCTGATGAAAGGATTACTTTCTGTGTATAATGGATCATCAGCTCCGAAACAATAATAACAAAATAAAAGTATGGAAACTTTCATCTGCAAAAGTAACATTTGTAAGATGAGGACGTATTCTCAGTTTCAGTAATTATGACTAATGTCATTGTGGACATTCAATTTCACGCTCTAAGTACAAAACCGCTTTGGCTCTGCTCAGCGGAGATTTCTTCTCGGATACACAATCAATAATCAAATTCAAAGCAGAAGCCTCGATGACACTCGATATGACTTTGAATTAAGTCACACGCATGAAATGCTTTATTTAGCCTTCAAATGCTCACAGAGTGACTCAGGCAAGTCCATGAGTCCTGATGTAACTTCTGCTGCTTTGATTGTAATGTCTGAGCTTGTATCCACACACACACACACACACACACAGACATACATATGCTGGGCACGTGTGAATGTGTGTGAAAGGGTGAATGGGTGTCGTGTAAGCCTTTAAGGCCCTGGTATACCAAAGTGTACATCGCAATGCGCGGACCCTGGTATACTCCCTCGTCAGGATCCTGTAGTATGTCACTTCACCATCGGGTGGCGCAGGGAATAGGACGCAGTCCTACCAAAGAAGAAGAGGACGATGCTGCAGCTCCCATGGACGTGTCTGGTCGAATGCCCGTCGGGCAGGGGAGTCGGGCGGTTCGAGGCTATCCTTGGCGGCTTCTTGCGAAATATTTTTTCTGCTTGGTGAGCGGGGCCAACACACTCTTTGCGCACGGTTCCAAAATCTAGGCTGCATGCGCGGACCCAACGCGCACCATGCACGAAAGTTTACCGGGGCCTTAAAGCAGATTTGAGTGGTCATAAAGACAAGAAATAAATACAGACTATTTACCATGTCAGTGATTACTTCAAATTACCAATAACTAGCTGGAAATATAACAGAAATCACATCTTGTGATATTTTTACCTGTACGGATATCGTGGCTGATGCCCTCCACAGAGATGGTGGCGTTGGCTATTCCACGACCTTGCAGGTCCCTCACTACACCTTTGATCCCGCGATGCACCTGCACACGAAAAGCATGACCTGTGCAGCCATGTGTGAATCCTGCCCTAAGTGTACCCCATTAACGGCTACTGCATATTTTAACATAATATATATTACACAAAGTGATGGCATGTTGTATAATTTGCGATGCATAATGTATGCTCTGCAGTTTAACAGCATGGTAAAACATGTCCCTCCTCATCCAGCATCAATATTTAAATAAAGGCTTCCTGCCTGGGGTCGTATCCTCTGAAGCACACATCACAAGATTAAATAAAACATAACAGGACATGTCTGTCACAGTTCAAACATCTGAAAGAAAGGCTGAGAATGCAGCCTTGAACCTGAAAGACTTCTGTAACTCTCAGTCCTCTATAATGCACCGTTTAGTTATGTAATGGCATACAGGTAAGTTAGGTTTTTGGCAGGATCATGCGTTGCTAATGTCCAGTACTGTGCACACATTTTATGCAGTTGTTGACTGCTTTCAAAAATAACAATTTGAATTGTTTCTTGTTTTATAAAATGACTATTTTAAAATGTATGAACTAGGGCCAAAAAAGCAGTTAGCCATCAGGGGGCGACACCACTGTTTGAATGGAAGTCTTTGGGAAAATGAGCCTACTTCTCCCTTGATTTGTAAGTGAACATTTTCACTTTCACTTAATGATCCTCTAATAATAAAGTGTATAATGAATTCTCTGTAATGATGATATTATAGTCAACTCAAGCTAGTCCTGTTGCCTTTAACTCATGATGACTCAAATGTTGATATGAGGATCCAATTGATTCCTATTTGCTTTTTAGGTATTTAAACGTTTAAATACGTCTCATGATGTTTGGAGTATGTGATCAACTACTGAGGTATTGACACATACTAGATAAGAACTCCAGAGGAGCACAAGACCACAGGAACCAGACTAACTCCAGACTAATGAAAAAACGACTTGTCTGCTTGTGTATTTTCTTGAGTTGCGTGGGCCTCATTCGCCTCTGTACCTGCTCCATGAAGACCAGAAGAGACTCGCGATTGTTCTCCCACTCCTCGGGCAGCTCGCTCTCATGAGGGAATTTGTCACAGCCCACGTACATCGACAACTCAAAGCAGTTGGTGTGCAAATAGCTGAAATCATTCATACCTGCCGAGAGAGAGAAGAACTCATACAGCAAAGGCCAGCGTCAACTCAAGTCAGCACTCTGCTGGGTTCAATATGCAGATGTGGGTGTTAAAACAAAGAGCTCAAAGCGATTCCTGCAAGACACAGTGTTATATACAGTGTTATATATATATATATATATATATATATATATATATATATAAGTGTTATAGCTATGGACACTAACTGCCAGCTGCAGTATGCCAGGACGCCCCGTTGATGGTGCCGTCCTCCTTGGCGAAGTCCTCTGTGTGGCAGACACGTCGACTGGCATCAGTCATCAGGCGGTGGGTGGATGCATAAGAGAAGGCCAGCCAGCGGAAGACGTGGTCATCCGGGGTGGGGGTCTGCTCCCTGCTCACTCCCTGGGAGCGAGTTTTGTCGTATGGGAAGGTCACCACCAGCTCTCCTCCCTGGAGGTTGCCACCCAGCACAAAGGGTATCTTCTCCATCCACGCTATCAGTGCCCTCGTCTCCAAGGCAACCTACAGGGGAGAGGGGAGGATGATGTTGTTCATCCACTCATCTCAGTTGCATCATTGCTGAGTGAACGCCCTCACAGTGACAACAGTTTCAGTGCAATGTGCACACGAGGGAGAGGGATTAAGCATCAAAGGTTGTACCACACCACGTCTGTGCTCGAAGCGAATTCCACTATTCCACAAATATTTCTATTTTACAATCTGGAAATTCATCCACTGATGGGGCTGATATAATTAAGCAGTAGTTGAGCTGTTCAGTGAGGCAGGTGTGGACAGTTATCACAGCTTCCTGAACACAGACGGGGGATCCCAGCTCTACAAGCAGCAGCAGCAGCAGCAGCAGCAGCATCTATTCTGGAGGCTCTATGTGACTCACTCAGGGCTCTCAGTAACGTCAAAACACTCGTGAGGAGGAGCTTTAAATAGATCACTGGGGATATTTCAGCTCACAAGCCTCTTCGTCACGAATAGCAAATGCGCCCACTTCTCCCAAAAATAGATTGCACATGGCTGGTTTTTCATGCCCTTTTTTTAGCAAGCGGATGTTCTCTGCTCTGGGATTTGTTTCTTAAACTGGAAGAGGCACCAGACATGGACAGGGACACAGAGTTATAATTTGCCAGCAATGGATGCAGTCAATGGAAGATATAATTTGATGCCATTGTAAAGAGTTGAAATCCAAATACTTGCTTGTTGGGAAGCGGAAACATAGACAGTGAATGAACTGAAACTTTCAGACTCACTGAGGCATTTGAGGACAGGTACCACTCAGGGATGGGCACGTGGTGGTTGAACACTTTGCGTGGGATCCATTTCTTGGCCTCGGCTTCCCACAGTATGGAGTTGAGATCGGGGAAGTTATGATGTATGTCTATTCCATCGGCACTCCATCGACCCAGAGACCAACCACTGAGCTCCGAACCCTGGATACAAAATAATTAACATTTCCATGCAGGAAAATGGCTGTGACAAAAAAGAAAAAATAACTATGTTTTTTTTACGCAGGGTTAGTGAAAGTCAACTCAACATTAGAGCAGCCAGGGAATTGTGACGTGAGTTTTCATTCTCAGTGACCCTCTTACATTACACATAGTCATTTGATTCAACCTCAGTATAATCAGCCACAACCAAACATGATCATTTGAGCTGCCCTTTTGCTCTCCTATCTCTTTGAACCGTGAGGTACATGGGAATAAGTTGTATGCTGCACCATTAGTGTCACAGTGCACGTTCACATTAGGTCAGCAAATTACATGAAATCATGGACTGTGTAAAAGGCAGAGCTCTCACCAGGCTCTGTCCATTACACTTTGTAAATCTAGCCTAAAACATATTTTCATTTGATAGTGCTTTAACTACAATACACTAACATCACAAGGTATATTTATACATTTATTTTCTTTCTATTTTTAATCCTCACTGCCAGACAAAAAGAGCATTTATGCATCATGATGCTGGTGGACCAGCATATACCAGCGTGGACCAACAAAGACCAGCATAATGATGTTAGAGGACCAGCATAGACCAGTATAGACCAACATGGACCAGCATTGACCAACATAATAATGCTAGAGGACCAGCATAGACCAGCATAGACCAACATGGACCAGCATAGACCAGTATAGACCAACATGGACCAGCATTGACCAACATAATAATGCTAGAGGACCAGCATAGACCAGCACAATGATGCTAGAGGACCAGCATAGACCAGTATAGACCAACATGGACCAGCATAGACCAGTATAGACCAACATAATGATGCTAGAGGACCAGAATAGACCAGCACAATGATGCTAGAGGACCAGCATAGACCAGTATAGACTAACATGGACCAGCATAGACCAGTATAAACCAACATGGACCAACATAATGATGCTGGTGGACCAGCATATACTAGTGTGGACCAGTGTGTATATGTATACATATATGTATATATATACACACACACGTATATACATACAGTATATATATATATATATATATATATATATATGACTCATCAGGACAATGTTTATTTTGATATATTCCAATGTTCTAGTGTGCACCTGCACCACATGTGTTCTCATTTCATCAGGAGAGGAGCTGCCAAACAGATACGGTGCCATTTTCACCAGGGGCCTGCGCCTGATACCAGGTCACTAATGGCCGACCTACCACTTCAAAGGCTCTCTCGTACCCATCGGGATTGACAGATGGCAACAGATGGATTCTGGTCTCTTCCACCAGGTGACGAATGCGCTGGTTGCCAGACAAATACTCCAGGCACATGAACTGCATCAGCAGGAGGAGCAGCTCTCGTCCCAGCACCTCATTACCATGGGAACCTGCTGTGTAACGAAACTCAGGTTCACCTGTTCAATGAGTTTGTTTGGTAAGGGAAGAAACGGGAGGAAAATGAGGATTCACACTGTGCAAAGTGTGATGTGTCTGACATTGTTTTCATTGTAGAACAGTCACGTCCCGTCACTTAAAGAACTTACCAACTTCATGTTCCCCGGGATTGTCGGAGATCTCGATTGCGTACAGCTTGAGGCCAGTCTGGCTCTTTCCTATGTTATAGATCCGGGTGACGTTGGGGCACATTTCATTTACCACCTTCATGAGCTGCGGAGGGTAAATCAAGGAAATATACTGTGAAAGAAGCTGATGTTAAGCCATGTTTTTCTGTGCCACATTTTCATATCTTGAGTGTTCTGACACTGCTGAATCCTCAAATAGTACCATATTATCTCCATTGTTATTGGTGATTTCAAAAATAGCGTCACAGGTGCTGAGACAAAGGCTTTATTTAATATCACTCTGGCAAGTGTGTGTGTGTGTGGTGTGTGTGGGGGGGGGGGGGGGGTCTTGTGTGCTGCAGTCTAGGTAATTACTAAGACAGGCTTGTAGAGAAGATGATTAAAATAACGACGACTCTCATTTGCTCATATGTGCACGAGTGAAGACACGGAGACACGGTGCAGCAGGAGGAAGACTAACAAGCTGTTGAGCACAGAGCAACTGCATTAATGGCAGAAATCTGTGTTTACTCGCACTCCCAGCTGCTGCAGAAGCTATTACCCAGACAGGAGCGATGGGCTTTTAATTAAGTCTGTGCGGAATCTTGATTCTTCTAACCAAGCACACAAACATTAGATTTGTTCGTTTGACAAACGATTGCTCCCAGTTCAATATGGCTCGGCGTTCCCTGGATAAATGTACCAGAAGTGTATTTAGAGTCAATGTCGAACATGCTGTCTACAAGCCTTTTACCATATAACTCCACTGCCTATTTTTTTTTTAGAAAAGGACATTCTTTTAAGCCCTATTTAATTAGATTTGTATTCATTATTCTATATGATTGAGTTTGCTCTGCATTCCATCTTACTTAAATTTACATATTTAAATAGTGTCATATTTTATATTCTTATGTAAGTAACAACAACAAATATTACCATGGGCGTTTATTTAAATTCTTCTATTCTGTTTTATTCTATTCTTGGAAATGTCAAGGTTAGGTAATATGCCATCTTTAATAAAGTGGAAAATATTTCTACTTTCAGCCACTTCATAATGCTGTTCAAAAGTCCAAGCACAGGCAATATCAGTATTCCCAAGGCTATTACATTATAATCAGTGGAGATCTATGAAAAGCACAATCCTTGAGAGAAATCTTTCTCATTCCCCTCATGGGGCATGTCCTTTATTTGAAAAGCCGCGATGGGCTTTTTCCACTCTAAGGTCCCAGCGCAGCACTATTTAAACAGCTGTGGACACGAGAGAGATATGGTACCTGGTGCCTGCGAGGAGAAAAGAAATGTCGGGGTGAAAAAAGGCTTTAGAAGCGGAGTTTTAAAAATACCCCGTGCTTTCTTTGTGAAGGCCTATTGAGGCTGGACACCCTGTGTGACACGCATTAGCCTCACCGGTAACAAAAAAACGGGGCATTTAATTCACTTTGATAATGCCGGGGTAGCGTTTCAAACTGTCACAGCAGAAAGAAAGGCCGCTGTGTTACAATGAGCTATATGGGGCGAGTTTTTTAATTGGAGCAAGTCTCACAGCGGGCCAGAGCAGCAGGTTAGGACACCAGCTGTCGGCTGTTTGGCACGGGGTTTCGCGGCACTCGCAACATTCACATTCACTTGGTCACACTGCACACGGTGACAAATACAGCTGTCCACCTTATTGGTACAAAATGGGCTACTGTTCATGACAAGTATATGAATAAGTAATGACACGAGCCGGGAGATGTCGTGCGCATTCTCATGTGGCTGCATGGCAGCATTTAGTTCACACATTGTTCCTGCAGAGGACACAGTCTGTCTGCCTTTGGCTCTCACTTACTCAAGAAGATTTAATAGCTCCGAGCTTCTGAGCTCTGGTCTCTTTGCTGAATAAGAACTAAGAGGTGCAGGCTGAGATCTGTTGTTTCCCTGTCACCAACGCTCACCTGTCTCATCTCTTTGTAGCTGTGGTGTCTGAAGTCCAAGTCGTCGGACGTTATGACTTCATTGCGCCGGCGGTAGTAATTATTTGGATCTGTGGAGGAAGCAAAGATGCTCACAGTTATTGATATTTAGGAGCGAGATAAGGCAGATGAGGCAATTATTAGAATATACATGCTTTCAGCTATTTGACTAAGAAACATTTTGTCACTTACATGTATTTTTTTTTTCAATTTTGTGGCAAAGTTTTAAGATATTTGAGGAAAGGTCTCACTAAACAGCCGTGTTGTAATGTTACAAAGTACAAATACTTTATTACTGTTCTTAAGTACGTAATTGTTATTTATATTCTGATGAAATCAGAAGAAGAAGAGTTGGTCATGGTCTGTATTTATATAGAGCTTTTCTAGTCTTGATGAGCTGCTTTACACTACGGTTTTGCCATTTGCCCATTCACACACTTCAGTGTTTTGAAGTGCTCAAGGACACATATAGACTAGCAGAGCCAGGAATTTAACCCACAACCTTCCAGTTGAAAGACAACTTGCCCTACCACTGAGCCACCATGGCTCAATCCTAACTCCTCACTTTTTTAATACTTATATCAGAAAATTAAGTACAGTAAATGATACTTTAAGACTTTTAATTAAGTAATATTATAAAAATGTGACTTCAACTTCCACCAAGTAATTTTCTGGTAAGATACTTGTACTTTACTCGAGTAGCCCTTTAAGGTACTTTATACAAGACTGCTAAACAGTTACCCCACAATAACAGGCAATTAAGATTCATACAAGTGAAATTGAAAGGGATAGGTATTATCAAACAGCAAGCATCATCTGTGACTGCAGTGACTGAGAATACTGTAGTATAATCATTTAAAAGTTGTATTAGAGCTTAAAGGAGAGGTCAGTTTGGGTGGATGATTAAACAAACCGACAAATTAAGTATTAATGGGCATTTCAGATTGTAACCTTGTGTTCTTTTCAGATTTGTTTTGCCAAAGTTCTCACTGTGCTCAACTAAAAGCTCTTTTTTCATTCATTCAGCTGGAATTCTTCATGTGTCTGCTTTGTCCATACAAACCCGTCACCTGGCAAAGGACAGCCAAGGATCTCCACTCTCATACAGATGTTTCCACTGTTAAACCAAGAGCGAGGGTTCACTCGGATGTACCGGGCGACCACCGGTGCTGGGAAGATGTTCCGGACTGGGATCTCCTTCTCCCTGTTGGCGGTGAAGATCTACTGAGGCAAACACAGTCAGCCAAACGGTGAAAAAAAAAACAGAAAAACACACACACTGACAAACATGACTGTTAAACCCATTTGTCTTAAGCTATTTTATTTCATTTATTAGTTTATGTCTTGGGCAGTTTAAATCAAACTGACGCAAGCTATTAGAAGCATGGACGTTTCCAACCACCGTGTCGGTGTCCTGTCCACAGCTCATCGTGAAATCGAATGCCTGCCATCAAATGAAATCATCACCATGTCAGGTGTTGCCGAACTGCATTGTGGGTGTGTTGCCTCGCAGAGCGTGCGTCAGAGGTTGAGAAACGTTCAGTCGAATCACATTTATGCATGTTGTAGCTCAAATACTATACAGCCAAAATCAAGTCTGTTCTTGCAAACTTCATTACAAACTCGGTAGGTATATTTATGTTACATTATATGTAATATACTATATAAATATATGAGATATTAATAGAGCAGATGTAACTTTTGGATTTAAAAATAATACTTAAAGTAAGCACAGGGCAATTCAATCTTCATAATTTGATCGACATAACCCAAATATAAATACATATCCATGCACCTGTCAAGAGTCATTATACGATGATTCCATGATGAGTTTATTTTAGGTAATCTCTGCTTCAAAGGTGGAGCAGCAAGTTTGTAACTGAGACGAAATTGCTGTAGGGGCTTTATCTCCCACATTGATGACATCAACCAGCCGAGGGAGTCTACAGTTACGCCGAAATTTCATTTGCGGGGACGTGAACAGCAGTCGGCAGCAGCCGAGATGAGATTTTCCCTCCAAAAAACAACAACAACAACAACACATGAACCTAATGAGAGCTGTACGATGTTCATTGGTGATATCGTTATTTTACATCCGTAATCAGTTGCTCTGTGTTGTTTTTTGTTTTCTTTTTAGGTGTAACTCTGCTTGGTTTATCTGCAGTTACTGGCTTCATGAGGCCAAGAAGAAAGAAGACACAAGTCAGACAAAACGCCAGGATGAGGTTCCCATCTGTTTGAGAATTAGTGGTATTTGCTAATGTTCCCACTCAGCTCATTAAGCGTTGGAAATGAGCAGGAGCTCCACAGCTTTCACTGTAATTGCTCTAAAGACGGAATTCAATTTGTCCGTCTGCATCCGTTCAGTCTGGGAAACACAAAACAACACTGCATATGAAGCGTTTCACACACAGAGAAAAAAACACACAATATTGCTGAATCTCAAACACTTCACGTTGCGATAAGCAGATGTTGTCTGTCAGAGGATATTAGTTTGTAAATGTCATGGTTGTTACTCACCAAGTCTCCCGAGCCGTTCTTCAGCGTTACCCAGGTGTGACTGTCGTTGCTCACCATGACCTTGTACGAGGTCACCCAGTCACTTCTGTTAGCGTTAGAAGAAAAGCAAAGGGGTGAGTGAAAGGAAAGACATTTCTTGTCAAGCTGAATTCACTGCAAATGGAGAACTGGGGTGAGACAGAGTTAGAGTCGATTTAAAAATAGTAAAATTGGAAAAGAGGCAACTTTTCACTCTAAAACTGAAGTTTGTCACAGATTACTTTGATTATCCGACTAAAGTTTCAAAATCAATACTGGAAAACAGATTGAGCTGCCATTTTGTATCAATTCTTATTCAAGATTTTGGGAAATACGCTCTCTTATCTTCATTTTTGATCAACATTGAAAACATCAACATCCTAACGTCGATTCAAATCTTACAGCATTTTTGTTTTTCTTAAAAGACGAAGGCTTGAAGTGCAAAACAAAAATCCGGATGGATTTCAAACAGTAAAAAAAAAAAAGAATCACCCATTTTGGTCACCGGTTATGCTTTATATAACAAATACTTTGAGCTTTGCATCACAGCTAAACCTTTTTCAATCCATATTGTTATGTTTTCGTAACTCTAGTCTTCTGTCCCTGCCTTTCCAAGTGTCCATCACTTTTCATCTCTTGAGCATTAAATACTTGTGCATTAAATCTGCCTTAACTTCTATCAAAGTTACATGATTGGCATGAGACGACACAGTTCTGACCTACTAAATAAATCTTAAAAATCTAAAGCTGACACTGAGGTCTGAGGACACTTATGGTAAAAAAAAAAAAACAGATAGTTTAGGGTTTTAGAATCCTGAGAATGACATACCACTCATCACATGACTATGGGATAGCATGTTTAACAGACTGAGCCACATACTAATCAGTAAATCTTATGAATAGTTACCATGACTAGTCAATAAAATTGATTTCAAAAACGTAAAATAAAACAACCGGTGCAGACTTGCAGAACTATAAACTATACTATGGTTTATAGAACTATAGTTCTACTACTCACGATGTACACGTTTGGTTTGTAAAATGATTCTAGCATATACAGCACAGAGGTGAAACTTCACAGCAGGACGTTTTTGTTTGTTTCTTTGTTTTACATGTCTCTGAAAAAGGAGTTAACCAATGACTTATGTGCCACACAGAGCTCTCCCCTCAGCGAGCAGAATGCACGCTGGCAGGGACTCCCATCGTCCTGGATAAAGACGTCAGTGCTAAGCTGGTGCAGCCTGGTAAGAATTCCCAGTTCTGCTAATTAACGCACTGTTAGAGAAAGAAGCCCATGAGTTGGCAGCAACAGACAGCTACATGCCCTACAGATCTAATTGTGGAGAAATCCTGTCTCAGGAATCAGTGTCTTCTATGCCCTCAGAACGCGCTGGCCTTGCGGGGGAAATTACAAACCCGGCCTGATAAAGTGTCTCCCCGTGCTCTCCAACTACGCTGCAGTTTCCTGACGTCTGTGCCACCCTTCCCAATTAAGAAGAACAAAGGCCAAAAGTTGTCAAATATTACTGCGGAGCAAAGTCAGAGTAGGGGGAAATGTGAACAGAAGAGGTTGTTGGTGTTCTTGGTGAACAGAGGAGCAGATTAAATGCAAACGGAACATTTCTCCTTCAACACGTTGTTGTAAAGGCGAGGACTTTACTTTTCATGATTAAAGGATGTACTTGATTTCTACACATTGCTGTTATCAATGGGTTGGATATTTGTATTGGTGCTCGACAACTAATACAAATTACAATCGTTTAATTCAGTGAACTGAAACCTTTTGTCTGCATAGAAATCTACAACATATTATACGGTGGTGGAAGAAGCCTTTCTGAGTGATTTTTTAATCAAATTTAATTGCAGGTTTGAGAAGTAATTCATTCACTGCCTCATTTTGATCTCGAAAAGCAATCGCATCTTGGGCCAGTTGGATTTAACAACTCTTAAAGGATTGCAGATTGTAAGAAATAGAGACCTCTGTTCACCGCTGTTTTTCCCAGTGCACCAGGGATTTATGGTGGCCTTTGCCTTCCAGAAAGAATGTCATTGCTCTTTGTTTGTGTACTAACCTTCAACTTCCAAACATGAAAAACGTGTTTCAGTTTGACCGAAGGCTCTTGACGAAAGTGCAGTTAAAAGGCTTACCTCAATGCTACATAAACCACACTATTTCTTTTATTTTCAAAGTATATTATATATGTCAACACATTTAAATGTGTTGAAGTTTGTTCTTGTACGCGAGCTTCCTCTGATGGTACTCTGGAGGAAAAATCTGAAATTCTGTTTCGTGTTTATACCAGCGTATGTGATCGGAGTGGAGCTGTAGAGCTCGTAGAAAATGAAACAAATAATAATAATTATTATCTATATATAATATATATACGATATTATTAATTATCTCTTGCTCCATCTAAGTCTAATTTGACTCGGAAGAGGAGGATAAATAATAAATAAATCTGCCTCCTGATTAAAGTCCATAGCTGGCATTGCTTGACCTATTTACACAACTGTATTTTAACGTTAGTGATAATAGAAATAGTAGAGCTCAGTATTTTCTCAGGTGGTATTTGGTATTGGAAAAGTTTGAGAAGCCCGGGTTTAGCCCACCGTAATTCCCCCGCCAGCACAACCCAAATTTACAGCCTGGTGCACAGACAAAAGGAGCTTCCAGTCTTGTTTGAAAAGTGTGGGCTGAACAATTCAAGCTGAAGTACCATGACAACATGCACCTTTCGCCACAACAATACACACACACACCTAATCCTTTTAATCCTAAAACAGTTTATAATATCATTGGACAGAATGGTTCTTAACTCATGTCATGTGACTTGCTGGACGTTAATAATGTGCATCATTTACAATACAATACAATACAGTACAGTACAAACAGTGGCATACAGACTGAAGAGATGGGAACGTGTAGGCGGTGTCCAAGTTTAGAGTAAATGTGGAGCCAATGTGGAAAAAACTGTTAAAATCAGCAGTTTTTAAATAATCCCTTAGTGTTATATCTCCATTTTCCCATCATATGAGTCTAATGAACAAGCTTAGAATTGAGCAAAATCAAAAAAAACAACAACGTGTTATTTCAATAATGCTGTGACCTTTTAAGAGAGATGAAAGAATGAGGCTGAGTTCCAAATCAATACACCCTTAAACCCACAGTGAGGGGATCAGAAAAGTCTTGTGAAAAGGGCAAACATCCATGAAGGTCCAACGCTACTTAGACGATATTAAAAAAGCTTGTGTTGTTTATGTTTGTAAAGGTAAAATGTTGTGCCCGGGTTTAAAGGAAAATCCACATTTTGGAACAATGATCGCTGCCTGGGATACTTTTAGTAGTTTCCATATAACACAGACATTGTAAAACTCTTCTGTTCCAGCGTGATTCAGAGTTGCTTTGATCTGGACTGACTTCATCTGAAATTGGATGGATGGCCGTGACATTTTGTACAGACAGTCACGGCCCCTGAAAATGAAAACATCTAACCTGACACGAACAACCGCTGTTCTGAGTATATAAGACAGCCACACTAGTCCATTTCTATGAAATATTTCATCTTTTCCTTTACAAATTGCAGGTGACTGAAACAAATAACTAAAAAAAGTCACCTGCAAACATTTAACCCTTAGAACGCGGAGCATTTCTTCTGTGTTTTGTCTACTGCTATGCTAAAACGTACAGTATAATATACAGAGGCTATAGGAATGTGTAACATGGAGTGTCTTATATAGCGTTTATATCCAACTATATAAATATCACAGTTCAAAGTTCGCTTGGCTCGTTTTTATGAACAAAAAGATAAGAAAAACTAAAACTATCTTGTGACTTCTGCACAATTATTGCTACTTTATATTGCTACCAAAAAAATGAGATATAAAAGGAATCATAACTGTAACTCATCAACACATTAGAAGACGAACAAATGCATTTTGTAAAGCCTGAATATGTGACCTATAAATCATTATTATTATTATAATAGTGTCGCATATAAATTATTATTATTATAGCAATTATTCTCACAGCAATTGGGAATAATACTTGCGGGTGCAGTAAGGGCTAAAGGGACGAAATGTAAGCTATGCAACTAGAGTTGAAATTGGGTACTGCAACCCAAAGAAAAAAATATTGCCCTGCCTGCTCTCCTCCACCTCGGCTACATGGATAGACAATGTCTCCATGAAACTTTGAAGACAGTAAAAAAAGGACTTCATATTTATACTTTTTCATAAAACAGACAAAAAAAAAAAAAAGACAGACATCACTACACTTTAATGCAGCTTGGGAAAACCTGTCCCCCACATTTAGCCTTTCAAGTTCGCTCGAGCAAGAAAGAAAATCCCCGTTCTCACTGTGCGACCATCTGCAACTCTCCGTGCATGTCTGCATGGTTCCTACTCACGACCAGAGGGAGCTCCTGCCTTGTGTGATGACCCCTGTGAACTTGGTCAGCCTCCTGGCGTCCACCTCGAACCACTGCAGCGGGTCATTTCTCCCTGCACACCAGGCCCCATCATAGAGGTCATCCTCATAAAGGCCTGCCTGCGGGTCAGAAACAGGCATGTGGAGCACAATTGTATTCCAGATGTACATGTTGACTCTCTCTCTCTCTCTCACACACACACACACACACACACACACACACACTGCCTATGCATGGTACAACCCACTGACTGGTAGGGCCTTAAAGCCTACTGTACACTATTGAACTCTGACAAACATGCAGCAAAGATAATGGATAAATGTGTCTTCTGCCTTGACGAAGACATTACTTAAATCTGTAGTGCATGGCTTTTAAATATAAACAAAAGACATCATTTAAATTGGAAAAAGTAAATTATCAGTAATTATAGTGAACACTGGCCACATCTGTGAGTGGAAATCACTATCTGAGCCTCTTTCTAAATCCAAGCATTCCCAGATTTTAGTTTTAGTGCACACTAAGTGCAAATGTTGAACTTATATTACATTATATTACATTAAATCCATAAATCCTATGCAACACCCGCTGACATTGTTGCCGACAGACTGATGCTGACAGATCACGTTGTTCACCCTCCTCATCCTAACTTAAACACTGTGATGATACGACGGCCTCTTTATGCTGAGCGTCAAGTCTCTTTGAACTGCACGTCTCCTATTATTCCTTATTATTCCACGGAGTCATTTTCAAAATCGGCACATAAAAGAACAGAACACATCAGTGTTCACTTATTACCACCTCAAAGAGAAAAAAAAATTAAAGGTGCATTATGTAGATTAAGACTGAAAATGGGATGGAACAGTTATCTGTGTGTCCAAATGATAAGCATATTGTTTTTGTGTGTGAATTATGTTAAATTAATATTTAAAGTCATTGTTATGTGTTTAGTTCATTATGCATTGTACAAGGGTCTGTCCCAAAGAGGCTGACCAATCTATCTACTTGTTAAGGCTGTGGTATACTTCCCTGGACAGCATCCACTCGCGATCAGCAGTGCTAAATACATATAAATACACCAGACTCCTCTGTTAAATATTGACATTTTAGATATTTCCCTGGTAATTGTTGGCGATTAACCCACGTTTTTGTGTTTTTAACTGATAGTGGTGACTTGTCCTGGGTATGACATTAAACTGCATCCAGGCGGAGTGGGGAGGTCGTGCACCCCAACCTGAAACCTATAAAAAGCGCACATGTGACCGTTACTACTCACTCTGTGACTGAGACAGAGTCTGTGCCCTTGGGTTACTAGGGTTTGGAACCTTCAACTCTACAACGGCAGTTGTCTCGCAACTGGCAGGTGAGAGCAGTGCCAGGTGGCCTGGCATGGTTTTAGGGCGGACCTTGACTGTAATCAAGTCTTCCGGTAGCCCGCTGCAAGCACCTCAACCAGAACCAGCACATCTCCACACTCACTGGTGCCGCTGGAGAAAAGTGTGTGGGTCTCAGATTCACCGCAAACACATTTACGCGAGGGCTATCCGTGTCAGAACCAATGAGCCTCAGCCGTTAAGTCCTGTGGCGATGGTACTCTGGATGACGGGGACAGGCTCGGTCAGCTGGAAGTCCCTAGTCTGGTGACTTGGTAGGAATGTGTCCTATTCCTTGTGTCCAGACTTGTACCGTCACCATACTGGGTGCACCATGTGCACAATGTGCACGGATGTATACAATGGGCTTAAGGATGTGTAGACTAAAGAAGGGAGCCATGCATCCTGT
This sequence comes from Solea solea, assembly GCF_958295425.1. NCBI lineage: Eukaryota > Metazoa > Chordata > Actinopteri > Pleuronectiformes > Soleidae > Solea > Solea solea. Next base: position 12,524,817 of record NC_081154.1, on the reverse strand, counting down.
ACTTTCACTGATTTTCATCTAGAAAAAGCATTTCAAGTTGTTAGCTGCCTTAAGCTAAATTCCTTAAACGAAAATGTGTGTGTTTTTAGTTGAATGATAGACCGGGTTTGTAAAATAATAGGGTCTGTTTTATATTCCACTTTTTTCTGTTGGCTATTGTCGCAGAGCATCTCAGGAATGTGTTGGGAAACAGATTTCACTGAAAAATGGCAGAAGGTTTGGCTGCGGAACAAGTGATTACATTTTGGTGCCCGTCCAGATCTAGGTGCAGACGTGAAAACAATGTGACTATTGTATCCCATAATTATTATTTTTTTTACTAATTTCTGTCCACATTTCCCTGCCAGTGTGTATCTCAGAATATCAAAAAGGAAAGTGAAATTTTTCCCAAAACTGTTGGTGTCTGGAACGTTAGAGCAGCTAAAAATAAAGACGGTTTATGGAAATAAACAAACTTCAGTGGCTGCGGCCCTGATTCAGCAGACAACGCTCACTGCTTTTGATGCATCTAGAATGGACATAATCCCTGTTCCTGCTGACACACATGCACTCACATGCACAGCAGTACATTTGCACCAAACGGCCAGTCGTTGTCTTACGTGAATTAAAAACATATGTGTGCATATGGTTCAATGCAGTTGTGCAGTTGGCCTGGAGACGATGGAGCTCACTGTAGGGTGAGTGCGCACAGGCAAATACCTTCAAAGCACAGCTTGCACTAACAGGAAATACCTTTTCTAAGATGCCAATACTTTTTATTGGGCTTGGGGGTGTGCCCCTGGATTGATCGCAACACTGTGATCATCTTTGTTGAGTTAGCTTTGGAGTAATTGGAATACGGAATAATAATATCATGGAGCGAGATCGCGGGATAGAGCGGGTCTTACTCTAACCAGAAGGTCAGCACTCAGACCCCCGGCTCCTTCATTGCACCGTGTGCATATATATACTGTACTTCTTGCACCTGACAGCTGTATGTGAATGGGTGTAAATGATGGAATTAACATGTGAATGTGCTGTATGAATATGCATGTGAATGAATGAATGAATGGCAGAACTGTAGCGTGAAGCACTTTAAGTGGTTGTCAAACCCAGAAAAGAGAGCACCTTTCATCCATAATGAACTAAATAACAGCAGCCAGCATCTTTCTGTAATTATATATGCATCATAATGTAAGTGCCAGCATTTCGGCAAAGCTTCCCCAAGCTACTCCAACACTTTACATACCTGAATGTTAAGACGACCTCTGTGTGCACCAAGGCCATAGCGCTTTGTGCTTGACGCATGAAGCTGGAAATCATCAATCTTCAGCGTCTCCAGTCCCATAGGAGGGCATTCTGGGTAATCGGAATGACACAAAGGCATGTGATGGTCATGTTATCATGTGATGCATATTGCTTTGCATGCACAACTTTCTGCATGACATACTGTAGCTCCTGGGTCAGGGCCTCATGCGTTTGCTAAAAGCTTGACCAAATGACTCAAAGGCAACGACAGAGTGATTTAGACTTTGCACAGTGAGCTCAAATGTGTGAAGCAAACAAAACTGCACAGCATCTAATAGCATGCACTTTATATAATAACAATAACCTACTGTAGACAACAACACGCAGTGGGCGACAAACACCAAAAGATCATATTTTGAGCACAAAAAATCTTTAACAGGTTACTTAACAGGTTAGTCTGTATGGAGGAAATGGAATTTAACAGCTTGCCGGAGACTTTCATTTATAAATGGCTGTGAATTTCAAAATGTGTCGAGCTTCATGGGTGATTAATGACTGTACACTATGAACATTTCCTTCTTTGTAATTTTGCAAGGTCCACCTCCTGCCGCCATCTAACTGCACAATGAATACATGATTAGAATGCTGTAATGACTTGAGCATGTGTCGTTATCCTGAAAGAGAGAAAATGAGCCACAAATCCGTCAAGTTCACAAAACATGAGATCAAAGGACAATGTTTCAGTTAGAGAAACTTTTTTTATTTATTTTTTTTTAGCTGTCATTGGATAATGGACTGCCTGTTTGATGAAGACTAACGTTTCATTCTTCAGACATTAGTAATCCACAGGCTGTAGGATTACTAATATATAGTGTTAGGGTCTGGACAGTGAAGCCAAAACGGAAGTACACAAAAAATGCACACTTGCATTCTCTTAAATGGCCACCAGGGCAAGGATTTGTATGTCAGTCTATGACAAAAAATCAGTCACTATAGTTTTGAGTCTTCTTCAGGACACCATGATGTCCATAATAGTCCCATTGAATATCTAACAGACGATTAAGCATAGTAAGTATTGAGGCATAGACACAGTCAGTATTTTTCCATGCACAGTTATACTGAGCTACAGTTTGCAGCTCGACTGTGTCGTTTAATTAGATTACTATCATGGTGCCAGTATCACAGCAGCAGTGTGGGACTGATTTATTCAATTTGAGTGTGTCTGCCACTGCTACAACAATATGCCCCCTTTTCCACTTGAGAGTAGTAAACGGTTTCCAGGTTAGCTGGTGGCTAGTTGTTAGCATGTCAAGGTCTTTTCTGAGTCTTCCTATCGTCCATGAACTTATTCTATTATTTGAGCTGGCAGAGCATAAAGTCTCCTTGTCAGTCAAAAACAAAAAAAAATATATACCAGCAAGAATGAAGTCATGTTTTTCTTGCTGTTGTCTTCTTATTCTTATCGTACTGTGTACTGGCTTGTGGGGCTGTGGAGCGTGCACAAACCACCAGGTCGTGACCAGGCCGACTTGAGTCCAACTGAATGTATACATGCAGTAGTTATTTGACTCCCAGTCATGTTATCTGGCTGTGTTAGAAATAGAATTTATTTGGTTTGTGCTCACACACACACACACACAGTGATCGTGAGTTTGAAATTTAAATTTACATGTAACCCATCCTTTTTTTACACACCAGAAGTGAACACACACAAATCAGACGCAGGAGCAGTGGGCAGCACTTATCTGCAATGGGGGGGTTGGGTGCCTTGCTCAGGGGCACTCCAGCCCTTGACCCATCCCAAGGTCACAAGCCCAATTCCCTTCTAAATTCCTTTTTGTATAATTTCAGTGGGATTTACATGTACTTTCATACAAGTCTGGTTTTAGTCAGACTTGCACAATAACCTTTTTTCTAACATCATCCAATCAGTGCATGGTTGCAGGTGGACTTGTATTGGACATGCTCTCAGTCTGTCCCACCCTAACTTACTTCTGATTTTAAAAAAAACACAGCAACATGGCACTGGCCAAAATGATTGATGGGTGTTGGGTTACCACTTGAACACACACTGTACGTGTTTACTCAAACACAGGTGTATACAGTAGAAATGTTTTTTTTGATTTGTATGTCTGTGTCTCATCACCATCTCTACTTGTCAATTTGTTCTGTTGCCTAGGGTAACATCATACTCTTCTTTTGTTCCAGATTGAGGATGTTGAACCTGTCACTCATCTTGTCCCCAAACTGTAAACGCGCTATTTTTTTCTTTAATATCTCCGCTGCACCTTATCTAACTTTGATGCGAGTGGAGAAAAAAGAGGCATAAGAATCAAAGCAGAATTCTCGACTGAACTGAAACTTTTCTGAACCTTTAAAGACAAACCTGGCAGTTTGATTATAAAATACAAAAAACACAGTTTAACATCCACACCAGTGCATGAGCTCAGTGATGTCACATGTGTCTACCTACCCACATGTTGAAAAGGTAGATGAAGTTGTTTCATGTATGGATTAGTTTTCTTCAAGAGAAACTTCAAAGGATTTGTCTCATGTTGCCACACAGTCATTTTTTTATACTGACAAGATTTATAATTCTCATAAATGGTTAATAATGTTACCATATTGCTCCTATTTAAATCAGGTTTGTTACTGTAGCTGATGACACTGGACTCTGTGCAGCCGTAACTACATAAATCTACAATGCAATATGCCACGTAGCTCATAGGGTTGCTGGTAGGACCGATGATGACAATTAGCCGTCATCAGTATAAATAATCGTCTTCTAATTAAGTCCTTCACCATGCCAATTATGCGGTGACGCCCACTAATGCCACAGTAGTGGCTCAACACGTGGCTGCACTTGAGGCCATTTTAGAAAATTATAGTCTTCAAACAAGAGTGCTGCACGTCAGTTCAGAATGTTATTTCATTTGCTGCTGGAGGGAGCCTCAAATTCATTTGAACAAATGCCTGTCTTTAAGTGATTGCAGTAACTGAGATGATGTTGGCTAAATAGGGCTCTTTGTGTGAGATTGGCTCATCTTTTACACTGGAGTGGATATCACCTAGTGACGGCCAAATGGGCAAATCAAGGTTGACGCGTGAAATGTCTGCTGCCCGCTGGCTCTTTGGGTGTTAGCAGACCTGCCCGGACCGCAGCGTTGAAATTTAGAGTCAAAATTTCCATGGAGCAACAGCCTTTTTTTTTTTTTTGTGCATGCAGCTTCACAAGCCTCTGGTCATCCAGCCAGCATAGCCTTCACAAAAATGAGAAGAGGAAGAGAAAAGAACAAAAGGAATTCCCGTTAAGATCCGGACATTTGCTTTTACAGGATGTGCACCAGAAGCTGCCAGTTAGGTGCATTTTTGAGCCACAGAGGAAGTTGGCTTTGTGTTTTGTAATTGTTCCATCAGCCTCGATGTGTCTGAGATGCTGAAGAGTGTCAATCACAAGAGATACACACAAGCTGCAATATTTGGCGCATAAAGCAAACATAGCTAAATAGCCAATTTACTCCCTCCTGTAATTGATTGACAAGCCAGAGGCAAAGCTACTGGTAGGACTGGGACCAATAAAACATGTGATGCTATATTTTTGGAATCAGAAATCACAAAATACTAGAGCCTTTAAGTGGCCCCAGAGGATCGAACTAAAAAGGACGTGCTTCTGCCATGTTCCAAAGCCTTAAATCATCATCCCCATCTACATGCTATCCTTTGCAAGTGGATCCACAGAGAAAGACATGAACCGGATCCAACAATAATGTGTGCTACAAATGATAGAGTTGACAGTGAAGGACTCATGTTGCTTTCCAGACCATTAGCCATGTTACTGCTGAGGCATGTATTTCAAATTTCTATTTCACATCTGGTAGTGGATTTGAAATAGTCAAGGTGTGTGACTTATTCATAGTTTGTCTATGTACTATTCCATATGTCTATTCCAAACAACAAGCCTTCGACCTTTTTAAAAATCCAAATAAAAATCCAAATATTAATACAAGACGATGCAACTTTTGTTGAACTGATTAAACTTGAGTTTAATCAATTCAATTTTTCACGAGGAAAAGAAAAAGTATTTCTTTTCAAGACAAATCACACAAACTGACACAACCTTTTCACAGACCGGACTTTCAAAACCCCGGCCTCTGTGGTTTGGCTGAGCACACGTGACAAGCTGTGATATCTCAGCGGGAACATTTCTGTTGCGTCTGATGGGACTAATGAATGAACTGTTGAAACATCTGCTGAGTCAGGCTTTGACGAGCCCTGCTATTCTTAAAGCTCTATTTAATGAATTCCCTATTGTTTAGGTGAATGTGTAGATGTGGCAGGCGGTGAGCTTCTGCCACATCTTTAACAGTCGCTGAAGAATGAAATGTTTGGAGGCGACACGACTTTTTTAAGCCGTTGGAAACAGCTTGATGCATAGACTGTGCATGATTTAATTTTATACTTTTGAGGCCCTCGGCTGCTACCAGGAGATGGTGAAAACAAATACGGGAAACAGTTTGGTGCTGAGTCACCGTTTCAGCCATGAAGACATGATTTTGGGAGTCTGTGCTATGTGCCAGGCGTGTCAGCATGGAGTTCTCATTTTCCTATGCGCACGAATGTCCAAGTTTCTGCTCCCATTCCACGCGTGTTAAATTTAAAATGGCAGCCTTTCTGTCTGTCTCGGTAGGTTCCTGACAATAGCCTCAATATAAACACATAAATTCACAGTTGGCCGTCACATCCAATCTCACCCTCCCAGCAGCATAAATACAGCTTCCTGTTATGCTAGAATTGTCTGACACTGAGCAAATAGGTGTTATATGGACAATATTGCCAATTTTAGAGTGGCGGAAAGTCTGAGGTCCAACTGCATGCACTTTGCCCCAAAACAGTCTGAGCAAGATGAGTTGAATCTGTCCTCAGACGTGACAGAGAAGTGACATCTTGGATTCAGTTTAGCAAATATCCTGTAATCCATGGAAACCAAACCCACTGCTTGAATGCAAAGGGCAAGCACGCCAGCGCCTCAGTGGCACAACTCCACTTGTGAGAGTGTCATCGTACACTGCCAGACTTTTCCTCGGAGGGAAAATATGCTTTTTGAGAAGTCTTCCCCTCTCTCCAAAATATTTATCATCTCTGAGAGCGTTTGTTTCTGTTTTTTCATCACAGCAGCTTGTGGAAGCAGAGAAATTACATTGGTGGGAAGATGAATTGTTATGAGATCATGAATTTCACATAACAAGCAAGCATAACCTGTGGTTCCTTACTCACCATCTTTTATTGAGTTGTATTGTCCTCCGTCTGAGATGCCATCTGGGGTTTTCGGGGCGCTCTTTTTGTTCTTCTCTCCCTTTTTGTTGTTCGCTAAGGAAGGAAATGACAATATTACAGGGAGAGAAACATTACATTTTGTCTTTTTTCAAAGGGTCGTCATGAACGTTTATATCTGTTTAAAACTGCTGATTCATATGTACAGCAAGGGAAAGTGAGAAAAAGAAAGAAACTGGCTGGAGTCCATCTCACACATGTGGATGGATTCAGGATTGGGGACTGAACCAAAAGACTATCTGCAGGCCAGGAATCTGAAAACATTTAACTCTTGTGCTCCTTACATGATATATCCCACACACTGTGGCCATTAATTTGCAATCTCATTTGAGATCTTTAATACACCGATAACATTTACAATATAGCGGCCTTAGCGGTTAAGATCAATCATGTAAATACCTTGTGCATGCAGCAGAGGGTCACATTCCAAGGACTGAAGATGAGAAGAAGTGAAGCGGGTGCTTTTTATTTGACAGAGTGTCAGGTCAGGATATAGGCCCCATGTGATAACAATCCCTCTCACATCTGAAAGTCTTTATCCTCGTCTCATTCTGGGGGGAACAGGTTAAATCCTCACCAATGTGCACCAAGCTGCACACAGTGGAGATACACAGCACTCCGATATGACGCTCACTATGTCGATGCCAAAGTATCATAAACGAAAAGTTGGCTTGGGTTTACGCGGGGACTTGAGGATATTTTGGAAGATACGTACGTAAGTTGCTTTAGGGGGTTGAGTTAATAGAAATACATTAAACACAGAAGAAGTGGGAGTGTTAGGGTAAGTGATGGGGCCATGGGCTAATCCTAACCTGTATGCAGTTTTAAAATGGCTATTTTAAAAAGTAAAAGTAAAAACAGTTCTACAGGTTAAAGTGTCAAGTATTCAGTGTAACCTACTCCTGGCTCTCGAGTGGATAAAATGTTGTGTGAGTGAAACTCATTGGCAGTTTTTTTTTGTTTTTTTTTTATGTATAAGACCATCTTTCAGTCACATCCTAATACCAATAATCACAGAATTTGACACTTCTTCTGCGCATGTACTGTGTACACTCTAACATACACATAATGAAAATGCTTCTAGACATAAAGAAGCACTGATCCTATTATTTAATATAAGTTGAGTTGCTTCCTTGCTGTGTGAGAAAGTTCTCTAACCTTTTTCTCCCTATAAAAAACGAATCATTTTAAATCATGTAATAATAAAAAAAAAACATTGTGTCATTCAGTTTCAGATGTTTAATAGTCTATTACTATGGGTTTATGTCCATAATCCCAACCAAATCTTAAAAAGTATAAAGTTAATGCCTTTCTTCATGGATAAACATAACACATCTATCATGTTTTAAAACGATCACAGTAAACATGGGACTAAGCAAATGACCTATTTGCATTCCAGCAGAACATTAACCCAGCGTGCACTGCTCACGTGGCACGGATCTGTGCTGCAGGTGCACCTTAGGGGGTGTGTTTATAGGTCACATATTCAGGCTTTAACAAATGTGTTACAAATGTGCACAAAATAGACAATTTTTCTTTACTTTTTGTTCATAAAAAGGAGCCAAGTGAACTTTGAACTGTGACGTATTTCCACATTTAAGAAAGTCAATCAGATTGCCTAGGTTGTGCTGAAAAAAGGTCTGTATCAGCAGAAATGCTCTGTTTTTGAAGGGTTAACACACTTTTTTTTTATTTGGTCAATATTATTATATTAATGTGATGTTGTCATACTCCTTGTCTCCAACCTGCAGCGGGCATCTCTTTTGAGACTGTGTGAAGCCAGATGCCTGAAACGTGAGGTCACTGTCGACACAGCTGCTCAAAATTACCTGCCGCCATCCAACAGAAACATTCACGCCTGTTACCTTCCTCCAATCACCTGACAGGATTTGAAACATACCTACAAACCTGCTACTGCATGTGCTGAGAGTCCCAGAGTGAGAGAGAGGGAGAGACAAAGCCCTCAGCTGTATTTTTCTACATGTGCTATAACAGGACAGCACTGCCAGTTCCCACTGCTGTGGTGGGGGGGGGAAAAATGTGGATTTCACATGTGTTCTGGCTCCGACGTGTAATTCAGTCCTGACCTCTGATGTGCACGAGGCTGTTGTGGTATAGAAGCTATATAACACGGAAAAATGGCTCTGATGTATATGCACGTGGGGGAGCGAGGAAGATGAGGAGGAGGACTACCTGAGGAGGCCATTTTTGTTTGTTTTGGTTTTTTTTTCATGTGAATTGAAGGCAGCTGTTCCTCTGAAGTCCCACAGGACACAGAGGTTCAATCACTTGCCTCATACTTTACATTTGAATGGATCAAATTGTGTCCTGGGGAACATTAGACACAGACAGAGAGAGCAAGAGAGAGAGACTGCAATTTAACGGTGGCTTTTTGAACAACAATAAGGTGCAAGTTCTTGTGAAAATTCATTTCAGTCATGTTTATTTTATTGGTTAAACAATCCTGCCTTAAAAAGCCCAAATTATTAGCCATACACTGTCATCTAGTGGCTGCTTTGACTCAGAAAGTTGCAGTCGCAAATTAAGTTTTTAAGGTTAAAGTCCCTGCAGTAAAAATATTGATTATGTAGGTGTTTCATTTGGGTTAGTTCTACTTTTTTTGATTGCATTGGCACAGGTAAGATTGTTTTTTGAATGAGCTGTAAAGCACAAATAATGTTTTTTTATAGCTGAAAATTCAAAGAGAGGGCAATTCTTTTACCTGATTTGGCATTAGCTGTGGTTTGATCTGTCTGCCTGCTGCTGTCTTCCTTTCCCTTGGGCACCTTCTTGTCAGGGTTTTGGCTTGGGTGCTCATACCTGTCAGGTGTCGAGTCCACTGGCTTCTCCAGGAATTGAACCTGGTTGTACTGTTCTCTTGTCAGCAACTCCTGCATGTAGTAATCCTCATCCTCACCATGGCTGAGGTCCACAAACCCCACGAGGAGTCCCAGTAGAGCCAGGGGCGTGAGGAGGCTGCGGTGCTGTCTTGTCATGACCCCGAGGGATTATCTCCAGCTGAGAGTCCTGATGCCTTCTCCAGAGGAGCCTGCCACTGCTGCCGGGCTTTGTCCCATCAACTGCTCCCCTTCCTCTCCCTTCCAACTTAAACACGGGGAGTTCACAAAGTTCTCGGAGCGCTCCAAGTTACTGACGAAAGCAGCGGAGCCAGAGGGTCCATGGACGCCTCAGCCTGGGAAAAATGCAGCGAGGGAGGGAGAAGCACAGAGTGAAGAAGATGAGAGAGTGCAGAAGGTAGAGGCAGGAAGACAGACAGATCTGTCCTTCAGATGCTGGCAGAAGACTTAAAAAAAGAAATGTTCTTGTTTAAATTCAATCCAGTCCTCTCTGCTGACACTTTGCAGTCATTTCACCGAAGTGAAATAGGGATAGAAATCTGAACATGAATTGACATATGGAGTATCTGCTTTCATCTCCATCTCCTCCCACTTTGTCTGGGGCAGGCGCTGCTTTGACAGAGGAAAAGTTTCCTCTCCACTCTGGGATTTAATCAGCTAACCAGTCCACGCGTTTGTGTGTCCAAAGGAGAAGCAGAGGCGAGCTTTCCTGTCCATCCACTGTTTGGGTGCGTTTGAAGTCCAGATTGGCACAAAATATACATTCCTGAAGAAACAGTAGCAGTGATTTGCCATTTTCAGTCAGAGCAGTGCATCACAGCTCTTAGTAAGGGTCTGTTATTGCACTCCACATGATGTCCCCTCACTGGTAAAGGTAATTAGCTTGTTGCTCCTTTGCAAGTTGAGGTTGTGCTTGTGTTTCAGCCAGGACCTGTGTGGACTTCTAATTTACACTTTAACAAGTGGGCAGAAATCCGACTCAACAAACTCTCTGTGGAGCATCCAGACATGTTCCAACACACGGAAGTTTTACCCTGTGTGTCACGGCACATCACATCAGTGCCGCCTGTCCTCAAGAAGTTCTTTCTCTCCTTTACTCCCACATACACACACACACAAACATGACCCACAGCAGTTGATGGAGTCTTAGTTCCACAAGCCAGAAATCCAACTCCTGATTAAAACCATATTTTTCACATTATTATTTTTTTTTTCTCTCCTTTGGTCAAATACTTAAAAACAGGACAAAGGTTTAATCACAAGCATCCCTGGCATTTCACAGGCATGTAGATTTATAGCTGAGCTGAGAAATGTCCCGCCTTGGGCTCGTGAGATTTAGTCATAGGGAGAAGTGACTCCAGGGATCGTTCACACAACTAATAACAACAGCTTTTGACATTTTGTCAACCTGAGGCAAGGCGAACTAAGGCAAAGATAATGACCCTTTAACAAGCCTGGTGCCCTTACGGCATGCTGCCCAATTTAAACGCGTCAGATCATTACTCACAACTCATGTGGATGGACTTTGTACAAATAGAGCAAAGTCTAAAACGGCTGCATGGAAATAAGACTTAACACCTGGGAGTCAGGGATCGTATGAATGGAGGCAAAAGCAGTCTGAGGCTGGAGTGTATCACAGGACAACAGGATGTGGAGTGGGTGGACAGCTCCAGGCTGCAATACTCCGTGCTCAGCTGGCACAGTCTTTTGTCAGCTAGGCAGGCGTTCACTGTTCACCCACTCCACATGCAGACTACACCCATCCAAGCTGACAACAGCCCGAATGGACAAACCAGCCAGCACATGTGTCTCATGTGATTTGAAGTGGAAGTTTTTCAAAATGTTGAAGATTTTCAAATTGAAACTATCTTCAGCACAATATAAAAGTTACTTAGAAACAGTCAGCCTTTATTAGAAGCTTGTCATAATTTCTTAAACCTGCTGTGTGAAATAAAACAAACTGTCTGCTTTAAAATACCTGATTCAGTGTGAAGCAAGGACATCAAGCAGCTGCTTATCAGGCTGTGGACCAGAGCAGCTTGAGGCAGACATGTTGTGACAATAGCTGTCTTTTTCAGCGAGGAACACCCAAGGTAGGAGAGTGATGGCTCCTGCCTCTCTCCATAATCTCTTATGGGGAGAAAACCCCCCACTGAATTCTCATTAATTGGACGTCAGGGCTCAGAGTGACAGGTCAGAGGCACAGCGGCCGTTCCTCTCTGCTGCTGGTTGGCACCCGGTAATTGATGAAGAAAGGGGTCTGGCTGGAGATACAGAATGTAGAGGGTGAAAAGAATAATGTATAATTGTACTGTACTACTCAGGAGCACATGGCACGGCTACCATTGTGCAGACAAACGACACACACACACACACACACACACTGGCTTCAATCATGATTGAAATGAAAGTGCACATCGTTTGCCTTTCACATGAGTGAGAATTTAATATAGTCTGTATACAGACGCACATAAAAATTGTACAAATGCAAAAACACATCCATCAAACTCGACCCTGAGTGCGACATTATAGGCTGTGAGCCACATTTGCGATGCATTCTGAGGTTAAGAGTTAAATGGGATTTATATATATATAGATACATATATATATATGTATCTATATATATATATATATATACATTCCTGCATAGTTCATGCTATTTACACTTTAAAACTAGTGGCTGTGACCATTTGTGATCATTGTAGAGATGTCTAATGCAGTGAAGAATACTGGCGGATGTCCCCCGTGTCCAATATTCATGGACATTTGTGTCAGCTTATGACCTCACTGCCTTGTTTTCTAGGAAAATGACATTAGTTTGACTATCTAGTCCATCGATCCAGTGCTTTAACGTGATTAAGACCACTTTTTGAACTTTTATTTCTTTGTCTTCCATTTGATTTCCGAGACACTTTCTTCTAAGGAGAGCGAGGGGGGGGGGAAGGTAACACTGCAGCCAGTGTTGAATTATGATATTGAGGGGGAAGATGTTTGAGTTATATGAAGCTGGACTTATGAATGCATGAATATTGAAAGAGGCCACTGGCCTCCAGCTACTATTTCCTACGCTATCTGACTTGTAGAAAGAGGTATTTTATACTTTAGAAACTAATGCATGATATGAATCCAGCTGACCTTTCTGCTCTCAACTCTTATTGCCAATATTTTCATATTGAAGCTGCTATAGGCCACACAGTGATACAGTGGCTAGCATTGTTTCCTCACATCAAGAAGATCACCGGTTGAGGTTCCGGTTTGACCCAGGGCCTGTCTGTGTAGAGTTTTGCATGTGTGTGTGGGTTTTTCCACGTACTCCTGATTAAAAAAAACATCCATCTTCTACTGCTGCTGCTTTACCCTTCACATGAGGGTCCCGGAGGGGTGCTGTGCCAATCTCAGCTGACATAGGGCGATAGCTGGGGTTCACCCTGGACAGTTCGCCAGTCCATCACAGGGCTTGACCCATCACACCTATGGTCAATTTAGAGTGTCCAATTGACCTAATCCCCATAATGCATGTTTTTGGAATGTGGGAGGAAACCCCACACACGCGGGGAGAACATGCAAGCTCCATGCGAAAGGCCCTTTTTTCCGACCTGGTTACGAACCCTGGTCTTCTTGCTGCAAAGGCAAGAGCGTTAACCACTACACCAATCACGTGGCCTCCACCAAAAACATTCAGATGTTAATTGGTCACTCTAAATTGACCATGTGTGAGTGTTCATCTCTGTATTTTGGCCCCCGCATTGAACTGGTGACCTGTCCAAGGCGTACCCTGCCTTTCACCCTGTGTCAGCTCGGATTGGCTCCAGCCCCCCTGTGACCCTGGATGATAAAGTGGTAGCAAAAACAAGAAATGGAGCTGCTATAATATATATATTTATATTAGGAATTAAGTATGTGGTGGAGGAGTTGTCTCACAAAACTGCACAGTTTGTTTCCGCTCTGTGAAGCATGGATTAAAGCTGTAGTGCATAACCTTTTGAATATAAAGAAAGGTGTCCAACATTGAAACCATTGTCAATCATTATCAGCTCAAATCTCTCTGTGTTCCTCGATAGATAGATCCCCCCCCCGTTGTGACAAAGTATTGACAAGGACCTAATGGATTATAATCAATAACACCAAACAACAAAAATAAAAAGAAGTTAAGCACTGCAGGTTTAAGTCACCTTACCATTTGGATGTAACATTCAGATACTAGACACACACAAGAAGGAAAACAACGTCATTAAAAAACAGTAGCATAAAATCAACAAAGACGAGTCAACCTGAATGCAATCTCTGTGTAATTATCACTGCGACTGTTTAGAGCTGTGAGTGAAGATCAGGAGAAACGAGTTCTAAACTGATTAGATCTGCAGCAGTGGTCTCTGTCTGCCTGACAGCAGCTCTTTGACAGTGCAGGATGTGACAGGGATCTCTGTGCATGTTTAAGTGCATACTGGTCAAACAGGATCTGAATAATTACGATTTAAATACCCATAAAAGTTATTTTTTCATAAAAAAAATAAAATGTCTCTGGTATATGTGAGTAATAACCCAACATCTGTGTTTTACACTTGACTAAGTTTTACACTTGTGGGTTTTTATTTTTATTTTTCAGCACTGCCTCAGTCAAATCATGCTCATATTGTACGATCCCTGCAGAAACTATTAGATTTGTCATAGCTCTAAAATGTTGCACAATTTACTGTTATGTGTGGTTTGGATAGGCTGTTGATAATGTATGATGAAAAGCCTCTTAATCTATATTTATCACACACACACACACACACACACTTAGATCTAAAGGTGCCCTTTTACAATGTCGCTTTAACTGCTTGATGACCGGATCTGTCGCAGGACAGTCGACCATTGGCTTCCTCACCAAAAACACTCCCTTCCTGAGCACCTGTGTTTCTAATACGTCCACATTCGCCACAGATGATGTGCACTCCAGATGGATGTGACCAAAACAGGCCAGACGTTCACATCCAATTTTTATTTTAATTTGAATGGCAACTGAATGGTGATGGGACCATTACTTTGCATATGAGCACAATCAAATGTAATAAAAGTTATTTGGCTATCGTTGTATTGATTAATCTTTATTACCAACTTGCTGTTTTCTTGGCTATATAAAACGTTATATTTCTCAGTATAGTAGAAATCAAAAGAGTTTGGCACACTGATGAAATATACAAGGTTTTCAGTATCTAAGTCACCGCAGATTTATGACTGATTTGATAACAGCTGTGTTCAAGAAATCCACAAAAAAACAGGTTTTATGAGAAAGCGGATGGACATCTGGACGTTTCTGCAGCTTTGAAGAGATGGTCATCCAGGCACAGATGCAATCACATCACAAGTCGGTATTGTTCATAATGTGAGATGTTTGGCGAGAGTTCGATGTGAGTTAATGCAACAAACCCTGAATCATCTGTCCTTGGTGACACAACTGCAAGGACACAAGAGGCCTGCAGGGTTTGGAGAAAACACAAAAGGAGAAACATCTGGTTTAGTACATCTACAGTGTTGGAGGACTAAACAGAACCATTAATACAAATAATTAGGATGCAAACAGGCATGCAAATGAGATTTAAGACATGTCTGCCCCTGGGCTCAGCAGTGTAAACACACACACCAAAACAAAAACAAGTTTTTAAAGAGGCTGGGCGACAACTTTACAAGAGCCTGGGAATGCTCGCAGACCCAAAACATCAAAACAACTGCATGCACTTTGACGATGCCATCATAACTATGACTTTGCATGAAAGATTGAAAAGTTAACAGACCAATCAGTAATCACAAGCTTGGCCATGGACCATTTCTATTTCGATAATATGAGTCCAAAAGAGATAAATCTGCATAGCACTGCATATCACAAACAGATGTTTTGGTCAGAATGCTAACCATCACACAGAACTCTTAAGACTTTTCTGTTTAATTTCTTGTGGATCGAGAATACTCATTATATTACTACGGTGACAAATCTCACCCACTTGAGACTGCAGTTTCTCTAAAGCTCTGTTTGTTTCCTGCATTCCTTGCTCGCTCCATCATCAGTGAGCATGACTGGGCCTCACACAGACTCTTCAAATATAACTGGCACACTATCAGAGCGTTCTAACAGCATGATGGACTACAAATGTCTGTTGAATAAACCTACGCATCCAGATCTTTCTGTCTTGTTAATTCAAGAAATTCTTCATAAATCATTGCGCGGCAGGGTTATGATTCTAATAAGGGATCTTTCATTTAGAGTCGGCTCATTTGAAAGGATCACAAGAGAGTTATGAGCCACAGAAAGCACTTGTCACTGTCGGTGGTCTGGAGGCAATATTTTATCCTCACTGTGATGGTCAAAGGTCTTAAACTTAGGACTCAGGACACAAACGTCTCTCTTTTTAACAGCAGGGTTAGTTTGACACAGGAGACATATGAGAGGAAGGAGCAGAGGCGTTCAGACAGATTTGATGAAGAGGAAGGAGAAGTGGTGGGAAAGCCCTTGCATCAAAGCTTATCCAAACTGACAGAGGAGAAATTGACCCAAGGAGGAACTCTCTCTCTCTCTCAATTACATCCAACATCCTGGTGTGAACCCCTTAAATGTGACTTAACGCACACTGACTTTAGGTTTAGAGACTCAATCACTATGCTGCTGCCGGAATCTATAGGTCTTGCCTTTGTTAGACATAGAGAAGACTCTGCTGACTTGTCTTATACAGAGAGGAGGTGGCAGTTCCTTCGGGTCGCTCCTGTCGGTTTCTTATTCTGAAGAAGCACAAAGACATACATGTCAGTAGCTGTAAAACACTCAGATTTTTTTTTTATCATTATTGAATACAATGCAGTAATGTTGACATTTAATTGAGTTTAATTAATTGTTATTTTTGACGTTTTATATTAATTACATTCAGCGTGACAGACAATTATTTTATCATACATGACAGCAGTCCTCTTTTTTAGATATACTAAACCACTTTATATGTATGTATATATGTACAGTTTATGTATATGTATATGTGTATATATGTATATATATATGTGTATATATATATATATATATATATATATACACATATATATGTATATATGTATATGTGTATATACATATACAAACCTTGTGAGTAGAGGTCTGTAGCTCCACTCACGTGACTGTAACTACTTCCTGCAGCGTCAAACAAACGCACCTGTGACAATGAGGCGGTCTAATTAAACGGGATGCTGCAGGTGTTGTTGCAGGTCTTCTGGTTGTTCAGTGGGGCTTTCCGAGCCGCGCTGCGGTTACTCACTCTGATTAAAATGTAAATTCATAATTAATTAAACACATGGGCATGCTAAACTAATAACAATGCAAACACGTTGTCTCCCGGCCTGATTTGAGTCATTAGCTCCCGTCGCTCCGTGAGGTTGTTGGGTCAAACATCAGCGCCATGTTGGCTCTGACACCACTGAAACTCCACTTTGGCAATTTGGCGGCTTTTTGGAAGGATTTACTGATGCTGAGATGCTGACAAGCGCTTCTTCTTTTCATCAAGGTAATGTTTTGTTGACAGTTAATATATATCACTGTCTGTTTTGGATGTCTTGTCTGTGTTTGGGTGGTGTTTACAAACATGGTATAGTCAAACTAATGCTCACTCCCTGTTTATTTATTGATTGATTTATGTGTACATATTATGTTGCTGCCATATTTATGTGTATATATTATGTTGCTGCCATATTTATGTGTATCATTTTCATTGTCGTGTTGTACTTACATTATCAGAATCAGTTTTAAGACACAAGGGATTTGCTTGGCTGTTTTGATGCATCCAACACAGTGACAAGAAAATAAATAAGAATAGGATGAATTATGGCTGCGTTGCTATTAGCTTCTTCAGTTTTAACTGGTGAATGCTGGTTTGACACATGAATTGAACGTGGCCATCATTAATGTTATCAGTAATGCCTGTCAGGAGTTGGATTTGTCACATATTCACCACATTGTTTTGGCTGTTTTCTGTTGGTCGACTGCAGCAATGGTTAATATTTTGTGGTGATGTTAACATAGACCGTCTTCTTTTGTCCATGTAGTTATTACCCTTCAATATTAGTTGTATGGGACACTTGGCATGGCTTTTTTAAGTAACATTTTCTATACATCAGACAAATGCCTCAACTCAACACAAGAGGTTAAAATCACAATATAGTAATAAGTATTCATGTCCAAATGAAATGTCAGCTGCTGTTTTATGTGAAGTTGAAGTTGGTTAATCGGTGCTGCTGATGTCACATGTTGTCGCATGTTGCTGGATACAATTGTGTTGGGTTATTGCTGCAAAATGCATAAGCTCCACCTCCACCACAATATTTATAAACAGTATGGCCTTTGCCGAGATTAAGAAACCAGTGCTGTTATATGATGCCGATATGTTTTAGCTGATGTGTCTGGTTGATTTTTGAGTTTTTTCTCCATGCGATAGAATATATTGTTTTACAGTTAAAAAAACAACACAGATATTGCTCAAATTTTAAATAAATAATTGAAAGCTAGTTGTAGATCTGTCTCTACAACCTGCATTTTGATTGCAGTGCAATTATGTATTTTAATTAATGTATAGATTTAGGATGTGTAATCTGCAATAATCTGCAAATTCCCCTTGGATGAATTTGCTTATGGCGATTACTTAAAAACTGACAAATATCGGCCCTGTTAATTGGCCTGACTTAACTCTAGCCTCGAGAGGAAGTGTAGTTGTGTCATCATCTTTACTCTGCAGTCTCTATTGTGCTCAGTTCATGGTGTGTATTGTGAAAATGACGAGTTAAGAGACCATACATGCCAAATATCAACTGTATTGCCATTTAAAATGTGTTTAAATATATTTTGTATCTCTGTGAAAACAAACATATCCCATAACAGTAACTTGTCTTTTTGGTATAAGCCACCGTGACCAAAGTAAAACATGGAGGCAGTGCACATAAATGTGAAAAAGTGGGATCTTTGATGTAAGTTTTCACAGCAGCAGCAGCAGCAGCAGCGCTGGTCCAGTTTCCTGTCAGTTACTGTACTCTGATTCAGCACAGACTGCGTTGAAAGAAGCTTAGATAATATTTATGAATTCCGAGGAAATTGAAGTTGGTCGGAGGCTCTCATTGAAGCATAACCTCTTCAGCCCGCCAGATAGACTCCAGAGTAAATATGCAAATGATTTGCAGTCACTCGGTCAGATTGTCTTGATTTCAGTGAGGAGGATGCATCCAAGGCTGCTGGCATTTGTGACGGTGAAAGAGCTGCATTCACTTTTGAAAACTGCAGCGAAAACAATGAGTCTCGAGTCGTTTAAAAAATGATTGCAGGTTTCCTCGAATTATAAATGAGTTTTTTCCACTCATATTTAAGGCAGTTTGTCTGGATGTGCATGTTTTGGAAGAAGGCCGACGGGGAATGCCAGAAAACGGAGGCATGTGTGTATGGAATTTTGTTTCTCACCAGATTTTTCTTGATTGAAATCAGGCGTTTAGGCAACTCACCAGATCATCTGAACCTTGTTGAAGCTGGAGAGATGTCCTTATACCACTGTTGGTGTAACTTAGTGAATGCCATCAGTCCAAATTACAAATATATTCTTAAGTGTTGTCTGCCCTCTGGTGTAGAGAATAGGTACAGTATGTTCCAATAGCAGCTTATACTATGTTTCAGTCTGTGTGTTATTTAATTCCTTGGCAGCATTCAACGTGTTTTCAATACTGCTGCACGGTATTGACAAAAATTACAATGCAGTTTTATCCAATTCATCATTAATTTAGACAACTAGTGGTCATCACTTGTTTAGTTTTTTTTTTACTCTATGTTGTTTACTTGGACATACAGGGAGGATGAGGGATTAGTTAAACTAATATGTTATCTTTTCAGGCTAAATGCCACTTTTAAGTGACTATTCAAATGATTGGTTCATTTATAGCCTACAAAGATACCGATTTATGGAACATGGCCATACTGTAAGGTGCTCAGAATCACCACTAGAGGACTCTCACACACTTGCTGATGTCACAGTGTCTCAACTGTGATGTTGCAATACTACCATTGTGCTCATTTCACCATAACAATGCTGACATTCCCGTAAATATTGTGCAGTCCTGGTTTTCTAACATTGTTCTGGATTTGTTCCAGGTTATATTTCATCCTAAAGTGAAGTCAGTTTAAGTTCTTCAATTAACTTTTAATTAATTTAACAGATATAGTGGCCTTGCAATCGCAATCACAGTCATTTCTAATTAGAGCTGAGCAATATGGATAAAATGTCATCACAATATCACAATAACAAAGTTGCAAATCATTTGATTTTAATTATTGTGATAAAAATCAGACCGTTAAATATTTAGTTTTGCTTCTGAGAGAAGTGAAGAAAGCCGTTAAATGAGGTTTCAAACAAATGAACAGACGTAAAATCCTCCACAGCAATTATGTCTTGGGTCTCAAAGTGTGTTGCACAGTGCTTGACATTTATATTGATATATACCGGACCTTTGCTATATTGATTTTGAAGAAAATGATATCGCAGTAAATCATTGAATCATTGCCTGGCCCTAATTTGCATTAAGGTTGTTGCTGATATTCAGTGATGATTGTTTTACAGAGTATATACATTGTGAAGATAAGATCAGACATACGGCTGATTTTCAGCCAATTACATGTGTTTCCCAGTAGAGGGCAGTAGTGGATAGTAAATGGATTATGGTGAGGGCAGCGAAAGTCTCTGCTTGGATTCCTGCTGTATTGAATAAAAAGGTTGACAATGAACTATTGGTTGTCGTCTTTTCAATTCTATTTTTAAAGTGATCATGCCAAGCTTCAACGTAGAACTCAGTTTTGTATGTATGTAGAGCTGCAACTAACGATTATTTTCATAATCGATTAATCGGTCGATTATTTTCTTGATTAATCAATTAATCGTTTGGTCCATAAAATATCAGAAAACCTTGAAAAATGTTGATTGGTGTTCGTCAAACCTGGAAATGATGATGTTCTCAAATGTCTTGTTTTGTCAACCAAAATGATTGACCTTTAATAATTTCTTTATCCAGAACAAAGAAAATATTCAAATTTAAGAAGCTTAAACAATCATAAATCTTGTTTTAATCATGAAAAAAGCTTCAAACCGATTAATTGATTATCAAAATAGTTATCGATTAATTTAGTAATCGATTAATAATAGAGAAAAAAAAGATTCATCGATTAATCGTTTCAGCTCTATATGTATGTATGAATCCACTATTAAATTCTTTACACCTGGTCAAAGATAAGAAACCCCCTCACCAAAAAATTACCATTTTCCCTTGTGCTGTTTGAGTCATCTCCGCATTTGTAACTTAAAAATAATTTTAATAGAAAACATTGATTTTTCATGGGCACAAAACATGGCTGACACATGAGTTCTCTCCCCCCTTTTTAAGTGAAGGAAGGTGGCTTTTTCAGAGTTTATCCTCCCAGAGGAAGGAGTCATTCTGTAGCACTTGGGCTAATTTCTCATTGAACGGCATGTGAAAGTCTTGCAGGATCTCTCTAGTGATGGGCAGCATGGGACCCAGGTCTTTGTCAGCCTGCCTCCTGGTGTTTGACGCTGGACTCCATGTGATTTCTGATTCTTTTTCTTTTGTCACTGGCCCTGTAAAACACAGAAAAAACAACAACACATACTTCACATGCCTGCTTTCTTAGACACTTGAGAGTTTTCCACAGCATAAAGAGTATACAGTAGTAAAGGACTCTTTCAATGTAACTCAGCCGTAATCTGACCTAACTGACAGTGTCTGTGATGATCACGTCTGGGCTTTTGGAAAACTGTACTGTGGAATGACCTAGTATGACATAATTAACAGGGCTTCAAGAGTAAGATTACAGAGCACAACTGGGTTTGACTGTCACACATATATTGGCCTGTTACTATAACGGCAATCTGATGAAAATATTCGACCACTGATCCTGAAAATAGTTATTTTCTAAACAAACACTGTATATAACTTAAGCAAACAAGAAACAGAAGTTCTACAATGCAATGGTACTCAAGAAATAACAAAATACCATTTTTAAATGTTCAAGAATGTAAACAAAAAAATAAATATTACAAAACTTTTCACATCTGTCTGTTAGGGCTGCACGATAAATTGTTAAAAAAAATTGCGATCTCGATTCACAACTACACGTCATCTCATTTCTAAATGACAACGATTTTTCTGCATTTTATTTCAAGAGCTGCAGCGTAAATAAACCATCCTCTATCAGTTTCTCACATCAAATGCAGCGGTGCCAAGTGAGTGCGGCACAGAACATAGGATGAAGTGTGTGTTAAGGATGGCGATGAAAACCCAGGTGTAGTGACGAGAATCACACAACCACCCGAGCCTGTGCCAAAAAAAGGTTCCCATTCGGCTCGCCACTCGCGATCGCAGGCTTTCAGCAGTGCTGTCGCTAAATGCGCCAGACATTTCCTTTGCTAAATGTTGGAGATTAACCTACATTTTCAGGATTGTTAAGTCTTTTTAACTCATCTACAGTTCGGCATTGTTCTTTTGCCTCTTCCAATGACGTCACACATTTTCCCTGGTTATGACGTCATGAGCTAGTGGGAACGCGCCATGTGTCACTTAAGCCACTACAATAATCCTTTTGTTCATGAGTGCAATAAATATTTCCATTTGTGAAAAAAAATGTGCCAGAGGATCGTGATCTCAATTCTAAGCAAAAAAAAAAACATGATTCACATTTGTTTTCCAGAATCGTGCAGCCCTAGTCTGTGTGAAACATTAAAGTTTAATCAGCATATGGTTTACTGCACTAAGTGCTTCATTTATATTGTCTACAGTGATCTTTTTTTTTAAATAGGAGGACAGGAAAGTAACTGGTCACATGTCAGGATGTGTTGGTCACTCACCTAGGTTAAGAAAATCAAAGACTTTGTGCATTGTGTATTTCATATTGGATGAATGGTCTTCCAACCTCAGAACCAGAATCTGCTTCTTGCTGAAGACAGTCAGCCAGTCCATTAAGTACACTATGTACAGGCCAATGGTCAATCTGACCTGAGCACACAAGCAGAAACAATCAGTGGGAGGTAATCAGGCTCTTGTAACTCCCCCATGCATTCAGCTTTGTAATGTTGGTATGAACATGTGCTAATGTCAAACAGAGAATGATGAAGTAGATTCACAACATAAACAATGTACCAGATATAAACCTAACATTTCCCCCACATGGCTTTATCACCTCTACTGTGTCTCATTAATAACAACCGTTGTAAAGCAAAATTGACGAACATTCTCTAGTTCTACTTTGATAGATTAGCGGCTGCATTTTCATCCTTTATAAAAAATGAATACCTACAACTATTTGAAGGCCTGCGTTCAAAGAACATTTGACATTTTCTCGATTTAAACAATGACCTCAGTTCGTGAAAAATAATTGGCCACTGATCTATTTCTAGGACTTTACTATAGCATTTGTTATGTCACTCTTGTTAAAATAGGTTGTTGAATTCTCCTGTGACTGATGACGGCAGAGCAGTTTTTTGGCATAAATGCTTGTTACAGGGAATGGTATTACCTCCATGTCCTTTCCCCTCTTTAGTAAATCTGAAAGGCCCTTCAGAATACAGGATTACAGCTCGAGTAACTCTTGCCTTCTTAATTCAATTTGGTATAACAGCCAATGGATATGTTTTTATTCTCTAATCTGAGCTCTAAACTTTTTTTATCGAGGGCAGCTGGAATGCTTTTCACCCGGTCTAATAACTCTGAGGAGAAATTAGTGGATGGGCAATTAGGCCAGCAGCAGAGAGTAAGCATGCTCCCACAGGGCCATAAAGCTCATCAGTGGCATTTGGAGAGGAGGACTTTTTAATAGAAGGCAGTCTGGAGGGGGAGGCCAAAAGAGGACGGTCCACACTCCCCCTCTCCTCAAGGCACTGTGGGAAACGCTGGCCAAGGGCCCTACACTGGGGCCCTGCACTGGCTGGTTCACTGGTAAACCAGGTTTTTTAAGCACAAAGAGAGGCTATAGATGCTGAACTCCTCAGTGGCTCAATAGTCCTACCAATCCGTTTCATACAATAGGCCCTGCAGGCTGTAAAATGCTTTAATGAGGTGTGAATTTCACTCCATTTGTCTTTATCACTCCTTTTCACTGCCTTTCTATCCACCAGCTAACGGGCCAGTTGCTAAATGCCAAACAAAAAGTAGAAGGGAGGGTACACTCACTGGCATTGCATTTAAGACAGTATAGTTGTACACACACAAGTGCATTGTGTTCTCTGTAAGGCACCGCTCAAATATCTGCAGTGATTCGGCCACCTTCACATGGAAATCCTCTGCAGACTTATTGGCATTACCAAAATAAAGGTAGTCAGAGTATAACCTGCAAGACAACACAAACATGTCAGTAAACAAAGTTGATTGTTAGTTGGACAATTATACATATTTTTGCGTCAACAATATTACACTAATGCATAGAAAACAATATGCAACCGAGACAGTAGGGTTTATAATAGGGCTGAACAATTTGGGGGATTAAAAGGATTGAATTGTGATTTTTCTGATACCTATTGTCATATAAAATTGGTAAAAGTCAAGCTTCAGATCAGTATTTGCTGTGTTACCAAATGTAATGCCATCAAAATACTAACTACAAACTACTGTACTGTACGAATGAAACCCTTTCATTGTCATAAAAAAAAAGCTATTAATTTATGGACAATTTGTATTGGCAGTAAAGTTGACTGACTGCTTATGATTCATGTGTCTAATAAAACAAAGGCCAACCTATTTGCAAGCATTAGCTTATTATTATTATTGGCTTATATGGAAAAAGTAATACAGGAGACACATGAACCATATAATTGCTGCTACAATTCAGTATGACAATATATGGCATCTGTATCTGAGGAGATGCCAAGGTTGTAAACAAGTCATGCATTATAAAAATTAATTTCCTCTCAAAAGCTTTAGGGAATGGTTGAACAGACTGTGATTTGACAGACAAAGGCAATTATAGAGCACATGTTCAGACATTCTCGTAAGTAAAAATCAACATTAACTGCATGAAGTGAAACCCCAGTTAAGACAAAATGCCTCAGGCGCTCTGTGCATCTGATAAAGGTGTCATCATGAAACTTATGTGACAACCAGACTGTGTAAAAGGCAACAGCTCTTTTGTTGCCGATGAACCAGTAAAGTATCTGCAGTATAAACCGTCATAGTAGATCCACAGTGGTGGCAGTATGTGTTAAATCTGTATGTGTGTCATTGTGGGTATTTTAAAGCAGGCACTGAAAGTTTTTGCTCCCACCTTTCCACTGGGTCCCTGAGCATAACGATGAAGCGGGCATCGGGCTGCAGGGCGTGAATGAAGTCCTGGATAAGGAAGGGAGGCTCTGTGGTGTTGTCATAGCAATGATTACCGGCTCTGTTATCCCACATGGTGGATGCACTGGCTTCTCCTGCAAGATACAGCTTGTGAATTAGTAAGCATAGTCATTTATTTAATTTTAACTTACATATATATATATACATTAATGCTTAAGAAATATAATTCAATTTTGGCCATATACATGATTCACTTGTTATTTTGAAATGGCAAAAAAAAAAGTAAAGTGGGAAGAAAATTCATTTATTTAGCCAATTATGCCCCCAACACCTTGAGCAAATGCAAGAAAACAAATAGTTTATAAACGGTGGTGCATGTTCACAGCAAAAGTTAATTGTTAGATCTAATTTACCCCATGTTTCATATTGATCGTCTCTTCAGGCTTTCTTTATTAAAAAGAACTAAAAACAAGGGGGTACTGCAATAAGCCCTAAATGTATGACATTTAGTTTTAAGTGTCCATAATTCTTCTCATTTGAGCGTGTGACTAACACTCAGGCACTAGGACAAAAACAAACTAATTATGTGTCCAGCTGTGCACAAAAATGTGGAATGAATGCAACCTACACAGTGACAATACAAGTGTTCATAGTCGGACGATTTTTTCACGGTTTGACAGCAGAAACTTGATTCAGGCTGAGCTATCGTTATCATCTTAACTGTGAAGTGAACCTGTGTTGTATCTAGTCAGACTATAACACAGGCCTTATCATTTTCTTAGAGAAAGGGATGATAGGCAGGACCCATTTCCTGCGATGACCATGGTAAATGTGAGACCAGGTGACTGCTAGTTCCTTTCTGCCTAATTAATACACACTGTGATCAAGTCTACTGAAAGGTCTCCACTCTATGTCCATTAAAAGAGCTTATTTGGCTCCATGGGGAGAGGCTGTAATAGGGCAAACAAATAGAGGAGCCAGGATGACGATGCCTCTGGTGTTTTACAGCAGTCTGGTCTTGGCTGGTGGTTTCAGAGAGGCAGAAGCCCACGATTCTGGCCACAGGCCTTGCTGGGCTCTCCAAGGGCATGGTGTGAATACTGAGCTGGACTTTGGCACACTCCCCCCCCCCCCCCCCCCCTTACAAGGATTATTTATTTTAAGAGGGAGACAAAACAGGGCGGCATGCTAAGCTGCACTCAATGCACCAACTCAGTCCAGTGTGAAAAGGCTATTGTTGAAATTAAATCAGTTCTTCTTTGCAGCTGAGCAGTCGTTTCAGATCACATTTGGATGAGGGGGGAAAAGACAGAGATGGATGAAAGCAGAGGGACTGGAAGCAGGATATGCAGATAGAGGAAGGAGGTTTGTAAAACTTCTCCAACCCACTGTGGACATTATTGCTGTCCTGGCACACAAAAACAATGATTCTTTTCTATGGCCCTTCAGTGATGTGGATAAGTGAAGCAGAAGGAAGTCCCGTATTATTAAGCTGTTAGATCTCTCTCTAGGGCAGCTCTTTCAAAAAAAAAAAATCACCACCACTCTAGAGCAGAAACTCTGCTTCAGCCTCGCTATCTGATGCTTTACTCGCAGCTTTGTAATATTGGAGCCGAGATTACAAGTGAAGTTCCCGCTAAATGTTGGGTCAGTAGAACCAGACGGTATTGGCTGCAGCCTGATGAGGCCTCAGGGTTCGGTCAGTCCAAGTTCAACACCCTGATCACAGCGCGGTTGCATGACCTGAGTAATTAATATCGTTTGCACTGAATGGGAAATGTGTGTGCAACTAAATCTGCCTAGAGATTTCTAATGACGTGATGGTGGATGGTGTTTTACAAACATCATTTTGTACTAAGCTTTCCACTAACATGTCTGCCACTCCTACATTCTGCTTAGTGAAAAGCTGTGTTTTGATTGAAATGTTGTATAAAAAAAAGAAGAGGCTAATGGACATATTGTATAGGGATGGTCAGTGCATGAAAGTGGGTGATCTGTAGGAAAAACTGTAGCCTTGTTTTTTTTGTTCCAAAGTCCAGGTCCATGATCAGGTTTCTCTTAAAGGGGCTAAACATTAGTTCTATACGCACGTCTTCCTAAGGACATGTGTGGTCGTTACAAAACTGCAGCCTCATCAGTATGCTCATGCCTGCAGGGACTCGTGGCAAATGCAAGAGAGCATTCTGGGCTCTGGCCAAAACAATGACAGAGGAGACTGTGATATTTTATTCATTGACAAGATGCACACTGATGAGCTAACTAAAGCAACACTCTAATCTCGCTTTCGCATCAGCCGCTTTCGTTCTTGGCCCGACGGACTGAGCTTGATAAAACTTTGTTTTGCTTTTCGTGCTTCAAGTCTGACCTTACTCTTGAAGACAACGAGGGAGGTTGTGGAAGGTCTATTTCTTTAAGTCATGTTGTGATCTGTTCATTCATTGGCATCCCTTTAAGCTTATACTGAGACATTCTGTACTAGGATCTGCCATTATGTAATGTTTGAATATATACTGTATATGGCATATTAAAATGACAGATGAAGTCTAAGGCACCAATTTTTCACTATGTTAATTATTTGATTATTTTGTGCTGACGGCTTGTTTCTTTTAAAAATCAAATTATTATCAAATGTCACCATAGAATGTTTACCACTGAGTCTGTAATGACGCCTACCTGTGATGATGTTGGGATGGCTGGGTCTTCCACTGGCATTCGCCATGGGTTTGCCCTGGATTTGGTCAGCAACTTTATCGAACAAGTCCAGGTAGCTCTCCACTGGGTATTGATCACGGAAGCGCTCGTTCGAAAGGGCGATGCCTGGTTGGTGGAAGAACACAGATAATGGACACACTCAGTAGGCTACACTTAAATGTGAATCATTGAATTTTTTTGCTTGGATTGTCATCACATTTTTTTTTATATTTATATTTTATGACACTACAATACGAAGATTACCGGTCGGATGTGCTATTAACGTCTCTTCTGAGTGATCTGATCAAGTCCAGATCACGTCTGAGTGGCCACCGAATCATGGAGACCACATTTGGTGGTGGTTTGAGGACACATGTGGTCACATTCCTGAGCTGTATTTGCAGAATCTTTCCACAGGATATTCAGCGGCTGCTCCCTCAGCTGATATAGTATCACAACATTATGACACCAATTAATGGTCATAATTTAATTTGCAGCCATTGCCACAATATTGTAAACTGTGGCGCATGCACAGGGCACCCAGGCCGGCGTCAGCCTGACTCTTGTTTGAGCGAAGGTTTACATGTGGAAATAGATCGACTCCCAATGACATTTTAGGTATTTTAGACATAGTAATACTATAATTAGTTATTTTTTAATGTCACGCATGCCTACATGCCTACCCTCTCTCCTTAATATGCACGGGCTTGCAACTCCGGTCAGGGGTTTCTGCATCGTCCTTATGACCTAATAAAATCCAAGTTCAGTTCAGCAGGGCAACACTGGCTCTGTTCAGTTTCCAGTGTTTCCAATTAAGGGACAATGTCAAGTTAATTCTTTAAATGTAAGAATACAAAATGTGTTTCCCATCTAAGCTGATGTGGTTGACAGTATAATTACAATTTACTTGGCAGTTGTGGAGATTCAGTGTAGGAGGACTTTGGAGGATCTATGCAGCGTAAGGATAATGAGGAGACTCGGGCATCTGTAACATTCAGTGATGCTTTGATGGTGTTGCAATAGTAAACCCTTCTCTGTTGAGCAGGAAAATATGATTTTAAAAGCTCTGGTGAAATCCCCAAACAGCCAGCCAGCAGCATCGTCCCTTTGATATGAATGAAGTGTCACACAGTTTTGAAATGTCTCTTGATGGGTAGGTTATAACATCTGCTTGAGATTCAAACTCTTCTCTAAGAAAGTTGGAGCGTGGATAGCATCAAATTACCTTTTCACAACATCGTCGGGGTGGAAACTCCAGGGGAATGAAATCAACAAGTACAAAACAAGACTGTTGGAATTTAGAGTGTTCTCAAAGGATGTCTTAAGAAAAAAAGTGCTGATTACCACCAGTGTACAGCCCTGAGGGGAACGCAAGAAAGTGACGGCAAAGCTGAAAGCATGGGGAATTGCAGCGAGCAATAACTGAGAGGGACCCATGTCCATGAGATGCATGCATTTGCAGCTATGCGACGTCACACGACTGCAGAATATTCTAAGTGCGAGTGCTGCGACAGACAAATTAAAACCAAAAACAAATCCTCCACACCCCACAGCGCTACGATGTGCAAAAAGAATTATCAACGCAAACCAAACACTGCACGTTAAAATGAGCTTTGCATGCAGACTGTCCACCAATTAGGTGTACGAGTTCCAGTGGGATCAGTTAGTCAGCAGCTGGATGAACTTCAAAGCTATAACTTTGGTTGCAACCAGCAAAATAAAATGTACGTGTGAGTCGCTGCTGTGTAGAAGAACAGCACTCGTCCATAGTGAGACATCAGCATGGAAACCGAGTCTCCATTCTACACAAATGTGATGCTTTGGAAAATTATGATTTTATCTGCACACTTTATGAAAACATCTTACAGATCACTACAGTCATTATCTAATCTGCTTTTTGATTCCAGACGCTTGGCTGACTTTAAACAGAAACGTCAGGGCGAGGCAGATTGGTGCTCTTTACTTTAACTGCCACTCTTTAAGTTTTTTTTTTTACCATAACCTCTTCACAAATTCAGACACACAATAATGACACACGCACACACACACACACACTGTCTCACGCTTTTTATCCCCGCCTCTTCAGCTGCTGAACATTCTCGATTATTCATGAGCCTCAGTGGCTGTTTCAGTAACAGTATTTCAGTTTTAGGGATGGTTTCCTATTTATGAAAATGTCATTCAGCGACTATTGATTTAAATAATCTTTGAGATATTAATAGACTCGAATTGCGTTGTTGTTTTTTTCCGACGGCAAAGTGACGACAAGGGAGCACTGCAGCTCAATCATTTGCAAGTTAAGTAAGGCTCATGCGTGTATAGTACGCCTTTTGAGTTCATTCTGGGCAAATTCAGGCTCGCTTCCAGATTTCACATGGTTTTCAATCCCATCTGGGGTGATGTGGTCGTTCTTTTAACACCACAGATACACATGGTGAACGGAATTGCACAATGGCATCCAGACTTTTTACTGACAGAACCATCATATTACCAGATGTCAGGCAGTTCTACTTCTCAAGGGTTTATTCCTTTGTGTGGGGAAATTGCATAGTGCCACCTGTTCAAAGAATCACAGCAAAAGCCAACAGGTACACGGCAGCATTGTAAAAGTACATTGTAATTTAGTTTTTTTTGTTTTTTTAAGAAAATCTACACTGAGATGAAGTGGTTGTTGATAATGCTAATGTCAAAAGTGGCAAATTTGGGGTGGAGAAATGGAAATATACTGTAGCTCTAAGAATTTATGAAATATGCAACATAAAATGATTTTCCTGTCTTGACCAAATCTCAGTTCCTTTTATTTTTTAAATGTTTGCAAAGAGTGAAAAAGAAAGCTGTATAAAGTGCAACATTAATGTAATAGTAAGCAAGTGAAGGAAACGGCACACCCACACATGTGGGTTACAAGCGTGTGAAGAGGCTGTTTCACATGTTCTTTGTGTGTGAAGTGATGATAACCACAGAGATAAATCTATGTCAGAACATTAGAGCGATAAATGTTGGGTAACAACTCTCGCGTAGAAACACTGCTTGTAAGCTTCAGCTCAAGGTGGCTCCTGAATATTAATTTCTCCATTAATTGCGTTGGGAGATTAAATATCAGTGTGACTTTATCTGTCCCACATATCCAGCTGTAGTGTGGTTACAGCTTCTTGTCCTTTTATGTCGAAAATCTTGTTAGTCAGTACCTTCAGGACCTTTCACCCAATTTAACACTACAATTGATACAAATGATAAAAGGGTAAAAAATCCAGGAGATTTAATTATGCTTGGAAAAGAGACAGGCCGGCTTTTGAGGACGACACCCTCTCCGATGTTAGTCGCTTAGTGCTTATCCTGAAGCTCACTGAGGTATGGCTCTGCCAAAATGACATACTGTGGAAGGTCACATCTCACACTTTCAATACCCTTGGGCTCTCATTATTGTATACCAGCCTAGAGGTCTTTTACCACAGCAAATTATAGTCGTCTCTACTCACCAAACCTCTTGCGGGTCCACCAGTGCGGCTCTTTAACTGTGGTAAAAATATCCGGGTGCAGACTCAGTCTGGTGTACAGGTCTGTTGTGCCACACTTTGGTTGGCCAATGATATAGAAGTAAGGAAGGCACCGCATGCGGTAGAGTTTCCCATTGCGGTGCAACAAGTGCTCTCTGAAAGTGATTCTCAATTGCAGAAACACGGCCCGGAAGCGCCTCGTGTAGCGTCCGTAAAAGTTAGCCCTGTATGGGTCCAAAGTGATATTCTCCGTGTATTCCTCATACCAACAGGGGTTCTTGACACCAGGAAGGAATTTGTGGGGGATGACGGAAAACATCTGTGTGGGCAAACAAAGACAGCTGCGTCAAACCAAAAACCATAAAACTAACAAATTAAATTAAAATCCAAGGTGACGTCTTGTCATTGCAATGATACTTTACAGCGAGAGGTTTTGCAGGTGCAGTGAACCATTGATGTGAGTTTGAAGTTCATGTCAAGTTTGTACAAGGGCGCAAACGTCTCTACAGGAGTAGACTAAATTGGTTAATAAGTGCACATGCTCAAAATTAGAGGTCAACCGATGGTGATGAAAAAAGTCTGTCAATGCCAAGAAAACAAAACCCGCATTCATAAAAATATTAAAACGATAACTGAATGTTTTAAAATTGTTTTTCCAAACTTCTCCAGTGATCTAAGGACTTAATTTGCTGTGCTTCAATTACAACAAGATGACACAGTCTTTTACACGTTTTATGAATTACCTTAGCGTCAAACCCAAAGTTAAATATTTCTGAGGCATATTACTGTTTTTTTTTTAATGCTAAAAGACCACAAAGTACCATATGACTATGACTTGCTATCTCCCTGTACGACACAGCTAAAGACGAACGGTGTTAAATCCACACACAGATATGGAATCGATCGTCCTATGGTCACACTCTTCTGTTCATTAGCTGGTTCAATAAGAAATTGGTCTCTGGCACAAGCCATTCACACTTGGGTTAACAGTTAATTGAAACAGACTTTGATGTGGGGCAGTCACTGAGAGAAACCCACACGGTGTGTGTGTGTGTGTGTGTGTCTGTCTTTGAAGACTGCGCAATGACTTTAACCGTAAAGAAAATAGAGGCATCTATGAAATGGTCTGGTGAAATGGTCTGGTGGTTTTCAGAGCAGCTTTATCATTTTATAAATTAAATTAGAAGCTGCAGCCTGTGGGCCGTATTGAACCATATGTAGACGGTGTGTATAGACGGGAATACAGATTTGAATCCCCTGTTCACTGCACATTCATTTACAGCATTCGACATGTCTGTGATTGTCAGTTAAGAGAGAGCTATTGTCATGCTGCTGTATGATGTTAAGAAATGGAGATTAAGTTCACTTAAACACTGAAGTAGTCATGACTTAATTCATCTGATAAGACATTACATTTTTGCCATATTGTAGAGCTGAAATGATTAATGGATTACTAAATTAATTATTTATTTTGATAATCGATTAATCGGTTTGAAGCTTTTTTCATGATTAAAACAAGATTTCCGATTGAAATTGTCTTAATTTCTTTGCTCTGGATAACAACAAAATCATTAAAAGTGAATGATTTTGGTTTGTGGACAAAACAAGACATTTTCGAACATCATCATTTCCAGGTTTGACGATCACCGATCAACATTTTTTCATGTTTTGTGATATTTTATGGACCAAAGATTAATCGAGAAAATAATCGTTAGCTGCAGCTCTAGAATATTGGCATCAGCAAGATGTCCTTAAGTACATTAAATGAGAATTAAGATGCATATACAGCGTTTCTTGGCTACTCACATGTGGCTCACTGTTAACCAGTGCCTTAACATCTGGGATCTGTCGACTCCTGTGAAAGTCCAACTTGGATGTGATGGACTTGACCACTAGCTTGAGGTGTGCGTGGTCCTTGACTGAGGAGAGGTTAAAGGCAAAAGGGCCGGGGCTGACCAGGCTGCTGTAGTGGTAAGGTGACGGGGTGAGGAAGAGTCCCTTCTTGTCTCCTGTCAGAAGGTATGAAGTCATGATGAGGAATGTGACGACAAGTCCGACGATGAAGCTGTAGAGCCGGATCTTGCTGAAGTAGCTTTGGGTCGTCCAGCTCCTCAGCAGTTCCCGTTTCACCTCCATGACCGCAAACGGGTTCATGGGCACGTCCTCCACCTGCAGGAGCAGGGGCCGCTTGCGGTAGTCGTCCACTGCCGAGCCCAGCAGGCTGTATTTGTAGTCCATCTGTGTCATTGTGGCAGCAGTCTGTCAGCCCCAAGTGTCACAGCTCAGAGGGACACGTTATGGAGCAGGGGACAGCCACGGTGATGCCACATGATGGGTTGTCACACATTCCTGGTAAGAAAGACAAACCACCTTTCAAAAAAAAAAAAAAAACACTCACAATTCTCAGATTTTACGCAATGCTGTGACACAGAATAAGACTGCTTCATAGTCACATCCTGTTCAGATGCTGACTTGCATTTAGCATTTGTGTCATTTGGGAAGTAGTTTGTCACCAAGGCCGGAGCTGTTCTTTTCATTTTGAGTGTAAATCCTCCACCTACAGAGCATGTCTCCACATTGTCTCTAATGACATAGTAATGCTCCTTTATCGAACTGTTCAACCATTATACGGCTCTGTTTATGCAGTTGTTGCAATGTAACCTTAGGCTGAACAAATATAAATTGAGAGCAAGAGAAAAACAGTGGCCGCTCTGAATATAGATGAGCTGGATGAAGTAACGTCTTGTCCTGGAAATGACGACGTGCTTTGATACGTCACTATTTCCACAGTCTCTGCTGATTCAGTTTTTAATGTGACAAAAAAAGAATCATATTATGCAGCAAGGTTAAATTAAAATCACCGACTTTGTCACTTGTTCTTTTTAATGACACAGGACGGCAACACCCTCCCCAACCTCACAGTCCATCTTCCATCCTCCCTGCTCGCCAGAGTCACAATATGGAGGGAGTGATAAGGATGAGGGATGCATTCAGCCTAGTAACTACGAGGCTGCATGTCAGACTCTCCTGGGGAGAGACACAAACATGAGAGATACCTGGTTCAGACCGAAGAAGGGATTATATTATCAGAAAATGGTATTTCTCACTCTGAAGTCGCACAATGCCTGCAGATAAAAGAGAGGCCAGTGTCTAAAGGGTGAAGAATTGGGGACCTTAAATGATAATGCTCCAGCAGCGGTGACGTCTGGGTTTATCTTTGAGGTGGGCGACTCTTTGTGTTTGGAGCTCTGCCAAGTAGCACGGTGACAGTGAATTCTATACAATGTCATGAAACAAGTCAACACAGCTAAGGGGCTTTCATATGTAAAACTGGTTAAAGCGCAGATGCGAAAATGAAATGTAATAACCTGGCTTAAATTAGATCAATAACATCATTATTTATTTAAAAGAACACGGTCCAGACCTGTGCTATAGGAAAAGTGACCTGAAATGACTTCAGATGGCCTTTATGCTCCACCTCAGACAACTGATTTTGTCTGTGTATTGGCAGAGCTGATAAGAGTCAGCTGAAGAGCTGCTCAGCTCGAGCAGTGTCATTTTCTTCCAGCTGGGCCGTCAGCATCACACCACAGCTACAGCCCCATTAAGCCCAGCCACTGATTTGTTCTAAAACACCAATTTTGAATCCTCAAGATGCTTGTCTGGCTGCAACTTCAGACCGAGAAAATGAGAGCGCTAAAGAGAAAATAAAGGATTCATGACGAAAGCCGAGGCCCCAGTCAGATATTATGTTTTCACTTTTAGCCAGTAAGGCAAGGCGAGTGCATTTGT
This sequence comes from Solea solea, assembly GCF_958295425.1. NCBI lineage: Eukaryota > Metazoa > Chordata > Actinopteri > Pleuronectiformes > Soleidae > Solea > Solea solea. The sequence continues at coordinate 12,490,094 of NC_081154.1, read as the reverse complement.
ATAGCACTATTTATACACAGGGCAACTCAAAGTGCTTTACACTGGCACATAAATACATTAAGAAATGCATAGAATAAAAGCAAGACATTAAAATGACACTGCTTTTAACAGTAGTCTCAGCAGATCTGACGTCCTTCTCCATCACAGAGCCACTGCACTGTCTAATCAAAGGACTAAAACTGACATTTTCAGGGTCGTACTTTGGTAACAAGCCCAGTGTTTGCTCTCATCTGCAGTCGTCATGCCATTAGCACTTATCGACTGTCTGCGTCCTTGACCAAGGCTGTCATTGGGGTGCTTGCCTGTGCTCAAGGCTATTTAAGATAGAGGGAAGGAAGAAGAGGGCATGCGATTTAGAGATGGAAGGATGGAGAACTGGTTTCAAAAAAAGAGACTAGCCGAGATTGAGATGAGCGGAACTGGTTTGTGTCATTGACGAGGAACGTCACAAGGGACCTGGCAACTAAATCAATCGGCTAACCATAGCAGTGGGTGACTGGCAGCTTGACAGTCCTACTGTGTTCATAAAGCAAATACGTTGCTCCTGTCCATCAAACATGATGAAATGGCATGACTGGAGGAGAAATATGGCTGCGGGGCATTGGACAAAGAGGACACAGGATTGCGTCATCCACCTTTTTAGCTGATAAACCTTCAAAGCTGTAACGGTGAATAGAAAGTGTGGATTTAACATTTCTCCTCACTGTAGCTGGATATTGCTCACATGTATTTCCCTGGCTCGAACATGCCAGGTTTGGCTAATGTAAATTCCTTGGACACAAAAAGATGAAACTGTTGTGACGTTGCTTTATACACGACTTCATTTAGAACTTTTTCTTTTTCTCTCTTTTAAATATTGAGCTTAAGACGTTTTCAGGATTTTTTAACTGATCTCCAGGCGTTTGATTTCTGTACCGGTGGCCGGCAGCCTGTCGACGTCACATTTCGTATCAGCTTGGAGCCTCGCCAGAGCAGGTACTTAAAAAGTACCAGGTACTATAAAAGGAGTAGTGTTGAGCCACGCAGAGCCGAGTCATGCTGGAACTGTGTAGTGGAAAAGTGCCTTAATACTACTGATAAACAACATAATCAAAGGTAAACAAGGGATTATCCCTGATTTATTGTGCAGGTGTATAAAGTCACCTGCCAGAAACATTTTAGATTTTTCCTGCAAATATGTTTGTGTTTTTTTTAATCAGTGACTGTGGTAAATAAATAAAACAGATTAGCATATGCGATGTGGAAGATGCAAAGCATAATCTGCTGCTTTCACCTGCCTTGTTGGTGAAAAGAGACAAAAGCAAGCCTGGTACTTTTGCTTCAGTCAGAGACAGGAGGAGAATATAAAAGATGAGCACAAAATGACAGGGTGGACTGAGAAACCATGGGATGAAGAGACTTGAGAGACCTTGAGAATGAAGCCGTACATTCTATCCTCAGAGCTTTTGTGTGCAGCTGCCCAGGAGCGTTCTCAGCCGACTCTCAAAGACTTGATTTCAACCACTCACTGTCATTCTGAAGGTGCCGTTTGTCATTCAGAAACAAGCCCATCCACTGAGCGTTCTGAGGGCATTTCTCCTTTAGGACCATTTATGGATCCTCTAAAGCAAATAAGCAAACGCATGAAAAATAGAGCAAACTGCTAATGACTCAGTGTAAGCAGAATATCAGTACTGCCTGCAGACTCGAGCAGTTTCCCATCATGGCTTATTTTCCACAAACGGCTAATGAGCTGACTGTAAAAGCCAAAACAAGCCAAAGGGCTGTAAACATGCAATGTCTGTGCTGTATGTTTACTTCTCAGAAACCATCTGCTCGTCCTCCCTTCAGTCAGTGACCTCTTAATGTCGCCAAAAGCCAGGAAGTGGATTGTGGTTGACGTCCAGAAACAACACAGGAAGTTCTCTCAGGGCAAGAGGAGCATGACAGAAGCCGTCAGATAGAGAGAGAGAGAGAGAGAAAAACAAAGAGGGTGTCACTGCTGTGTCAGCCGGAGAAAACTGTTTTCCCACCAAGCCACTCACAGTAATTAAAGTTCATCATGGGGCCACTGCCGGGGAGCTGCAGCCATGAAATCAGCCTGACATGTGACACTGTGGCAGCCTTATGATTGGTTGAAGAGGGCTGGTGATATGTAGAGCTGATGACACGGACACTGCCCCCTCACTTTGAAGGCTATTTTAATTTACCAGGGCTTCTTCCATGTGGATGTGACGCTCATTCATATTTCAATAATTGAAGTTGTTGTCTTTGTAAATGACAAATATTGATGTGGAGATGCAGTTTGACAGAACGGTACGTGCGTTACAAGCAACTACTGCAGCAGGCGTTTCAGTTTAGAGCACAGCCGAAACCAGTCAAAAACAAGAGTGATCTGATTTCAAGCTGCGCATACCGGAGCCCACTGAAAGGACTGTGTTCGGTCCGCCTCGTTCTATTTCATCCTTTTCATGAAATAAAAGAAAATCACATGCTCATGAGAACACTAAGGATAATGTGAAGCAGCAGTTTCTTCAGTTTGTTAAAGTGTTATTTGAATTCATCGGAAGAGACGGTGGTTTTTAAATTGTTTCAAAATTGTCATTTGATCATTTGTTTCCCAATGCAAGAAAATAGTGACAGCTGCTGTTTACATTGAAGCGACAAGAGGAAAGGATTTTAACCTTCAAATAATGTCACGAACTAATTCTAATCCTAGCAAAGTAGTACAAGAGAAACATCTGGAAATAGGATTGCATTGTGCTGTATGTCTAGAGTTTACCACAGAGCCCTCTGATGTTAAAGTAAGCTGAATCAAAATGACCTGTGATATCACTTCCTGTCATATCAGCCAAATCCAATCTAATTCCATATACCCCCGAGCCTAAATCACAACACATGCAAGAAAGAGAGAGGATCAGTATTTACTGGATTCATGGATCATATTACTCAGAGAGAGAGCTCTTTCATCACATTCCCTCGCATCACACACACACACACACACACACACCCGTCAGGATCAGGATCTCATCTCAGGGCCTGACCGTGACCTTAACGAGGTGCTGCCGGGTCAAATTATCAACACAGCCTAGAGACACTCGCTGCATGGCCTCTGACCTGCGTTCATAACCGTTGCTGAGCTGGGATCTCAGCCTCAGTCCCAGAGCAGCACTTTCTTCCTTCTTATCTTTTATTCATTACTTTAATTTTCCCTGGCAACTGTGGTCGGAGCTTAAGACGGTAACCGTTTTATATCTGAAAAAAATAAAATAAAATATCTTCTACTATAGTCTACTATTGCTCTGGGGACGTGGGACGTCACCTCGCTGTGGGGGAAAGAGCTGGAGCTTGTGCGGGAGATGGAACGCTACCAATTAGATCTGGTGGGGCTTACCTCCACGCACAGCCTTGTCTCTGGAACCACATTCAGAAGACAGCGAAAATAATGCCCAACACAGCGAAGACATTGTTAAAAAAAAAAGGCAACACAACGTCAATTGTGTGGACGTGGTTTGGATACTGCAAAAGCGACCAGGAGCGGTCTGTAAAATATGCCGGCGGTTGGTAGCAGCCAGGACGGGGAACACAACGCCTGTGGCGGCACCACCTCAGTGTTTACACTGACAGTGTGAAACAAAAATCTATCCAGTCGTTCTTTGCAGCCATTACCCCGTATGAAATATATAAACTATAAAAGCGGAGCAAAAATATAACAAGCGCTATTAGTTATTGCCTCGCTGCTTTAAAGCCAGATGTGGTGGACAGACTTGTCTTTCTTGTAAAAAACCTATAATGTGGTAAATGATAGAATAACTGACTGGTTTACTACATATTGTGCAATTTTGGCTCAGATTTCGTTCTACTTTTAAAATATTTCTAGAGATCTACCTTAATCTTTCAGGTAGCATTTGTGCCAGGGCCATGTTCACTGTCCAGCCAAAGCAATTTGATGTGATGTGAGTTGTCATAGCTGTTAGTTTATATACAATGTTTCAATAAGTAAAAGCTTGTATTATTGAGTAAAGGGAGATGACTCATGTTTACATTACAAAAGATGTGCACAACCTATTTTTGCACTTTTCAATACCTCCAAAAAACCAATATAATAGTATTATAGTGGTTTAGTTTTGACATTTATTTTGTCTTTGTTTAGCACTTGAATGTGTCAGAGGGTGTGACCCACATGTTTACTTAGTTTGGTTTTGTGCTGCCTTTTGAGATTATTATTATTTAATAATTGTTTTTTAAGTTGTTTAAATAAGTTGTTTATGTTATTAAACTTTATTATAAAGTTTCAGTGAATCTCTTATTTCTTCAAGCTTCAGGATGTCCCTCACACTGGCAGCATCTGCAAAAACTACATATCGTGATAAGAATCGAGATCGATCAATATGGAAAAACATATCGTGATAACATTTTTTTTGGGGTCCCTTGCTGAAACTGCTGCCCCCGCGACCCGGCCCCGGATAAGCGGAGGATGATGATGATCTGCTTATTACCAGATCTTTTATCAGTTAAGAATAAATATGTTGTACACTGTATTCAGATTGAAATGTTGCTCCCTAAAACTTTCTGTTTGTAGCAACAGAGCGAGAAGAGCAAGCACTCTGAAACCCCCCTGACAAGCTCACGTGAGGGTGTCATTTAAAAGTGTAGGGAGGAAATGGACGCCTATTAAACAGTTGACTGTAGAAGAGACGGTGTTGCGAACATGGCTCCTCCTAACAGAGATCGCAGAGTGAAGTTAAACTGGGATATGAGCCCATTCTCTCACACAAGAGCCCATGCAAGCGTTTTACATCAAATTAAGCCATGGCAATTTTATTTGAAGAGCTGAAACTTAACAAAATCAAGGCCGACTTGTGTGAATGAATAATTTATCAGTGTGAACTTTAATGGGATATGTCTGTTACTTGTTATCTAACTTAATACCCCCAATTACTTCAAATGATTCTGGAGACATCTTTGTGTGTGCTTTTCCTGTTGCTCGGTTTCTTTCCAACAGTGATCATGTCACGTTCATTTTTGCATCTCTACGTCGTCTTTTTCTGTCAGCGCCGGTCAGGTGTTTGTGTCTCTTGGTGTTCATTCGTATTCTTTGTGAAATGTTAACGATGCAGGCTGAAAGATGGTAGAGGGAGAGAGAGTTACAGACTGCTGATTGACAGAGAAGGAAAACTGCCAAGTGGAGGAGAAGTGGTGATCTACCACTCACTCGTGGAGAGCTGTGAAGTAGAGCTGGATGTTTTGTCGATTCGTAAAAGCTGTGCCAGCCAGCTCCTCGTCACCTTGTGGTGCATATCGCATGTTTTGTGTTGCCAATAGTGTGGGTGGCAAATTCACCATTCTTAACCAATAAAATAGGTTATAAAGGAAAAGTTACAAACACATCCATCAAAATGCTATCAAAGTCCCATCTGTTAACGTTGAGAATCCGTTTAATGAAGCTGTAACGATGCACTTTTACGTCCTTACTGCATCTTCAAACGCCCGAGACTCCCTGTACACACGAGACTTGACGTTTCATCTCTATCTTACTGTCGGATTACATGACTTCTGAAGTCCCAATTATTCGGCTGAAGCACTAAAGACGTTATAAACTGGGGAAAAAGGACGTTTCTGAAATGCTGTTTTAATTACATGAATCACTGACACACTAGCATTTTTTGTTTATGTTGAAGTGTGTATTTAAACAGTGTGGTATGTGTGAGTTTCCAAAAATGTACAATATCAAACATGTTTGTTCATTAGGCCTCATGTCTTTTGTCTAACCTGCCCAAGTAAACACAATGAAAAAAGAATAATCTTCCCTGAATCATATCGTAGCTCTTGTATATAGATTAGAGCTGCAGCTATTGATAATTTTCTCGATTAATAGAGTAACCGTTTGGTCCAGTACTCGATTCATTGAGTAATTGTTTCGGCTCTAATCTAGATACACATCAAAATGCTATGTAGGGATGTACACCCCCCTACTTTTAGTCAACCTTCCTCTTCCTTTGGACAAAGGCCTTTTTCGTTCGCCCCACAAACCAACACCTGCTCCTGCTCAACTCCTCTCTCTTAACAAAATCTGACAGGCAGTCTCTCTACAAGTGATCTTTTGGATAAAAAGCAGACCAATGTGTCCCCCACAGTGGGAGGCAGTTGTAATTAATCCAATGGGAATGTAAACGGATGCATGCAGTGGAATGCCTGTGAGCTCATGGGGGAAAAAACCATGACATTTGCAATTAGAATTCGGATTCAAAAGTGTATTTGTGACCCCCACTCGTATACTTACTATATTTATCCCTTATTTAAGACGCTATTGAAGCATACATGTACTTTTCCATCGACGCACTGTTTCCCACTGCTCTGGAGATTTGTGGGACATGTTTGTAAACAAACCCCGTTCTCCGTCTTTTGGAATCGCTCTGCATTTTAAGTCAGTAAACCGCGACTAAAGTCTCACTCGATGGCACATCTGTGCGACGTACTGTATAAATATACTGGATATTTTTGCAAAACACTCGATGGGACTTTAAAGAGAGCCAATAAAGACGAGAAGCTCAGAATGTTTGTTCCCTTCCAAAAAAAACAAGAGCTCATGGGTGACGGACAAAAATGTTGCTGCTGTAAAAATAGTCAACACAGTCTGTCAATAATTATCACAATTAATGCGAAATAATTCATTATTGAGTTTTGCCCCGGGGATAAAATGTGAAGTAGGCTATTAATTGCGCTGTTAATCTTCTTTATGAGCATAAAACAAAACTTCGAAAGTTTGAAGTAAAACATTTACAGCAATTATGTATCGTGTGTGTGTTTAGACAGTATAAAAATGTAGTGAACTGCAAGGCATTTATTGGCTATCATTTGCCAAACTACTGTTAATAATATATCAAGGCTTCCAAATTCTACTTTCTGTGATCTTTCAGCTTCTTAAATGTGAATGTTTTCTACTTTCTTTGATTTTTCAGCGTCTTAAATGTGATTTATTATCTACTTTCTTTGATATTTCAACTTCTTAAATGTGATTTTTTTTCTACTTTCTTTGATTTTTTTCAGCTTAAATGTGAATATTTTCTACTTTCTTTGTTTTTTCAGCTTCTTAAATGTGAATATTTTCTACTGTCTTTGTTTTTTTCAGCTTCTTAAATGTGAATTTTTTTCTACTTTTGATTTTCTCAGCTTCTTAAATGTGGAATTTTTTTCTACTTTCTTTGATTTTTCAGCTTCTTAAATGGCTGAGTGACTCGAGTTGAGATGAAACAAAAATTATTATTCAGGAATTATTCAAGGAAATTGCAAAGCAATGTTACAGATATTCATGGTAAGAAGGAACTGAAAATGTTGGTTTTGATCGTTGGTTTTTGATGTCCAGTTGATCGAGGTGCCGCCTCACCCTCTTGTTAAATTTCTTTCTTGGTATTTATTGGCGACCTGGAGTCATGACATGTCGCAATATGTTCCACATTTTGGGAGCAACTGCTGAGTCAATGTTGACAGTTGGTATAACACTGGCCCATCTCTACCTCTCTGATGTCCTGACTGTCATATCAGCGGGGATGTGGGGGGTACATATCTATCTCACTGTCCATGCGTCCCAGGGACCTAATTCTTCATCTTTAAAATGTCACTATAAACTAATTGAACTGTTTAAGATGAGCATATACTATGATGTTGACAAATTTGGACTTAAATGACCAAAATCTTTTCAATTCTTCCCCGACCACAACAAAACATCCCTACAGGAAACACCGTACATAAATATAAATCTCTTAATTATCATACCAGCAATAGGAGTTAAACACGACACTGTATGGGGACCCATTGAATTTCCCAGGGACCCATGCAATTTATCTAACCTGTATAAAGTAAGGGTAAAAAAAAAAACACACAGCAGAAAACATTATCGAGTGATGAAATGATAGTTAGGATTTCACCTCACAGCACTGTAGTTAAATAAATCTGTAATTGTGACTGAGTATTCCGTGGCTCCAGTTTGGCAGCTTTAATTAAATCATAACTTTGTTGTTTACCATCTGTCACACTTAAGCTCAATTAGCAAACACATTTCGGCTTGTTAGCAGCCAACTGTGTGACTATATAAAATTAGATACTACGCGTCACCGCGACTTGGCTCGCCACAAAGATCGTGTGCGAGATCTGAGATGTGTAAAGTGATTTAAAGTGCTTCATTTATCACTACTGAAGAATGGGAGCCTTGGGATTTGTCATGGAGCATTGTTCTCACCGAAGAGGAATTTATTTATATCCCCGTAGTTGTCTCGCTGGACAGACGAAGAGGGTGATGCTGACTCGAAGCTGCAATCCCCTCAGATTCATTGGACCATCAAGTAAGGAGACTGTGAGGCACTCATTTGTTTAATGAAGCCTGAATTAAACGTTCTTTCAATCAAATAAACGTGTTAGTCGTCAGCCAACGAAAGATGGAGGAAAGTGTCGGCTCCATTTTAAACGCTTTTCGCAAGTAGCTCCAGTTAGAAGCTGCAAAAAAAATCAACCTCTGCGAGTGTTTTAAAAGAAATTGGCATAAGAAAGTGAAGTTTCTGACATGACCCCGGTCTGAACAAAGTACACAAACCCCCGTAGTTGTGAGAATTCCTGGAATGACTTGGCAAAGTGGGATATGTTTTCTCAGGAGACGGTTGGCACCCAGGAAAGCGCCGTCTCCACTTAGTGAGCCGAAAAACGAAGTAAGCAAAGTTATTAAAGGCGACGTTTTCCCACCTGCGACTTCTGTAGGTGAGATAATGAGTTGAGGCTCTGGAGGCTTTGATGTTTCCAGAACAGCTTTGCCTCCGTACTGTTCTGCAGGAGATGTGCAGTAATCCTGTGCAGAGGTCTTTCACACCGAGTTAACAGTCGGGAGTTTTATCTGTGACTGTGCTGAACCACGTGGATTGAATGTGAGCCTGTGACTGCTGTGAAAAAATGTGTGAACTGACCACACAAGACCGGTAAGTCAGTTGGCTTAGTGCTTACCACTTGAGAGTGAGCCTGATGGACACAGTTTCAGGCTACTCGAGCACATCCCAGAGGATCCATAATATTAACCTGGCCTCTGGATTTTTTATGTATAAGATGCTGTGCTTTATCTTCTCCCTGCTACATTATACATGTGACTCCACAATAATGAAGGCTTGGACAAACTGTCCAGGCTTAACACACACACACACACACACACACAGGCAGGCAGGTTAATGCCCCCAGAATAAGGCTCAGGATAAAGAAGTTTCCCCTTAATACGGAGGATTAAATGCACAGTATCTTCATTTTTAAGACTGCCAATATGTCGCAAGGGATTACTTTCACTGTAATTAGAGTGACATGTTTGGCATAAATTACAATAATATACCTGTCTTGTTTAAGATGCTTTGCAAAAAAAAAAGGTTTAATCACAATTCAACTTGCTTGACCACTTCTTGATAAATGGAGGGAAATGCTAAGGTGTTTCGAGCTAAAACAACACATCTATCTTGTCGTGTGGAAAATGTCCCCAGTTGCAGCGGCTGCCTGCGCAGATATACGAAACTCCAGCTCCAAATTAACTTCTCGGGGATTCACCCACAAAATGTGACGCGGCAAAAATAACATCTCTACAAGTTTCATTGAACACTTGGCCATGCAGGTTGGAGTGTGTCTCTTTACTGCCAAAAGGCCTGAACAATATAAGCAGCCCTGTAGATGCGTCTAACGCACTGGTTGGACATTTCAAGGCTGACTGATAAACGGAACTCGATGTTGACCTTTGAACTGGAACAGACGTACGGCTAAGTGGCAAATGCGTGCGAGTTTGTTGTTTACTGGAGTTGTTGTTCGGGTGGAATGATCCTCGGGGCTGCTGCTGCTGCTGCCACTTCTGCTGCTGCTGCTGCTGCTGCTGCTGCTGCTGCTGCAGATGCTGCTGCGGCTGCTTGCACTTAAATCGCAACCTTAACCACGCATGCACTTAAATTACTCAGAAGACAGCGTAACAGAAATTGTCTGCGGTTCAGCGATGAGACGCGAAACTGTGTGAAACATCAGTTGCTCCTCAGTGGTTTGTTGGGCATTCAGAAAAAAACACAGAGAAATAGCAGTGATACTGCGAGTTGCTCCTTTAAAAGGAGTAATCGAGGCACCACCAGAGTGACATCTGGAAGGCAGATACTAGAGTTGCACACAACCACTAATACTGGGTCTTTCTGCAAACCTAACCTAAAATAATAACTAAAGGACTCCAACGCAGCACATGAAAGCATCCATCGCATAGTGGCGGTGTAAATATAGATTTTAAGTTTAAGTGCTCACATACAGAATCCTGATTATTTTCCAGTAATACACAATAACACAACACTTTGTTTGTATTTGTAAACGTTTCTAAACCATGTGATACGGTTTGCTCTCTCTTTATTTGTTTTGAGAGGTTTCTCCGCAAATTCATGTGAAAAAGAGTTGTTTCTGTTGTTTGAATCTTCACCGGCACACAATTACCTTTGTTCCATCTTCCTTTTTGGAAGATTTTTAAAGCAAAACAGCCTCTTATTTACATACAATGAAATTAATTGTCAAAATCATATTGATTTACTACAACTTGGTTGGTTAGAGAATCCTTATGGGAAACAAGACTTTAACAAAAGCTCTGGTAGCCAACATATTTGTGTCGTTTGTGGGCTTTGTTTCCCTACTTTGGGAAATCTGGTTCGTGTCGAGAGACTTTGACCAATCACAGGATAGTTCAGAGAGAGACGGTGCTCCTATTGGCTGTTGTACTTAGCATTAGCAACAGCTGACTATGCTACCTAAAAAAAATAGCAACGAGAATACAATAAAATGTGTATCTATCAGTATCATACGTTGTGTTTCCAGAGATGGAGACGTTGCCTCAGTTCATCTCTTGCATGTGAAGCGTGTGCGTCTGTCCGTGTTTATCAGAGAGCCTCAATCAAAGACATTAGTATTTAAGAACTGGAGATAAAACGCAACAGTCAACAGTTTTTCCCAGTGATCCTGCCTCTTACAGCATTAACTGTAGCAGCTTTAAATCCCAGCGTACCCACGGATGTGCAGTCAACTATCACTGGATTACACTGATGGTGGTAATAAAGAGTTTGTTTTGCGAGCAACAACTGCTGTGAGAACACTTTTACTCTCTTTTTTACTCTCTAAAAGTCTGTCAATGGACATTATGTGTTATTGAAAAAACAAGAGGTATGCGTTCAGAAAGCATCAGCGCCACCGAGGCATGACTCTGGAGGAGTATGAATGTTGACACACATTGTGGAGTGAGAGGGTTAATGGTTTAAAGGACCTTAATTGCCTTTCACCTCACACTGCATCCACCCCCCAGCCCCCCAGCCCCCGCGCTCTACTACACCCTTCATATCTGCCACAGCCCCCCTGGGCACGCATACCTCACAGTCTGAAAATCTTTGCTTCAACCAATCAGCTCTGTAAGTAAATGTCAGGGAAATTCAGCAAAGTGCAAAAATAAACCTTACATTTTCACTTTGAATTTCAACAACAACAAGAGATTCACGAGGGATATGCACGTCATTGTACACGTGCAGTGCTCTCTGCTTAAAAAATAAACTGAAACCCGCACCGCCACACCATAAATTGCCATAAATGATTAAACTAGTGCGCTGCATGAGGAGGTTGTTCTCGTTCACCATCTATTTGCCACAACTGGGTGCAGATGGTGAGGGAAATAAAAGCCAGTTTGCACGCCGCATGTCATTAATACAAGCAATGACCCTCAACTTGGCAGCGGCAGCGGCACACAGCAACTCTGTGACGCCAGATTTACCTTCTTACTCATCACCTCAAAGTCCCAGCATGATGTGCACATTACACACACACACACACACAGGCTCTCGTGTTACTGGCGAGAAATTTCAAGTCTCACATGCTCATGAAAAACCTTTTGTTCTTTCAACAAAGACCTTTAAATGTCCATGTGTGAATCTATTGTTTTTCCCCTGTGTAATGGCTTCTCACTGTAGCCGCGTGGGACAGTTACATATTGAATTGTAATTTTAAGACGCGTTTATTAAACGTCTCCATTACAGCATGCTGCTAAAATGACTCCCTTTTGTTTACAAGAGGCAATAACAATAGAGCGAAGGAAACTTTGCAAGTCATTCACAAGATAAAGCAGAGTAATGTCTGTTGCCATGTAGGCTTTATCAAGAGACGGTCATTAATCTCGGGGATAAATAGCCTCAGACCACTGCCTCAGACAGACGGCATCTGCAGGAGTGCTTGCTCCTCCACAGCCACATAAATCCTGCGCGGTGATCCACCACTCCTATCAGGAATATATGCCATAACTTCATAGGAGGATCCATCTATCACTGGTCTCCTTGGTATTTTCAAAGTCCTGCAGTGGAGTTTCCGCACACTCCTGCGTCGCAGTGAAGCAGACATATACCGTCCTCTCTATAGATCACTCACTTCAAACGTGGAGTGTGCTGTCGTTCAGATGTGAGCTGCGCAAAAGAAAAACAAAAAAAACAGCAATGGGTCTATGAAATATTAAAATGATTGGGGTGAGTGATGACAGGCGTGAAGCTAAAAGATGGCATCTTCAAGGGCTGCCGTGCTTTCGTAGGCTGCTGAATAAAATGGCAGCTGACCGGCTGGTTTGTTTATATGGACGCAAAAAACACTCGGAAACATTACGATGAGAGACGTAAAGTGTGCAGTTTACTGGAGAAAAACAGCAAATTAAACGGCACGCTTTCAAAGCTGGGTTTTCTATTTGACCATCTGTGTAGCGTGTGACTTTTAAATCCAAGCGAAGGTCTGTTGAATTCAAACCATTGTCAACCAAGTTCACACATTGCCGATTAAACCTAACGGCTGCATGTGACTCTTGCGAGATGGCTCCAAATAGGTCGAAGTATGACTGAAAGCGCAAAGAAGAACCCATGAAAAGTTTCACGTGTGAATTCAACTTCTTGAAGAAAAAAAACAACCCAAACCCTTATTTGAAGGGATAAACACTTCTTGAGAATATAAACACAGCCAGCAACAAACGTTGCACATTGCAGCCTTAAAGCGCCAAGGAATAGTTCTTCTATCTGACAATTGTTCCCATTTACAACAGAATTTATTGTTTGTTATAGCACCAACATGTAGTAGGTAGTAGTCTCTTCTCAATGGACTCTCAAGATACAAAAGTGGGACATGCTTTTTGGAATGTGGCCTGACCTTGTCTTGTGCAAATGTTGCCTGTGCTGTGTCGAGGGTCCATATGGACGGCCTGTGAGCCCTGTGGCCCAGTGGAGCCCCGGCAGGCTGCACACACAGTGGCCCCCAATGCACACTCGACACTGTGCTTCCTGCTGCAGTGACTAAAATAAAAGACCCCTGACAGTGAGGTCACATGCTTCATTTGAGAAACACAGACTGCTGCTTCAGGCTCTCGGGGCTGAAGACGGAGATGAATCCCAAAGAAGGAGAAAAAATGTGTCGGAGTTATCAGAGCAGAGCCAGAGTCTGTAAGTCACTGGGAGGAAGGAACGCGGGTTGTCTAAATAACTGGTCAAGAGTTTTGTTGTGGGGGTGAGACGCCGAGGATATGGGAGAGTCAGTTGCTCTGTTTGGTGCAGAATGTCCCAGACATGTCTGTCTGGGACAGCTGGCAGAGAGTCAGGTCGAGTTGCACAATGTTTATCACCGCTTGTGTATTTTTAGTTAATTCTGACAAATTATAATTCAGGAAAATAAATTCTCGATGCAAATCAGTATGTTTTCTTAAGATTTACGGAGATCAATAAAAGATGCTGATCTCCTTTTACTGGAAATAAATACTGTGGTGATCTCCGTGACATTAAGTACATGATGGCAAGAACAATTCAAACGAAAGTCCTAATCTTCCACTCCCACGCTCGATGAGCACTGTGCATGCTCTTGCAAATTACACAGATCTAACACGGGAACAAAGATGGTCAAATAGTACCAGCTGATTCTCAGAAGCCTCCCTCCCCTGAAAATAAACACAGCCAATCTTGTTTCATTTGAACTGGCACTAATCCAGTCTGTGGTTCAACAGTTGCCCAAACATGGGAATGTGTTTTTTGTCACTGGCGGTGTTTAATGAACTTAAATCCATGAACCTGAAAAGGCCAACAGGCCTGTGTTTGCTCGCTGCCAAAAGTTCTCCCCAGTCTTCGTGATAAAGTAGGAGAGAAAATGGCGTTTAAAGTGAAAAGCCTTCCCTGGAGAAATTTCCAACAAAGATTTCAACATAGCCATTATCTCCTTTGCCTGTGTTGCAACAACTGAGAATCTGCAGCTGCTTGACAAACTGAGACCTTATCAGTGGAATCGCATATAAAAACCAATGATGAAAAAGCGGCACTTCCTGCGAACACCGATCACTTACACGCAATCAGTCTCTGCTTGAAAAACCCTTCTCAGAGTTCAGCCTCTTTCTGCATGCACTCTTGTGTTGTTTGTGTGCAGATTCAACGACGTGTGTCAGCGTGATTCATTGTTGATGCACTTTAAGTTCCTTTCAATTAATACTTAATCAGGCGTCTGTAAAGAACCGAGTTAATGCTGCATCTAAATCAAGCTCAATCAGCCGGAAATATTACAGCTCGACCTATCTACGACGGAGTGATCCATCAAAGTGCCTCAGTCGCTACGGTGGGGGGGAGATGATGTGAGCTCAAACGCGGCGGCATGTGTGCGAGTGGGGCTGTGTACACTACACCCAGTCGTGGCATTTAAATCATTCTCATCATCCCTCCCACTCTCTGCATAATAATATATCGCAGTGAGAAAGAGGATCCCCGCCACTTAAATGACACCTACATCTCAGCTTCCCACACACGCGCTCTGTCAACTTGCAAGCAAACAGCTACACTAAGCCAGCACACAGACACAGTGTGTGCCTGCAGAACCATGTAAATCATGTGCGTGCATCATTACGTGAAACTTTTGTGCTCTTAATCTTTCTTAATTTTTCTGCAGGTAATCTAGCTGTAATTTTCTTTTCGAATAGTATAATAATTGTGAATAATTTCCCACTGACTTAATTTACTTCACTACTGGGATAATCCGATCTGATACTCGCTCTCAGTCCTATAGTGATGTGTCGTTCGTGAACGAGCTTTGTAGTGAACGAGAAGCCGAATCCTCTGCCGCTCCGCTCCGACACGCCATGCGGGCGAGGACAGACTAGGATCATACCATTATGTAAACAAAGGAGGGAGGCAGATCCTTCGAAGACGGCCAGTGTGGTGGTACTGGCCAGGTTCATACAGAGCGACAGAGAGACCACAAAGCTCAGTGCAGGGTTAGGTTAGGTTAGGTGCAGGTTCAGATGTTAATTTAATGGTTTGATTAACCCTCTTATGACCATCATGATAATCAGGCTGCCTGAATTTATGGCTGTAGAATTGTCATAAATGTTTAATGAGTGAGTTCTTCTGCCCCTTTTTCCAAGATAACTTTCACTTTAGATATCTGGCAGTTATTCAACCGTTAAGGAATCACGGTACTGAGAAACTGACGTCACAAACGTGTGGCGCGCTGGTGAATCTTGTCTGTGATTGGATGGTCTTGCCGCGGAAGTCTTGACGTTCTACCGTAATGACAAGTACGTATATGGGCGCAAAGCTCTATTTCTCTGCTTTCTGGTATCCATCCATCCATCTTCTATTACTTTATGCTCCACATGAAGGTCACAAGGGGTGCCGTGCCAATCACAGCTGACATGGAGCAAAAGGCGGGGTCACACCCTGGACAGATCGCCAGTTTTTGAATTTTTGAGATATCACAAATTGTCCAGGAGTTACAGTAATGAGAAGTACGCATGCCATTTCCTGTCGGCACAGAAGGGTTAATGTAATTATATATTATTGTATTTTTTGTAATGATAAAAATGCATAAAAAATATTAAATTCATTACATTGTAATGTAATGTCATATAACATGTTTGCCACGGAGGTGGTAAATGCATCAGCACGAAGACTAATATTGGTATTGGTGGATGCTCATTGTTGTGATATTAAGATCTATTATATTAAGGTCAGAGCCATCCCTGCTTCAGCTTTGAAAACTTGGGTACATGTAATTAAAAGGCATCGTATTGCTCTGTAGTCTCTGCACATTGACTTATTCAAGTTGAATGTGAAGAGGAGATAGGACTGGGAGGTTAGAGTGATTTCACCCCGAGGCCACGTCTCAGCGATTATCCCAAACCTGTCAGCCCTCACATGGTCCTTGTTTCAGCAGCTGCAGCGCTGAGGATGTTTACATGTTGGGATGCAGCCGAGTCTGTATTGTGGAAGGTTTCTAATGTAAAGTGTTTAGGAGGTGAAGAGGGATGTTGTATGTGTGAGCTGCCGGGAGTTTAGGAGTCGCAGATACTGAACAAACCAATATCTAATTAGCTATGTTCAGATTACTAGACAGAAGTAATCAGATTTGACTCGGATTCTGATTTTCAAATCATTTTCATGTCACTTTAGTATGAGGTTCTAGATCAGATGTAGTGCCAATCTAGATACATGTGATGTTTCTGAGAACGGTCATAGCTTTTTGTCTATATGGGCGCTGGCATCATCGATTGGCATCATAGAAGCAGCCTGTGCAGCTACAGTAAATCATAACCAACCCACCTGCATACGTTGCGTTGGCAACACCGTAAACGTTCACACATTTGTGGCTCAGCTGTCAAACACAGACGGATGAAAAGCCTCCAAACAACCGCCTTGTCAATTCTCAGTGTAAAACCTATCCATCTCTCCAGGAAAACTCAGCAACTCAGAAGACTTTACTTTTTCTGATGTGCTGTAGTTATCACACTTCTCTGCAACATGAGTGACAACTGGAGAGTTTTGATGTTGTTGTGTATCGACTGTAAAGTAAGTTTGTTTTTCGGTTTTTTTAAATCCAATGTAGCAGCTCGATGCATGAGAAAATGTAATTTGAATCCCATTTTAATCACCTTCAAATCTCATTAGTTTCCCCTCCTTGTTCACACTTTCACAAAGCAATTTGAATCAAATCTGAATATTACGACGCATTATTAGGGCCAAAAAATATTTAATATTTAGAATAAATCTGTAATGTTTGACCACAACCAGCTGTTTCCTCCCCCAGTTTACAGACACAAGTCTTTGTGATTCAGTTTCTTGCACAATCAAGTCCTGATGCTCAAGATAATGTGGTGCTCATAAGCCGAAAATATTATTATAAAGTTTTCCTTTATTTGTGGAGCCCCAATCATAATGTAACTTCACAAAATGCTCCGCGCTTCTCATCTTGACGCAGGTTTGCAGCTGATCATCTGACCTTTTGCTTGAATAATAATTACGACTTAATTCTTGAAAGATTACCACTACTATTCTCATAGTATTAAAACTTTATTCTCATAATATTACAACTTTATTCTCAACAGATTACGACTTTATTCTCATAATATTACAGCTTTATTCTCGAAAGATTGCGACTTTATTCTCATAATATAACAACTTTATTCTCAAAAGATTACAACTTTATTCTCATAATATTATGATTTTATACTCGAAGGAATTGCGTCTTTATTCTCCAAAGATTATGACTTTATTCTTGAAAAATTACGACTTTATTCTCGAAAGATTATGACTTTATTCTCGAAAGACTACGACATTATTCTCGTAAGATTATGACTTTATTCTCATAATATTACAGCTTTATTCTCGAAAGATTGCGACTTTATTCTCATAATATAACAACTTTATTCTCAAAAGATTACAACTTTATTCTCATAATATTATGATTTTATACTCGAAGGAATTGTGTCTTTATTCTCCAAAGATTATGACTTTATTCTTGAAAAATTACGACTTTATTCTCGAAAGATTACGACTTTATTCTCGAAAGACTACGACATTATTCTCGAAAGATTATGACTTTATTCTCATAATATGACTTTGTTCTCAAAAGATTTTTAAATTCTTTAATTTGGCCCTAATACTGTGTTGTAGAATATGCAAAATAAATCAGATTCTTTTTTTCCTGGCAGTCAGAGCAGGGTCATGTGTGGTGATGTTGTGTGGTGTCTCAGGTAGAGGACAAAGAGAAGAGAGGACCACTCCATCCCTTCCGAGGCTTCCCCTGCTCCTATTGGCCAGCAGGAGATCCTTTTGTTTTGACTCTCACGGTTCAAGAACCCCAAAAACCGCAGCTCATGTCATGGAGGAGAGGAAACCAGACAAACACGCGCAGTCACAAAGGAAAAAAAAAACCCAACCCCGCTTACGATCTGGTTACCGTTCAGAATAAATGCAATCCTTTAGATTTGCGATAATAACGGACGTGGTGTTTGATGCGGGGCGTCACAAGCGGTGCGTTGTTATAAACGCACACACAGAGCATCTCGCGCTTACATGCGAGGAAAACTGAGTCAACTCGTGGGCTGTGGATGAGAGAGTGAGCCATTCATTCTGTGCACGGGCAGCGGCAGCAGCTCCGCTCAAAGGAGCCCGTTATGTTGGCGGCGTCTGCGCTTTTATACAGCCAGAGCGCGCGCGCGCACACACACACACACACACACACACAGTCAAATCACACAAAAACTTTTCCATTTCTGTGCCCACTCGCTCCACACACCGAGGGCACGAACTTCAGCGACACAGACAGACACTCAGTCAGTATGAGATTGTCCATTAAAAAAAAAATAATGATAATAATGATGATAAAGCACGCAAAGGAATTAAATTGTGTATATTTCAGTGAAGAGAAATCACATATGGAACGCGTGGAAATACAAGAATTAAAAAAAAAAAAAACCTACCACGAGTTTTCACTGTCGGTGCCGGCTGCGCTCGCACGACCACCCGCATCCGGCAACTTCTCACCGTGTTTCCATCCCCGTCGCCGCTCACTGATCAGTGGCCATTTGTAAATCCGTGTATTTATCACTGTTGTAAGTATGATTTCTTCTGGATTCTCCTCCACTGCCGATTTACATGTGTTTAAGTTGTGCACTCGGCGCTGTTACAGCGTCTGCTTCTCTCTCCCAAGCTCGCGATGTGACGAGTGGGAGTCAGACTCTCTCTCTCTCTCTCTCTCTCTCTCTCTCTCTCTCTCTCTCTCTCTCTCTCTCTCTCTCTCCCTCTCCCCCCTCTCTCTCTCTCTCTCTCTGGGGCGCTAACGTTGAGGGTGAGGATGTCTGTCTATATGAGCCTACAGGCTATTTATATACAGCCAAGATGCCCCCTAATTAAGTGGTAATAAACACCTTTAAAGGGCCAGTTCACTCTAATAATAATAATAACCCAATCCTCTACTTCAGATTTTGAGATATAATGTATTAGTCCAGTGGAATTTAATTTGTGGCTCACAATGTAACCCTATAGCAAAAAATCATCATCTCAAAACAACATTATCTCGGTAAGAGAAGTCCACTTTGATTTTTATTTATTGCAATATTTATACAACAAACAAGCGCAAACGAGGACTTGTGTCCATAATTCTAAAGAAAAAAATTCCACTGTGATAATATTAGATTATTGTGATATGAAGGGATCACATTTTTGTTTCCTTTGAGCCTTTTCTCTGGCTCTTTCAAAGAAGTTTGGAGGCTCTGCCTTGGGAGGTTTCGAAAGCCTTTTGAGTGCAGCGTTAATTTGGTCCTCGTATAGCAGCATAAAGACCACGCTAAGGGCAGCCAAAAGACCAAAACCCAGAAAATGATGAGACTCATTTTGTGTGGTACGTAGACACATCGGAACCAGCCAGGTGCCCCCCTCCACCCTTTGACGGAGAGTGGGATACCTGGTCGGCATGTGGAGTGTGTCGGCCCTGGGAACCTCAAGCCTTGGCGTCATATCTTCACCATTTGGTAATATATTTATTTACCTAAAGCAATCAGACAAGTGCTTTTGACCTTCTTTTGGTTTGGAATGGTGTTTGTCTACTTGCTTGAGAAATGTGTGGCAAGTAGTCAAGTGTTTTTAACAGAAGCGCTTGTGGGGTCGGGCGTCTTTTACATCCCGTTGTTACCCCGCATCAAAACCTGGGAGCTGCTGAGTTGACTGTAGCTGCTGCAGCTTCACCAAATGAATCAATGCATTCAATTAAGCAAAAAGTAGTAGTGCGTGGGTTATTTGTGGGGGAAAGACCAGTTTCACTTATTTCTTTTGGTCTAAATATGAAAAGTATTAAAGTACTTGCGACATACCAAAAAGTTGAGATATTTTCATCTTGGTGTCACAAAAAACAGGCACATCGCCATGTCCTACAACGTCACTCTCGTCTCTTGTGCAAAAGACACGGCATGTGAGCGGCTCCTAGGGTCTTTTGGATTTGCTAGATTATTTTCCTCACATCCTCGCAAATCTTTTCTGGGTGACGATTTGCCAAGCGGCTTCTCATATTACTCTATATCATCACAGGTTTTTTTGCAATTTATCAATCCGTGGCTGTTTTTATGAGACTCTTGTGACAAAACCCTGAAATGAAAGCTTGGCAGAGCAGATATTTGTGACTTTTTGTGTCCTCTCGCAACGACTGCTGAACAATTTGGTGAAAATATCTCATTTGAGAGTTTGGGGACTGGAATCTCCCAGATGTGCCTCCGATGTGTTTGGTTCTAATGAGCGTTCTTACTATAAATCATATTATTGGCTAACAGGTTGAAGGTGAACTGAGCTGTTGTCCAAGACGTTTGGATGACCCAACTTGGTGTTTTTTTTGTTTCGTTTTTTATCACAAGGTTTGATAGCCAGGGAACAGTTATGCAACATGTTTTTCCACGAATAAGGAGGAATTCCACCATCATTGATGAACGTGCGTGTCGGTGTGTAAAAGAGTGCTCACATTTTAGATCAAGAGACGCTATTTGACTGTTGCTCCACTGCTATGTGACACATAAATTGTAAATAAATAAACGCAAATGAAGACTTGTGTTTGACTTAAGTATATCTGTGATCACACCGAGTGCGATTTGTCGCATTTCTTCTCACCATCAGCCAAGGCATTGTTGCACTCTCTCTTGTGGAAACGTCTGCAGAGAAGAAACCGTCTTCTTGTGAAACCACACAAGAAGACGGTTTCTTCTCTGCAGGTGTTGCCACAAGAGATAAAGTGGTGTCGTACAGCTCCAACTAGCCGCACACAAAAATAATACGTATCCCAGAGCGGAGTCTGGCCATTAGCCAGTTCGTGACGTCATTTGGAGAATCTCATCTCTGATTGGCCATCGCGATTTGTGCAATGGACACGATGGCCGCAATTCTGTGGCGTCGCTGCGTGCCAATCGCATCTCTCGTGTATAAATTTGGGTCGCGTCCATATGTCCGCAATTTGTAAATTAAAAATGTCACTGCGACAATATTAGTCCCGTGCGGACATTGTAAATAAAGCTTTGCCTCGCTTAGGCTGTAAATGCTTCACGTCTGTCTGCATTGTCAATTATTTTCTCCACAGCAATTCAAGACAAAAGGAAGAGAGAGACTAACATGCATACCTTTGGCCTTGGTCTTTTCAGTTGACCTTGAGAAATGGACAGTCATTTGGCATGGCATAGTAGGAGAAATGTTCCAAAGCAATGAGAAGCACAAATGTTTTATTCATGTCCACTGAGGACAGAAATCCCACGAGTCGGAAAACTGTAAAACATCGGCTAAAGCTATGTGCATGGCGACATGGAGGTGTATGAGGAAACACTGTTGTGTGATTTAGGTGAACTGACCCTTAAGGCTCTGCATTGACTGATCTCATATTAAACCTGGTGCACTCAAACGGATATAGATCTCTGCAGGAAGAAAAAAAATTTAATACAAGAACACCATTACCCCAAGTCTCTATTGGACCATCAGTGGATTATTGTGGTGCTTGGTTAAAGGGGGTGAATGTAGGGGGAGGGGAGAGAGAGGGAAGCCAGACAGCTGCTGCTTAATTCACACCAAGCAAAGAAGGATTTACAGACGGCCATATTATGTCTATATGTTGGTAAGGTTTTCTTTGTTTTGCTGTGAAATAAATAAACAGTAACTGCCAGAGGTCTAAATGAGAGATTCTAGATCAGTTCCCGGACCAATTACCAGGGGGAAGTGAGTAAAGGTCAATAATCTCCCATCGATTTGAGAATGTGTGGATTCAACTGTTGGTGTTTCAGTCTCTTGCTTAATGAAGGCCAGCTGGGAGCTGCATGTGGACCAGAAATGATTCACCCTGATACATTACAACCATTCAGCAGCTAAAATGTATCAAAGCTTGACCGTGGTGGCACCACATGCTGACACAGTTCCATCAGCAAGACTGAGGGGGTGGGGAGGGGGGGGGGGATCACGGTTTCACTAATGGTGCTACAGTATGTGTTGGTCATTGCTGCAGCAGAGTTGGTCTTTGTCATCCCCTCTACCGTCATCATAATTGCCACAAGCTTCTGAGTGGCTCTCATTAAAATTCTGCTTTTCTCTTTCCCAGATGCTGGTTTAAAAATCCTCCCATTATCTATTGTTGTCAGTTTATCTCATTGCATTTACAGGAGTTTCATTCTCGCACACAGTGTGAATTTTGTTTTCAGCTGCTCCCCGTCTGTCATTCGTAGATGATAGCAGTGTTTCTGAGTGTGTGTGTGTGTGTGTGTGTGTAAGACCATTTACCTCTGATGGCAACAGCACTGGTGATGAAGTGATCGTGTAATGGCTGTTTGTCTCTTCAGCAAGTCATTCAGTTATGAGTCACTCTGCCTGCAGGCAGCCCCATATCTGCAGTCAGACATGCCTCCCAACAACAGCCTGTCTTAGCCTCTGTCTCCATTAAAGCCCAGTGGAAATTACTGAAGAGGAAGCAAACGTGGGGGAAAAAAACTGGTCGTGATTGTTTCATCTTTTTTGTGTTCTGAGCGCAGAAATTGCATTTCATCACACATGAGGTAGGCGATAGGGGGAAATACATGTCGGTATGTGTGTGCTTGTTACCGGGACCCTTGTGATTAAGTGTTTTCCAGTTCCAGAGAAGTTCCAAAAATTACAC
This sequence comes from Solea solea, assembly GCF_958295425.1. Lineage (NCBI taxonomy): Eukaryota > Metazoa > Chordata > Actinopteri > Pleuronectiformes > Soleidae > Solea > Solea solea. The sequence goes on along the minus strand of NC_081154.1, from coordinate 12,467,141 downwards.
AATATTTGGAGCCGAACCCCATGTAATTCAGCTTGGCCGTGTCTGATGATTGCTTGTTTAGTCACACACACTCCACTCGTGCTTTTGTTTAAAGGTGGCATTCCTTCAAAGTGTTAACAATTGGCAGTGTCATGTCAGTGCCGTTAATGCACAGTGGTGGCAGCCAAGAAATCTTAATAGTTTGGCTCTTTTCCACCAAACTACTGGATTTTGAAGTAGTTCACAGCTACATATGCCCTTGAAATTAAAAAGAGTTTTATTTTGTAGTTGTAGCTAACATCATTTCTGTGTTTTGTGATATTTTATTTCCCACCTTCTCTGGATTGACGGGGAGAGAAATGTATCCATCCCAGTTTATGTCTGGCCAAGTGAGACCCCCACAGTTGGCTTTGTTAGAGAGGGTTTTTATGAACTGAGCACCACAGCTTCTGTGAGTTTTTCTGTTTCCTGCATAATGAGAGAAGATAAAAGCAAAGTTTCAAGAAACACAGGAGGATCAGTCGAATGAGAATTAATAACTTTTACAGATGTCAGTGAGTGAGTGGGGCTTGGGTTAGGTGTCCGATAAAATCATGCTGCGGACGTCTAAGGAAAGAATGAACACTGACCTCATAATGATTCACTGTTTCCATTGAAATGAGGTGAACATGTCTCTATTTTGTCTTTTGTGCAAATGTGTTTGTTGTTAGGGCCGGTTTGAACTCGCAGGAGCTAAAGCAGCTGCTGCTCTGTGGTTCTTTGCAGCCTGGGCATTACTCATCTCTTTCATTCCATGTTGTGTGTGTCAAGGCTGAACGGTGATTACAGTCTGACCTTAATGATATTTGTAGAAACTCCTCAGTGCTGGTATGAGGGCTAAACAAAGACCATGGAATACATTTCTAGTGGGGAAACATTGCTTCATTTTCCTTATAACATTGAAATAAAACACTTGAAAAATGGCCCCTCTGCCTCGAGATCAATACTAACTAGATCTGTCTTGAGATATAAAGATGCAGGAGAAAGCTTGGTGTATCAAGATGCATGGAGACTATCAGAATGTTTTTGTTCATTTTCATCTCAACAATTCAATAAAAACTTTAATATTCAGCCTGACAACAGTATATATGTCTTCATGTTAAGTCTACTTGGCATTAAAATAGCAGAGCGAAATAGCAGCTTTTTGTGGAGTAATCAGGGAAAAAAGGCACACTTAAGCTGTATCAAACACCTTTTAAAGGCACAGAGACTTCCCACCTACTGTAATGCAACCTATTAGACATGTGAGGCGTGAAACTGAAAGCAAAACAGTTTGGACTATCTTTTCTAACTATCTTTGTTACTTGTTACTACCAAATAAAATCAGAAGAAGAAGAGTTGGTATTATGGTCTGTATTTATATAGAGCGTCTCTAGTCTTGATGAGCTGCTTTACACTATAGTTTTGCCATCTTTCATACCCATTCACACGCTGCAACATGGGTTAAGTGTCTTGCTCAAGGACACATATAGACTAGCAGAGCCAGGAATTGAACCCACAACCTTCCAGTTGAAAGACAACTTTGGCTACCATGGCTCAATCCTTACTCTTCACTTAAGTACCAACTTTAGTACATTTTAATCAGAAAATAACTTTTGATATGTAAGTACAGTAAATATGCAAGTATATATATATATATATATATATATATATATATATATATATAAATATAAAATATAAAATATAAAAATATAATTATAATAGTATGCAAGGCTGGAAGAAAAGGTATCTTTCTGAAGCAGAATTGAAAAAAGTTTCCCATATAATGTTATCCTTATCTGTGAAAGTGAATTTCTATTGACCACTCAGTGAAATGACAAAGCTGGCATTGGTCTACCTGACAGTAGAAATATCATCTATTCTTGTGGTTCTCTCTCCGTCTCTCAAGCACACACAGATACACTATACCACTTGGACCAAACCTCATTAAATCATGCCAAGGTTGAATCATTTTATAGAATATTGCTTCTCCACCATTTGCACTCTTGTATAGCTCAGTATCCTCTACTAATCTTTTGTATGGTTACATTTACAGTAGGTGGTTTTGTATTTGAAAAGACAAAAGTGAACCATTCCCTCTGACTTGCTGAAATCTACAAGTTTAATATTGGGGAAATAAATATTAAGGAGCTGTAGATTTAGCTACAAATGAGCTTACTAGAGACCTGCTCGATGCTTGTGGTTTGAGGATTCATTAGCTGCTCTTTGCATTATACACACAAATCTGTTACCTAACGGCCCGTCTCCAGGTTGCATTGTTGCTGATGTAGTTGCCGATGAAGCAATCAGAAAAAAATTATAGAAAACTCTGTTCCCGCTCCGTCTAGTGTGGGATTCTTCTTTAAAATGAAACTAAGCACAACAAGTCCAAAGTTTTTTATAGGACGCTCAAGCGTCAAAGTATTGGACAAAGTATTTCGTTGTCATGCACATTAAATGGCACGACATCCATTCTGCATGGTTTGAATAGCAGGTGCTGTTGAGGCAGTTATTCCCCTCAAAAAACTATAGTATACTGTATAAATGTACTTATTGGAATAGTAGTTAGACTGAGTTATGTATAGTGTTTTCTGGTGTCATTTGCTATGGTAAGAAAAATATAGGTAAATTGTCTGCATTGAAAATGCTTTGTTTGTTGACAACTTAATCCTCAGACATGGTGGAGAATTTAGATACAATTACAACTTTTTCAATGTGGACTAAGAGAAAAAATCCATTAGGACAGGCTCATACAAAGCTAATGCTGGTATGTGCTTAGTAGTCGGTGTTAGAAGTTCAGGCTCAGACTCTTGATGGTCATCAAGTGTGACACTTGGTGACCATCTCTCCCTTACTGCTAACATTGCTGCAACAGCTCGATCTTGCAGATACATGTTGCACAACATCAGACGGATACGAAATCCGCCGCCGACTAAAAACACATCTCTTTCGACTCTACCTCGACTAAGACAACAACGACAAAAAACAAACAAACAAAAAGCACTTATGACTCGCACTTTACAGTTTGGCTTACTTGAAGCACTTACTTAAATCGAGCTCTTGTTTGTACCCAAATGTTGAAATGCACTTATTGTAAGTCGCTTTGGATAAAAGTGTCTGCTAAATGACATGTAATGTAATCTTTTTTGGTTAATTGGACGCTCGAAATTGACAATAGAGAGTGGGTGGTTGTTTGTCTCTATATGTGGTCATGTGATGGACTGGAGACCTGTCGAGGGTGTACCCTACCGATCACCCTATGTCAGATGAGATTAGCACAGCTCCCCCCGTGACCCTCATGCGGAGGATAAAGTGGTAGATAAATGGATGGATGGAAATTTGTCCTTGGTTGTATATTAGCAGACATTCATAAAAAAAATCTAAATTACATTCATGATGCAATCTGCAAAGTTGGTCCAATGAAGGCATCAGCATCTGCAACTATTAATATCAGGATGGCATCCCAGGGCCAGATCAAAAGGGAAAACATTATGGGGTGTGTTATTCCAGCATAATCTGTCGTAAATTATTGGATTCAACAATCAGATGTAGATGGCAGCACCTGCCTCCACGGAGAATAGTGCTGCCTCAGCGCTTCAGCAAAGCGGGACTTTCGATCGAAGCTGCCACAGTCCATCGTCTCTGTCATACCTCTGTGCTTCGGAGGCCGCTCTTCTCGCAGCTCAGTGGCTGAAATGAAAAATTAAAATACGCCTGAGTCGCGGTACTCGACGGAATCAGTTAATCACGGCACGTGTCAACTACGCGGAGCTCCAAGAGTCACTGGAGGGAAAGCGAAAACAACATTCTCCATTAAATACATGTTTGATTCATGCCAGGCTGCTCATGTCTTGTGTGTGGGGGGAATGAGCAAGAATTGAGTCCAATCCTGTTGTGTTGGACAGGACGCCATGCATCAGCTCACCAGACTGGGTCAACACCCTTTTCCTGATAACAACACACACACACAGGGTGAACAACATAAACATTTTAATCTCAACACTATCAGTTTATTTCAGTGTTGTGTTACATGATCTGGTGGGTTTGGATACATAGGTAGATAGAGGGACGGATGGATGGATTTCCATATTGCGTTTGATCAGACGGAACAAACAACAAGAAATACAAAGAAGTGGTTTTGGGCTCTGGGACCTGTGCCATGTTATGAAATATTGATAAACTAAATAATTAAAGACAGGTTTCTGATTGGCTTGGTTAATCACAAAGGAAAGTTCTAATCCTGCGGGACTCTTAGGAACGTCATCTGTTTTTAATGTCCCCTACACACACACCCACACACACATCCTTCAGCTCTTCAGATATATCACAGAGCCAAAATATCTTCTCTCTGAATGTGTTCCTTCACTTTAGAGAAATATTATTAAAGGTCCCATTATTCACGTGTCCGTGCAGACTGATGTCTTTTAAAGGCTCTCCGTCTTAACCTTGAGCTCATGATTTTAACAGTGTTTTTCCCAATGAAAGAATACAAAGGGGTTTTTGAAGTCCAGATAGTACAAATGGGCTGATGTTGACTTCATTAGCAACGAGAAAACTGCATTCTCCTGCTTTTTGGATATATATATATATATAATTATTATCCCATAATAATCAGCAACAGAACTCTTCTTAAACAGTGATGCTATTATTGCCAATATCATTTCTGCAGGCTAGTGCTGGAGCTTCCTGTGGGAGGAAATATACACATTTCTCTATAATTAGGAATAAAAACTATTAAGAGGATAAGATATCCCCTCGCCCCCCCCCCCCCCCCCCCCACACACACACACAGACACACCAGTTCCCCCGGTGTTGGTGAAATTCTAAACATGCCAAATGCCAGGGACAAACCTAGTGTGTGTGTGGAAATGAAGACTAATGAGCCAACTTAGGAATTCAAATAGCGATCGAGATGCAAACATGAATGGTTGGAGGTTAATAGAAGTCCATACCATTGGCTGGGTTTTAATGAGATTTTTGAATGGCACTGGCATGTAAATAAACAGTAGCCTCTAAGAGGGTTGTGATGAAGTAATTATGAGAGTAATGAAAACCCATCAGTCAAACCTGTGTAATTTTCTGCCATTGCTTCAATATGTCGCTTCCTCAGTCGAGTTGTTTTTTTATTGGGGGGGGGGGGAGAGATGGAGACTACATAGAGGCTTTTGAAATGATGCCGAGTTTTGAATTCTGCACGACAGCGCTGTTGCACGTGTTATTTTTCATTTGGCTCACTTTAAGCTCAGTATTTCAAAGTGCGCTCCACGGGAATCACATTTCTTCTGCTTCAAGTGAGACGGCTTGATGGTGCATCCGCTTTTTGATATCCCCACCTTTGCATGCCTTCATCCTGCTGGTGGGTTTCATGCATGTATGCAGGATCTAGCTTGAGCTTCAGAACCACATTTTCATCCTGTGATTGTTGATTTCACCGAGGCCACGGAGCAAGACATCACTGAGGAATGTTCAGGAATTTCAGCGGCTTTTTTTAACATCAGTCAATATCAATTTCCATGCAAGTCAGAGTGATTAAAAGCTGATTTCACAGACACATGACCTCTCCGGTGTTCTGTTCATACATTTAACAGAGATAATGTCACAACCGAACAAGGACTTGAACCCAATAGCACGACTCAGAGACAACTTCCAAAAATACTCCAATTTATTGGACAAAGTAACAAATAAAAATCACTCTCAAAGGGAGGAAAAGTATCAACAGAAAATCACTCTATCGAGGAATCACTAGATAAGCAAAAGGCCAAAGTAACAAATTATAATCACTCACTGGGAGGAGACAAAAGGTCTAGGCAAGGTGCCAAATCAAAATCACTCTTCACGAGGAAAAAACTCTGATGGCTCAAAAAGGGACAAAACAAAGTAGCAACTAAGAAAAGCAAAAACCTTACAAACAATTGACGTGGCATGGATTGGCGTGGGTTCTCTGGCATGACAGACAAGACGAACTGACGCAGGGCAGAGGGAAGCACAGGCTATATGTAACTCAAAGTAAATGGGGAACAGGTGGAAACAATCAGGGCGGGGAAGATAATCAGACTGGCGGGAAAACTACAGGGGAAGGGCAAGTTATCTGAAACAAGAGGAAAGAGAGATGTCAAAATAAAACAGGAAGTCACAAAACAAATAGAAGGCAAAACTAAACATAACTTAACACAACTTTCTGGATATGACAGATAATTGGTTTAACGTGGAGGATTTGCATTTGCATTTGCATTAACGGCATGATTTGACCATGGAGAAATGAACATTATTCTGGTGGGTTAAAGCCCACATAGACCGGAAGCTCCAATTAACGCTGCGTTTGTGTGTGTATCTGCGTCATTACCTCGTTTATGAAACCCTAAAGCTTCAGAACAAACAGTTCAGCCACTGCTGAGAAAATAGTGTTGTATTGTTTTCCTGGGCTCTGCGAAGCGGATCGGCACTTCCGTAGTTTGATGTCATCATCAAAAATCCTCACCACTCCTCTCACCACCGTAGCGCCTCCTGGTGCGGGCACTAGTTCGGGCACATCCGGTTGCGTACATTCAACCGCAGAAGAAGAAGAACTACTCTCGTTGTAGCTGCTGAGATGCAGAGCATCCACCGTGCCAGAGGGGGAGCTGTGTATCTGAGAGCTGGCCTATCTATTACGTCACTTCCAGGTACCTGGCCAATCACAGGACAGTAGGAAAGCTCTCGTTGGCTGGCCAATCACAACACAGTCCTGGTTCTGGGGGTGTGGTTTTGGTCTGAAACAGCGCGGCTGACGAGAGCGTCAGTGAGGAGATATTTTGATCGGCTCGTTTGCAGCGATTAGGAGGTTTTTAACCATGAACACAAGTTTATATATGTAAGTAGACCTCCATAACTAACATATATGTGTGATACAAGCATTCTATGTCGCCTTTAACATACAGTGCAGGCTAGTGGTAGGTCAGAATATGGTATATTATGGAATATGGCAACTGATTCAGCATGGCAAATATTGATATTTTAATTAATAAATGGAGGCACTGTAAAGTGAACAGTCCCTGTGATTTTCACTTGCCGGACTTCACTACTGTACTTGACGTCTCCTCGCGGCGGGAGATTTGGGATAGAAGTTACCTGGAGTTAAATGTAGGGTAATGGCGGAGAAAGCTTACGTTAAGCGATGCCCCATCCACGTTCAAAACACAGACTGAATATATAAATCCTGCACTTCTAACTTTCTAACTACATGTTACCTCCTCCCGCTAACCCGAAGCTGCTGTTAACTAATAGTCACCATGGCAACTGCTGATTTGGGCGGCATGTTGAGCAGACTTGAATCCCCTCCCACTTCTGTGAAGTCACCGGTGTGGAAATATTTTGAAACAGATTGCTGGACCTTAAGAGCAACACAGAGCGACATGACTCTCCATGACTTCTCTTCTTTTTACAGTTAGTTTTTGACTGGTTCTTATTAATAAATGATTTCAATTTGCCAATAAGGCTTTAGTGTGGTACATTGCAAACACATGATGGACATTAGATCAGTCATGACACCATGTAGACAATGGGATTAATGAGTTATTATGACGTATGACAAACCAATGATCCTAGACTAAACTTACTAAAAAATGGCAGACCCATTTGTGCTAAAAGAGAAAAAATGGAATCCACTCATGAAAAATCGAAAATCAAATCATGACACCCTTAGTCTCGTGAGGTACCCTGTGATTGCCACCCCTAGTGCAGGGCACCTAAACCACTGTGATATCCTGTCACAGAATTCACAGTTGCCTTTAAAATACTAGCTTACTAATTAACTAACTAAAACATGCAAAGCCACGTCTCGCCCCTGTACCTTCCTTAAAACCAAAGGTGAATTTTTTACAAGTGAGCACGCCGTCACTTTGGAACGGCCTCTCCTCCACTCTCCACAGTCAATTTATTCCTCCAAAAAACTTTCTCAGAAACCATTTTCACCTCCTAGTTTAACATGAATTACATTTCTGTTCATTTCAATTTGTCTAATGAGATCTTTGTGAATTGTTGCATTTTATTGTTTGTTTTTATGCACTGTGCCACACTTTCTTTTTCCCCAGTGGTTAAGCAGGACTAAATCTTCTATATCCAATCATTTATATTGCAGGAGTTAATAAAATAAAATAAACGGCAAAGCTTCATGTTTTGTCCACACAACCTGTGGCTTTTTATTTACATATTTTTAGCTCAGACAACATGGTATCACCATAGCGTTCACTTTTTTTTATCCACCACAGCACTGTTGTTACCATGTTTTTTTTTATTTTGTCCATATAATACCTAAAATCAATATATTTACTGAAAAATTTAATAAATGTTAAGTTAAAAAAAATGAAGTAAATTTCTTATTTTATTCATCTAATATTTCAAAACCCAAGCATTCAGTTTACAATAATGACATAATAAGAAATATATACTGTGTATATATGTATATATGTGTATATATATATACAGTATATATATATATACATATATGTATATATAAATATATATACATACATATGTGTGTGTGTGTGTGTGTGTATAGGAATACAGATTAGCAAAGTAAAAATGTATACATAAATTTAAATTTACACTGATAAATTTCTTACCACAGAATACATTACCTTATCAGCGTCTGAATAATTTATTTCAGTTCTGTATAATCTTTGGCGAAAACTAAACCCCCGTCATCATCCAAGTAAAGTATTTGAATCGAGACAGATAAAAAATGACCTGGAACAGCAGATTGAAATCTTGAAAGTTCAGACTCCAAGGAAAAGGTTAGGAAGTCGTGAAAATTCAGCCAATACTTTGCATGAAAGATCCAAAATCAACCTCTGTGCAACAGATTATTTGATCACGTTACATAAGACACATATTTCCTGCTGGACTTCTTATGAGGCCTGTCAAATATTCATCTGCTATATTAATGAGACTAAATTATTGAAATCATTTGGACGTGCATCCGTTTGTCTCCTTGGTTGGAGCTGGGTTCTACTCCACCGCTCTGGATTTGGAGCACAGGTGAGTAAACCTGCACAGGAGAGGTGGTCCAGTCAAAGTGGTTTTTGAGGCTCGATGGTGTTTGAGATAAATGAAATGGCCCGTCTCCAGCACCCCTGTCTGCACGACTGTGTGGCTGTTTGTCCAGGTTTCACAAGCTGCAATCTGTCAGTCACGGGCGGCGAGACAGCTGCTCCATCCAGGTGCCAACCTGTGCCACTGTGCCAAGCGGGTGACTTCACATCCTCCGTTAACACTGAGGCTCCATTCATTCACGAGCGAAAGAATATAATCGAGCTGGAGGAATGGCACGGAGGATCATGCAAGAGTTAAGAAAATAGAGAGAGAGAGAGAAGGCAATGGAAAGTAGACAAAAATAAAAAGGCAGAACATATTGTGCTCACTTTCACCTGTAAAATGGAAAATGCTGGTCAGACAGTCTCAGGACACTTCTGACTGAGGAAAGATTGAGCGGCTTCATCTTTTGATAAGTTTGCCATTCATGATTTTTTCATCCAGTCAAGGAGCACAAAAATCCCGTCAAGGTTGTTTTTTTTACTATTGTTCATCCAAAGAAATTTAAGCTGCAGTCCGTAACTTTAGATTTATGTTGTTTTTGTGATTCTGTCACCGGTTGGCCTTTGTGAACAGAAGCATTATTTGTGTGCTGCGTTCTTTGCCTGAAGACGGGCTCTGTCGAGCAGTAAGATCAGACCTGACTGTGGGAGCATTTGTGTGTATACAGCAGCAGCACAGGAGGCTTTTTTGAGCAGTAGAATTCACTCTTGGTCGGCACTTTTCAGACTGTTTACTAGAGCAATGTTGCTATTTCTCTAGTCACCGGGCGACAGGAAATCTAAACACCACTGTACTGAGAAACACACGCTGAAAGCCTTAAACATCATTGTATGAACTCATTTGACAATAGGTTGAATGTAATAGACTTTACATACAAAAGTATGGAATTAGATTTGTGTCAATGTTTTCAAGCAACACTTTTTAAATAACACTATGAATTTAGCAAACAAAAAACAAAATCAAAAGACACAAATTGCAAATTAAATGTCTATTTAATCGTTCAAAAATATTGTGTGTTTTATTTGTTAAAATACACTTTTTGTTTGCAACGATCGGAATTTTGTTTGCTCCGACTCTTTTGCGTTTGCGCTCCCTCACTTGTTCTTTGCTGTGTTGTTTTTTGTTTACGATTTTGACCATGGGCCAGCCTTAGGAAGGGCAGCTGATTGGCTACTGAGTTTTGGAGCCACAGCTCAATGGCCTAGAGGTAGTCACAGGCTTGGAGTCGCATTGTAAGTATCTAACGTTTGTCAGCTTATAAACGTTAGATACTTACCATTATATTGTCGGATGTCAACGGGGAAAACTTGGGGAGCGAGATCCAGACGGACAGCGAAGCGACTCCATAAGCATATTTTTTTGAATAATTGAATCGATATTTTATTTGCAATTTGTGTATTTTGATTTTGTGGTTATTTTTTGTTTGCTCAATTCATAAAGTGTTGTCTGCTTCTTAAAAAGTGTTGTTTGAAAATATTGACACAAATCTAATTCCATATACAAGTTACACACTAAAGCTCTTAATTCCCAATGTCAGGAAAAGAAAATGTGATATTTTCTTAATTATTGTCAAAATATTATAGCTAGAGTAGGTAGGATCACTAGAAACAATTAAGTCTCATCCCCAGGCTGTTGAATACTAATATGTTGGGCTCTCGTCTCTCAGTCCTGAGCCCAGCCCACCACATGAGCATGGACAGAGACAAACACTTAATCTGGGACAGATGATGCGGAACAATCTCTCCATCTCATCCATTATTGATTAACTGTGAATATATAAAGATGTTGTCTACCCCCAGGTTTAACGTTTTCAGTTTGTTTTGCCTTCTGAATGATTAATCCTGAATGTCCAATCAGTTCCGTGTTTTTTTTGTTTTTTTTGGTCAAAATGAAAAACTACGGCTGAGCTAAAGAGTGAGACACCGACCACTCGGACAGATGTGACTCCCCCGGGTGTGATAATTAAAAACAGTTCAAATTAGGAAGTGTCACAGCGGGGTGCATCAGCTTCTCGTCATCTAAAACGCCTGGTCTTGATTCATTGTGACATGTTTGCTAATTTTGAATTAAGGTTGGGCAATGGAGAGGTGAGACCCACAAATACTCTGGACTGTGCTGTAAGTTTGAAGGTTACAGCCTGTAACCTTCAAATGAATGCTCCCCATCCTCTGCTAACACACACACCTTTACTCTCTTGAGGATCTTTATGATAGCTTGTTGTTTCACACTCATTCAGGTGTTGTAGCCGCAGCGCTCACAGCAGCAGCAGCAGCAGCAACAGCCTGCTGACACTGAGACAGACTTGGGCACATGTCCAAAGTCATTATTCCCTTCCAAGCCACTGTTTTCCAAACACAGGTTCTTGCACACTTGATTTGTGTTTTATTTTTCAAAATAACACCCAGTAAAAAGGGATAGTTCTGTTTTGTGTGGTCAGTGTTGACTTATCTGTGTGTGCGGCCAGCATACTGCCATAACTTCAGCCCTAGACACAGAAGGAAAAACAGATTTGAACCACAAAACAAAAAGGTCCATCCATCCATCAATCTTCTGCCACACACCCTGGACAGTTTGCCAGTCCATTATAGGCACAGATATAGAGACAAACAACCACCCACTCTCACACCTATGGTCAATTTAGAGTGTCCAATTTACCTTTTTGGACTGTGGGAGGAAGCTGAACCCGGAGAGCAGAAAGGCCCTTGTACTGACCGGGTCGCCAACCGTGTGGTCCAACAAACAGGTCACTTAAATTATGCATCTGCTTAAGTCTTTGTTTGCCACTTGATCTCACTTTGTAAACCACTTACTCCCCTGCACCAAACTCCACAGAGAAAATCTACATCACAGCACACACAGTTTTAGATCCACTGCTGCCTCCACCACTAACAAAATGTGTTTTTGTGACTTTGGTGTTTTAAATCATCAGTTTCGGATTTAGCTAAGAAACACACATTCAGCAAATGAGTGGTTACCAGCAGCTCCCTTGACCTTACATGGTAACGCTGGTTCTCTGTCAGCCTTTCCCATACTTCATAATTCTGAACATCTCCCACAACCGACACTAAACTTCACAACTCTAATGAACGTGTAGACAACTTCCTTTTTCCGGTGGTTAAAATCTGTTATTCCATGTGTCCCCATTGGGAGCCATGATTTCATGTTTTCTGCATGCATGCAAAGTCGCTGCTTAATATCTATCAGTATCATACTTAACCCTCTTATGTCCATCAAGATAATGAGGTTGCAGGGGATTTATTTAGATTTTAGGGCTGCAGTATTGTCGAAAAATTTTCACTGAGTGAGTGCTTCTGCTCTAAGATCTCTAAGATAAGTTTCACTTAGGATATCTGGCAGTTATCCAACTGTTTAGGAATTACAGTACTGAGAAGCTGACGTGACAAATGTGTGACGAGCTGGTGAACCTTGTTTGTGATTGGATGGTCATTCCGTGGAAGTCCTGAGGGCTACCGTAATGACAAGTAAATGGGTGCAAAGCTCTATTTCACTGCTTTCCCTTATCCATCCATCTGTCTTCTACCACTTTATCCTCCACATGAGGGCCGTGCAGGGTGCTGTGCCAATCTCAGCTGACATTGGGTGAAAGGCAGGGTCACACCCTGGACAAATCCCCAGTCCATAGTTTTTGAATTTTCTAGATATGAGAAACGGTCTAGGAGTTACGGTAATGAGAAACAGGCATGCCAAGTCCTGTTGGCGACGACAGGATGGTCACAGAACAGTTAAAAAACACCTGAAATATGCCTTTAAACTGCATTGTTTCAAAATGACTTTAATACTTTTGGTAATATTTCTAACAAAGCTTGAAATTTGAAAGCACTTTTTTTCTTCTTGTGCCTTTATGTCTTGTATAAAACAATATATTCATAAGAACTCTGGTGAATGGATCACTACATAGTCAAATGTCACCAATTTCAGTCAGCAGGTGAAATATTATGTTCAGATTATGTTCAGATTAAACCAAGGCCACACTTTAACCTCACTTTATTTGCACAACTGTGCCTGCTGGCTTACATTATGAACAGTTTAAAAAAAATATGTGTGGTTTCAGTTTATTTCTAAGGAAATTTAACAACCCTATTTCCCGCATTGCTGAACCATTGCCTTAATGTTGCGATCTATTTTTCTGGTTATCCGTTTTCACTTTGTCATTTTCTGGAGTCTTGCGTGTGCAGGCAACGGCAATTGGATTCTGCCACTCATTTCCTTTTCATAGTGAGTCCTTTCATCCAATTAGTGCAGACGGCGACAGTCTCCAACATAAGCCAAGAGGAGGGCATGTAGAAAAGATTCACAGCTTTGAGAGCCAAATTCACCCTCATTTCTTATCTCATTCCCCAGAGCTTTGGCCACCACACAGCGTAGCCAAAGGCCTTATTGGTGGATAATGGCTGGTCCAAGCCGCTTTCATGAGGGAACATTGGGGAGATGCCTGCTGTGTTTGGCTGTGAGAAACTGGGACATAAAGTTCAAAGCGGGCTCAGCTCTGTGTCCCACAACACCGATTCAGCGCGCTCAACTGACTCACTTTTTGCCTGCAGGAGTGACTGAGTTTACATGCACATTAAATCAACACCATGGAACATTTTTATTTTTGAACTAACAGCTTCAAAATCATTTTGATGGTACAGTGACTTCTTTCATTCTCACTCTGTGCCCACTATCCACCTGTTTATGTACTATGTAGCTTTAGAGAGGGGGTAAAATCACCCCAGAGAGGTTTAGAGCTGAATGTGCTGGAATTAGGCCTATAGCACTATCACCATCACACAAGAGATGGTGTTTGTCTCTGATATCCAGTGAGAAAACCTTTAACACCGATGTAACGCAGATGACACGTTTGCGGTTTCTGAAAGCTGAGAAGTTGCAAGTCAAAGCCGAAATGTGGTTAATACGGTAATTTAGACGGTGAATCAGTATCGTTGTCGCCAGAGAGGAGAGAGTTGGAAAAACGCCTCAACATAGTTTGTGGACATCAACACAAAGACTCAAACAAATGTTACTTTTAACGTTTTTTATTCATTTTAATTTGTTATTAAACTATTTTAACATTTAGTACGTTGTCAATAACTGCCAGATATTGAGGGTTATTCTGGAAAAATGGGCAAAAGCAATTACTCACAGGACATTTTCTGGCCCTTTTATGGTTAAAATAAGCAGAAACAATTGCAGCTTAGTTGATAAAGGGTTAAAATGCAAAGTCTTCCTAGTGGAGTTTGGTGTGTTTGTTCTAGTGACGGCACCGGTGGTTTGTGGAAGGTGGCGATCATGAGGAACATACAGTGTTCATCCATGTCTCAGTGAGAGAGACTGGAGGTGGTCAGACCTCTAGTCAAGTGATTGGAAGGCTTTGGTTTCTGTACATGAAAACAGCTTAACCACTCAGACTCAGAGCCCACCAGTTGCATAGTGTTGCTTTAAAGCCGGTTTGTCAGGGTTTAGTGGGTTTAAGTGGAGTGATCATTCTGCTCCTGATAATACGTCTACTATACTATAATCTGACAAATTGCAACACGATGTGTCACGCATCCCTCTTTGTTTACCGTTTATCACCTCCTGTTTTAGTTTTCAATTTCACAGTATGCTTAGCAGTTGATCTGCCTGCATTTCTTATCCTGGTGTGTAGCTTCCACTGGGGCAAAAAATGTGCAGGGATTAAAGTGTGTTGTTGCTACAATAGGATTCAGTCAGCTCGATACCAGGGAGGCCTGTTTACGATCAGTGCAGATAAAAGTGTGATTTTAACAAACCCAGAAGCAGCCTCTCTCTGTTGTGATTTTAGAACTGCCCAAGCTCATAAAGCAAAGTACACTGCTGAGAAGGAAACGACCCACTTCATTAACTCACTGCTCTTTACAACTTATACCAGGCTACTAACATTATAAAACCTTTCAGAAACATCGTAAAACTTGCACCGAGATATTATACAACTGTATGGTCGGTATTATGCTTGCAGTCCGGTGATGATGTTAAAAGGAAAAGTCACAGTAAAGTCTAACCATCGTTGTCTCTGAGGTTCCATATTTTGGGTATGTGGAACTAGACATCACTTTCCCAAAGGAGTTTGTAGGAGGGGAGGTCCAGGTTCCAACATTAGCCCTTGTGGTTCCAAACATGAGAGTAAATGCGGCACTAACACTTTGGATGTGTTGTATTCGGATGTATATCCTCCAAGGGGTAACCCTGTTGAACGCTTTAATAGGGTTTTGGGCCCATTGTATTTTGTATATAATGTCATCTATGTTCATTTATTAAATATATGTGATTTACCAGGTTGAAAGTGACCGGTTATGCTGCACTTGTGGTAATCCAAATATATATATGTTCAACCAAACCTTTTGAGTGTGTGTCATTAGTCATCCACCTTGCTCTAGTAGTCGAACCTTAGTGATTGGCCTAGTATTAAATTAAAGATTAAAACCTGTATTCCGGTCGTTGAGACGGGTGTTACAAAAGCATCTGTTTTATAGGGTTTTCTTTGTCATGGACTTTTCATTTGTATTGGCTACTGAGCCAGTAGTCCACATATGGGTCGTATTTTCAGTGTTTTTCTAGGTATGTTTAATGCACTAATTGTTTCCTTGTCAATTCATGATTGTTGTAGTTAATGCTAATGTATTTGAAGTGTTTTATTTATCTAAGTTAAGAGGTTTTCCTGGTCAGCTCACCAGTTGCTTGTTTTCTTCGTCATCATATTTCTGTGATCTAGCACCGATCACAAAGACGGAAGTGAGAAAGGCCCAGAGGTTGCGCTAGACTTTTTCGTTGTCTGTCATTTTGACTGACAGGGTCATAAAAATCCCGTCATAATCAATTTTTACCGGTCACTTTAAATGATAATAATGACATATTCAATTGCATTGTTCATATTGCAGTGGAATATGAACAGTTAACCTGTGGCCTAAACGCACAGTTTCACACCTTCCTCCTGGTCCACATGGACTTAAATCGCGTGCCTGCTTGCGTGTAGTAGCGCGTGGTAGGAAATCCCGCAACATGCGCTCCTTCTGCACAAGTGGATCAGCTGCACCGGTCACAGACGCGCTCCAAAGCCTCCTGTCCATAGCTCTTTAACACGCTGTCAGCACTACAAGGATAGCGAGATGCATTGAGTACGGTGTCCAGGTCAGAAATTATGCTCAGATTCTCCGATGGTAATCTTTATTTTGTCGCACAACATTTTTCTATCCTCCCTCCTCAGCCAGGAGAACTCCCGCTCCCACTGAACTCGCCTAACCTCCTTACTGCCGCTTCCTCGCTCCGCTGAGGCCAAGGGCCGAGTTTGTCCTTCATCTGCATCTATCCCTCTTTTTTCACCTCTTTTATCAACATAGTTTTTAGGGGTGTGAATTGCAATCTGTCAAAATGACAGATGGCTCTCAGATTTTTCCATCACCGTTTTAAAAAAACGGTCAATGACGGAAAATATTCGGTTAACGCGACCCCTGGAAAGGCCATAAAAGACCTTTAACAATGGACGCTCAGCAGGGCCGGATGGAATTAGTAATGAACTATATAAGTATGGGAGTGATGTCATATCACCAATCATTGCCCCCATCATAAACTATGCCTTTGAACGTCATCATCCAATCGAACCTATTGGTCAAGGCACTTTGATAGCTCTGCCCAAACCCAAAAAAACACCTGGTCCACCTGTGAACCTTCGCCCCATTGTCCTCCTCAACAATATACGGAAAATTCTGTCTACTGTTGCTCTCCATCGCATCAGGGACAAAATAGACAAATTCACAGGGCCCTATCAAAGTGGGTTCAAGAGGGGATGCAGTTGTGCAGATATTGTGTGGGCCCAATGTATGCTACAGGGAGGAACAAAGCTGAAAGTCAGAGTCAAAACCCCACAAGGAGATCCCCGGTGTTGTTCACCCACTACCACTGTCATCTATACGGAGGAGTTCATCAAGACCAGACTCTCCGATTTCAGATCTAGGCATGCCACTAGAAATGGAATATGCGGATGACGTGGACTTTGTTGATGAAGAAAAGGACACTTTACAAAGACTCCTTCGAAAAGCTGTCAAAAACCTGAAAGAGTCAAACCTGTTTGTCAACGAGGGCAAGACAGAATTCACACACATCTACCTGGCTGAAACACAGGAAAGAGGAGAGAATGACGAACCTCTCCGAGGAGTGGAGAATTGGAGGAAGAGTAAGATCCTGGGATCGCTACTATGCAGCTGCTCAGACATAGAGGCACGCTGCATCATGGCTAACATCGCCTTCCAATCCTGGAAACTGTGGATCCGTAAATCAAAGATCCCTATGGCAAAAAAACTGCAAATATACAATGCAACTTGTGTCTCCATAATGCTATACAACTGCAACAGCTGGGCAGTGCCAAAGGCAGCCATGGACAAACTTGATGCATGTCATCGGAAACAGTTCCAGTGGCCTAACAAGATTTCTAAAACAGCACTGTATAAGATGTGCAACACTACCCCCACTGTCAACAAAAGTTAACCACCTAAGATGGTGCATGTTGCATGATGGGCACGACCTCCGCATGCCCAAAGACACACCAGCACAAAAGGCACCAGAGTTCGCCCCAGTGGGATGAAACAAATACAAGGCCAGGAAAGGAAGACATTGTACAAATCTATTAAGTGACCTGAGGACAGACCTCAAGAACAAAGAAGAGATACAAGAGCTACGGCAGCTTGCACGAAAAAAGACACAGTGGAAAGAAATGATAAAGACTGATTGCATCCAGAGGCTGTTTCAACAACTACCTGAGCTGCAGAATACAGTGGATCATCATCATCATATTTCTGTTCAGTTCCTCGTCTTTCGAACATTGATGTGAGAGAAACCAACCGAGACTAACTGCTTTTTAGCTTTGTATTACTAGAATAGGGGTAGTATTTTTGAAAAATTGTGCATCCAAACCTCAGTTTCCCCTGAGTTATATATAATATCTTAATTATTTTCTTTGTTAGGTGCCCACCAGTGACACTTGGTCCTGTTAGCGTAACTGCTAGCAAAGATGGCGGACACTGTTTACATTCTGGGAATCAGGTCCCGTTCCCCTACGGTGGGTCTAAAAGGTGCGGAATTAGCGTTGCAGTTTCAATACTCGGACCAAGGCTTGGACCAAGTGTCACTGCTGGGCACGTAACAAAAAAAAGAATGAAGATATTTCTCGACTCAGGCGAAACTGAGGTTGAAAAGCATAATTTTTCAAAAATACTACCCCTATTCTAGTAATACAATGCTAATTGGTGATGTATACTTTAACCTGACAGCTATTCTGGGCTTGTGCTTCAAACCCAACCTATACTTGACGGCTACAGAAGTGGAGTTACGGAAATCCTCCAACCTGAGTTTATAGGCTAACATTAGCTGGACGCATGTATGATCTTGGGGACTGTTGTGGGTGAATTGTCCTTTGGGACAAATTGAGTTGTGTGATTCAGATAACCTCCAGTTAACCTCAAGTTAAAATGAACATAATTACAAACATTATGATCGGTCTATCCATCGATCAACTGCACTGCATTGGCCCATTATGGGAGTGTATGTTAAACCTATGACGAGCTTTCTCTCTCTGCCTGTCAGTGCGATTATGTCTGTGTGTGTGGATCTGAACATTCATTATGCTCATGTTTCTTTAATGTGGAAAGTATGAAGGCCACATTGCTCTGGAAACTGCTTTCTGGTCAGCACTTTTTGAGCAGTCGGTACAGAGTGTCTCCAAACATCTACGCGGAGTTTCCGGCCATTTCGTCCGTACAAAAGGTCAATGGTGTGTTATGCAGCTGTAACGGCAACTCCCCCGCATGTCCATTTCTGAAAAAATAAAGTTGTGGGATGTGACAGAGGAAGTACTTTGAGGAGGAGGCAAATGTCAGGCTGGGCAGACTTGCTTGTTTTATAGAATATGTTGGCGTGTTTGACCCAGCTTCCTGTTGAAAAACAGAGTGATTGAAATTTAGACACTGTGTGGAGGCTGCGAGCAGCAGAAGTTCAATATACTGCCCATATGTATGTTTGCAAAAGTGTGTAATTGCCTGAGGCTGGTTTCAAGCTGGATGCACGTGCAGTGCGTGAAGGCAGCAGTGCTGATCTGCAGCATCCTGTTACGCGTCTGTCATTCACACCGGGTGTAAGCGAGTCACCTGCTCACCTGCTGCGGAGCTTCTGTGCAGCTTCTATAATGCTCTACACAGAGGTTTGCCTGTTGCCTCATAATACAACCTTTTAAATACTTCTCTGTACTCTGTATAAATGCCAGCGCTGCACATATTTAATAATAAAACTTTGCTGTGGGGAAAAAAATGAATGGAATCAGTGAACTGAGATGGTAGAATGTTTGTACTTTGAAGCAGGAAAAGGACGTGCTGCGTTTGTGACATATGAGACAGCTATAGAGGCTGAAACTGTGGCGGAAGATTATTTTCACTGTATATTTATGCGGTGAGTTGCTCGCGTGAAAAACAGGCAAGAGGTCTGTTCCCAAAAAAGATCAATGTGACTCACTCAGGGGAGATCCACCATCTCATCTCATCAGTTTACATACTGTATGTGCGCTGCAGCTGGAACACACCGCACCCACATACCAGTGTGAAAACAGCGTTAGAATAAGCAGAGGCACCATCTTGCACCACCATGTTTCCACAGCAGCCTGAACGGACAAAGAAGAGCATGAGTTTTGGATTTTGATTCCGCAGCAGGGAAGTCCTGTCGGGGATAACTACCATGGCACGACACTTGCAATGTCAGCCTCTTGAGAATATCTTTGTAACTCATTCCCAACCTAAAATAATAGTCTATCACTATCTCTGTCCATCCCGAAGCTTCAGTCCTCTTCGCTCTCTTTACTTGTGCAGCTCTCCAGGTAATTCATGAGAATGTTATTAATATTATTAATTAGCGCGCAATATAGCTATTTGGTGGGAACTAATTAGTATTTCATGCATACGTTTTACCTATTTTGTGTGCACGTTTTACCTATTTCATGAGAAGTAATTAGTATTTGTGCACACGTTTGACCTATTTTGTGGCCACAAATTAGTATTTCATTCATACGTTTTACATATTCCACAAATTAGTATTTTGGTTGCACGTTTTACCTATTTCATGGCCACAAATTAGTTTTTTGGTTGCACGTTTTACCTATTTCGTGGCCACAAATTAGTATTTTGTGCGCACGTTTTGGCCTCCATACAAAGGTCACCATTGTTCCCTGTCACTCTTGGGGAAAGGGAGGATTGTGTGGAGGAGTATATACTGTACTTAAGTAAGTCTGGTAGGGGTTGTTCATACATATGTATGTTGTTCAAAAAAGGTCCCAAGTTTGTTTACTGTACAAAAGGGACTCACTAATCTGCCACAGGAATCACTGAGTAAAGATTAATGAGGAGATACTGCAGAGGATCAAAAGAGACTTCTGAAGTCCTTACAAAGCCCCAGGTAAGTATCTGCACAGAGCCGATAAAGAGCAAGACTCTCTTCCACTGGCAACCTCTGCTCATGAATATTCATGAGCTTTTCCCTTCATTGTGGCTCATTACTTGTACTTGTGTATTCCATTTACAGTTAAATGCTACACATGGGATTTCTCTTCTTTGACCATTAAAAAAATCATCAATCACCAATCACCCTCGCACTCCTAAACTGAAATGTTAAATCAAACCAATTGATTAATGCTGTAACCTAAATTAAAACATAGGATTGTTTTGTTTTGTTTATTACCCGCTTGAAGCAGCTGAGCGGCTTCGCCATGAGCTCCGACTCTGCCTTGTTTCACATTCCTCAGATGTTGCTGTTCACGTTTAAAGGTCCCATATTTCACAATTTCCCGGTGTTTTATTTGACGTTTTGATCACCACGAGAAGAGTAAAATTGCACACTTCTCAATGAAGCTCCAGCAAAAACAGGCAATAACAGGCAGTGATCAATTCAGAGAAATAAATAGTAAAGTGTAGTCGATGTAGTGGTAGATCATCCCGTGAAACAAAAATAGGAGGGAGAAAATAAGAGTTTCACACACTGTAGCTCCATTTATTACAGTTTTAATGAGACACACCAGGGATATTTCCAGCTCCATAGTCTTCTTCAGACACCATATTACAGAAGTTGATAGGTTCTGGTCACTGATAGTCACATGGAGGGCTGTAATGATCAATTGATTATTTACTAAAGTCATTTGGATAATCAATTGGTTTGAGTGTTTTTTTTAATAATGAAAAACCCCAGTGGTGGTTTTATCACCCGAAAGGACCGTCTTCAAGGCATTTTTGAATCAAATGCTCTGCCGTGTGTGGAGAGGGGGGCACAAAGGTGCTGATTTGCCGCCTTCCTGCATCGGTGTCAGTGAATTTACCGTAATAGCCACATATTGGCTTTGAAGTTCAACTTCTTAGCTTTCAGAAACCGTTGGAATTCTTCTGATAGCACAAACTGTTGGCTGATTTCTGCTTCCTAAATGGTTTCTTTGCTCCATACAACAAGGAAATCATTAAAACTGAATCATTTCGGTTTGTGGAAAAAACAAGACATTTAAGAATATCCTCATTTGCAGATTTGGTAGAATAGAATAGAATAGAGGACCGATCAACTTTTTTCAAAATGTTCTGACATTTTACGGACCAAACAAATACTCCAGGAAATAAACAACTGATTAATTGATTATGCAAATAATCATTAGTTGCAGCCCGAGTCACATTAAAATTAAAAGTTATTAAAAGTAGTATGAAAAAAAGAACAAGAAAAAACTCTCCACGTCAGTACAATTAAATCAAAAGCTGGAAAAACAACTCAGATATATATGCAATGTCTGAATGTGTAGCTGCATAGAAATATACAGATGATGAAGAGCTATTGGTAAACTCACACAGGAACAGACTGATATTATAAACGTTATTCAGAAACTTTTGTTTGAGAGGTGTCCATTCTATTCATCCAAAATACAGTGGTTCTTTGTCTAAAATGAAATAAAACTGCAAAGGTAAACTCGGCATGTTTTTCTGTTCCAGTCTCATAAATCTGGAGAGACGTTTCACAAAAACTGCCTCATGAAAATAAAGTTAAAACACTCACCAAAGGCTTGTGGGAAAAATGTTTCATATTCTCAGTGTTGTGTATCTCTGTGCCGCTCACTGTCACGGACCACAAAGCCCCAAATAATAAGACTGAATAAAAGCAGCGGAAGCTTCAGTTGGACACTACATACTGTATTATCTGCTTTAAAGTAGTTATTTCATCCACATTATTATAGTTTTTGTGCTTTTTTTTTTTTGTCTTCACACCTAATAGTCCACTAGACTTGGTATGATCAGGGACTCGGTTCAGTTGGGGGGTTGCAACATTCAGCCAGTCCGAGTTTGCTTTCACACTTACATGATAAAACAAGCCCAGAAGCAAATCACTTCCTTTAGAACGAAAGAGTTAATCCTGCAACGTGAACCGGCTTCACCTACTCGACACCTAAAATATCTGATTGAGGCTGTGCCCCATGGAGGCAATAATAAATGTTTGTTTTTTTAGCCTGCAGAGATAATATATATGAGATATGAGACCTTTTTTTCTAAACTCCTTTCAAACATATAGTGTGCTGGAGCTGCAGTTTCAGACAATGACAATATAACCCTCCCAGCCACTACACACAAATGCATTTTGTAAATCAGACTCATCTTATTGTATTAGATGACGTAAGCACAGATAAATGTGAGACAAACCATTTTTTCCCGTCATCCTAACGTACACATCCCCATTCAGATGTCACTCGTAATTTCATATATTTATTAGATGAAGCCGTTTTGCCGTTATTCTGAAAATGATGCCATGATTTAATGCACAAATTGGAATACAATTCCCTCACTGCTTAACATTCAGCTCCAACACAGATAGATAAATAAATAAATGCTGCTTTTGAAATTCACTGACGTCAACTCTGCAGTCCATTTGCAGAAGCTCACGTTGGGCCGATGCTTTTTGACCTGAGGATGGAAAGGACGGGAGGTGTGAACTCGCAGCAGGATTATATTCATATACAATTTTTGATACATTACCGTGCACAGAACTTTATTTACTGACAAAAAATGTAATATATTACCTATCAATATGTTTGTATACCTTTTAAGGGCCTCGCTTTATGGAGGCAGCCATCTCGAGCTGTATTTCTACAGCAGCTTGGACACGTGTAAGATTTAGAATTAGTTGATTAGATTATTGATTCATGAATTTGACCTCTGAGTTTAACCCAATCTTTTCACACACCAGTATGAACACATACACACACACACTCACACAAACCAGGTGCAGCAGTGGGCAGGACTTGTCTGCGCCTGGGGAGCAATGGTGATTAGATACCTCGCTCGGGGCCACCTTCGTCCTTGACCTGTCCCGGGATTTGAATGGGCAACCTTCTGGTTACAAGCCAAATTCCCTTCCTCTCAGCCATGAGCTGTTTTGATGTAAATGAAAAACAGCCCCACTGATATGAAGAGACTGCGGAAAGGGTGTTTTTGGTATGCAAAGGCCACCATAGTTCCCTAATGTGCTTGGGAAAAGGCAGTGGCATCCTCCTCCACCAGTTGCACTTTGCTGTCTCACCTACAGTATGTGTCACTAATTCTTTCACATTGAACCTTTGAGATGCTGCTCCAGATCCAAGATTTTTAGAGAATGAGCCATGCTATAAACACAGTGGTGCTGTGCTTATTATGCTGTATGCAGAGTCTAGATGAATCCCAAATATTTATCTGGGCTGCTTAGTGTTAGGTGCCATGGTTGTGGTCGTCGTATTTTATTGGATAGTATTTTAAGGAGCGTGTGACCATTAAAAGACATAGCTGAACTTACATTAGGCTCCATTAATATAACCACTTGTCATTAGTTACTCTGGAGACCTAGGGTGTTTGCTTTATCTGACTCTTGTTTAATTTATAAATGGGGGCGTATCTAATGTGCAGTAGGTCTGGCGTACAGAGGTTAGTCATCTTAATGTGTCTCCTGAAAGTCGTGCAACTTAAATACTGTGTGCCCTTCTTTTAAATGAAATGCTGCTTTTCTTTTCTTTTCTTTTTCTTTTAATAGTGTCATAGAAAATTATTGATTGAACAAGCCTTCTGAAAATGTCAGCTCAGACCATGGAAGATGTTTTTTTTTTCAAATGTTATTCTTGAAGCAATTAATCAAAATGTCAAAAAAAATAAAATTAACAATCAAGGCATGAATCTGTAATGACTCTAATGAATAGTTGCTGCCCTGAAACGGTTTCATAAATTAGACAATATTTGGAAGAATAGGGGAGTTATAACAACGTCCGTCATAATTATTTTGACTTGAGAGAAGAGTAACAATCATTGGCTAAATCCCATTACTCTGAATTTTACTCTGCATTCATTCATATTCATGGCGTTCCCATGTGACAGTCATAATTATGCCCTCCATCGTTTCTCCTTCACAGAAAGTCACCTCTCATGTCACCGGTGCTGGACGTGCACGCTGCACTGCACACCTGGGACACCAGCCGATGTGCTGCCCGACAATGTGCAAACATGAAAAGGCACATCAGGGTAATCGTTGCTCAGCATAATCAGCATCTCTGTGCTTCACGGGAACAGCTATTCGGGGTCCAAGAGGGCGTATGGAGAGAGACAATCAGGCGCTCTGGCTTCACTCTGGGAACTGCTTCCATCTGGCAGGACGTAAGGCTCTGATTCCAGCTCACACAATCACACGTAAGAGTCACAGATTAGCTTTTTTGGCCCCTCAAACCAATCCTTTTACTGTTGAATATCTGGCCAACCTTAGTACCTATCTGATGCTTGTATTCGCTCATATAACAGAGCTGCACAGTACTTGCACTTCAGTAAAATGAATAAAATTCCTGACTGAAGAGGAGCCCATGGCCGTGGGCTAAAAAGCTTCTGTATCCACAGTTGGACAACCTTTAGGGACTAGATTCAATCGGAATTCACAGGCTTTTTGATTTTCACAACAGCTACAAAAACATGTTCCCAATATCCACGTTCATGTGCCGAAATTCAGCCTTGGAACAATCAGAGCTGTGTTGCCGCAGTTTTGATATTCCTAAGCCCGATGGACCCCCATGTGGCAGAATTTCTGAAATGTTTCCCTCCCAACTATTTTAAGCACTTTCCAACAGCCCATAAACACTACTAAATATAGGCTTGTCTGTTACTATGGACTTGGCATGGGCTTCGAACAGTCGGAGCTCTGTGCAACAGGCCCACAGGAATTTCTGATGCTGTAATATGAAAACCTGTGGCCCCCTCATGCATGTACACTCTGGTTAGCCCTGTCACCGCGGTGCAGGCGAGCTGAGTGGAAGAGAAAACTTCTTCAGTGATTTCACAGGAGCTGAAGGAAAAATCGCTGATAGAGTTGTGTGGCACCTTTACACTCAGGAAAATCCCCACAGGCTGTGCTTATACACTGTCATATGTTATATCAGGATGTTGTGGATTCCTATAATCTGATACAGGTTATACCGCACAGAAATACGCGAAATTCTCATTCTGTTTATTTTTGGATGATGGTTGCTGAGAATCCACAGTGTGGACGCTATGTAGCCATTTTGCCCACACAAACAATACGATAACACGCAGAGTTACAGGCAAATAAATACAGAATAATATTAGGGCCACAAAAAGGATTATAATCTCAAAATTCAGTATAGTCATAATTCTGAGAAAAAAGTCATAATAATTTGAGATTAAAGTCATGATCTTTAATCAGAATTAAAGATGAAAGTCAGAATTCTGAGATTAAAATCAGAATTGAGATTAAAGTCAGAATTCTGAGATTACAATCAGAATTGAGATTAAAATCAAAATTGAGATTAAAATTCTGACATTAAAGTCATAATTTGGACAAAAAAAATCTGAATTCTGACTTTAATCTCAGAATTCATGCTGTTTTCTTTCTTTCAATTTTTTTTCACATATGGCTCTAATTCTCTAACGTAATAACATAATGCAAGCAGATTATTTATATTTTATGCATGTGCAAGTGCAAAGTCGGATAACAAATAACAAAACGTGGTTCTACATCTGATGCGTTTCTCCATGAGATACAGACAGACAGACAGACAGACGACTTTATTAATCCCTTTGGGAGGTTCCCTCGGGGAAATTAACAGCTCCAGCATCCACACACAGCACTGTTAAAAAACAGTCATCATACAATGTCATTCTTCAGGAGATCGATTCTCTCTCTCTCTCTCTCTCTCTCCAAAGCAGTGAGAGAAGCACAGATGAAACAGATAAATATAGAAATCTCTCATGTGACGTAACCTAAACTGTTGTAACTTTGGCAGCACGTGGCGGTTTCATGTACGTGGGATCCCACAGTAAAAAGCTGGCAGAGGAAATTGGTTCTCTGGGGCCTGGAGAAAAATTGAAGAGCACACACAGGAGGCTGTGAAGCTTAGACATAAAATCTGTAATATTCTATATTTAGGCTCTCGGAACTCACGTGCCGAGTCGGCATGTATAACAGAATATACCTGCAGAGGAAAAATAAACTGTCTATAAAGTCTCCCATTGTGCATTATCACCTCGTGGCAGCCAGAGTCTCTAAATGTCCACAGAGAAACGCCTCCCTGCTTCCCCGTTAATGTTTTATTCATGCTTTGGATTTGCCAGCCCCTGATTGTGTGTCCTCCACCGTTTTTTTTTTTTGCATATTGTTTGTTGTTTCCCACTTGAACAGAATAATGCATTACAATGTTTGCCATCAAACATGCACTGTGGCGCTGACAGTGGTGCAGAAGCTCATTAGGAAAAGGCATTGGACCCTGCTGGGCTATTTCCAGCGAAAGCGAGTGTGGCACTTTAACCGCCTAAAGTCAATACGGAAGGTTCAGGCAGATGCTTTTGTGTGTCTGCGAGTGTGTGTGTGTGTGTTGCCTTCAAGATGTGGAAATTAACTGGAATTCATCGTAACCTTCGAGCTCATCATTCCCACCTCTGTGAAGGGGAGAGCCTTCGCTTTAGGTTTCATTCGTGAGCTGCTGTGACTTGATAATTCATCGCTCGCTTCGTGACGGCTCCCCCTCTTCACAGATTCCCTCCTTCATTATTGACACAGGAAGGCAGTTTGCTTTCCACCTCTCCACTCGTAATGAGTCACACTGTGTTGAACTCTCTCTTCTATTCATCGTTTCACACCAACCAACGTCCTCCGCTCCACTTTGTCATTTTTTTTCCTGACCTGCTCTGCACTTACAGGCCATATCAATTTGAATAGTCACATTTTCCATTGTGTTTGGCTTTGAATGCCAGCACATGAGATCTGAAATAAAACAATGGCACCACGACAGACTGATTCTTGCAGATTCAATTGTGTCATAAAGGGGCTTTTTAATAGTATTGTAGCCCCTTGATTGTTAGGCTAATATCAGTGTTGAAATTGAATTGATACAATTAACTTCTTTTGAATTTAAAAGGGGTTTAAAAATGTCATTATCAGCTCACCTGGATAAGATTTAAATGCAAGCTCATCCCTTATTCTGTAAACAGGTACATTTTTATTTATTTATTGAGCACTTGTTTGCTAATGAATTGTGACTCTGGAGTGGTAATTAAAATCCTCATTAGTGTTATGTGTAATGGTGTAACTCACTCCAAATAGTGCTATTTGATAACTCTGGGCATATTCAGTCATACCAGTGACTCATACTTACTAAGGATGGTAATCGGTATCGGTCCGATACTGGTCAATATCACTGGATCCGATATCGGACAGATAAAATATAGGATATGATACGATGCAGAAATCCTATATATCACATGCTTCATTTTGCACAGACAAAAATCAGCAAAAGCTGTCATGTTTGGGTTGTTTACTTCTTCTTTTAGGGCAGGAGAACAATATTTGTTGCAGAAGTGACTCAGCACAAATGTGTCGTTAACAGCTTCATACATTCATAAATGGTCTAAAATGACTATCGGAATAATATCGGCATCAGTATCGGACACAAAAAATATGCACTTTTTCTGTTATGTATGGAATCACCTTCAATACCTCTGCTGACAGTTGACCTTGTACCAGGATTTTATCACATCCAACACACATCTACATATAAACGTCCAAATATTGTAGCCATAACTGACGGTGTATTATTTGAAGTATGCAGTTTAAGAACTTTAATTGTTCTCCAAAAGGAGTTAGGAGGATTCAGACAAAGGGTACGGGTACCTGCAGTTTTAGCAGTTTTCACACATTTATTCCGACTTTATCTGTGGTTGCAGGTGCGACTGACCGACTGTCAATCATTGCCCTCGTCTCATCCCATCATACTGGCGACATGCTGCTCCTCTGACAGCTTCATCAACGCCACATGAAAAATCCAGGCACGGTCTGGAAGGAAGAGTTGAAATATTCACCACATCGCTGAGGTGAGCGACAGCGCGCAGGAAGAGAAACGCGATAACACAGCTGTGCATGATGGGTAAATGTTTATATTCCGCAGCTCGTAAAACACCCCGGGAGGTGCAATCACCCAAACTGACACTGTAACTGGATTTTAAACGTAAATACTAATGTCTTGGATCTGTGCTGCACTAACCCACAACAAGCCCCTGTTTTATAGAGGAGGAGAGTGTTGGGGGTCAGCTGCTCGGCGCAGTCACACAGGGTTCACTTCAAGGCTGAAGATGATTGCCTTTATAAATAATGTCAGGCTCCAGGGTTGAGATAAATGCAGTATTCATGACCCGAGGCGTCTGGAAGGCAACACGTTGAGCCTAAGAGTTGCACTTTGACTAAACGCCTTCATGTCTCAGTAATATCAGTTTCCCCAGTAACAAGTAAAGGCCTCTGCACATCAAGGCCGATGAGAATCAGTGGCACCAAAGCGCACATGGCTGAGATGTGCAGAACCCTTTCAGACGTAACTCTTTTCACTGTGTTCTCCTGTTAAATAACACTGTCTGTTAATGTTACAGAAGACCGTGCTGTTGGTGTCCAATCCAGTTAGTAAAAGGCCTTAAGTGTGAAGTATTATGAATCACTCAAAAAGAACTCTTCACAGTCATTCTCCCCGCTTCGTGTCCTTGGATTAATGAGTAAATGACATTTTTAAGCAATGAGATCACACTGCATGTGACTCAGCCATATCCAGCAGCCTTAAGATCAATCAGACAAACTATCTGTTTGCCTGCAGCTGTAATCAAACAGCGCTCACAGATGACGAAGCAGAATTACAAAGACAACAAATCAGCTCCGTCTTTGTGCGCTGTGGCGGCACCGTCTCTGTTTTCTCAGTATTGTTTTTTTTATTTGAAACCAACAGCCATTCGGGCCGAGTACACAGGCATACAAATCAATATGCTGCATATTGCCACGGCGTTTCGTTTCACTAATTCAATTAAATGTACTTTCATTTTCGGATTGCAATACAAGATATCCGAGAAATTGATCCCCACTGCCTTTGTTATACGTTTACTCTCTCACTTATAAACACGACCAAGAACATTTTATCATGTGCTTGGTCCTAAAAAAATAAATAAAACTGCCGCACCCTTTTCCTCAGCGGTCACCCCAATAAAAACAACAACAACCTTCCACTTTAATGGCTGCCATATTCCACAGCTGACTGCCTCTACGTTTATGTGATGCATTATATGTATCCTTTTGTTTTTATCAGCACATGAAGTGCATCTGATGTTCTTAAATGTCTTTTCAGTTTAAATTTTTCTTTTTTTTGTCAAATGGAGCAAAGAAACCAGAAAATATTCACATTTAAGAAACTGAAAAATGAGAATGCTTGTATTAATTATTTAAAAAATCCTCTAAAACGGAATAAAATCAAAATAGTTGACGATTAATTTAGTCATCGATTAACAATCGATTAATCGTTGCAGCCCTACAGAAGTATAAACTTATTTACAATGTTCTTAAAGTTCTCAGTACAACACAAAGAATGCGTCTGACTTTAAACACTACCATTTCCACCATATTCTTTTAAACTGATTTATGATTCTACTCTTGCTTTAATTCATCTGTTAGACTGTTCATGACATCATTTAACCCCTGAGATTGAAACACAACTACTTTATTTGAATGTGCAGTTTAAAGTCAAGTTCCACTTTATTTTTAAAAGTCAATTAAGAAAACAAGACACTCGTGAAGCAAAATGCAGATTCAGTGTGTCGCTCTATAATTACCAAGTCAAGTAAATCGAGCCTCGCGCTTGTTAAAATTGAGCCAAATCTTCATTCTTTGTTCCTTCGCAAGCCACAGTTTGAGCTTTTCATCTCTGCTGAGGCAACACATTATAATCCCACCTCTAATTCCTGGGTGGCTTTGGCTTCAATGTAAAAACATTAGCAATTACTGTGGATTAGATGGTTTGCAGGTGTCACCCATGGGTTACTCAAGGACATCAGGTCAGAGAGGCCTGTGGTGTGTCGAGACTTATGGTCACTGTGAAAACTTTGATTTTAAAAGGGCACCAAAACCGATTCCACCCATTGTCCTTTGCCACTTTATCATATCTTGTCTTACAAGTGGCAGATAATACAAATACCTACAGGCTGTATTGAGCCAGCAGTTGCACGGCTCCTGCTCCAAGCATCCGTCTTTCACATCTTACCGAGGAGCAGAGCTCGTCCGCACTCCAGCTCCCTCACCAGAGATGGATGTTGCATTAAAGTTACCCACGCAAGGCTTGGCAGGACTTTGATTTGAAATAAAATGTCTTCTATTTCGTTTTAAGAAAGAAGAGATAAGCATCAGTTCAATAGCACCTTTGCGGAAAAGAACACAAATGCTGACATTTCCTTTGACGGATACACTTCCCTCGTGAAAGATGCCCCTCTTATTTTTCCATCTTAAAGCGCTCGTGATGGCATCCAATGAGGATCACAGCAACCGCTGACCTTGCGCTTTTGCTATCATTCAGTCTCTCTATCAATAACACAACAACACAAACATATCCTGTTTGTGCGGTTGGGAGGAAATCCACTGTAAGGACCACAGCCAATTTATTTTCTGTCACCAGAATTCCTGCTCCAACATGGTGGAGTCACGTTTGGGAAAACGCGCCTCCCTCCCCCGATTTCACTCACTCGCGTTCGCTCGATCGATATATGAAAGAAGGTCTGTGTGTCTGGAGAAATGTATCCTGAATTCCAGAGATTACATTTAGCCGAGGAAATGTCAGGGTGGATAACATAGCATGTTATCTATCTGGAGTTCAGTCCCAGACTTGGCAACTGATGAATTCACCATTAATGGATGGACAAGAAGAGCGATGGCGAAAAAAAGATATCCAGTGTGGGGGCCTGTGTGTTTTTCCTTGAGCTTTTGGAATGTGCTCATACTGAGCTTGAAAGTGAGCTTTGTGAGACACAATAGTAAGTTTGTCCTCCAATGCGCACTGTTGGATTTCCCTGCGCTTTTACCATAATATTCCCAACAAGAAAGCACTGTTGCATCCCGTGACACCAGGTTGTGAAAGGGTCTCTGTCGGTTCTAAACGCCGCTGTGTGATTTGATATTGTATCATCGGAATTTGTGAGTGAATCTGCACGTTTGGAAGACGTGTTCACTGCTTCTCTGGGAAAGAAATGAGCAATGAGAAATGTAGCAGCTGTAGTAAATCCTGATGGACATCCTTTTTGACATGGTGTTAAAAATGCAAACATTTCCTTCAAAGACATCCTCTTTAATTCTTCGTCACGTTCAATGAATCCTGTGGTATATTCTGTTCATTTCTTATTTTATTTAATTGACCAGTGTTGAATGTATGTATGGCCCTCCCTTTGAGTCTTTAAAAAAAGCTTAAAATAACGATTAATCTTGAACTAAATGATCCTGAAGTGTTTGAAACAGCCGGCACGTTGCTCCTGCAGTTGTGATATCCTCTGCTTGATCGTTTCTGGCACCAGATTTACATTCAAATTCATCCTGAGTGCATTTTGGGAAAGCAGTGCTTCTCTACTAAGTGTTCTGGTCGTCGATTTTCTCTTTGTTTTACTTCCCTTTCTGCTTTAGATGCTAACTCGCTGGCATCAGGTGGAGATGTGGTATCTGATTCAACACTTAACACTTGTCCAATAAAAAAATAACAGTCAGTAACAGGACGAACAAACTTGTCTAGAGCTGCTTTTCAGCTAAATGCATTAGTGTGATTGGCTCGTGCCTGTTTCTTTCTATCGTTCTGAAACTAACGATAGAGACTATAACTTACGCATAGACAGACTTCTTTAGTTGCCCCCTGGTGGCAATTAAATATAGTCTCACTTACTGATTGATTTAACAGATGATGGGTTTCCAGCAGATTAATTTGCTGCGTTCTAGTGCAACTCCAAAAAGGAGGACAACTCAGTGTCCGTACGCGTGGCCACCCTACTCGTTGTTATTACATAACAGCTACTACTGAATCTTCCAAACAACCACAAAGAAATTAAATGAAAAGATAAATTACAGGCAAACAACACACACAATGCTCGTACTCTTTGAGACTTTAAGTTTGTATATTATTTGGCATATGATACTAGTGAACAGAGAATTTATTATCAACCAGGTTCACCGTCAATCTTATAAACATGGTAGACCATTCTGCCTGGGATGTAGTTGAATATTACTTTTATTCTGTATTATTGTCAGTAGCCATGTTCTCCCCATGTGTGTGTGTGGGTTTTCTTCAGGTTCTCCGGTTTCCTCCCACAGTCCAAAAACATGCAATATGGGGATTGGGTAAATTGGACACTCTAAATTGACCATAGGTGTGAGAGTGGATGGTTGTTTGTCTCTGTGTCCCTGTGATGGACTGGCGACCTGTGGCCCTATGTCAGCTGTGATTGGCACAGCTCCCCCCATGACCCTCCTGTGGAGGATAAAGCGGTAGAAGATGGATGGATGGATGGATGGATTATTGTCAGTATATTCCATGGTGGAGGTACAGTCTGCATTTGTACTAGCTTCAGGATGGAATGTCCAAGTCTAAAAAAAATTGATAAGCGTCAAGCTGTCTCCCACAAGGTGAGAACACCTGTCTTAGTCCCCGCAGCTTCCGTGATTGGCTGTTTCTCTCCCGGAAACTTGATATCGAGATAAGCTAATGAATCCCTCCACAAAAAAAGACACAAACACGATAGCGATGGGTGGGCGACACAAAGCCTTGTCAGCAGTTGGCAGTCGTTGCAATCACTAATTGCAGCATCTGTCACAGTTGAGGGGAGAGACAGCTGCGCCAGGTACAGCACTCCAAATGCCAACCCTGATTATATCACAATCTGTCAGATTACAGCGAGTTCTTCGCACCAGCCGCCACCTGCTTTTCCAAACTCACTGTCTGAGACTGGATTTACCCTCCGAACAGCAACTGCACACGTTTTGTATTTGAAATCTCTGCCCGTCTCTTGATGTCACACTGTGCTGCAAATTTGTGTTGGCCTTCCTGCAAGTTAGATCTCAAAGCTGTCAGCGAGTATTCCCCCCAGCTTTGACCGATGTGTGCTTTGACCATCAGTTATCTCACAACAGTAAAAAGCTACAGAGCCAATCAGTTCGCCGGAGAGTGCCGGTACATTTCATTCCACCCTCTGTCACATAAAATTCTCCATCTGACACCGTGCAATGAGAGGGAGAGAGGCAGGGAGAGCGGGCTGCAGCGTCTGTCACCGAGCCACACCAGGGGCATACTAATATCAGCTCAGTCCAGCTGCTCTCCACGCTCGGCTGGATCAGCTTGATTATGAAACATTATAGAGCTGTCCGCGTCTGCCCGGACCAACTGCTGAACTTGGTGTTAGAAAGGTGATGAGCCAATATGCAACATGTACGGTCCTGTCGTTTAGTTGTCCTGACTGCAAATAACTTAAGGTACCTTGTCTCGCCTCAGGTGAAATTTGTTTCTGTTTTTTTGTAGCTATTGTGTGTGCAGAGTCGTACATGTACAGTATTAAATCTAGAAAAAAAAAAACATTTTAAAGAAGGAAAAAATTTAATAAAACAGCATGAATTCTGAGAATAAAGTCAGAATTGTGAGGAAAAAAGGTCTTTTTGATCAGAATCATTTTTTTTGCATGTGGCTCTAATACCCTTCCGTATGCATGTCATCTTTGTCCTGACCAAAAATAATTATTAATATATTAATATGGCAGCCAACAAAAAATGCATTAAACTAAACTAAAATGGCACTAAGATGCCCACTCTAAAAGTGAAAAATGTCTTAAGCAACATAACTGCAAGACATGAGGTCAATGACTGGAAAAATGTCGTCTCAAAGTAAATCACTAGGACTGTATGTCAGCGAGATAGACAACATTTCATCATACATAAACCCAATATTGGAAGGTGACAGCAAACTGCCAGGGTCACATGCTTTTTTTTACCTGACCAGAGTCACTGAGCTAAAGAGAGACTAAAGGGCTTTGCTTGCTGGGACTGCAGAGAAGACGTCCAATCAATTTTTAATATAGAAACTATTGATCGATGGAGCTGTAAGTGTTTGAACAAACGGACAGAGCTGTCATTTTTCTGGTGGGGGCTGTCTGCCAGTGCCACCATCGCTGGCCGCGGCTGCTTCAGGAATGCTACTAAAAACAAACAGGGACAGATCTGTCCTTGTACTGTCGAGGGTTTATGTTTGCGGTGACATTTCCATTGAAATTATGTAAGGCCAACGCTCACGGAAAACACCAATCTCGGTCCAAATCTCCGTGTGACATCATTCAAACTCACTTTAAGTTTTCCTTTGCTCAGCCGGTCACACTGTTGCCAGGCAAAACCTTCCTAGCTCTCATTATGAGTGTCGGGTCAGGCAGCCCAATCATAAATACACAGAATTTATGGATTTCATAAAATGGTGCCTTAAAAAATGTGTGTGCTTGTTTGGTGTTTTGCTGGTAAGCAAGCAGGCATTATGAGGAGCCCGCTGAAAGCGGGGGGGTTATTGCTATGTCAACATTTTTAGGAGGATGGATGTATACTTTGAAAATAGAGCAAAGTAGACCTCATCATCCCATTACATTGCAGTTAACAAAAAGGTCAGTGATTTCGGGCAAGACATGTTCCAGTGCAGCCGTATTAAGAGAGTCTGCGAGGGAGGGAAAAGTGGAATTTGATGTGGGGGTGAACATTTTTTTTTGAAAGTCTGCAAATAAACATTAACCAAGAGCAGTGGAATGCTGTTTGTGAATAGGGTCTGCTGCACGTTTAAACAAAGGGATTTAATACCTTTTATGTGGCTTTTTTATTTATTTATTTGGATAAGTTCAAATGTTCTTCTGTTATGTTTTGAAAAAAAAAAAAGTACTTGTGATCCCAGAAGAGTCGGCGTATACTGAATACAGTGAGTCTTGCCTCCTCAGGCTGCAAAGACAGGAAGATGTTGTGTTGTTGCTGCTTAGCACGTAGCACTGGAGTGCTGACGGCCTGCAGGCATGGAGTGAGGGAGAGGTGCGAGGAAGAGACATTCTCCCAGTGGAGAGTTAGTGGGCTCCTAACAGACGTGTGCATGTGCAGCATCAGCAGGACTGTGGGGGACACTTAAGGTTCAAAGCTCTGCAAAAACATCTTAACATGGACTGCAACTGAATGTGAAATTAAAAATGACTGTGATATGTCATCAACATATTACGCTGAAATACTCGTATCACTGAGAAGAGTTTGGCGCGGGGCCACAAACTCAGTTCATGCTTTGCAAATGCTGACATCATGTTTTATTGAAGCAGACCTGAAACTAAAGATTGATACCAATTTTTTTAATACTGGGAAGAAGCCGTCAATAAAAAGAAGATGTGAGTATACTAGCCAAAGAGAATAAGGCAAGATCCTCTGTGGCAACAGTCTTCAAGTAAGGTCCCACACATTTACTCACATGTATAAGGCATGTCACATGTTTCGTCATGTATGTTTCGACAGCCTTGAGTTGTCATTTGCATGTTAGCGGCTCTTGTATTCATCACTTTGTGCCAGGAGGGATTCCGTTTTTTAAAAACTCGACATGTAGCTTTTAATTATAGTGTCGCTCTCTGATTGTGCCTCGGTTTCCTGCAGGTGTCACTGCTCATTTTATGTCCCACGCAGCCAGAAAACCCTTAGAAATATTCTGTGCTGGTACATTTCAACATTACTGCAGCTAATTAGATAGAGGATATCACCAATAATATTATATTTGACTGGTGCAGGAGCAACGCTTTTTGTAAGGAATGGTGGCTACAAACTGTGCACTGTAGTGCAGATGCCGTTCCACCACACTGACACGGCTGCTTTTATCAAATGAACTTCCTCATTAGTAATGAATTAGCTCGGACATCACACAGGAGAATTATTGCTGAGTCATTGTACCTCAGCTGATGATGAGGGGAAAGCCCTCTTTGCCCTTGAGCAGCGGGCAGATCCCCCGCCTCGCCATTAACTACAACACTTTTAATGAACCTTGGATGGTCTCGACCGCAGAAGACTTCAGCTGAACTTTTGAAGTTTAAAAGCGTCTTGTCGTGTTTGCCAAGCTCCGAAAGCAGCGCTGCTTGGAGCGGAGTGCGTGCAACAGCAGCCAGCGCTCAGTGCCGTGATTTATCTTTTACGACACTGAGAGCTTCTGTGGCAGATTGCCCAACCCAAGTGTGATACTTAAGGTTGCCCATCGTCCTCGGAACACTCCTCCGTTCTCTGCTTTTCTCAGAAGGAGACACATTTTTCTTTTGATTAGCCTCTTTGAGTGTGAGCTTTACACGACCCGGCACATACCAACCTATTGTTAAGGGAACAAGCACCAGATGTGCACGACCAATTTATCCTTCACCTCTGCCCACCTCCATTTTCTACCTCCCCTAAACCCAGTTTCACCGTTGTTTTGTAAAGTGCATCCGAATCCTCTCTTTGTTTGTGCATGGTGACTACTACGTGCTTTTAAGGCTGCGATGTAAATTCCTGTGGACACAATAATGGTCCCTGGTCATTTTATTTCACCCTCCCAGCAGTGAAAGCTGAGACCGACATCTTACCCCAACGCCCTCTTCCATCTCCTTCCTGCCTCCTCCTCCTCTTCCCTCACCTCAGCCATGAACTCTGTCAACACAA
The DNA here is from genome assembly GCF_958295425.1 of Solea solea. Lineage (NCBI taxonomy): Eukaryota > Metazoa > Chordata > Actinopteri > Pleuronectiformes > Soleidae > Solea > Solea solea. Next base: position 12,430,028 of record NC_081154.1, on the reverse strand, counting down.
ATGCTTTGTCTGCAGCTGTCGTGGTGGTGAATCTGTGGCGTGAGGCCATGTCCTTGTGGAGCATCAGTTTGTGCATGGCCACAACCGAGTGAGTCGCCTGCCACTTCAGTTGACCTGAGAAGAGAAGAGGGCGGCTAAAAGGCTAAGTCGTGGTGACTGCTGCCGTCTGCGGCTTGTGTATCCTTCAAATACCCAAAGGCGTATTTTAGGGCCACAAGTGGTGGCATGTGCTCGTTTTAGTGTGGTCTACGTGTTGTGGCTGCCACATGTGAGCCTTGATCCTTCTGCTGGAGTAGCAGCCACACACGAAACTGACGGAATTCAGCGGACATTTCACCCTGAGACACTTTAGGTTGGCACTGGTACTTATGGTACTTATATTACAATTTGTTCAATGTAATTACATCAGATTTAAAGGTGCCAATTGCCAATTTTTGGTTCCCTTTTTTGACCACTAAGGGGCAGAAGCATCGCTTCAAAACATTAGATTACATTGGTGCAGTGGTTAGCACTCTTGTTTTTGCAGCAAGAAGACCCGGGTTTGCGATAAGGGCCTTTCTGCATGGAGTTTGCATGTTCTCCCCGTGTGTGTGGGTTTTCACCGGCTTCCTCCCACAGTCCAAAAGCATGCAATATGGGAATTGAGTAAATTGGACGCTCTAAATTGACCATAAGTGTGAGAGTGGATGTTTGTTTGTCTCTGTGTCCCTGTGATGGACTGGCGACCTGTCCAGGGGTGTACGGATATCAGCTCCTCCTCCCCCGACCCCTCATGTGGAGGATTAAGTGGTAGAAGATGGATGGATGGATGTTGCTTCATCTAGTATTTTGCATTGAACACCATCCCTACAATGTTTGCTATATTCTATTTCTGCAGATAGGTCAGTTTGCAAGATTGTACTTTGTGTGAAACTATCGCTGCAAGCGGTTCTCATCCATAGGGAGTTTCCAAAAGTTGATGGTGAAACTAAATGCCCTTTACTTCTGTCTTCTCTTCTGGAACTTGTGCCAAAATGCACTGAAGTGATCTTGTTAGGCATTAGATAAATGAAACGGGCAGAGCAGGGCAGAGCAGGTAATCAGTGAGGTGGGACACGCATGAGGGGACAATTCAGATTGTGAAGACACACAAGGTTAGAAAAAAAATAGGAAGTAGAATAAATATCCCACAGTGCAGAACAACTGAAATCCATTAGAAATACTGAAATAAGTTCAACTGAATGGAAAAAAAAGTCACTAAAAGCAGGTTGGTTGTAGCCCACCTTGAATATGAAAACAGTGGGATGTTTTTGTAATCTGGAAACGGTTCTCTCTGTCCAGGGCCTTGGTTTTAACTATCACTTACCTCTGAACCGTTTTCGCTTTCATTATACTGCGGCAAAGCTCAAACCAGCGGTCGTCCACTAAGTCTAATTGTGTCCTCCCTGTCAAACACACGGCACGCTGGCTGTGGACGATGCAGGCAAACAAATTTGTAGTGAGGATGTCCACAGAAGTAACTGATGAGTCCCTTTCTTCCTGCGTAGACTACGGGTTCCAAATATAGTGTTTTCAATAAGCTTCACACTCATTCCCTGCATAACCAATGTGCTGTAATTAAACAATCACATTGGTCTGTATGTAAATATAATGCAGTACATGGGGACAGGGACATGTTTTACTTGTTTTTAATGTAGCTTCACTTGTTGCAGCTAAAAAAAAATAAAAAGAGGCTGAAACAGTTCGATAAAATACTTGACTTAAAGGTCCAGTGTGTAAGAATTAGTGACACCGATTGTGAAATATCCCCCCCACCCCTCAACAAGTGCATCTATAAATCACGGTGGCCTTTGTTTAAGGTTTCCATATTAAAAAATACAAGTGTTTTTTATTATTATTTTAAGTGATTATACACTTTAGCTTATGGGTAGATTATTCCACTTCTGCCAATAAACCCTCCTAAATGTTGAAAACGGACTGGACCTTTAATCAAATCTATTAAATTTGAATTATATTTCAGCAAAAATAAAATAAGCTTTTTTATTTGAATCATCATTGGGTGAATCACATACTGTACTTCGATTGTCAATATAATGACATCAGCATTTTATTGTCACTATAAAGATTGTGAACATCGGGCGCGTTGCGAGACCTTTACAGACACGACCACCGTTTGGTTTGTAAGGAGTATACACGAGTTTGCAACCCAGAAATGAAGCTGAGGTGAGGCTGCGTTGTCTAACATGAGCACTGCGAGACCTCCAGGGAGGAACACGTCCTTCTGAAGACCTTGCCACGCTTGATCAATATATAATGTTCCCTCCGATGTTAACCGAGAAGGAAGAGAATGATGGTCAGCGCACACAACTCCTTAAGGATTATGTGTCGTTTGCCCTTTATGTTGCTCATGTATTTTATCTGTGCACTCAAATGTTATAAACCTAATGCAAAAGGCCAGTTAATGTGAGCACTGGCAGGCGAGCCCGACGTATTCTCTGATTTATCTGCGCTGAATAGCTTACGCTATCCACCACGATATCAGTCATAATTCTCAAGCCGGCACCTTATTCTCTCTGCTTTTAATGGATACAGAGCCTTATAATTTACGCTCACCTTAACTGCAGCTTTGCATGAATTAAAGTCGAGGCATGACATCTTTGTGCGAACGACCACAGTCTGATTTCCCTGTTGGGTAAGAGTGAGGTGAATATAAGAAACGTGCTGGTGGAGAGAGAGACTGACAAAAGGGGCCGGAAGAGAGAGACGATAACAAAATTTAAAAAAAGAAAGAGTGTGTGTGTGTGAGTGAGTGAGTGAGTGAGAGGCACAGAAGGAGAAAAAAAAGACAGAGCAGGTGAGGAATAAAAAAAAGGCTGAAAGTGGGGATGAGAAAAGCCATCCAGTCTGCCCAGGTCTCTCTTGACCTTCTTTTCAGGATTGTTTGTAGACACACACCAGTCTTTGAAGCCAGCCTTGTACCACATGCTAGAATAGACGAGACTGACTGTGTATGTGTGTGTATGTGTGTCTCTAGTAAGCTTTTGATTTAACCCCGTCTTTGTGAGGATGTTTTGGCTGGTCTTCACAGCTGTAAAGGGCTTTTGGAGGGTTGAGACCTGGTTTTACAGTTAGGCCTAGAAGTAAGTGTAGGTTAGGGTTTGGCTAAATATTAAGTGAAGGTTATTATGGTTAAGGGGATAGGGACAGTATGTCTGTGAGTGCCCTCACTACTGTAAGAGTGCTGTACAATGTACAAATTGATAGAAATATGAGAATGCGTGTGTGTGTGTGGGTTTTTGTTACCACTTAAGGGCCTTTCTACTATAAAGTGTCAGGTGTGCATGCGTGTGTGTGTGTGTTTTTGTTACCACTTAAGGGCCTTTCTATCATAAAGCGTCAGGTGTGCATGCGTGTGTGTGTGTGTTCTTGTATGGGTATATTTGAGAGGACCAAAAAACTTATATACCTAATGACATTTTGGTTGGTCCTCACATTCTGACACCCCTAAAAATGGCTTTTTCAGGGGGAAGAGCTTGTTTTAGGGTTAGAATTAGGGTTAGGTTAGGGTTGTGCTAGGAAATGCATTATGTCTATGAATGTCCTCCCTATGAAGGTTATGCAAATGTGTGTTTGCAGTGGGGAAAGTCAAGAAGCTTTTTTATATATATATATATATATATATATTTATACAGGAGCGGCTGTCAAAGCCCCTGGACCTCACTGTTCCCAGAGTCTGTGGCCTGTCACTCCTTTGCCAAAACTGGAGCTCATTTGTGGAATACATTATGCTTTCCTATCATGGCTGAGGGCAATGCAGGTCTCCACACAGCATAGGATCAAAGCCTACACAGGACACACAAGCACATTCCTCGGTGTCACCCTGAGATAACCCTTGGCTTTTTTTTTGTTCGCCAGGCTTGGATTCCACTCATATTTTACAAGCAAACTCCGGGGCCACGCTCATCTCTCTGCTCCAGTTCATATGAAATAATGACCTGTCCTACATTGTATTCTGTGGGCACTTTCTTCCTGAACCACAGGCCCTGCTTTGACAGCATGGATGTTGAAGGAAAAAGCAGATCATTAGGCAGTGACCTTAAGGTTAGAGACAATTAGAGCTTGTTACCAGAGGTAAATATTTCAGATTGTGTTCAGAATGTTTGTTTTTGTTTTGGTTTGGTTTTGGTGTATTTGTCAGTTACACAATTAGAGACTCTAAACAGCAGTAAAAAAGTTGATTTATTCAGTTTTACTGTGTAATTACTATTTGTATTTGGTGTATAATAGTTGAACTTGCAAAAAACTTTGGGTTTTCTCCGGGTTGAGCGGTTTCCTCCCACAGTCCAAAAACATGCAATATGGGGATTAGGTAAATTGATCATAGGTGTGAGAGTGAGAGTGGTGTGCACTATATAAATAAATAACAGTTTGTATAAATACAGACCATAATACCAACTCTTCTTCTTCTGATTTTATTTGGTAGTACCTAGTAACAAAGATAGTTAGAGGAAATGTAGTGGAGTAAAAGTGGTTAGAAATATAACCAAGTAAAGTACAAATACATGCATTTTGTACTAAAGTGCAGTAGCTAAGTATTTGTACTTTGTTATATTACAACACTGCATTTGACGCAAGAAAACAACGTTATTTTAGTCAGTCAAAAAAATAATCCAATTAATTCCATCCCCAGTTTGACCCTGAGCAACAGTGGGAGCGCTGGATAATTTCCATTAAAAGAAAAATGGACAGACAGACTAATGTATTATTGAAAAATATTAAAATCCACTCCTGGATAAATAAAAGTGTCAAAATGCACTCAATACAAAGTCTCATAAAGAGGAGTTGGCCCTGGAAGAGGCTTTTTTAAAGGTGCAAAGCACTAAACTAATTAGAGTGGATTTCATTGATCCCTAACAGCATGAGATATGTCACTACTGCTTTTTCTAAATAACTTTCTGTGGGTTTTAAATGAGCAGAAAAATACAAATGTGTCTGTGGTTTGTTAATTACTGTCGACCAATTTCACGGTTTGAGTTTGAGTGTTTGGCAACAGCGTTCGCCTTTCAACATTCACTCCGGATTTATTGATTAAATTATACATATATAAGTCACGTGTTTAACACATTTGTCAGTGTGTTTCAGACCTGTACCGCTTCATTAGTGATGCAGCTACTGCTGTTCATATTGATGATGTTGTCAGAGACATTAAATGTCGATACAGTCTGTGGCCACAAGTCCCAATTTGTCTCTCGGGTCCGACAAGTGTCAAATATATCAAATCTCTGTCTGTGTCTTCATGTCAGAAAGACAGTTCATTCACTTTTGCATCCTAATACAGTGGAGAGACTTAAAGTGTATCTATAGTGCAGCTGTAGTATTTTATCCACACATTTGTACCTTTTACTTAAACTTATATACATTCAACACCTGCATAACACTTAGTGTTTATATACTATGGGCTCCAGTGTTCATAAACGAGACCAGGTTCAGTGAGGGCACAGCACCATCTAGTGTTAGATATGTGTCACTGCAAAAATAAGGATCATTTATAGGGTACTCATGGGATAACATACGATATTATCACTTATCGGGATTAAGAAAGAAAAGTGTGGGGGGGGGAAAACTGTTCAGTAACTAGTAGGTGACCTTTTGTTGATATCACAATAAAGATCATCGCGATGATATTTCACAGAATTTCAAAGTAAAAGTGCTTGTTTTGATACAGAGGTGGAAAGAGTACTGAAATACTCTACTCGAGTACCACTATTTTGAGAACATTTGACTTAAGTTAAAGTAAAAAATACTGGTCTAAAAATTTACTGAAGTTTAAGTAAAAAAGTAGTAACAAAGTAAAGGTTATTTTGTTAGTTTTTTTAACAAGGTTGGGTTTCTTTCTTGTGTCGTGCAAAAAGGACAAGGGGACACAAATCTCACATGAATTGTTTAAAATTGAAGGCAAACCTTACAAACTAAAGTGCTGACTAAATAAAATATGTAAACACATAATGTCCTCGTTAGTTAGTCACTGCCAAAGTTTGCAGTCTCTTGGTTTTATTAGTATTATTAGTTCATTTTAAATTCAGGCCAACATAAACATGAAGTTAAAGTAAAATAACAAGATTTAAAAAATTACTAAAAAATACAAGTACACAAAAAACCTAGTGAATTACAGTACTTTCCACCTCAGTGTATATATACACACTGTACATGCACAGTATATATAATTTAATATTGTATGTGATACATTTAACAAAAAAATAATTACAACCGTCTTATTTTTACTATGATAAAAATATTGCTAGCAAATATGTGTGCTGTGGGAAGAGGAGGTCACAGGCACATGTTTTCATTATAACATGGGCCACATGTAATCCACTGGGGGGCAACCAGTTTGACACCTCTGCTCTAGAGTGACCGTAGGTGTTAAATTGGAAAGTATTAGATGTCGGACCCATGATGGACTAGCGACCTCTCCAGGATGTACCCTGCCTTTTCACCAGTCAGCTGGGGATTGATGGGCAGTTTAAAGACACACAGTAAGACGAGATGCAAGACAGTACACCAAATATTTATTCATCAGGAAACAACCAGTTATGTAACAATTCAAATGTGACATTTGCAATAACAGCAGTTGCATCACTCATCAGAATGTTTACTCAATGTACACATACTACAATGAGGGGGGAAAGAAAAGTCAACTGACACAGTCTCCGCTTGGTGCATGTGTCTCCGTAACACTCTCTGTCCTCATACATTCATTGTAGAAATTGCAGAAACCAAATTATATAAAATGAATTTGATTTAACATACCAAAGGTTCCACTGTAGGGATTCTGGGTCTCAGACAGCATTATGTTCACAATAATAGTTATAACTTAGATTAAATTAAAATCTTTAAAAAGTTTGTGTTTGTCTTAAAAATACGTCCTTTTATAGCATTTTGTTTTTTTTGTTCTTTTTCATGAAATCTGAAAAGTCGTGGAATATGAAAACATCGTTGAGATGAATGTGTGCAAAATCTCCGCTGCTCGTGTAGAGGCAGATACAGTCATGTAGATGAGAGTTATGTGAGCAAGTTGTATTTCCTTCTGTATATTTTTAACTTGTACTTTTACCTTTACACATGAATTGCTGAGACTTAATTGTGGCTCATTTGAGAGAGTTGAAGTAAAATAAATGCAACCTTTTGAAACTATTTACATCACTCTTTACTAGCAAACGCCTGAAGTAACCAGCTCCAATTTTTTTTGGGAGTATAAGATGTTTTACAGGCAGACACTTAGTTCTTAACAGCAGTTTTGTCTCTACTTAAGTGGAACAACGCTATTTAAAAGCCTCCAACAAAAACACAGAAATAAAAACAACCAAAGCACTTGGTTTAGAGTGACCTTTTCATGAGTCAGGGGTTCTGATGTCGCTCATCAGTTTGAAGGATGTGTGTGAATGAAGGAGTAGCTGAAATCCCATGGTTGTTTAGAAAGACAAGATGGTCCTCTGGATGATGTCGATGCATTCGCGCAGCTCGTGCTCCTTGATGGTGAGGGGAGGGGCAAAGCGGATGATGTCACCATGGGTGGGCTTGGCCAACAGTCCGCTGTCACGCAGGCGTAAGCACACCTTCCATGCGTCGTAGTCTGCAGGGGGAGAGGAGGGGAGGTGGTGTTGGTTAAGTCACAGCACACAATGCAGGTTAAGCATTTCTTCACTTAGTGCTTAGTACTTAAGTTCAGGGGATATTTTATTCTAAAAAATAATTCAACATAAATGGCCAAAAAATAATTGGGAGACATTTTGGACACAATGGTTTCATCGCTTTTAGAAAAGTTGAGAGTACCTCTGGTCTCTTTGATGACAACTGCATTGAGGAGGCCTTTTCCTCTGACTACTGTCACAATGTCTTTTGGGAGTTTTCTCAACTCAGTCCGTAGCAGCTCTCCCATTATTTGAGCGTTTTCTGACAGTTTTTCCTCCTCCATCACCTGCAAGAGTACATTTAAAAGAACAGTACATTTAAAAAAAAAAAACAAAAAAAAAACAGGTTTTAACCTTAGAAAAAAACCTATATGTCTATCAGTGGTTGCAAATAAATTGACGTATGAATGTTGAAAACCTGAAACTCTAATCCATATTAGAATGTGGCCACATATGTCCCCATACGGGCTTGTATTTGATTCCTCTTGGATGTAAAAGTTACATTTTGTAATTTATATAGACTTGTGTGGTTCACTATTTATTTCTAAATCACTAATTATCTGATTTGCCCACTTGACAAGTTGAATTTTGAGACCATGGAGGACATTTGTTTGTTTGGAAGCCAATCGATGAATACAAGGAGAATACTTGTAAATCTTAACAACTGGATGCTGTGCCCCCATTTACTAGAAAACCCCTTGATGATTTTAAAGCAGTTGTCTGTTGTGTTAAGCTGTGGCAATTTTGTTTCAGCACAATTGCCCTCCACCCTCCTTTTCTCCATCCAAGCAATAAAAATACCAAACCACCACTAAATGTGGTTTCTGTTATTCAATCTGAGAGCTCATCCTGGGAGTGTTCAGACTTGTACTTAACATGATCTGTCATTTTTCTGTCCCAAAAAGATATTTTAGCTTTATTGTACAGTGATGAGAAAGCGCAGATGCGTCGTTAATCTTCACATGATTTGATATTACACTTAAAAGTCACATCGGTTTTCAAAAAAGGCAAAAAACCCCAGCATGAATTTAAGTAAACAAGATAAAAAAGCACTGAAACTCTGACCTCAAGTGCTGCAATAGCAACCTGACAGGCCACAGGGTTGCCTCCATACGTGGAGCCGTGCTCCCCGGGTTTGATGGTCAGCATGATTTCATCGTCACACAGCACAGCCGATACCTGAGAAACAGATCATTGAACGCAGAGATTAGCTACATCTTCACGACTATAATCAATACTCCTGTTCAAAAAAATCTGAAACCCAAAGTCCACAAGGTTGTGTCAAAGAACACCAAACAGCAAAAGCAAATCTATAATGTGATATGAAGCTTGACGTCAGAGAAACAAAAACACTTACAGGGTAAACTCCTCCAGAAAGTGCTTTTCCCAGCAGTACCACATCAGGACGGACTTCCTCGTGGTCCACAGCCAGCCGCCGGCCGGTGCGTGCCAGGCCTGTCTGCACCTCATCTGCAATCCACAACACCTGCACCAAGCACAGAGGACCTAATTAGTCTTTGCTGTGTTTTTTTTCTACAACTGTCATTGTAATTTAAAAACCTTTTTACCCGATTTGCCTCACTTTTATCTCTCCTAGAAAAGAGAAAAAAAACATACTGTAATATATCTCTAAGTTCATATATACTCCTTTCTCCAAACTGCTGGCATGGGGGACTAAAATCAATGACCCACCAATATTAGTAGTGCAGAAAAGACCTATCTGTGTACTAAGGGTGGATATTTTTATTTCTACTAAACTGACTGAAACTTGATGTCCATGTGAAGCACTGGTCTTCTACGGTGCTTTTCTACTCTTTACACCAGATAAGAAAATAGAAAATGAATCTAAACGGTTTCCCCTTAATTAGCCTGTCTTACAGAAAGAGACTCTGTAAGAGTTGGCTGGTGTGTTTGTGTGTAATGTTGTTTTTTGCACTGTTAAAGCTATAGTCCATTATTTATTCCTAAAACACGTTATATCTGATTTGCTCACTCGACAAGTTGGATTTTGTGAGACTATGGAGGCAGGAACAGTCGATGAAAACAGAAAAAAATACTAGAAAACCCCTTGGATTTTTAGCAGTTCTTAAGTAGTGTTGTGTCAAGCTGTGGCAATTTTGTTTCAGCACAATTGCACTCCACCCTCCTTTTCTCCACCCAAACAATAAAAGTACTAAAGCTTTAGCAGCCCTTTTTTCCCAGCATGGATGCCTGCTGGCTGTTTGAAGCAGCGTCACTATTTACAACACACAGCATTGCCTCAGGCCTTGGTGGTCGAATAATCAGAATGATGTGAGACAAACTCTGTGTATTTTGTTAAGAAAAAGAGCCTGTGATATGGCCCAAAGCCACAACACGCTTTAATGCTTCTTTAACTAATAAATCCCTTGTAACATTTCAGTCAACATTTATCAACTGGTGAATCACATGCTTTTAATGTTGGGCTCCAGAAAGAAAACTGAACTTACATTGTGTTTGGTACAAAGTTCTCTGACTTTGGTCAGGTAGCCCTGATCGGGCACCACCACCCCAGCCTCGCCCTGGATGGGCTCCACCATGAAAGCTGCCACATTTGGGTCTTGAAGGGCTTTCTGGGGGAAAACAAGGAACAGTCAGCCATTATTATTGAATCCAAGATAACCTTGTCAATGAACATGTGGCACATTAGTAAACCATTCAATTCTTGTGTTTCGAAAGAAAAGCAGTGAAAACATCAGTCAGTCATTTGGCCCGATTTGTTTACACTGATAATGAACACATCAAGTCAGCAATTTCAGGGGAATCTATTAAAAAATAACATGTTTGTTGAACCAAGTAGTTCATCGTCCTGAATTCAAGGCAGGAAAGTGCAAATTCTTCTTCACTACAAAAACTTACAACTTACTGGCCTCATTTTAGTTTTATGTTTGTCTTACAGGTTTGACTCGTTTAGGGAACAAAATGGCGGCAGCAGCCTGAGGTCCTGCAGGTTGCACATACCATAACCATGGAATGTAGGTATGCATTTTACATCATACTGTACTAAACCATGCACTTGTGTTTTGCAAATGGAGTCACAACATGCAATTTGCGTGCATTATACATAATGACAGTAAATTAAAGAACTCAAAACTGGCAGTGGTGCACTGTATTTACTGGATGTGTTGGAAGTCACATCAAAACCTGTACCTCCAGTGCAGGAATGTCATTGTATGGGACAAGCTCAAATCCTGGCATGTAGGGACCAAAACCTTCATAACTGCTGGGATCAGTGGAGCTGGAGATGGCTGCCATGGTGCGCCCCCAGAAATTTCCATCTGATCAACAAGAGTGAAAAGAAAGTATTTATTACATTGTTCTTCTTTCAATTTTTCCAAACGGTGATTTGTTGATCGGGTGACTTTTTTTTTGGATGTCGACTCAGTGGTCAACCCATCCTGTAACAGCTGAGGGGATTGCTGTGCGTCCCTATTCTAGGAAGGAAATGTGCTAACTTCCTGACTACACAAAGGCAGCACAGTAGGGGTGGGCGATATGACCTAAAATTAATATCACGGTATTTTTCATCTTTTGAACGGTGACGGTATAATATCACGGTATTACTTTTTTGGTAGGTTTTGGGAGGAGTACATATTTTTTAATGATATTCTAATCTGATATTTGAAGAAAATGTAATGCATTATTATTTAGAATTAGGAGATTATTGGCGCTCAATTGATTTATCACGGTATTGACGGTATTGCAAAATCCATATCATGGCGCAATGTCACACCGGTGCTGACTATGACACCGGTATACCGCCCACCCCTACAGCACAGTATTAAAATTCATCAGATAGAATGACACAACAAGGATGATTAATGTGTGACAAATGGGACAAAGCTCTGTGATGTACTGAAAGTTATGAAAGATGCCCACTTACCTGCAAAAATGATTTTGGCCTTGTTTTTGGGAACCCCTTTTACATTGTAAGCCCACTTGCGGGCGAGCTTGCAGGCAGTCTCGCCAGCTTCAACACCTGATTTAGAATTGTTTATACACAAGAAAACAAATGTCATGAGGCCTTCTGAATCCTGATTTGTTTAAAGAAAAAATGGCTTCTACATGTTGCACTTCTTACCCGTGTTCATGGGTAAAACTTTATCGTAGCCGAACATGCTTGTGATGTACTCCTCATAGGCTCCGAGCACGTTGTTGTAGAATGCTCGGGAGGTCAGGGTGAGTCTGGAGGCCTGGGTGGTGAGTGCAGCTATGATCTTTGGGTGGCAGTGTCCTTGGTTCACGGCGCTGTAAGCACTCAGGAAATCATAATACCGATTGCCCTCCACATCCCACACGTAGATGCCTGAGGTTGATAAAAGGAAACGTGAAGTGAAATTACACACACACACACACACAACCTCTTTCTTCAGAATACACATTTCAACCCCACTTTCTATGAA